>NC_138204.1:145518423-146157173 GCF_964194415.1 Vipera berus
CCAGGAGTTTACTGGGACAGGCAGGGCCACGTTTGAAAGGTGTGCTGCAGGTCGTGTTGTTAGGTACAGTATAGGAGACAAAAGCAGAATGCAGCACACAGTTGATTATATTAGAACTGCCATGGTTTGGACGGCAAAATTTAGATTATTCCCCTTCATTTGTGCCCGATTCTCAGAGACTGCCTAGACCAGGGGTAGGCAACCTTGGCTCTTTTATGACTCGTGGACTTCAATTCCCAGAATTCCTGGCTGGCTGGCTCAGGAATTCTGGGAGTTGAAGTCCACGAGTCATAAAAGAGCCAAGGTTGCCTACCCCTGGCCTAGACACTAGATGACAGGCAAAAGGCTGGAGCTTTTGCGTCTCTTTGCTGGCATCTAGTGGTCAGCTGGAGGTTTGCAGATTAAATTTGGTACAGTAGCCCTAATTTTAAGTCATACTAATAATTAAAATTAAGTTAATACGATCGGTATTCGATTGTGTGTATTTTCTTTTGTGACAAGTAGAATGAAGCACAGTACAGTAATTTGGAAAGGCTGCACTTAAGATTAAAAGTTACTTGTGCCTCTCAGGCCTTTGTATACCTGAAGTAGCACAAGAAAGATAGAGAAGACTAAGGGCCATGGAGAGAATGTAACTTTCTTGGTTTCCCCCACATTGTAGGTTCAGGAAGTTGAGACTGTCCAGAAGTTGTTGGACTACAGGTCTCATCAGAACCAGCTCACAGGGCCATTGCTCAGGAACCATGGGAACTAGAGTCTCATAGTATCTGGAAGATACATTCTTCATACTGTGCTGTGTTATGAATCCTGGGTTCCCTCAATGACAAAGATCAAGATTGTCAGCCAAGGGTTGCTGTAAGATTGTCTGCAAGTACTTCATCTCTGTACAATAGCATAAAAGAGGTTTTAGTTATACAGGTAATCCTCGACTCACAACAGTTCATTGAGTGACCGTTCAAAGTTTCAGTGGCACTGACTGTTGCAGCCTCCCCGTGGTCTCATGATCAAAATTCAGCCGCTTGTCAGCTGACTCATATTTATGACCATTGCAGTGTCCCGGGGTCATGCGATCCCCTTTTGTGACCTTCTGACAAGCAAAGTCAATGGGGAAGCCCTTACTAACTTAACAACCGCAGTGATTCACTTAATGACTGTGGCAAGAAAGGTCAAAAATGGGATCAAATGTCACTTAGCAAATGTCTCACTTAACAACAGAAATTTTGGTCTCCATTGTGGTCATAAGTCGAGGACCACCTGTAGTTTTGATGGTAGAGGAGGAGCAGAGGAAGAACTCTATTTGTATGCTGGTCCCATCAAGTACCCCATGTGAAATGAATCACTTCCACCACCACAAATTGCCTTAAAACCATTTGCTTCTCACCATTGAAACAATATTAGGTAAATGATCTTTCTGCATATGAGTGGTCATAATCTTTTGTACTTTACAACAGGGGTCCCCAACCCCCGGTCTGTGGATCAGTACTGGGCTGCAGCATGCCAGCAACCGGTCCACACAAACAAGCAAAGGACCATCCATGGGATGCAGGCAACGCACAAAACCACGCATCCCTCCAGTCCGTGGAAAAACCTCTCTCCACCGAAACGGTCCCTGGTGCCCAAAGGTTTGGGGACCTCTGCTTTACAGGATTCCATCTTCTAGAAGCATGGAGATTTTTTTTTACTTTGACAGCAAGTTATTTCCCTTCCTCTCTAGGGCTAGGTCTTATATTTATGGATTTCAAACCTACATTTCATTTTTAAAAAGCCATTCCTCTTCCTCTTTCTAATACATCTGATTCTGGGATCTTAGTGTTCTTATATCAAGTTGGTTGCAAGAATAGTTCATTTCGTGAAGAAACAGAAATTTTACCCAGTGTTTGTGAGGTTCAGATTTCTGGGTGACTTTGAGAAAGGGCTAGGTTGTTAGGTATAACAAGCAATAGCAATAGCACTTATATACCGCTTTGCAGTGCTTTACAGCGCTCTCTAAGTGGTTTACAGAGTCAACATATTAGCCCCCAACAATCTGGGTCCTCATTTTACTGCCTTGAAAGGATGGAAGGCTGAGTCAACCTTGAGCCGGTGAGAATTGAACTGTTGGCAGTTGGCAGAGTTAGCCTGCAATACTGCATTATAACCACTGTGCCACCACAGTTCTCAATAAGGATGATTGAGGCCCCCATGTTTTGCACATGGATGGAAGTATATCCAGGTAGGGGTAGCAAAGTCCTGCCTGAAACTCTGGAGAGTTGTATCCCTCTGTGCTGCCCACCCAGGTGGAACAAAAAAGACTGCTTTTCCGATTCACCTCTGTGACTTTAAGACACAATCAGGCAAACCACGTTATAGATAGATCTTGACTTACGGCCACAATGGAGCCCAAACTTTTTGTTGTTAAATGAGAGTTGAAGTGAATTTTGCCCCATTTTATGACTTTTCCTGCCGCAGTTGTTAAGTGAATCGCTGCAGTTCTTCAGGTTAGTAACACAGTTATTAAGTGAATCTGGTTCTCCATTGACTTTGCTTGTCAGAAGGTCACAAAAGAGGGATCACATGACCCCTGGACACTGTAACTGTTATAAATATGAGTCAGTTGCCAAGCGGCTGAATTTTGATCATGAGACCCTGGGGAGGCTGCAACAGTCACAAGTGTGAAAAACAGTCGTGAGTCACTTTTTTTAGTGCCGTTGTAACTTCGAATGGTCACTAAATGAGTCAAGGACTACCTGTATACTTTAGTGCACCGTATGAACCAGGCAAGCATGTATCTGGCTACTAGAATATTTTGCTTCGTTATCAGCTGATAATCCTTTACGATCTCCCCTGTTGATTGGAGGTTAAACACTTATCTCACAGGCAGCAAATCCATTTATTATCAGATTTAAATCCCACTGAAGTCAGAAAACATTATCTGTAATTTACAGTAACAAAGACAAACACATTAAAATGTATACTGCTAGTTTAACATTTTAAAATTGTGCCTTTCATTTTTTTTAAAAAATATACCTCAGATGTCTACAGAGGTTTCCTCTCTTGTTTGTGTAGCACCCTTTCTGTGGAGAATGGCCCTCTGCAAATTGTGACAGCAGCTAACCAGAGTCCATTTTTTATTGTCCTCCAGCTGCCTACTACCTTTGCCAGCAGTTCCCTAGTTATCACTGCCAAAGGGCGCCTGATCTCCCTTCACAATTCAGTCATCCAAATGATCCCCTCTCCTGCTCCCCCTACAACAAAAGTCTCACCTGTGTGAGCAGATCTTCCCTGTGCCGCTTGACGGCCACTTACATGATGGCTGCCCTTCGCTCACATCCCAGGTTGAAGCAGCAGGTTGCAGCTTGCGAGAAATTGCAAGGTTGCCTCTGCTGGTTTTGACCCTTTGTCCTCTTAATGAAGAAATACAGTGAAGTGGTTTCACTCTGGAAAGAGAGAAAGGCTTGGCCCACCACCGGTTCTACATGCTGGATGCATTGAAAACAAGGACTGGAACTGCCTTGGTTTTTATTTTGTTTTAAGAAAAGAGAAACCCCATTTTTAAGAGCTTGCAAGTAAAAAGAAAGGCAAACAATAGATTTTGGCAACAATCTATTCCTGTGGAAGTCCTGCTGAGCTTATCTAGACTTACTTCTGAGCAGACATGTATAAGCTGGCAATAGAAGATTGCAACCTGAAACTTGCTTCCTAGAGAATATGTTTCTTTGAAAACAATAGGATTTATTTCTGGGAAGTTTTTTTTAAAAAACAACTGTTATGTGATAGGTATTTGTGTTTCGGTATATGCCTTTTATTGGGTCACATATCAATTTATTTTTTTATCGAACTTACATCGCTGCCCATCTCACAAAACATGACTATGGACAGCAGACTATACATTTAGATAAAACTTTGACCATTTTCATTGCTACATTAGCAAGATAAACATGACTTTATTTTAGGCTACAAGAGATTCTTTGTATGTTTTGTGAGCTCACTCTAAGAAGGGCATGAAGTTTAATTGAGAAAAAGTTGCACTTATTAAAATTAAATATATCAGGGTACGTAACACGTTTTGGTGGAGGAATATTAACTTGAACAGAGTAATTTGTTTTGTTGACAGTACAACAGAAAGGAAGATATAAAGGCAGGTTGAGAGGAACAACATCAAAATCAATTTGGAAATGGGTGGACGTGGCAGAGTGAAAGGTGGTTACAGGGGGCTAAGGTGGTTTCCTCAAAACTTTGCTTCCTTAGAAACAATTTTAGCTGTTATAGATGTCATGCCAGCTTGTAGCTGCTTGAGCTTAGGTTAATGACAATTGGGGAAAAAAAAGAACTCTCAGACCTTTATACGTTTTACAGAGTTATTGGCTAGCTATTGCCAGAGCACAATTTGAATGCAAGGGAAAGTCAAATACAAATACCTAAAACATCCATTTTCTTTTTTTGAGAGTTAACTGGGCTGTCCTAGCATAAATAGCGTCTAGATCCAGTGGACATTTGATATTGGTACTTTAGATTTACAATGTTGCAGAGTTGTGTCTTTACAGTGTCTGCAGTAATTGATAATGGTACTTCAAAGCTGAGAACTGGCCTGTCATTACTGTATTCCATACAAACCTGCTTTTGCTGATGTCTAAATTGGTTCCCCCCCCCCCCGGTGTGGTTAATAAAGGTTAATAAAGGGTTCATTAAATGGCAGCATTAGTGTAAGTGATTGATGATTGTGATTGAAGAGCAGGAAGAGGGGGAGAAGTGGTGTTGGTGGAAGAATGCAATACATTGCTTTTTCTTGCCTAGTACGTAGGACACCTGTCCTTGTAGGCTCACTGTCCATAGTGATTCCATTAGAGATGTTTATGCCAATATAGGAGAACTACCCATTCCATTGACTCTGAATTAGCCGAACTCTTTCAATCTGAGTTTCTCCCAACCCTTGTCTTATAGTTACATCTTTTAGCTATGGCAGAGCTTAGAGCTGAAAGAACAAAGCCACCTCAGTCAGTGAATTTAGAACCCAATGAAGAACGGCAATGTGGGACATGAAAACAAGAGCTGATCCATAGGTCAAAATTTCTGTGAAAGCTCAGGTTGATACTTCCGGTTCAGGAAATGTTCCTAATGAAATGTGTCTTGTGTTGCTCTGTTGGAAGGGCTAAGATACATTTGGGCTTTCCTCTGGACGTGTTTGCCTTGTACCCATAGTCTTACAATAATGGAGGTGTGGTGATTATTATAACACATAAAAAGCATCCTACAAGGATGAGCCATAAGAACAACATGGAAGGAAGAGAAAGAAAAAGGCAGACAGGTAGACACGATCTTGACCTCAATCCTTTGGGGCGGAAGGGGGGAAATTTGAGAAAGGAAGCAACAAGAATAATCATCTCTCCCTAATATCCTTATTTTTCTGGATAAAACATGACTAACAGGAATGTGATACTTAGAGTGTGACAGCTGCAGCTCAGGAGGTGGCAAGCAGAAATTTCAAGAGTCATTCAGCATCCTGTCATCTATCTATCTAAATCGTATGGCTGCCTCCAAGGTTTTGCGTCTGGATTTCTTGCTTTGCAGACTGAATCAGTAGGAGAGTGATGTAAGAGGATGGGTATGAAAGTGGACAGCGTGCCCTTCTGAGCTTTTGATAGAAGGGTGTTGCATCCAGGTGGATCTACGAATAAGCTCCAAAAGGGACAGTCAGGCTTGATGGGAGGAAAGCTTTTATTAAGCTCCCTCATTACATTTGTTTACTTGACTCGCCGCCACAATAGCTCCCAAGGTAGATTCAAGGTGCTGGTAATGACCTATAAAGCCCTAAATGGCTTGGGTCCGGATTATCTAAGGGAACACCTGCTGCCAGCATCAACTTCCCATCGTCCTGTGCACTCCCACAGGGAGGGCCTTCTCAGGGTACCGCCGGTTAAGGAATGCCGGAGGGTTATTCCCAGGGGAGGGGGCGTTCTCTGTGGGCGCGCCGGCCCTATGGAACCAACTTCCCACGGAACTCAGGACTGCCCCCGACCTTCGCTCATTTCGCCGGGACTTGAAAACCTGGTTCTTCGAGCTGTTTGGCCCAGACTGAGGGGTTTTAATTTAATTTAATTTAATTGGGTTTTAGTTTAATTTCAGGGACTGTAATTTAATTAATAGTTTTAATTGATTTTAATTTTGTATGCTATGTATTTTAATTTTCCCTGTAAAACGCCCTGAGTCCTACGGGAATAGGGCGGTATATAAATTTAAATAAATAAATAAATAAATAAATAAATAAATAAATAAATAAATAAATAAATAAATAAATAATAGTGACAAGTTAAAACAATGCACTGTGATGTCATTTCGAGTTTGATTTTAGACAGAAGCAAATGAGCCCTAATCAGCAAGCAACCCCTACCGCGAGGCAAGTAAAACCACAGCAAAAACCATTGCTGAAAATGTCCATTTTCAGATGCAATATGTTCTACAATAAGCGCGTTCCACCAAATCAGCGAGACATTAAGTCACCCATATGCTGTGGGTTACTTAGGACAAAGCTGATTCAGCAGACCTTAATTTCCACAATGAGCACAGCATTCGGCTGTCAATCCGGTACCACTTATGCTCTCCCTACCACTTTTTCCAGACATTCTACCCATCAGTGGTTTTGAAGAAAAGTTACAAAATACATCTTCTCCTGTCTGGTGAAAATGATAAAAATGCAACGAAAGGTAGAAAAGACAGTAGTAGGTCTTGACATCTAGATAAATGGATTCATTCTAGGAGTTGCCTTTCCTGCTGCCCTTCTACCTACGCTATGAAGCTCCAGTTGATGATTTATTAAGCCACGGTCATTGATTTTTTACAAGGAATCAAGTGCCTTCTCTTAAGAGATATTGGGAGAAGAAAGCATTTGCCTGCCAGGTGGATGAACTGAGCAGGTGTAAATGAACAAGCCGGATTGTTTAGTGGTGATGATAGTATCCCTAATCCTTTGGAAGATCTGCCAAGTAAACAAGTCTTTTTAAATCACTGTGAAAAGAGTTTAATAATTAGGGCCATCAGATGTGCTGAGCTCTAAATCCAGGATAACAAAACACTACTATGCAACATGCTGTGTGTAAATAAATAAGGTATATTGGGACTTAATATGCTGGCTTGGTTACACAGGGTACTGAATCAAACCATTCCACTCCATTTTTGTCTCATCTTGGGTGTTGTTTGAACTCAACCAGTGGTGGGATTCAGCCAGTTCGCACCAGTTTGGCAGAACCGGTAGCTAATTTTTTGTTGCCCAGGCCCAGAATGGACCTCCGGAAGCGGCATCCACACAGAGAACTGGTTGTTCACATATTTGAATCCCACCACTGAACTCAACCAATGAGAAATGGCTTGTATTAACTCTCCAGCTTTTCTTGCAATGTCCAGAAACATTCTCCCTTTTTTTGTTTTTAACCATTCATGACAAGCAGAATTTGGCAGCTGAGAAGTATGTGTATGAACGTGTACCTAAGTTCCTGGGCTCAGAGCCACTGGCTTTGACAACTTGTGAGATCACTCTTTGAGAGAGACCATCAGGGCCATTTCTCACATTACGTGTTTGCCACAAACTGTACACCCGATAGGGAGCCGGAGTCAGCCAGGACTTCCTTGTGAAATATGTGTTTGCAAACAGTATTTGCCACATTCTCACTTTCCATCTTCAGAAGCAGTAGTACTACTCTTATCGTCCCTTTAGTCTGCCTCTCAAAAATGCAATTTGCAAAGTGATCCTGGTGAATGATTGGAAATATGTAGATTCCAGTATAATGAATTGGATCGTCTGGGTGCCATGATTACAAATTTCAGCTGGCTTGGCCCGACTAGCTTCATTATAAAAGCAACATCGGTTGGACAGAATGTGGAACTTGCAAAGCAAGGGAGATTCATTTCCTGAATATAGATCCTGCCTCTTAAACAGAGAAAGCATGTTGTGGCTGCTTTTTAATCTGCATTTATTGTTGGGAATTCCCAATACAAATATCAACAGATTTATTTCCTGCAGACGCTTAGTTACCCAATTTCACTGTATAATGTTGTTCATGCTATGCCTAGCCAGTATTGACTCAATGCCCTGGAAGCACTGATCACATTACCAAGACTGAAGTTTTATGTGTGTGTGTGTGTGTGTGTGTGTGTGTGTGTGTGTGTGTATGTATATGTGTATATGTGTGTATATATATGTATATATATATATTTCTGCTATATATATGTATATAGCAGAAATTGCTTGTGAATTCTTCCTCTGCGTACTTTAATTTCTACCTGTTTTTTCCCCTCTCTCCATTTTCTTTTCAGTTTGGAGCGTGACTTTGCAAAGGGAGAAAATCTTTGGGATGTCCTTGAACAAATGACTCTTGCAGTGATGAAGCCTTATTTTATAGCTACTCCAGGCAAAGCAAAGAAGAAATGCATTAGTCTCTGTAGTTATTTCCAAGAGGTTGTCTAGTGAAGGGGAGGGAAACCTTTTGGGCCAATGGGCGTATTAAGAGTTTGGGGGATGTGTTGCAGATTCTCTAACAAAATAATAGCCATAGAGAGGGATGGTTAGACATGGAAAAGGCAAACTGGATGTTCTCCATAGTCCCCAGAAGGCTTACTATCATCTACTAGTTTACAGTTGTCTTTCCTGAGCAGATTGGCAGATTTCCAGACAAAACATTGGACTGCAGCCATCTGTCACTTGCATGTTCTCTGCTGCATTCTTGGCACTAAAGATTATGCCATGGCCAAACCCCAGATTATTATTGAAAATTATTATTATTATTATTTAGAAGGTGAATGTTATATCTATTCCTCTATCAACAGTTGCAAATCTGATCTCCTTTTCCCTTATTTATTCATTTGCATTTATTTAAGAGATTTTACTAAAGGTCTTAAAGCAGGTGTCTTCAAACTTGGCCCTTTTATGACTTGTGGACTTCAACACCCACAATTCCTCAGCCAGGCACGTTGAAGTCCCCAAGTCATAAAAGGGCCAAGTCCCCAAGTCATAAAAGGGCCAAGTTTGAAGACCCCTGCCTTAAAGCTTTGAGCTTATATCTTTTATATCTTTTTATATCTTTTTTCATTAGTTATGCATTGATTCTACTGATAGTTTGAAAACAATTTTAAAGAAGCCTTTTGGACCTTGCATGAGCATTACATCTCTCTGCTGTTGATTAAAGCTGCTCCTGTTTTTCCAGATTTTCATGCAAGCTATTTTAAGAATTACATTAACACTATGCCTATCTTGGTGGCCCAAGATCTAAAACAGTTCTTCCAGATCATTTTTATAACATACATCTCCCGAGGAATGATATGTTAAATGATTAATGTATTGTTCTACCTATTTATTATACTCCTTCAATATTTTATTGGATTGGCAATTTTTCTAAAAAAAGTCATAGTAAATATCAATTCTTTCCTTCTACACTCCCTCTCTCCCTCCCTCCCTTCTCGAGATGTCATGAACAAAGCAATTATCTGGAAGGCATTGTGCCCCTCCCCCACACACCTCTTGTAATGCTCCAGGATCTTATTAAAGAGGAATTTAGAGAATGGTTAGGTGTGCCCTGCGATTCTCTGTGTAAATCAGCCCTGAAGTAAATGGAACTGACAGGAGAGTGGACACAGGCTTATGTCTGTCCCATGTTGTTAGTTTTACATGTATTAAGTCGTAAATCTGTCCTACTTGTTATGCATTTTTAAATGTAATTCCCCCCTCAATAAAAACAAAATCCTGAATTTAACTTGGTACATTTCCTCGGATAATTTGATGTATTTTCTTCTAAAATGCACATCGCTAATGTGAATATTTTATAAACATTTTTCCTAAATTAATCTCTTCTTTATATTTTTTCTAGTTGAAAATGGCGTCAAAAAAACTCAGAGAACAAAACATTTTTTCTTACATCAATCTGAAATATGTTGGTTGATTTGCCTAAACATGATCTCAATCTTCCCAGTTAGACCAGACAGGAAACATAACCAGATGAGCTAATTCTGGTTCATTGTAAGCATGAACAGAACCTTGCAAGCTTGAAAGTACAAAAGTCCCACATGACTCTCTTACATTAAGGAGGGACCCTTTTGAGTTTCTTTCTCTTCCCATTTTTCTATGCCATAATGGTTGATCTTGGCTAAATATGTTGTAGGAACCAGCCACTGTGGTCTGTAGCCTGTTGGTTTGGGTTCCATGCAAAGTGGGAACCCAGAAACTCAGTTAATAAATGAAACGATGATTAAAGATAAGTATTTGATTTTTTTTTAAAAAAACAACAACAACCAAGAAACCATCTGCATTTGCACTTGGAGCAGTATCTGGATCCTGCTTGCACTGGCATTCACACAAGCTAACATATTGTCTCTCTTTTTTAACAAACATGAGTTTATGCACTTATAAAGGTAAAGGTAAAGGTTCCCCTGCACATGCGTGCTAGTCGTTTCTGACTCTAGGAGCCGGTGCTCATCTCTGTTTCAAAGCCGAAGAGCCAGTGCTTGTCTGAGGATATCTCCGTGGTCATGTGGCCGGCATGACTAGACACCAAAGGTGCATGGAACGCTGTTACCTTCCCACCGTAGTGGTCCCTATTTTTCTACTTGCATTTTTACGTGCTTTCGAACTGCTAGGTTGGCAGAAGCTGGGACGAGTAACAGGCGCTCACTTTGCTACGCGGCACTCGGGATTCGACCCGCCAAACTGCCAATCTTCTGATCGACAAGCTCAGCATCCTAACCCACTGAGCCACCGCATCCCTTACTTACTGACTTATAGGAGCACGCAAAATTAAAAAAAATGATGGAGGAATAACCTGCACTCAAAACTGCTGACTGAAACAGTAACTTCATCTTGATTCATGATGGTCAAGTCTATCTTAAATCATTCCCTTGAGCTCTGGGCCAGTGTTACTAAGTTAACAAATGCAATGATTCACTTGACAACTGTGGGAAGAAAAGTCGTAAAGTGGGGCAAACTCATTTAACAAATGTTTCACTTAGCAACATAAATTTTGGGCTCAATTGTGGTTGTAATGCCAGGACTACCTGTACTGAATTGGTTGTTTTCCAGTTCAAAAATGCTTTGACGGAAGGTCACCATTTTCTCATTTTTACCTACCAGAGATCACTTACAAGTTCAGTTATGGTTGTTTTTAGTACTATATCCTGGTTTGAAATCTGATTGAAAAGGTCCAGATAATACATTCAGGACATGTGGTAAGATATAAATAGAATTAATGAGAACTACAGTCCTTTGTGTACTTCTAGTCAGTATCTTCCAGAATATTTTATTCCAGTCCTACACAGAATTCTGTTACCATTAAGCACAATCTTTCTTCAATCTGTTATTGAAGAGCCTTGGTGGAGCAGTGGGCTAATGCCTCCTTAAGTAACACCAGCTGCCTGCAATTAGTGCAGGTTCGCATCCCACCAGGCTCAAGGTTGACTCAGCCTTCCATCCTTCTGAGGTAGGTAAAATGAGGACCCAGATTGTTGGGGGCAATTAAGCTGACTTTGTAATAATGCCGCTTGGGGTGTGTGTGAAAGCCCTAATAAGCAGGCATATACATAGAATGAAGGCTACTGCTAAGCTTGTAAGCCGCCCTGAGTCTTCGGAGAAGGGCGGGATATAAATGGAATTAAAATAAAAAATAAATAAAAAATAAATATTGTGGGAGAGGTACATTATTTGCCCACACAACTTTCTGGTAAATTAAGTTTGTGTGTAGCAGACTTTGAGTTTTCCTCATGTCTTGGCTGTTCCAAGTTCCATCCATTGCCAGAGGCCGCGGATTAGAACACTGGGTACACAGCATGAAACAATCTATTTGAGCAAAAGTGGCTTCCCTATGGTAGTAACAAAATAACAAGAGTTGGGAGGGACCTTGGAAGTCTTCTACTCCAACACCCCTCCTCAGGCAGGAGACCCTATACCAGGGGTCAGCAACCTGAAACAGTGAAAGAGCCACTCAGAACCGGTTCCCTCACAGAAGGAAAAACTGGGAGCCGCAAAAAAATGTGTGCGCATGTGCGTACATGCGCGCATGTGCAGAACAGGGTTTGACTGAAGAGTGGAGCCAAGGTGAGATATGCACCTACCCTGCATATTTGAATTGATTGGTTGAACTTTTTTAGTCCCACTTTTTTTTTTGGACTGCACATGGCAGAAGACTGGGAGCCGAGCCGCAGGAGATGGCTGAAAGAGCCGCATGCGGCTCCGGAGCCATGGGTTGCAGACCTGTGCCCTATACCATTCCAGACAAACAGCTGTCCAATCTCTTCTTAAAAACCTCCAGCGATGAAGCACTCACAACTTCTAGAGGCAAGCGGTTCTGCTGATTAATTGTTTTAGCTGTCAGGAACTTTCTCTTTATTGAGAGGCAGCCTGGAGAATAGAGGTATTCCTCTTCTATAAAGAGGCCTGAATCAGAGGGAAGCAGCATCTCTTGGGATCAGCTGATCAAGATGTGAAGACCTAAGACAGAGCAAGAGTCTAGAAGAGCCAAGGTTGATTCTGAGGCTTTCTTGGAGCTTTCTTGTCATTTGAGGCCTCTCTTTCTAAAGGCTCTTGGTCCTGGGGTATGAAAATCCAAATTCTTCACTTTAGTATTTTGGGAAGGAAAGGAATGAACTGGGATAATTTCCCCTGTACACTTAGTAGAAAATGAGAAGAGAGAAAACTGTATAAAATTGTTTTCTACACCAGAGGTGAGGAACTATGTCCCCTTCATGACTTGTGGACTTCAGTTACCAGAATTCCTGAGCCACCATGAAGTCCACAAGTCATAAAAGGGCCCATAGTTCCCCAGCCCTGCTCTATATGATTACTGTCGATGTATTTTTTTCTAATTTGAAAAAGAAGAAATCATTAAATTGAGACAGCATAATCTTTCTGAATGCAGTTTGATTCATATGTTACTCTTTTGGTCTTATCTATTTCTTTGGCTTGGCTCCACCGACAGTTTAGGGTGTAATTCCCAATATATTATGCTGTTGAAAGAACTCTAAAACTCAGTCATTCCCAGCATGTTTTGACCTGAATTAGGAATTGCTGAGACATGATGTAATGTGATTTTGGCAGTATGATGCCATAGATGATCGTTAGGGAACCAGGATGACTGCATGTTGTACCAAGAAAAAAAATATGGGTTTTCACAAGCTATATGCACTACCAAGCTGATTTCTCCCTGCTCAGTTTTAATTTTTCTTCCCCCCCTTCTCATTAACTCTTAATGTTGTTTGCATTTATATTGCATACCTTAATATTGTTTGTTTATATTTGTTTTATTAATCTTAAATAGTAACTGTAGTGGGAGGTAAAGGAGCTTATTATTACTTGTATATTGAAAAATCAGTTACACTTTAAATAATTAAAACCAAGGGGAAAAAAACATTTTCAGTCATTACTTTTTATTTTGTCTCTGCTTGTCTTTCCCCAGTACATCAGTTATGTTCCCCAAATAACTATCTCTGATACACAAAGGTTAGTGGAATGCCAAAATGAACATTCTAATTACATTGATAAAATCATGATGATGACGCATATGGAAATAGTTAAACAGTAACAACTTTATTAAAAAAAAGAAAGAGAGGATTTCTGTTACTTTGCAGTTGATTTCCCAGCTGTTTTCATCTGAGCAAATGATGGATCTTTTCCTATGATGCGTTTTTAATCCAATCTGCATCATTGTCGAACAACTGTTATTGTACCTGGATTTAATATAAATGGAGGGAAGGAAGGAAGGAAGGAAGGAAGAGA
Source organism: Vipera berus (assembly GCF_964194415.1). NCBI lineage: Eukaryota > Metazoa > Chordata > Lepidosauria > Squamata > Viperidae > Vipera > Vipera berus. Next base: position 145,532,150 of record NC_138204.1, read on the forward strand.
GGAAAAGAGGAAAAGAGGAAGGGAAAACTGGCAGCTCTTTGGGAAAATTGTTGTTGTTGTCAGCTGCGAAGTCGTGTCTGACCCATTGCGACCCCATGGACAATGTTCCTCCAGGCCTTCCTGTCCTCTACCATCTTCTGGAGTCCATTTAAACTCACGCCTACTGCTTCAGTGACTCCATCCAGCCACCTCATTCTCTGTCGTCCCCTCCTTCTATTGCCCTCAACCTTTCCCAGCATTAGGCTCTTCTCCAGTGAGTCCTTCCTTCTCATTAGGTGGCCAAAGTATTTGAGTTTTAACTTCAGGATCTGGCCTTCTAAAGAGCAGTCAGGGTTGATCTCCTCTAGGACTGACCGATTTGATTGCCTTGCAGTCCAAGGGACTCACAGGAGTCTTCTCCAGCACCACAGTCCAAAGGCCTCAATTCTTTGGCGCTCAGCCTTTTTTATGGTCCAGCTTTCACTGCCATACATTGCAACTGGGAAGACCATAGCCTTGACTATACACACTTTTGTTGACAGGGTGATGTGTCTGCTTTTTAGTGTGCTGTCTAGATTTGCCATGGCTTTCCTCCCCAGAAACAAGCGTCTTTTAATTTCTTGGCTACAGTCCCCATCTGCAGTGATCTTGGAGCCCAGGAAAATAAAATCTGTCACTACCTCCATTTCTTCCCCATTTATTTGCCAGGAATTGAGAGGGCCAGATGCCATGATCTTGGTTTTCTTAATGTTAAATTTCAACCCAACCTTTGCACTCTCCTTCTTCATCCGCAACAAGAGGCTCTTTAGTTCCTCTTCACTTTCTGCCATTAGAGTGGTATCATCTGCATATCTTAGTTTGTTGATATTTCTCCCGGCAATCTTAATTCCAACTTTTGATTCATCTAGCCCTGCCTTTTTCATGATGTGCTCTGCATATAAGTTAAATAGGCAGGGCGACAGTATACAACCTTGCTGGACTCCTTTCCCAATTTTGAACCAATCAATGGTTCCATGTCCAGTTCTTACTGTTGCTTCTTGACCCGCATATAGGTTTCTCAAGAGACAAATAAGATGGTCTGGTACTCCCATCTCTTTAAGAACTTGCCACAGTTTGTTGTGATCCACACAATCAAAGGCTTTAGCATAGTCAATGAAGCAGAAGTAGATGTTTTTCTGGAACTCTCTAGCTTTCTCATGATCCAGCGTATGTTGGCAATTTGATCTCTAGTTCCTCTGTCTCTTCGAAATCCTGCCTGTACTTCTGGTAGTTCTCGATCCACATACTGCTGGAGTCTAGCTTGTAGGATTTTAAGCATAACTTTACTAGCATGTGAAATGAGTGCAATGGTGTGATAGTTTGAACATTCTTTGGCACTGCCTTTCTTTGGAATTGGAATGTAAACTGATCTTTTCCAATCCTGTGGCCACTGTTGAGTTTTCCAAATTTGCTGGCAAATTGAGTGTAGCACTTTTACTGCATCGTCTTTTAAGATTTTGAATAGCTTAGCTGGAATACTGTCACCTCCACTAGCTTTGTTGTTGCTCAGTTTTTCTAAGGCCCACTTCACTTCACATTCTACCATGTCTGGCTCGAGGTCAATGACCACCTCATCATGGTTATCAGGGACGTTAAACTCATTCTTGTATAGTTCTTCTGTGCAATTTTGCCACCTCTTCTTAATCTCTTCTGCCTCTGTTAGGTCCCTGCCATTTTGGTCCTTTATCATGCCCATTTTTGCATGAAACATTTCCTTCATCTCTCCAATTTTCTTGAAGAGATCTCTGGTCCTCCCTATTCTATTGTTTTCTTCTATTTCTTTGCACTGTTCATTCAAGAAGGCATTCTTATCTCTTCTAGCTATTCTCTGGAATTCCGCATTCAATTGGGCATATCTTTCTTTGTCTCCCTTGCCTTTTGCTTCCCTCCTGTCCTCAGCTATTTGCAAAGCTTCCTCAGTCAGCCATTTTGCTTTCTTGCATTTCTTTTCCTTTGGGATGGTTTTAGTTGCTACCTCTTGTACAATGTTGCAAACCTCTGTCCATAGTTCCTCAGGCATTCTGTCTATCAGATCTAATTTTTTAAATCTATTTGTCACCTCTACTGTATATTCAACAGGGATATGATTTAATTCATACCTGAGTGGCCTAGTGCTTTTCCCTACTTTCTTCAGTTTAAGCCTAAACTTTGCGACGAGAACTCATGGTATGAGCCACAGTCAGCTCCTGGTCTTGTTTTTATTGACTGTATAGAGCTGCTCCATCTTTGGCTGCAGAGCACATAGTCAATCTGATTTCTGTGTTGACCGTTTGGTGATGTCCATGTGTAGAGCCATCTCTTGAGTTGTTGGAAAAAAGTGTTTGCTATGACCATCATATTCTCTTGACAAAATTCTATCAACCTGTGTCCTGCTTTATTTTGTACTCCAAGGCCAAACTTGCCTGTTATTCCGGTTATCTTTTGGCTTCCTACTTTAGCATTCCAATCCCCCATGATGATTAGGACATCATTTTTTGGTGTTAGTTCTATAAGGTACTGTAGGGCTTCATAGAACCAGTCAATTTCATCCTCTTCAGCACCGGTGGTTGGAGCATAGACTTGGACTATTGTGATATTGAATGGTTTGCCTTGGATTTGAACTGAGATCATTCTGTCATTTTGGGGATTGTATCCCAGGATTGCTTTTCCTACTCTTTTATTGACTATGAAGGCTACTCCATTTCTTTTGAGGGATTCTTGCCCGCAGTAGTATACCTGATGGTCATCTGAATTAAATTCACCCATTCCTGTCCATTTTAGTTCATTGATTCCTAAGATGTTGATGTTCAGTCTTGTCATCTCTCGTTTAACCACATCCAACCTGCCTTAATTCATGGATCTTACATTCCAGGTTCCTATGGAGAAAAAATCTTTACAGCATCGGACTTTCCTTTCACCACCAGATACATCCACAGCTGAACGTCCTTTCGGCTTTGGCCCAGTCGCTTCATTCTTTCTGGCACTACTAGTACTAGCCCTTTGCTCTTCCCCAGTAGCATATTGGACACCTTCCGACGTGAGGGGCTCATCTTCCAGTGTCATATCCTTTTGCCTTTTGGTACTGTCCATAGGGTTTTCATGGCAAAGATACTGGAGTGGGTTGCCATTTCCTTCTCCAGTGGGTCACATTTTGTCAGAACTCTCTGCTATGACCTGTCTGTCTTGGGTGGCCCTGCACAGCATAGCTCATAGCTTCATTGAATTACGCAAGCCCCTTCGCCACAACAAGGCAGTAAGTAATCCATGAAGGGGTTGGAAAAATTAGTATGTGTTAATTTTGACTTTAAATATGTATTTAAAAGATTACTGCATTAAATAGAAAAAACATTATATTTCTCCAGAATGAAGACTTCCAACTACTGAGACACTGCTGCAAACTCCAAATAACAGCAATATAACAGTAAATTTGAAACTTAGTTAAAAAACAAGTATATATTAAATTTAAACCAACACCTTTTTTAAAAAACTAAGCCATTGCTCAATGCCTGTTCTTGTGCATACTTGCTCAGAATTAGGTATCACTGTTTTTAGCCAAGGCTTCCAACTACTAGGAGTTAAATTTTCCTAAGTGAGTGCCCTCCAAATAGGTTGGTTTACAGTACCCAGAATTCCCAGCTAGGATGGTCAATCATTGAAGCACTCAATTGGGAAGACCTGATTAACTATACTGTGCAACCCACAGGGCTTTTTTTCTCATAGAACGCTCAGAACGGAGTTCCGGCACCTTTTTTGGGTGGAACCTTGTAGAGTAGGCAAGGCGGGTTGTATGACATGTGTGAGTTCCGGCACCTTTTTCTTTTACAAAAAAAGCACTGGCAACCCACATTCCTGCGCACTTTAACATTTTAAGTTTCTTTCCAGTGTCAGTCCAGATATCTCTTCATAATTCAAAGTACAGTAATATAGGGGGGGAAATCAGGGTGATACTCTTCTTAGTGTTCCTGATCCAAATGAAGTTCCTAAAGCTGCCTTTTGCTCTATAGAAGAAGCATGTTTATGGCATCTTGATGATGTTCCCGATGACGTACACGCAGGGGTGTGAAACTGCCAGCCTGCAGGGCGGTTGCATCATACAGAGGCCACGCCCACCCCAGCTCCGGCAATGCAAAAAAAGTCACGATACATCGCGAAACGTCATGTGACGTGGAGAGTTTGACACCCGTGATTTACAGGAAAGAATTAAAATCTCTACTCCAGCAAAAATCAGGGTTCAGAACACCATTCCTGCTTCATTAAACACACACACACACGCACACACACACACACACACACACACGACACATCAGACTTCACCCTCAGAATCTTACTTATATGTTGTCTGAAGAGAGTCCTTTCACTGTAGACCAAACATCGAGCAAATCTACAGGGAATAAAGCTATAGTTTGTTTTTAAAATTTACTGCTAGTTTTCGAACTTGAGCATTCTTCTCCAACACTTTATCTTTGGTTTAGTTTTCCATAGGGAAGGATTTGAAACTAGTAAACAGCACTTCACTAGGCAAGGTCACAGAGTAATACAGTCGAAGCCTATTCCAGTGAGATTCATTTTACTTGCTAACTAATGCCCATTTTCCATTTGGTTGACAGTTATGTTTCCACCCATGAACATCAGGTCATCAAGGTAAAATATCAGTAAAGCGATCTAATGTAAATGATTCCCAAATGAAATCAATCTGGATATTAAAACACTAGAATTTATTTTTAGGGCTTCTTTTGGTTTCAAAGCACTAAAATACACTTATTACATCTATTTTACTCAATCCTCACCCCCTCAAACTAGGGTTAATTTGCAATGACTGCAAGGTATGTGAACAAATTAATTCCTAAATAGTCAGTATTCTAATTTATTCACTTGAGCACAAAATATAAATAAAACTATGTTCGGACCTTTAACACAGAAAGCGGGTTCTTCACTGTAGCCTACTTAGTGTTGTCCTCCCCTCTGTGAGCCAGCATTAAACTAAACTAATATAGCAGTATTTCTCAACCATGGCTGCTTTAAGTTGTATGGACTTCAAGTCCCCAAATTCCTCAAGCTGCGTGTTTAAAGTTGCTAAGATTGAGAAACGCTAGGCAAATCCCAACTGCCTTAATTACTGTATGGCTTGCAGCCAGAGGACATTGTACTGATTTTCTTTGCAGGGAATGCTTCCTTTTCACATTTTCTGGAAAAGCATCCACAAGTCACTGCACTGCCGAGACGCATCAGGGCTGGGTTTCATAAGCCATTTTCTCAGTGCAATCTTCACTGCATCAGTTTGCCCAAGTTGCTTTGAACCATGAGTGTCACAGGCCACCGTAGAAAAAGAGCCACTATAATCAGCTGCTAATTGCTCTCATCTAGCTCTCCTTCAAGCCAGAGACTAATCTGGAGGCCTGAAATTAGAGGTGGAGAGTTTGAACAAAGATCCTAGGTTCTCCCACTGCCCAAAGCAGAATTACTTTAGAAACTGAAGGAGGAGGCACCCTGGCATCACTTTATATAAACAAATCCTTTAAAAAAACATTGTTATTCAGTCCTGATGAGCAAAAGTCCATTGAGTGTTACCAGGAATAATTTTTTAATTTTGTTTTAATTTTGATCAAATAAACCAACTTTTAATTCCTTCCTTTTCCTTTTAACAATCCTTATCTTTAATCCCTTCAAATACTGTAATATCCCAGAACTTGATTCCCCCCCCCCGGTTTTTTCAGCCTGATGAAGTTATTGTAATGATGCCCTTTTGAATCTTTCAAAATCATTTTAGGTTCAATTACTGCAAGTCTGAAGGCATACAGCATAAATGCTGTACAGGTTCTGGTGCCAGAAAAATGAAATTAATTTCAGAGAGCCACCTGTGCTTTCCAGTAAGCTGTTGTTGTGTGTGTTTTTTTCACTAGAAAGCTGAGCTGCATTTAGCCTTCCTTCTTCAACTGATGCCTTTCTCGTCTTGATGCCAAATTTCTGCACTTCTAAGGGAGGAAAGCTCCATTTAAAAGGTGCACCAAGAGACAGGGGCTTGCTTTGTAGTTTGGCCTTTCCATTTATCTCTGCTGGTTTTGAAGGTTCCAAATGAATGGCAGTGCTTCACATCTCTGCTCTGTTTATCTGTAATCAGAATGTGTCTGTTCCTCCAGATAGCTTAGTTTTGCACATACAAATGATAGACAGTAGCACATGCATATAGTGCAGGAATATACTGTACAGAGTTCCAGCACAAGCTCCAAAGTACAGCTGTGCTGGAAAAATGCCCGTAGTAGAGCTAGTATCAGCAAGCTGCCCTAGTTCTAGAGAGCAAAAATACAACATCTTTGAGGAGCATATGAGGACAGGTGTGAAGGTTGAGCTCCCATCCACTTTATAGTCTCACGTAAAGGCAGAGTACAAGGGTAAAGTTCAATAAGAGAAATGTCTGTACTGTATCATATATTGCTGAAAAATGTCAAATGTAGAATTTAGATGATAGCAATAGCAATAGCTCTTAGACTTATATACCGCTTCATAGTGCTTTACAACCCTCCCTAAGCGGTTTACAGAGTCAGCATATATTGCCCCCAACAATCTGGGTCCCCATTTTACAGACCTCAGCAGGATGGAAGGCTGAGTCAATCTTGACTCGCAACTCGTAGATAGGGCTCGCAACTTGGGAGTCCTCCTAGATTCACGGCTCACTCTGGAAGACCACATAGTGGCTGTGACTAGGGGGGCCTTCGCCCAGGTTCGCCTGGTGCACCAGTTGCGGCCCTATCTAGACCGGGATGACTTATGTACGGTCACTCACGCGCTCGTGACCTCTCGTCTAGACTACTGCAATGCTCTCTACATGGGGCTGCCCTTGAGGACCACTCGGAGGCTACAACTGGTACAGAATGCAGCCGCGAGAGTTGTGTTGGGAGTCTCCCGATACTCCCATGTTACACCTCTGCTCCGTGAGCTGCATTGGTTGCCAGTTGTCTTCCGGGTGAGATTCAAGGTACTGGTAATGGTGTTTAAGGCCCTACATGGCATGGGTCCGGAGTACCTTAGGGAACACCTGCTGCCGGCATCAACTTCCCTCCGCCCTGTGCGTTCCCACAGAGAGGACCTCCTCAGGGTGCCACAGATCAGAGAATGTTGATTGGTGGCCCCCAGGGGGAGGTCCTTCTTTGTGGGCACCCCGGAGCTATGGAATCGGTTACCGGTTGAGCTCCGGATGGCGCCCGACCTTCGCTCCTTCCGTCGCAATCTAAAGACATTCTTATTTGAACAAGCCGGCCTGGCCTGATGGGGGATGGGGGGATTATTGTTATTTTAATATTTGTATTTACTGTTTTTAGTTGGGCATATATTTAATCCTTTTTAACTTTTGTATCTCTATTTTTTATGCTTGCCCTGTTCACCGCCCTGAGTCCTCCGGGAGAAGGGCGGTATATAAATAAAATTATTATTATTATTATTATTATTATTATTATTATTATTATTATTATTATTATTATTATTATATTATTATTATTATTATTATTATTATTATTATTATTATTATTATTATTATTATTATTATTATTATTATTATTATTGAGCCCATCAGAATTGAACTGTTGGCAGTCGGCAGAATTAGCCTGCAATACTGCATTCTAACCACTGCACCACCATGGCACTATGCTTTCCCTTTCTTGCCTAGGCTACCATTTTTTATTATATCCAGAATGAACACATGTATTCCCAAGAATGGAAGAACAATGTTTTAAACAGGAAAGCCCTCTGCCCTACCGTACAGAGGACATCTTTATAGAAGACATTTTCTCTTTGAACTATCCCACTCAAATCCAGTTTAAAGCAAAAAGGCCAATCAAAGAAAGAGGAAGCAAGGTGGACCACCAACACTTCATAATGACCAAACACTCCTATAGTTTTCCTTACCATGATGAAATTTTTGCAATTCTTTATTTAAAACATATATAGAGATAAATCAGTGTACAGTATGCAAACATTGCATGTTTTTTTTTCTTATCATCCTTTTTTTGGCAATGTCTATGCACTGCTCCATATGCAAACTGTGGGATGTTTCACGCATTAAGAACTACATGCGTAGAGATAAGCCATCATGATGCTTAAGGCCACTCAGTGGATTCTGTTTTGTTTCCAAATCTGTTCTTGGCTGCCAGAAATCCCCACTTCATCTTACCTTCCTAGCAGAGTTTGTGGCAGTTAAAACGATTCAGAGGCAGCCATGGTTCAATTTAATTGAGAACATTACACAGAAGGAGGCTTAGCTCTGGTAGTAAAAAGCCTGGACTATACTACATCTCTGCATGCAGAACTCAGCAAAATGTGCTTCCCTGATGAGCTTGTTTACTATGAGCAGTACTATAATTTTTTTTTATCTTCTTAAGGTAGAACAAGGCAAAAAAAATTTCCCCAGTCCAAATAAAAGTTAACTTATTTTAACAACCATTCCTTGTGTTTCCTTGATCCCATACAATGTCCAAAACCTATGCTGAAATGTCCTTCTTAATCTCTCTTTTGTTCCTTGATCCCTAGTTAGAAAAAAGGTATCTTTCTACTTATTTCATTTTCTGGGAATTGCTGTATCAATATCTTGTATTCTGCATTTAGGCTGCAGCTACACTCAACTTCTCACTCATTTGACCTCTCCCTTATGCCCTGTCATATACCAAAACAGATCCATCTAAGTGCAATAGCACTTAGACTTATATACCGCTTCACACTGCTTTACAGACCTCTCTAAGAGGTTTACAGAATCAGCAATTGCCCCCAATAATGAGGGCCTCATTTTACCAACCTCAGAAGGATGGAAGGCTGAGTCAATCCTGAGTTGGTCTACTATCTTGTAGAAGGTCCTACACAGGAAGCTGAGGTCACGGTATTCATGTAACATTGAATTTCCAGTTTGAAATTTGTTCACTTTTGAAGAGCTTTGGATATATTATTGGCTGTTGCAAGAAAGGTGATTATCCACGGAAAGTTGGTCAATTCTGAAAGCTGAGTTAATAACATTTGTCAAACTTCCCCCTTTGAATTGACTCTTTATGAACAGAAAGGCAAGATTGGACAATATGATTCCAGATGATATAGGATTGATATATATATATATATATATATATATATATATATATATATATATATATATATATATATATATATATATATATATATATATATTCCTTGATAAGATTAAAAATACGAATCCCAGGCATGTTAAAATTAACAAACAAATGAACACTGGGATAGAATTAAAAACTAAAACAGTTTTTATTGCTGAAAAATCAAGCTTTCGTTGGCCAACTGCCAACGTCATCAGGATGGAGATGCTGGGGTGGGGAGATTCCGTTTATACTGTTGGTGTCTGCACTCTGCTCATGGAGCATGCTCAGATCTGTTTGTTGAGGTCTGCCGTATTTCTTTGAGTTGTCGCGCATCCGTTTTTGGGATGTATTTGTCTCTGGGTATCTGTTGTTAAAAGTGAATTGTTTATAGCTCCATGTGTTGTAGCCATAACCCTGGTCATTGTCCGTGTTCTCATGCCAGGGATCTTAAATGGTTGTTGCTCTTCTTCCTTGTGTTCGACATTGCAGAGTGGTTGTGTGCTGGTGCAACCTTGGATTTGATGCAATGAGATAATTTGTGAATTCTTGCGCTGTTTGTCTTCATGTCGCGCACGTCGTTGCTCTTCCCAAACAGCGCAAGAATTCACAAATTATCTCATTGCATCAAATCCAAGGTTGCACCAGCACACAACCACTCTGCAATGTCGAACACAAGGAAGAAGAGCAACAACCATTTAAGATCCCTGGCATGAGAACACGGACAATGACCAGGGTTATGGCTACAACACATGGAGCTATAAACAATTCACTTTTAACAACAGATACCCAGAGACAAATACATCCCAAAAACGGATGCGCGACAACTCAAAGAAATACGGCAGACCTCAACAAACAGATCTGAGCATGCTCCATGAGCAGAGTGCAGACACCAACAGTATAAACGGAATCTCCCCACCCCAGCATCTCCATCCTGATGACGTTGGCAGTTGGCCAACGAAAGCTTGATTTTTCAGCAATAAAAACTGTTTTAGTTTTTAATTCTATCCCAGTGTTCATTTGTTTGTTAATATATATATATATATATATATATATATATATATATATATATATATATATATATATATATATATATATATATATATATATATATATATATATATATATATATATATATTGTGCATACTGACAACTTAATCAAAGGGGGAAGTTTGACAAATATTAACTCAGTTTTCAGAATTGACCAACTTTCCATGGATATATATGGACACACAAATATTGACAGTATTATATTAATTATTGTAGAAAAATATTATTTTAAGGTTTTTTGTTGTATATCATATGTTTTTTTTATTTTTTATTTTTTTATTTAAAAAGTTTTACAATACATTTTGGCTTTAATCCCCCCCTCCCCCACCCCCACCCAACCCTCCCTATCCCTCTCCCCCATTCCCTCCTCCCCCCCCCGACTTCCCAGAGCTAAATACAGGGTATAAAATCAAAAAACAAACATAAGCACCCCTATGTTATCAGCAATAAACTATTAATTCTATCTCCCTCTAGCTCATGTAAAATGAATACAAACAATATTAATATTACAAATAAAGTAAAAAAGAAAAAGAGGAAAACAGAAAAAGAGCTTTACTTAGAATAGATTTTCTTAATCCCAGTCCTTATTCATATTAATTTAAAAAAAAAAACCTTTCACCTACTATTTACATTCTCCAACCTTTCTCTAATTTAAACAAATTCTCAGTTACGCGCCAAAAGCGCCTATCTCTATTAACCTTAATAATCTCCAACCAAACTAAACCATGATCAAAAATAATTCTTGCATGTATCACGCCAAATGTCTCGCAGTTAATAAAAAGAGTAGAAAAAAAAGGTTTAAGCAGTCTGTAAGACAACTTGTTGTTAATTAGGAGCTTGCATACCCATTCTTAGTTCAGCACATACTTTTAGTCCATAACCCTAATATACTTTTCTAACAAGCAAATAACATCAATCTTAAATTGTGTTAAATATTAAAAAAAAACTTTCTTTCTCCTCTATGATAAATTTAATCCATTGACATTCTAATTTAAAAATTTAATCACCAATCTTAACGCCCCAAAGCTTTTGGAGCACGTCTGTCATGACCCCAAAAACTTCTTTGGACCGCGCCCCTCCCACATCTTCACTGTAAGTACACTTTGGAGATTCCATAACTTTCTGCTGGTCTTGCTCTTGCTCTCGTCTCGCTCTTCTTAGGGCGGCACGCGTCATCCTCTGGCCTCCTGCAACATCCGATGAAACTGTATCTTGATCCCCTCCAACACCATTGTCCTCTATCTGTCTATCTGCAACATCTTGAAGCTTTCCCTCGCCGTATCCCTTTACAGCTTCCAAAAATGATAGGGGGGGTTGCTTTTAACACATTGCTATAAAAATCACGTGCCTGGGCCACAGTAACCAGACGATGTCTTTTACCTTCATGCGTCACCACCAGTCCAACTGGAATCTCCCATCTAAACTTAATATCACATTTCTTAAGTTCCTGTACAAGAAATGCAAAATCTTTCCTTCTCCTTAAAATCTTCGGAGGAATCTCTTTTAAAACCAAGACTTCTTGCTCAGCCACTACCAATTTAGTATCATAAGCAGCTTGAATGACTTCATCTCTAATTACTCTCTTTGTAAAATAGACCACCACATCTCTGGGTAACTTCCTCTGTCTTGCAATCCATGAATTTACACGAAAAATTTTGTCCATATTTCCGTCAATTTCAGATGCCGGCTGGCCCAATACCCCTTCCAGAGCCTCAGAAATCAGCTGCTTTAAATCTTCTTTACAATTCTCCTTTAAACCCCTGATTCTAATAGCATACTGCATCTGATGATACTGAACAAGGCTCAATTCTCCGTCCATTTTATCCCTTATATTTTCATTTTCTAATACCTTTGCTTCTAATATAGAGTTCTTTTGACTGAGATCCTTCACTTTTACATCCAGCTGTTGCACACATTCAGCTACAGATTCAATTATAGACAACATGTCCACCCTCATTGCTCTAAACTTTTCTTCCATCTTCTTCTCCAATTTCTCCATTTTCTCCTCCATTTTCTCCTCCAGCTTTTTCAACTTTTCATCCATCATGTCAGACATCAATTGTGAATGCTTTCCAAGAGCATCTTGTAAATCCTTAAGTGTCAATGTCGGAGGAGGTACAGGAGGAAGCAAAGCTTGCAATGAGGTCTGTTGCACCAGGGAAGACCCCGCACTCCGAAGAGCTTTAGAAGTTTTAGCCGCCATCTTCCCCCACTTTCACTTATTGCGCACTTTCACTTTAAAGCTATAAAATCCATTGAGCTAGAGAGTAAAGATAAGAGTCCACATCACCTTGACCTCCTGTACCGCTCTGCCTGCATCTTAACAATCAAAAGTATTTCCTTTTGGCAGGGGTGGTTGCTAACGCCTGGCTCTGCTCCATAAATCCCGGAGCAGGGGCGCTGCGCAGCTCGGAGCAACCCAGGCTTCGGGGGGGCTCAATCCTTCAGCCGCCCAAACTCTCAGCTCAGGCGGCCCCGGAGAGCTCAACCCCTACCTGGGGCCTCACCCCCTCCTCTTCTCCCGAGGAGGGGGCTTCAAATCCATCTAAACAGCTGATCGGCGCTGTTTACGATGGAAAAACACAGCTGCGGAGCGGGCAGCCCGAAAACGGCTGTCTTCGGCGTCGCGTCGCCACCGGAAGTCGTTATTTTTTTAACTTTTAAGCTCTCTTTTTTCTTATGCATTTTATGTTTAGTTTGCATCATTTCATACTCTGAAAACCATAGTTTCTTATTGAATAGCTTGGAATTACATTAAGAGTTTTGTTTTCAATTGTTTACTATTTTATTTGGAATAGGACATAAAAATGCGAAAACCTTTGGATTGTCCTCTATATGCTGTCACTGCAAAATCCACATAAACCATGATATTTTTTGTTGTTGTTCATTTCTTCTATATTAGACAAACATTTTAGCCTGCAGCGTGATGTTTGTTTTCCTTTTTACATTTTTTTACATTTTCTGGTTTTCTTTTTGGTGGTTTATACAGGCACAGAATAATGCTTTTTCGGTATTATTATAAAGATTCGTTGCTTTGCAATAAATCTACCACTGCTGTTTTTGGTAAATTAGTCAATCACTGCCACCATGAAATTCTAGATTTATGAAGTAATCATCCTCCAAAATATTGAATGGACTCAGTGCTTCATAAACCAGTTTCACTAATTCTCTTATCATAACCGGCTTCTACAGGAAATCCTTACCCTTTGCCTCAGCAGCTGACACTGGTTAGCTTTTAGATCATTCTCCTCAGGGAAATTACACAGCACTGGGCAGTCTTAAGCAGCATTTTTCATTCTGTGAATGAAACTGCAGGAAAAGCATTAAACTTTCCCGTTTTGGTGAATGACAGAGAGAATCTGCATAAAATACATGTGCTAAAGTATGTACATGTATATGTATATGTATATGTATATGTATATGTATATGTATATGTATATGTATATGTATATGTATATGTATATGTATATGTATATGTATATGTATATGTATATGTATATGTATATGTATATGTATATGAAAAAAAATACTTCTTCGATATAATTCGATTGTTGTCGCCAGGCAGGGTGGAGGTTGTTTTTCTTGTTTGTATATTGGGTTTTTATATTTTTGGGTTTTTTATTTTTAGATTTTCTAAAATAAATGAATGAATGAATGAATGAATGAATGAATGAATGAATGAATGAATGAATAAATAATCTCTCATGACTGGAAAAATTATAGGTGGGTGACTATAGCTGGCTGACTGTTCTGAGAATGGTGCCTGTTTTGTAGATGGTTATTTTGAGGATCTTTCCGTTTTCATTGTATTCATCTTTAAATTTAATTCATCTCCAGACACAGAGCATTTTAATGCTGTCCCTGATGCTCTTAGAACTATATTTGGGCATGGCAATACTCATGGGCTGAAATGACAGAATCCACTAAATACTAAACAGGAGTTAGCAAGGCATAACTCTTCCATTCTCATACGGTGCTACAAAATAAATGTGCCATGGGTTTATTTGAAGTCTGTTTCACAGAATAAGTGAAGACAACTCTTACACACGATGAACTACAACTTACTTAACTTCGTGTTAGCCCATTTTATCCCAGCCTAACTATGATTTGAATTTAACTATGACATTCCTCAACCTCCAATACTTTTTCAAAACACCAAGCCAGAGCAGCAAATCATCTAGACAACTTGCAATGATTACTCTTCAACTTTAATATTTGATCTTAACAGCCAATAAGGATGGCTTCCGGATATTGCTGAAGTACAGCTCTCAACCTCTCAGACAGCCTGGCCAATAGGAAGGGAAGGATGCTAGCCATGTTCAACAGCATCTGAAGAGCCATGGTTTCTATGCGGATTTTTCAGTTGTCATAGAACTAGAATCTTTTCTATAATTAAAAAGAGGTGGTCATATGTATTCCCACTTTAATTTTTTGCAGGGCCCTGCCTCATTGATGGTGTCATACATTTCTGCTCTTTCTGAAATCTCCAATACCTCTAAGCAGGTATCTCAAGTCTCTAATGTGCTCTTAAAAGAAACCCAGAGCCTAAAATGCTAAAAAGCAGGCAAAAAAGTTCCCTTTCTTTGGTGATGTCATTGCCCCATCTGATGCAGTGGTTTATTTTTTTTAAAGACAGCTCCTGATTTCAAAAGATTATCCCAGTATGTTAGAGAATACAACCTCTATAGGGTTATGGATCCTAAACAGCAAGCAGAATGGATTCCTTTTAAAAAAAAGTTTGCAACATTTTTGTTTTTTAAAGAAACCCCAGTGTCGCATTTGGCAAGCTTCATAGCCTCTTGGGGCTGTCACCCTTTTACTGAGATGTCTGCTTCCAAATAAATAAACTTCATTAGCACTTGCTGGTGTGTACTACTTGGCGGAGTCTCTTCTTCTGATTTAGGGTACTGTGACACTTTAGCGACACGCTGAGCAGGTGGCTGGGCCAAAATAGCAGAGGAATTAGCTGTTAGCTGAAATAATAGCAGCCAACTATCAAATCTCACCAATAGCAGGTTGATCCCATGTGGGCGTGAGGAGTCTCCTTGACACATGGAAGGAAGCATTCTTCTATCAAGATGTGACCACCCAACCTGACAAATTGACAGGTTCACCTATCTCCCTATTGCATGTCCCTTGCCTCTTCATAGGGACGCGGTGGCTCAGTGGGTTAGGACACTGAGCTTGTCGACCAGATGGTTGGCAGTTTGGCGGGTCGAATCCCGAGTGCCGTGTAACAGAGTGAGCGCCTGTTACTCGTCCCAGCTTCAGCCAACCTAGCAGTTCGAAAGCACGTAAAAAAAATGCAAGTAGAAAAATAGGGACCACTACGGTGGGAAGGTAACAGCGTTTCGTGCACCTTTGGCATCTAGTCATGCCGGCCACATGACCATGGAGACGTCCTCGGACAAGCGCTGGCTCTTCGGCTTTGAAACGGAGATGAGCACTGACCCCTACTGCTCTTTCTTTGTTGAGTGTTGTTTGTTCACTAGGCTCAGTCATTACCTGTGGTGAAGACAAGCTCTCTCTCTTTCCCATCTCCACATATGGAGGCTTAGTAGTCCAGCATTTGAATTTCACTGCCACTACAGATGGCAGGGTAGAGCGAGTAGCTTATTTAGGGAATGTAAGGAAAGCCATATGGCACATTCAATCCTTTGGTGACAATTTCTACCTCCACTATCCACTACTACCAGAAGATAGGGCTGACCCTGAGGTTTCCTTCCTTTCCTCCCCCTATGCCTAATTTATTTTCCCTATTTCTGTTATAGAGGAAGGTTTTCCTCTGCCCGAAGCTAACAGAACAAGTTCATTGACTCTTTATCTAAGTGTCCCAACAGGATAGGGATTTGAAATCCTTTAGGTCCAAAGCTCATCTGCCCCAGTCCTGATCATCTGGAGGTATTCCTTGGTTAAGTTGTCTTGACTTTAGTGAGGAAAATCAATGTTCTGATGAATGGGATTGTTTAATAGACGAATTGGCGGAAGGAATGTGTCTTTGTAGCTCACTATTGTGTCTCTCACTATTATGTTGGAGGAGACTCCCTCCAGTACACACTGTTCACAATAAATACTTCAATGAGGCTTGATTATTTGCTTCAGGTCCTGCTTTTTGATCCCCCACCTTGGAAATAGCCAGGTACAGAGACTGGTGAAAAGAAGGAAAGGGAATGATAAATATTATCTCCAACTTCAGAGAGGAAAATACATCAAACCAAATTAAGAATCATAGAACTGTAGACCTTAGTAGTTCTTCTTAATCAACTTAAGGAACATTTTAAATTAATCAATCTAATTCATACCTCTTGGTTATGCCAATGAGAGCAAGGCTTTTCTTCCAGGGGCATAGCCTGGTATCAAATTTTTGTAACATACAGTAATATTGGACATAGATACATTTCAAAACTTCACACAGAGCTATGACAAGACTAGTCAGACTCTGGTTTCTGTCTGCGTTCTTGCAACACACTAAGCCATGTTTTAGGTAAATGTGCATTGAGCACTGCACTATTCAAACTGGATTGCCGGAGAAAATACAAAGTTCATCTTTAGATGCTGAACTGGAAGAATGGATGCCCAGGGTAGAATCAGAGAGAAGGGTATGTAGTAAAAGGTAGGTTTCCTAAAAGCCCTTTTCTTTTGCGTTGTGAGATTCCTTCAGTTTATGGATGCTATGATGCTCCTAATTTTCCCAGACTAAATGGGGGGTTGATCTAAGTGAACAAGAATCTTTCAGATTCTATACAAGTTTTTGATTTGATAAGTTTACACGCTTGATAATCCCTGATTTGGAAGTCATGAAAAGTCTGCAAGTATAGCAGCTCCTGGGAGTGTCTGATGCACAGTTTATTGTCACATGCACTATTGAATGGGACACACGTGCGTCTGTTAGACACCTTTTCAGCATAATTTATCACTAATAAAGAAATAAACAAATGGAAAAGGCAATGTGATTAACTAAACAAGCAATACGATAATAAAATATTAGCTAGAGATTCAAAATTGCCACATGGAAGAATTATATCAGGTTGATCTACAAAAAAAAATGTTTTACCCTACTGTTTTCTTATGTATCTCCTACTGTATGTCCATTGGGTGTCTTTTGAGTGGTGATGCCCAGAACATCCAAACGTCACATCATAAACATTTGATAAATGAATAAATCTCAGAGGCATAGCATCTCTCAGTTCATAGAGGAAAACAAAAATAGTTGTGTGTAAACCTTCAGCTCCCACCAAACTAGCAGTTTGAAAGCATGCAAATGCAAGTAGATAAATAGGTACCACTTCGGAGGGAAGGTAACAGTGTTCTTTGTGCCTCGGCCTACAGTCATGTTGTCCACATGACCATGGAAGCATCTTTGGACAATGCTGGCTCCCTTGGCTAAGAAAGGGAGATGAGCAGTATCCCTGAGAATCAAGCACGACTGGCAAAGGAAACTGCATTTAAAAAAAAACACCTTCAGATAGTTTCAGAGGTACACGATGTAATATAATATCAGTAACTTTCTGACTGGAGAGTTTAAGAAAAGGAAAGTGGGATATGTAAATTCTATATATCACTTCCTACAATCCCACTGAGCACCAGACCCTAAGTGGTCCCTAAGCTGATCTTCACTATGACAGACCTTGGTACCTAATCACCTAAAAAGCTATGGCTTACAGGTTTGGTTCCCAGATGTTTTGAACCCCATAGAAAGATCTGTGGCCATTTACACCTTATAAGTCTGAAATAGGATGAAACTGGTCACTGGCTACCTGTGATCAATATAAAACACCATTCAAGATAAAAACAGAAATTTCCCTTCTCAGGGTATGTATGTATGTATATGGAAGTCATATAAAACTTCATATATGATAGGACATATGTCCTAATGTAACATTCATGTCTGGTCTGAGAGCTTAAGAAACAGAAGATAGACTGATACATCATCCTAAAGGTAAGACTTTTTTTTTAAAAAAGGGCATTACTAAGAATTTAAAATCCACATTCTGATAGGCCAGGTGCATTATGGATCTGATTATTTGTGGGTAGTTGCAGAGAAAAGCAACTTTGGTCTACAGTATCATTCCTTAAAATAATCTGAAAACAAGTTAAAATATCCATGGAAAGGAATCAGTGAGTATCTTGGGATTGTTGAACACATGTGTCGCTTCACTTGCCTGTTTCATACACGGTATCCTAACTGCCTCGAAATAAAAAGAAAATTGGTTTAAGTCTACATGTTTTAATGTATTTTATGTATTTAAGCAATAGATAAACAATGTGTTTTAGCTGATTAACAGAAGAAGAAAAAAACATGATCACTACTGCAACTTGACAATGTTTATCCATGTGGCAGAGGTCAGGGACTTTGTGCATTTTAACAGTCTACTCAGATTATTCATTAGGACCCACTCCTGGGTTAATTAAGTGGCAATGGCAACAGTGCAAGCCTATTCAGAAATAACTCTTATTGAATATTGTGCGGTTCCATTTCAGAGAAAAAGATAAAATACACACTTAAAGAATTGATATCAATGTCTATTTTAATTCAAATCTTTTAAAATTGGCACGGAAATTAAATATATATACTAAGAGGTTGTTGTTGTTGTTTTAAAAAAAACCCTTGGAAATGTACTTATAATATCTGTTCATATAGAATTCATAGTCATCAAATTAATTTTACTCGGATTTCAGGAGACACATTGTCCTTTTCAAAAAAAGTATGTTTCATTTTTGCCAGCTCCTGATAGGAAGCAAGGGAGAAAGAGACTACATTTGTAAATATTCTTTTGCCATTTTGATGATAAACTGCCAAGCTGTTCAAGGAAGAGTTTTCAAGTCAACTGTAACTCAATAGTTCCTGAGCTGAGCTTCTACTTCTGGAATCAGATTTAATGTATCAAAGCTACAGTTAAGCATCCAGGTATTGATTGCACACTAATCAAAAGCAGATACATTTTCTGGCATTTAGCTGCTTTTGGCCAGTCAATAAGAAGATGGGGCCAAACTCAGAGCTAATATAACCTCGTTCAGGTATTTGAAGAACCCTGGGAGTGGCTGAGCTTTGTCTATAATGTTCCTTTGTAAAGAACTATGTTGTTGTTAGCTGCGAAGTCGTGTCCGACCCATCGTGACCCTATGAACAATGTTCCTCCAGGCCTTCCTGTCCTCTACCATCTTCTGGAGTCCATTTAAGCTCACGCCTACTGCTTCAGTGACTCCATCCAGCCACCTCATTCTCTGTCGTCCCCTTCTTCTATTGCCCTCAATCTTTCCCAACATTAGGCTCTTCTCCAGTGAGTCCTTCCTTCTCATTAGGTGGCCAAAGTATTTGAGTTTCAACTTCAGGATCTGGCCTTCTAAAGAGCAGTCAGGGTTGATCTCCTCTAGGACTGACCGGTTTGATCGCCTTGCAGTCCAAGGGACTCGCAGGAGTCTTCTCCAGCTCCACAGTCCAAAGGCCTCAATTCTTTGGTGCTCAGCCTTTCTTATGGTCCAACTTTCACTGCCATACATTGCAACTGGAAAGACCATAGCCTTGACTATACGCACTTTTGTTGACAGGGTGATGTCTCTGCTTTTTAGTGTGCTGTCTAGATTTGCCATGGCTTTCCTCCCCAGGAGCAAGCGTCTTTTAATTTCTTGGCTACAGTCCCCATCTGCAGTGATCTTGGAGCCCAGGAAAATAAAATCTGTCACTACCTCCATTTCTTCCCCATTTATTTGCCAGGAATTGAGAGGGCCGGATGCCATGATCTTGGTTTTCTTAATGTTAAGTTTCAACCCAACTTTTGCACTCTCCTTCTTCACCCGCAACAAGAGGCTCTTTAGTTCTTCTTCACTTTCTGCCATTAGAGTGGTATCATCTGCATATCTTAGGTTGTTGATATTTCTTCTGGCAATCTTAATTCCAACTTTTGATTCATCTAGCCCTGCCTTTCTCATGATGTGCTCTGCATATAAGTTAAATAGGCAGGGCGACAGTATACAGCCTTGCCGGACTCCTTTCCCAATGTTGAATCAATCAGTGGTTCCGTGTCCAGTTCTCACTGTTGCTTCTTGGCCCACATATAGGTTTCTCAAGAGACAAATAAGATGGTCTGGTACGCCCATCTCTTTAAGAACTTGCCACAGTTTGTTATGATCCATGCAATCAAAGGCTTTAGCATAGTCAATGAAGCAGAAGTAGATGTTTTTCTGGAACTCTCTAGCTTTCTCCATGATCCAGTGTATGTTGGCAATTTGATCTCTAGTTCCTCTGCCTCTTCGAAATGCTGCCTGTACTTCTGGTAGTTCTCGAACCACATACTGCTGGAGTCTAGCTTGTAGGATTTTAAGCATAAATTTACTAGCATGAGAAATGAGTGCAATGGTGCGATAGTTTGAAATTCTTTGGCACTGCCTTTCTTTGGAATTGGAATGTAAACTGATCTTTTCCAATCCTGTGGCCACTGTTGAGTTTTCCAAATTTGCTGGCAAATTGAGTGTAGCACTTTTACTGCATCGCCTTTTAAGATTTTGAATAGCTCAGCTGGAATACTGTCACCTCCACTAGCTTTGTTGTTGCTCAGCTTTTCTAAGGCCCACTTCACTTCACATTCTAGGATGTCTGGCTCGAGGTCAGTGACCACCTCATCGTGATTATCAGGGATGTTAAGCTCATTCTTGTATAGTTCTTCTGTGTAATTTTTCCACCTCTTCTTAATCTCTTCTGCCTCTGTTAGGTCCCTGCCATTTTGGTCCTTTATCATGCCCATTTTTGCATTAAACGTTCCCTTCATCTCTCCAATTTTCTTGAAGAGATCTCTGGTCCTCCCTATTCTATTGTTTTCTTCTATTTGTTTGCACTGTTCATTTAAGAAGGCAGTCGTATCTTTTCTAGCTATTCTCTGGAATTCTGCATTCAATTGGGCATATCTTTATTTTTCTCCCTTGCCTTTCACTTCCCTCCTTTCCTCAGCTATTTGCAAAGCTTCCTCAGTCAGCCATTTTGCTTTCTTGCATTTCTTTTTCTTTGGGATGGTTTTGGTTGCTACCTCTTGTACAATGTTGCGAACCTCTGTCCATAGTTCTTCAGGCACTCTGTCTATCAGATCTAATTCCTTAAATCTATTCGTCACCTCTACTGTATATTCAACAGGTATATGAATTAATTCATACCTGAGTGGCCTAGTGCTTTTCCCTACTTTCTTCAGTTTAAGCCTAAACTTTGCAATGAGAAGCTCGTGGTCTGAGCCACAGTCAGCTCCTGACCTTGTTTTTACTGACTGTATAGAGTTTCTCCATCTTTGGCTGCAGAGCACAAAGTCAATCTGATTTCTGTGTTGAATCTGTGGTGATGTCCATGTGTAGAGCCGTCTCTTGGGTTGTTGGAAAAGAGTGTTTGCTATGACCATCATATTCTCTTGACAAAATTCTATCAGCCTGTGCCCTGCTTCATTTTGTACTCCAAGGCCAAACTTGCCTGTTATTCCGGTTATCTTTTGGCTTCCTACTTTAGCATTCCAATCCCCCATGATGATAAGGACATCATTTTTTGGTGTTAGTTCTATAAGGTGCTGTAGGGCTTCATAGAACTGGTCAATTTCATCCTCTTCAGCACTGGTGGTTGGGGCATAGACTTGGACTACTGTGATATTGAATGGTTTGCCTTGGATTCAAACTGAGATCATTCTGTCATTTTGAGGATTGTATCCCAGTATTGCTTTTCCTACTCTTTTATTGACTATGAAGGCTATTCCATTTCTACTGAGGGATTCTTGCCTGCAGTAGTATACCTGATGGTCATCTGAATTAAATTCACCCATTCCTGTCTATTTTAGTTCGCTGATACCTAAGATGTTGATGTTCAGTCTATATACAGCCATAATGAAAAAGTAAACTCTGTCAAGTTGAGCTGAACGTTTTTTTGTCTTGGAACATCCATTTCTTGGCAACAGCTTGCCCATTTTAGGAATGCGATTAGCTGCCATACATCGGGAGAAATTTACGGTTTGCTTTAGCTGGCTATATTCTTCAGGGCTTCTTAAGCAGAATATCTTCCATGAGCAGTATGGTGTAGTGGCCACAACCCATAAATGGGGACCAAGGAAAATCAGCTGTAAGTTTTCCTTGACCATGTGATTGACTATTGGCTAGCTCCAGTGGTGGGATTCAAACATGTGAACAATTGGTTCTCTGTGTGGATGGTGCTTCTGGAAGACTATTCTGGGCCTGGGCAACAAAAAAATAGCTACCGGTTCTGCCGAAGTAGTGTGAACTGGCTGAATCCCACCACTGGCTAGCTTGCATTGCTCGGCCCAACCAACTTTGTAGGATTTATATTTGACTATTGTCTTGGGCTCCTTAGTGAAAGACAGATAAATAAGCAAGTAATCTACCTGAGCTTGCTGAACGAGCACTGGACCAACAACCTTGAGCGCAGCCTCCAGAGTCCCTCCCTAAACTTGCTACCAAATTGCCATTTTTTAATGTAAACAAAGGGAATTTACAAAATACATGGAAAATAACTTCATCAACTACATTTAATAAGTGGAATTGAATTGATACTGAACTATAAATTATATCTCTTGAAGGAGATGGGTGGACTAAAAAATAAGTAAGTAAATAAGTAATCAATTATAGATTTTAACCTTCTTTGTCTGCCCCTTGCTATTTTTGGAGGGTGGAGTGGCCTGAAACAGGTTATTCAAGAGCCAAGTGAAGCTTTTAATGTGAAAAAGTTATATCTTTATTTCTAAAAAAAAGATAGTGTTCTCTACTGGACCTTCCGTGTTCGATATGTCTAAATATGTCTCAAGTACAGTTTGTTCAATTTGTTTGCTGTTTAATGAGAAACAAAAGGAAGGAATTTTTCACATTTGGGGAAATGCTTCATCTTTTACTTTCCCATTGTTATTTACAGGTTCAAATTTCATTTGTCCCCTTTGGACTTTTCAACTGTGGTTCTGAAAGACATAAGAGAACAAGAGCAGAAATACAAGATCATTGACATTTGTGAAAAATGCAACCACTACTTAAAGAAAATTTAAGCTTTGACTCAGCAGACCATCTTCTGCAAAATAAGATGAATGGAAAGGAAGAGCCAAGAGCATAGGAGAGCCACAGATGCCTCAGGAAAAGAAAAAAGAAATAAAAAAGGAGGGAGGAGAAGGAAAGGAATATTTTTTCCTGTCATCTTAACCAGGAATACTTAAAAAGCTTCAGGATTTTTGAATCAGAGGGACACAGATAAAAATCACTGCAATGTTTTACTAACTTTTAAAGTCTGTATTGTTATTTTTTAAAATATTTTTGTTTTTATTAATTGAATGCATAAAGCAAGCCAAAGGAAAAGATGGACAATTCTGTAGATAAAGCATTAAAGAAGGAAAAGAAAAATATGCAAGACATATATTCACAGATTTGTATACATCAATATAATGTCTTGATAAGCATTTCAATAAAAGGTAGCTGCATTTCATTATAATCATCTATAGCTAATCTATGTCAATAAATAATTCATTCATTTTGTTGCCAATAACATGATTTCTGTAAACTCTGCAGCAGTTGGGATATTTTTTTACCCATCTAATGCTGAAGAAAAAATCATGGCATGGGGAATCTACTTTGCCCTTTTGAGAGTTTTTCACATACTAAATTGACATTACGTGATAATCCAGTTCCCAGAATAAAAACACGATCATACAGAAAAAAATTAATTGAAAGCTTGGGTGTAGACTTTGGATCAACGAGTAGACGAAATTGGTGAGTTTGTATTATTTTTCATTCTAAAGGACTAATATTATCAGCCTAGCACAACTCAATGGCAGGATTTACAATTAGAATATCTATTGATGTTCCAATTTGGACCTGCAGTAATTTCAGCCTTGGTTGCATCTAATCTATTATAAGCGCTCATTAAAATCTGTGACACAGCCCCCCCTTACATTTACTCCATATAAAATTCTGCCGGTGATGGATCAATTTAATATGTAAACTTTAATGGTTGAATGGAATAAAAAATTGGGGGGACAATGCAAAGAAATGCTAATAAGTGTTGTGATTCAGGGTCAGCCTGTGGGTTCGGCAGTTGGGTCGGACGATTCAGAGGAGGAGGGGGGTGTTGAAGACCTTGCTGAGGGGGTTGAAGATCTTGCTGATGAGAGCCCTCAGCCAGGCCCCTCCCACTTGGTCACCACGGAGACCCAGCTGTGTGAGCCTGACAGTGTGGATGAAGATGACCCACAGCTGGCCCTGTTCAAGGACGCCCGACGCAGGAGGCAGTCAATTAGGAGTAAACAGAGGAAGGCAATGGGGCTCCTTGGAAGGAGGCACAGAGAAGCCACACCCTGAACTCTATATAAGGGGAATGTGTGGGAGGGCTGGTTTGCTGAAGGCAACCGCTTGGATAGTTCATGTTTCTTAAAGCTCCTGTTTCTTGGTTTGTCTTGTTCCGTTTGTTTTTGTGGTAATAAATTTGGCAGGCGTAATTCCAGCCTCTTGCCTTCTTGTAAAAGGGGTTGTCCCTGCCTTTTCTGCAGGGCCGGTAGCAGGCTGGTACAGAACAATAAGAATATGAAAAAACCTCAGTAGATTACATGTTATTCAACAAAAAAATATTTTGGATCTTTTGGACTCCATTGAGAAAATCATTATTTTGTTGAAAACGCAATCAGATTAATGCTTCATTTGAACATATGTTTATACAGTGTCCTGTCTTTGTTCCTTCTGGGGATGGCATTCCAAAGATATGACTGTCAAGTATCCATTTTGTGGAGGAATCCCAAAGGTGCTTTTTCAAGAAGCAACTGGACTTTCTTGTTTTTCCTTGAAGATGTTTCGCTTCTCATCCAAGAAGCTTCTTCAGCTCTGACTGAATGGTGGGGAATGGAAGGATTTATATTCCTTACAGACAGCTGGTCATTTGCATTCTTTTAGAGAGCCGTTGAAGCCACTTGGGGGTTTATCTGTGACCTCAGGGTCACCTGACGAGTGCAAATGGATGTGAAGCGAAATGACTTCAAAGAAAAACAAGGAAGTCCAGTTGCTTCTTGAGAAAGCACGTTTGAGACAACCATGACCTGGATGACTGAGAATCTCCATAGACGTTTGTGGAGGAATGTCCAGATGTTTTCATTTTTTCCAAAAATGAACTCGATTGTGCAACTTCAGATCCTTAAATGTTCTTTTTTTTTGAACCATATTCCTAACACATGGAAACTGACATCTGGACACATTCTGTGCTGTAATAGTTGGTTACATAGTCAGCCAGATGTTTAGACTGAATTTGACATTTTTATCCATCTATAGAGTCCTTCCCATTTCAGCTTAGGTCATATTTTTAGTGTTCAGTCACAAGGTCCAGCAAAGCAGACATTTTGCATTGTGGCTTTAAAATGCGTCTGAGGATCATCTGGCTTGTCATTCATTCTTCTCTTTAATATTCCCTTCCCCACTGGGGCTAAATGGAAACCTACAAGTATGAATGCCTTCCCATGCTGGCTCTGTCATAATTTGCTTTTGCTTTATAATCTAGAAAGAACCACTGTGCCTTCCAGCCCCAGATGTTGTTTCATGGCCTGTGAAGGACTATTGGTGTGCCAGGAGGAACTTATATTGCATCCCTCTTGATGGATAATCAGGAATTAAAGAGCCTTTCCTGGCCTCTTGCAAACAACACCATTCTGTACACAGCTGGATAGGTGCTCATGTATTTGCTATTGTCATTTGGCCAAAGACTCTTTAGCCCCTAGAGCAACAGGCTTAGAAAACAATTCTGCAAGGACTAGAGAGTACCCTATATACATTTATATATTGAAAGATATAGGTTCAGTTCCTGCTGATGGGGAAACAGTGTCTGTAAGTTTGACATGACCACATAGCTCATAGGCTACTACTGGACAGTACTTGCTCTTTGATCATGTAATATAACCAAAACATTTGCATATTTTCTACTCTGAGGCAAAAATGAGTCGATAAGTGGGAAATACTTGTCAATACATACCAACTTATTCCATTTTTTTCAATGATTCATTAAAAAAACCTGGTTGTCTAAGAAATCCACATTCCTGTTAGGTAAACTCTTCATAAATTTCTAGCAATGTATTTATTTATCTGATTCATTTTGGTGATTGCCCCTAAATATGCTCTGATACATTAAAATGCCACTTAACTGTGATTTCTGGTTTATCAGCATAGCTCTTGAAGTACACTTTGATTTTATCCCACCTTCTCAGATATAGGCCTATTTTGCAACTTTTTCCAGACACTCACTCATCTGTCCCAGATACTAACTCAACTTGCATGTTTTGTTTCTATGTGTGCGTATGCATGTGTGCACTCTTACACACAGCCCTTATTCCTTTTGCTATTTTAAAATATGTTTGGCATTTGGCTGAAGCTATAAATAACATCAAAAGTTAAAAATGAAGGGATGCTCTTGTGACATAAATGAAAGGGCCTTAACACTTGAAAGTAGATCTGTGATGTGGCTTTTGAGGATCAAGCAATAAAATTTGGAGCTGGTCATCCTGCAAAAATGGCATGAATGCACTGCGGTCACTTCCAGCTGAATACACCAGAAAGTGCATGCTTAAGGCAGGTGAAAAGACAGGTCTGGGCATTTTATTTTGAAAGCAGAGGTCTTTTATTCCTAGCTGCTGAAGGAAGCTGGTGTCTGGGCTTGCTTGTTGATGCCGCTGTAAGACAGCTTGTGGCATTCTCGTTTTTCTTTCCTCCCTCAGGAGCTTCAGTCAGACTGAAGTGGGATGAGAGATGAAGCTGTCCATTGCCCTATGTCGTCTTGTATTTTCTGCTCAGTGATGGAGATGTTGGTGCTCCATTTTCTCTGCTTCCCTCTTGGAAGCAAACAAACTGAAATGGGAATAGTTGGTATTGCCGGATCCAATTTGGGTCGGTCACCGGGACCAGAGATTTTGTCTTCTGAGCTTTTGGACTCAGGCTGGAGCCCATTTTCAGGGAACTTCTCTCTGAAGTTCCCTGATTGATGCAGATTAGATCCTGGCACATTATCCTGGGTCAAAAATATTCGCCTTCATTCATAGTTGACATTGTTTTCATTTGCTATGCAGAGAAGCAGAGGAGCAAACAATATCAATATCACTACACCAAAGTGTAGTGCAGACCTAAACTAAAGCAGCAATAATTAGTAGGCTTACCAAGAAATATTCTTATTGAACTCAGTAGGATTCCCCTCAGAGCAAAAGGATTGCACTGTGGGCTGTGTTTTGGACAGCTAGTCTAGAGAAGAGCAAGTGACTAAGAACAGGTGCAATTTGCACTGTGGCATTTTGCAGAGGGAGAATCTCAGCCTTCAGGTTGTGTTATCCTTTTCAAAGCTTCTCAGTTTTCCTGGTTGTACAAAGAACAAGGAAGAAGGAATAGAATATTGTTTCCTCCACACAGACTCCCAGATTTTTGAGGGAAAATCATAGTATTAATAGAGACCTTTTTTGCAGGGACGCGGTGGCTCAGTGGGTTAGGATGCTGAGCTTGTCGATCAGAAGATCGGGAGTTTGGCAGGTCGAATCCCGAGTGCCGCGTAACAGAGTGAGCGCCTGTTACTCATCCCAGCTTCTGCCAACCTAGCAGTTCGAAAGCACGTAAAAATGCAAGTAGAAAAATAGGGACCACTACGGTGGGAAGGTAACAGCGTTCCTTGCGCCTTTGGCGTCTAGTCATGTCTGCCACATGACCACAGAGACATCCTTGGACAAGCGCTGGCTCTTCGGCTTTGAAACGGAGATGAGCACCGGCCCCTAGAGTTGGAAACGACTAGCAGGCATGTGCGGGGGAACCTTTACCTTTACCTTTTTGCAGAGTGTTTCCAACCCATGTACTGTACTTGTCATGCATAATTGTCTGTGTGCAGGACTATTCTCCCATTATATGAAAACACTCGACATATTGATAAATGCTTGGAGAAGGTCTGCTTCTCAGAACCATTGCATGAAAAGATCTTGTAATAAAACCCGTGTTTTTAATGAAAAGTACTTATGACAGGAGGGATGTTGGAGCAGTGAAGCAGTACGATAAAAGGAATTTGGACATCCAAGAACATAGAAACTTGATTGCTAATAAGTTCACAGAATGATCAGGTTGGAAGGGATTTTAAAGGTCTTTCATCCAACTTCTACTCAGGGCAGGAATCTTAATACCATCTTAGACAAATGGCTGTCCAACCTTTGCTTGAAAATGTACAGTGATGGAGCAGCCATGACTGCAGGAGGCAGGTTGTTCTACTCCTTAATAGTCAATTCCTTATTTGAATTTGGATCTGTAAAGTTTCCACCCATTTGTTTTGTCCTATCCTCTGGAACTATGAAGAATAAATCCACACTGTTTTCTTTATCGCAACCCTTCAAGCATCTGAAGACTGCTGGGACTTCTTTTCTTTGTCTTCTCTTTCTTTCAGGCTCAACTTACCCAGTTTCTTTAACCATGGATTTAGCTTTCAATCCTCTCACTAACTTCATTCTTAGCCTTTCTTACTTTTTCCCATCAAATCCTAACTCTCAAAGTTGGGAGAAATGGCAATTATTTTTTAACTTACACAATACTGATTGCAAAAGCGGTCAGTCTTTTATCATCTTGCTGAAAGTCATGTATTTGCCTTGGTCAAATATTTAATCAAACAATTAAATAATTAGGTTGCAGAGGAAGCCACGTTTACTTACAGAGCATGAATGCAAATATATTCTATGGCAATGTGATCACCAATATCTCAGCTGATGTTTAAAAAGAAACTTAGCTAAATGAAAGATAGAAAATTGCTTAATTAAAGTTTACTTGCCTTTCATATAGCCCCATGTAGATTTATTTAAAAGGAAGTTTATTCAATTGAGCTTACACTGAGAAAATATATAAAGAAAGCTATAAGTCAAGTATTGATCCCAGTTTTCCTGGTAACTTTAAATATATGACTCACTTTAGTTTTCTCAAATATGATTTTTCTATTTCCCGAGAGCTCTGAAATTCTTTTTCTCTCCATGCAAATATTTTTAAAAAGCCAAACTCTGCTTAGTTCCCAAGAAAACCAGGGTAAGCTTAGATCCTGCTGCTTGCTGTGACATACTGTAGATATTATCAACTGTGTAAGTAATCACTTTCTTGATGAAATGAAAAACCAAAGTTAAAGTGGTAATTTTGATCTAGAGGTTTTGCAGATGTGATCAGTGGCTCTCTTGGGTGTTGTGGTGTACAGCAAATCCCTGATTTATGACAA
The DNA here is from genome assembly GCF_964194415.1 of Vipera berus. Classification (NCBI taxonomy): domain Eukaryota; kingdom Metazoa; phylum Chordata; class Lepidosauria; order Squamata; family Viperidae; genus Vipera; species Vipera berus. The sequence goes on from NC_138204.1 coordinate 145,561,490, forward strand.
TACGTGAACCTATCATGTAAAATCCAGCACACTTAGGAAATGGCAGATTAGGATCAGGCTGTCCAAAGGGATTAAAATATAGGTGTCTTCATGAAGTCAAAATACACTCTAAATTCAACCAACCAGAACTGGAAGAGACACATGCAGGCAAGGTGATTCTTTTATTGCATTAGTTTGTGGTAATAGAATAGAATACTTAAGGAATTTGTCTTGGTGGAAAAGCTCTCAGTGTACACATAAACAACAAAGTAATATAATCCTAAGATATCAAGAAGAAAAGCTGAGAAAGATGATAGTAATACAGCCATACTACATGGGTAAATATCCTTAGATATAAGCTCTTAAGACACAAAGTGAAAAGCAGATTAACAGTAGTTGACTTTGGTGTAAAGCAGCATAATCAGATTTTACATACAAACTGACTTCATTAACAATGCACACTTAATTAGATAATTTCTCAAAGGAATAAACTCATGACACATTCAACAGTTGCTTAAGAGGCTTATTATCCATGACCACTTAAAGTTACATTGCTGGGGGGGCCTTTAGTTACAAGCTATTTCCACAAATTCCATCCAACTAAACTAAACTGAGATTTGACATAGAATATTCCACAAGCAACCTTTCTTCTGAAACAATGGATTGGCTCCAGGTCAAAAGAAATGATTTTGATGATAATTGTGAAAATGTAAAGTCTTCCTTGCCAGATTCATGAGTCTGGCCATATAGTTCTCCCGGCAACAGTAGGTGTCTGGTAGTATCATTTCAGACAAATGTTATTAAAAGACAAAAGTGTTTATGAATTACAGCTCAGTTGCTTTTCAGTAAAATATGTTTGTCTGCTAGTAGACTCCCCCTGATTTTTTTTTGGCTCTGCAGGTAGTCCTTGACTTACAACAGCTTGTTTAGTGACCATTTGAAGCTGCAACAGCACTGGAAAAAGTGACATGACTGTTTTTCACTCTTATGAGTAGACCATTGCAGCATCCCCATGGTTACATGAACAAAATTCAGATGCTTGGCAGCTGACTCATATTTATGATGACTGCAGTGTTCTGAGGTCATGATCCCCTTTTGCAACTTCTGACAAGAAAAGTCAATGGGAAAGCCAGATTCCCTTAATAACTGTATTACTTAATTTAACAGCTGCAGTAATTCACTAAACAACTGTGGCAAGAAAGGTCGTAAATGGGGCAAAACTCACTTAACAAATGTCTCACTTAGCAATAAAAATGTTGGGCTCAATTGTGGTCATAAATCGAGGACTACCTGCGTAGACTTCTGTGGCTGCCCTATTACAGTGTTGGTAACAGTACAAATTGTATTTTGTATTGTCATCTTCTGAGTTGTTCCCATCCAAATAGTAACCATGGTTTTGCTTAGCTCTTTGAAAACAGAGTTGGCTAGGTAGTGCCACCTTGTAAGTTTCAATAAAGTAAATTTCCATGATATAAAAAAAAATCTAGAGCAGATTTCTTAATTTGTTTAATAATATAGCATGGCTATGGTAATCTTGTCTATGAAGGAATGCAGCTTGTGGATCAGTGTCCCAGGGTTGGATTTAACCCCTTACAATCTCTCTACCAAAACAGAGATGTGAAGTTGGCACTGAGCCATGCAAGGACCGTTAGGATAACCTTTAAGGGTGGAATGAGTTTTTTTTTATCCTCTTATATATCATCCTAGATGTCTCTGCTGATATTCTAGCAAACTCAGCTCACAATCTGTATTCATTTAAAGGCAATAGTGAGCCACAATTAGCTATCGCCTAAGTCAGAATACTTTGGTTACCTTGATAGACCAATCATATTAATATTTGTAACTGAAATTGCTGGTAATCCACTTAAAGGAATGTATCTAAGCAGCTGCATTGACTGTTGGGAGGAGGTTCAAAATCCAGTCTGTTTGACACTGCATGTCCATTCAAAAGGGGCACAGAGTTTGTGCAGATTTTGATTTCACCCACTTTAGACATAGCTACATCTGTGCTTCTATTCTCAGAGATGCCCTCTGGATATATATGACTTGCTAACAGAAGTGTTAAAGTAAATCTCATGACTTCTTTAAGTCTTCCCCATTAAAATCAAGGTGACTTTTACACATCGGAACCTCGACAGTTCTTAAACTGCTGGTAAAAGTCTAGTTATCATGAAAGGTGTGTGTGAGGGTGGGGGAGATAAAAATTCAACCTATGTTTTCTGAATCCAACTCTATACATACATCTAAGCTTGTTGGGAATAAAGATAACAAAGAGAACATTTTATTGTCCTGATTTTTTATCTTTAAAAATATCCACAGAATATCGAGTTTTAATTAAAACTAACATTCAGAAGCTCCAGAAGCTGAAATATTTTAAAATTTGCCTGATTTTAATATGTAACATCATACATTCTTATTATTAGTTGGGAACATTATCACTTAAACTAATTCACATTGAGTAATTTTCTGTTGTTTGAAATAATTCTGTTTTTATTGGTGCTCAGTTATTCTCTTTTAGTGATGCTTATGTTAGTTTGGGATGAAAGAAGAATCAGTCCAGTACTAAACCTCAGCAAAGAAGTTGATGGGCAAAGAAAATCAGTGTAAGTAAACTTGTACTGTTGGTGTGTAATTTGGTGTGGTGGTATAAAGAGTGTTGTATCAGGAAGTAGGAGACTTGCTTCTTAAAATTGCTTCTGGGCCATCTATCTTATTCTCAATCCAAATCTCATGAGTGTGAGGCTTAGTGTGCAATCACAATCCCTTAGTTTAACAGATTTTACAGTGTTGTTTGTGACAAAAGTGGGGATTATGTACGGTACCTCATGTAATTAACTTTCAGGAAAGGCAGAATACAAATGAATGTGTGGAGTGTATATGTTTATATGAACTTGATCTTTCATCATTTTGAGGGGGGAAAAACCCTCTGAAAATAAACTGAAAAAAAATAGTAAGCATATGTGCAGAATGTATGTTTGGCAACTTTTGGATTAGGGCATTTGAAAGTACAATTCTTTCTTATACTTTCCTGTAATGAAATGTGGAAATCATTGAACAGAAAAGGAAAGAGAGAAAGATATTTACTCAGCACTCTGAATACTGATGTCCAGCTCGCCGTACACATGTCGTAAGGCATCACAATTCAAGCTTGAAATCAACTTTCGTAAGCCATGCTGCTTTGGAACATATTTATCTTCCCAGATCAAGGTTGAATTCCTTGGAATCTCTCTGCAATGAAATACAATAATGCAAACATAGTTTGACATGGTTTATAAATCTAATATATAAACCAGCATCCTGGTAGTAGAAAAAAGAGTTTGTGATTTGAAGGAAAAACCTACCTCCAATTATTGGGGTTGTTTTAAAGCCTAAAAAAAAGTACATGCATCTCAACAATTTCAGGAAATGCACAATCATCACTGTTTTTTGAGACAAGTTATGAATGAGATCTTCTGCTTATTTAATTTACAAGGTAGTTGTAAGAAGAATGGATGGATTTACATCAGGGACTGTAGTATTAGATAGAGCTTTGTTAAAAAAATAAAATTTGCTCAGTTTTTTTTCTAGATATAGATCTGACTTCACACTGTATATATTTGTCTTCACTTGTCTGTTTCTTTTTCCTACCTTGCGCAAATTATTATTTAAATCAAAATAATAATGGTGTTATTAGTGGTTACTCCAGTGCTGTGTCCCCATTTAAATCCAAGACTCTTAATGAAAAAAATACTTATGGAAGGTGGTACTGGATATTCATGGATCTGCTTAGCATGTGGTTTGACTTTTACATCTTTAAGCTTTAATTTAATAACAAGCAGTTTCAGAATTGTTTCCACTTAAGCCTTGACTCTATAGTATCATGAACAAAACAAAATCTTGAATGCTCGTTAAAGCTGGTTACTGCATTGTAGTAGAACATAGATTTTTGTATAAATCTTGCTGGCTTAAAATAACCCCTTGCATATAATTTTGTCAAGGAAGAAATAATGCAATCTAGAAGACTGGACATGGCATTTCCAAAAGGACTTGTTCAGAAATAAGTAAAAAACAAAACTGGAATGCATCCCAGAGGGAAAAAAGTATTATTTTTTTGCTAATGGAATAAAACCAAACTAATTCAATTGTCTTGGAGTAATGTGGTGATGGATGATTCTTGGTAATGTGTTGAGCCATCAAAGTGGACTGGTCATTTATCATCTTCAATATAATGAGGAAAATGGGATGAATATTTAAACAATCTGTGATGGTTTATTTTCTATTACTTTAACGTACCACAATCATGCCAAATGAAAATGCAATTCAGTACTTGTATTAACATTTACAACACATATTGGAATAGTTCCATAATTTAACACAAGAACAGGAAACCTAGAGCTCACAAGTGACTGCTAAATTACAGCTTCAACAGCTCCAAATAACATTGACAATGATATAAGATACTGGAAATTGCTGTTCAGCAATATCTAGACCAGGGATCCCAACCTTGGCAACTTTAAGACTTGTGGACTTCAACTCCCAGAATTCTGGGAGTTGAAGTCCACAGGTCTTAAAGTTCCCAAGGTTGGGGACCCCTGATCTAGAGGATTGTAAATTCCTTGCTCTTGATCGTATTCTTAAAACCACTCTTTCGATATCGTTATAAAAAATAAATATAAAAATGGCGGCAAAAAAAATCAGTAACATATTTAAAACAATTTAAAAATAATAGAACCAGTTATGTTACAATTATTACTGAAATAAAAAAAAAGATTTATTTGATTATTTAGTCTCCGGATAATTAGTAAAAGAGAATTTTCCTTGCAATGAAGTTTGAACCTTAAGTGAAATTCTCTCCCTACTCAAAACTCAGCAAATCTTCACTATTAACAAGCAGGTTCAATCTGTATATTAATGCAGTGTCGGTAATCTGTGGTTTTTTTTAACTGTTACTTTAAAAAATCCAGTTCTTGTGGTGAAAGGAAGGAAGGAAGGAAGGAAGAAAGAAAGAAAGAAAGAAAGAAAGAAAGAAAGAAAGAAAGAAAGAAAGAAAGAAAGAAAGAAAGAAAGAAAGAAAGAAAGATAGGCTTTTCAATGGCCACCACTCCTTTTTCTCTATCGCCTATTGAGGGAGAGCTTCAGCGCATTAAGCTAGCATTCCCTTTGTGGGATCTGAAGTAGAGGAATTGGGAAGAAGGGTGAGAGGCTTTCTCTACAATAAGTAAATGAAATCACTGGAAAGGGAAGAGAAGAGAAGTTTGCAGATCACCAAATACATGTTGACCTGGAACTGTTTTCAGATTTATTTATTTATTTTTATTTTAATTCCATTTATATCCCGCCCTTCTCCGAAGACTCAGGGCGGCTTACAAGCTTAGCAGTAGCCTTCATTCTATGTATATGCCTGCTTATTAGGGCTTTCACACCCCCCCAAAGCGGCATTATTACAAAGTCAGCTTAATTGCCCCCAACAATCTGGGTCCTCATTTTACCTACCTCGGAAGGATGGAAGGCTGAGTCAACCTTGAGCCTGGTGGGATGCGAACCTGCAATAATTGCAGGCAGCTGGTGTTACTTAAGGAGGCATTAGTCCACTGCTCCACCAAGGCTCAGTATTGATTCATATAGGTGTCATGAGAATTTATAGAGGAATTTTTCATTGTTTAAAGCAGAGGTCCCCAACCTTTTGGCTACCAGGAACCGGTTCCGTGGAGAAAGGTTTTTCCATGGACCAGAGATTGTGTGGTTTGTGTGCTGCCTGCATCCCATGGATAGGGATTTGCTTGTTTGTGTGGCCTGGTTGCTGGCATGCCGCGGCCCGGTACCAGTCCATGGACCGGGGGTTGGGGACCCCTGGTTTAAGAAATTTGAGTTACATTATAAGAATGCCACAGCTTTGTAAAGTGTTTTATTACTCTCATCAATATCAGATGGACCGCTAATGGTAACGAGGATGAGGCAGAGAAATGCTATCTTATTTCATGTTTTCTTAAAATAAGTGACATTTTAAATGAGTCTTGCTGGATTACATTTTCATAATTTAGCTGCTAAACTATTCCAGTAACATATTACTGTAACTTTAAGTTATCTTGTTCATTATTTGGATATAGTAGCTTGCTGTCACTGATGCCTGGGGAAGAAATACAGTTTTATAATTATTTAGATCAATTCCTCTAATTCAGAGATATTTGGAGGTAATCATCTCCTAAATTCCCAGTTAGCAGAACCTTGCTAGCTGCAGTTCCTTGGAGTTATAATCCTGATACACCCAAAGGACAAATGGTTGGAGAAGATTGGTTTCATGCCCTCAAGAGAGAAGCTGATATTGCTCAAATATGATGGCATATGTAGTGTTCATTTTGTTACGAATACCCAGAAAACTATGCCATAATAGGCCTTGCCTTACCTGAATAATTTTGAGACTGGTTTTAGCACACCAGGGCCATCAAGTCGGACCCAGACATTGGTGAGATCTTGCTTCAGTGGGTTGGGGAACTCCACTATTACCGTCATGTCCTTACCAACAACTTTCTCTCCAGGAACCTGCAGGAAAAAACCCCCAAAGGCTAAAATCAAATAACAATAAATTGAATTATTGCAACATTTTCTAATCTTGTCCCTTTCACTTTCTTGGATGACAGTTGCCCTCTTCCCTTGCTAATTCATATCTTAATTTTATGCCTTCAGGTCAATCATGTCTTCTGGGGATTGCTGGAAAATCACAGTCATTGTGATTTTCTTGCCAATATTTTTGGAAATGGCTTACCATTTCTTTCTTCTATCTTCCTGAGAGCCTCCTACCCAAACTTACCCAGTTGGCCTTATGTCTAAGGCAGGAGTAGAATGCACCAGATTCTAGCCCTGCTGCCTTTATCTGCTATATTAAACTAGTTTTCCACTCTTCTCTTGCTAACATGCCTTTATACGACTGCCCCATATAAAGTCTAGTTACATCAAGACTAGTTCTTTGCAATAATGTGCTCTGTGGCTGTCTATCTTTGAAAGATATTTGAAAGCTCCCACTCTACAGAGTGCAACTCATAGTTATGGGATGAGGTACAACATAAGCTGCCTATTTCAAAGATTTAGGATCCAAAATTTTGTTGTGGTGCTAAGACTGGCTTTAAGGCCTTTCTTGTAGGGTATTAGACAAGGTGGGCAATTAGAGGTGTACCTTTCTAAGTTGGTGAAATATCCTTCTAAAGTAGAACTATATTACTAGGCCCCCGAAGGCTCTTTGTTCCAACTTTCTTTTAATTGGCATTTAAGTTGTTCTGAATTTAACTGCTGCTGTTTGAAATTTTTATGCTTTACTGCTTGTTCCCTTTTATATTGCTTAATGGCTGCTGTTATGTTTTTTATGCTTTATAAATTATGGTTTTACACTTCACAATATGTTATAATGACTGCTTATGTTTTTTCAAATATTGTGAGTCATCTCAAGAGGGCTGGTTCCTGAAAGGCAGTGTATAAGAATAGAAATAAATGAATATCATCTCTATAATTACATACGGACAAAATACAGTTTGAGAGAGCTTTCTGCCACAAAGACAATGGAGTGTGAATTACTATGCAAAATGCTGAGAAATTTAACTACACAAAAAGAGGTTTAGGGCTTGGGGGAAAGAGGGTTATAAACACTGCTTGCCAAAAATTAGACACAGGAGATCTGTTTTCCTACAGTATTCTCTGCTTGTGTACTTTTAACAAATAGATATTACAGAATTATACCATTTCAAAGAAACAGAAGTACATCAACTCTATCACTTGGAGAAATGTTGAGTACCACTTTAAGATGCTTATGACTATAAATAGACTGTACTTTCAGCTTCTGTTTTTAAAACATTTCTGTAGTCAGGGGAATATCTTCACCATGATCCAATTAATGAATTAGTCTCACCCAGATCTGTGTCTCTGGACAGAAATACAGGTCTACAAAGACGCATCTAGATAGTTCATTAAGATGCAAATCAGGGTTGTGATACACATACGACAAACATTTCTTGATGAACATCAGCATATGAATGAATTGACTGCATAAATGGATGGGAAACAGCAACTCTTCAAATGTTTCTATTATAGTAGAACCAGATAGTAGTGAGGGATGCTGGGAATTGTAGTTCCCTTAGTCTTTCCAACTGGGGCATAAATTATTCACATATGCATTTCTTTTATCAGAAAGAATGCTGATAATATTTTGCTGTTATTACCCATATAATCACTTTAGATTAAAAGTAACTTTCTGTCCTAACGGCCCCATTAAATTAGAAGTATAGGAAACCCTTATGGTCTTGGTGAAAATGATCACTTGAGAAAGAGAAGGCTGTTTTTGGACTTCAGTAGTTACTGATTGTTAAACTTCTAAAAAATAAAGCCACTTATCTTGTAGAATAACCTTGCAAAGCTACTAGTTGTAGCTCCTGGTCAGCTCAAAGCTTAACCTGGTAGTTGAAGTCATATGCTTCACAAAATGATGCACAAGGTCCACATCTAGACCCTGGATAAGAAATAAAGAAATGATGTGATACCTTGATGGTGATATAAGGATAATAGGACTCATATATTCATAGTGAAAGTGACCCATATGTACAGGAGTCAACATAGTCCTGTTTAGTACAGAATTGAGGATGCCTTCTGATCCATGGGAGGGAATGGTAACAAAATGATATGGATTGAATTACTGATAGAAACAACAGTCTAACAGGATACCTTGGCTGTCATACTGTTCTGAACCAGCCTGCTACCGGCCTTGCAATAAGGCAAACCCCTGTTCAAACAGTAGAGACTGGAGAGCGTCTGCGGCTGGAAAGCGTCTGCCAAGATTTATTACACAAACAACAGAACAAGAAACCAAACACTGGAACTTGAATCCTCAAACGGAACGGTTGCTTTCAGCAACCAGCCCTTCCCCAAACACTCCTTTTATTTAGAGTTCAGGGCGTGGCCTCCCTGTGCCTCCTCCCGAGGAGTCCCACAGCCTTTCTCTGCTTGTTCCTGCTCGACTGCCTCCTGCGTCGGGCGTCCTTGAACAGGGCCAGCTGTGGGTCATCATCCTCCGCACTATCGGGCTCACGCAGCTGAGAAGAGGGCCCCGGCTGGGGGCTCTGCGAAGCCTCCAAGCCATCATCAGCCGGTTCGTCTTCCACACACTCCTCCTCCCCCTCATCTGAGTCATCCGAGACATCTGAGCCGGCTGCCGGACCCACAGGCTGGCCCTGAGTCACAACACTATCCCGCACCGCAGGGCCCTTCCCCCGGGGCTGCCGATCCGGATGCGGTCGGGATGGGAATTGTTCGTGAAAAGCAGTCACCAACGCAGGGGCATGAACGGCGGTCGCGTCTTCCCATGTGAAGTCCTCCGGCCCGTACCCTTTCCACTCGATCAGGTACTGGAAGCGACCTTTCAACCAACGGGAATCCCTGATGCTGGCGACCTCGTACTCAGGGGTGCTGCCTCCATCACGAGGTCCTGATGGGGGAGGTTCCGCTTGGCGAAGTGGACAAGCCGGTTGTTCGGGGACCAACAAGGACCGATGGAAGACGGGGTGCACGCGCAGGGAACGTGGCAGAGTTAAACGATAGGCGACCGGATTGATGACAGCCACGACTGGGAACGGTCCAAGGTAACGGTGGTCCAGCTTCCTCGCCGGCCGTGTGGATGGTAGGTTCCTGGTGGACAGCCAGACCCGATCCCCCACCGATAGTGGAGGCGTATCCCTTCTCGACCGATCGGCGAACCTCTTGTAGTCGGCCTTGGCCTTCTCCAGCTGCCGTCGCACCAACCGATGGATCGCCTGTAACTCCGCCATGAAGTCGTTCGCTGCCGGCTCCGGTGAGTCCACGGGAGAAAGGGGGAAAAACCGGGGGTGATAACCCACATTGGCCAAGAACGGTGTCATCTGCGTGGAGGTGTGCTGCGAGTTGTTAAAAGCAAACTCGGCTATGGCCAAATAGTCCACCCAATTGTCCTGCTGCAGGTTGACGTAGCAGCGCAGATACTGCTCTAAGATACCGATGACCTTCTCGGTACCCCCGTCAGTTTGAGGATGATGCGCGGACGAGAGGCAAACCTTAATTTATTTATTTATTTAGTTGCATTTGTATACCGCCCTTTCCCTGAGGACTCAGGGCGGTTTACAGGGAATTAAAAATCGAAAACATACAAAAGTTAAAACCAATTAAAAAGCATTAAATTCACCCTGTACACTAAAAACCCCAGTTAAAATTTTCTCCTCAGCCTGGGCCCGAGAGCTCAAAGAGCCAGGTCTTCAGGCCCCGGCGGAATGATCGGAGGTCGGGAGCAGTCCTCAGCTCCACCGGCAGCTGGTTCCAGAGGGCAGGCGCTCCCACTGAGAAGGCCCTATCCCTGGGTGTCACCCGCCGGCAATCTCTCACCGGCGGAACCCTGAGCAGACCCTCCCTGTGGGAGCGCACTGGGCGAAGGGCGTTTGATGCCGGCAGCAGGTGTTCCCTCAAATAACCCGGACCCAGGCCATGTAGGGCTTTATAGGTAATAACCAGCACCTTGAATTTCACCCGAAGGGCAACCGGAAGCCAATGCAGCTCGCGGAGTAGAGGTGTTACATGGGAGTATCGGGAAACCCCCATTACAACTCGCGCGGCCGCATTCTGCACCAGTTGAAGCCTCCGAGTGGCCTTCAAGGGCAGCCCCATGTAGAGAGCGTTACAGTAGTCCAAACGGGAGGTCACAAGCGCATGAGTGACTGTGCGTAGGGCGTCTCGGTACAGATAGGGACGCAACTGGCGCACCAGGCGAACCTGTGCAAAAGCCCCCCTGGTCACGGCTCCTATGTGATCTTCAAAATTGAGCCGTGAATCCAGGAGGACGCCCAAGTTGCGAGCCCTATCAACGGGGGGTAACACCTCACCCCCCATCATTAGAGGTGGAATAACTTGGTTAACCCGAGACGCCGATATGCACAGCCACTCAGTCTTGGCGGGATTGAGACGAAGCCTGTTTCTCCCCATCCAGACCTGAACCGCCTCCAGGCACCGGGACATCACGGAGAGGGCATCACTGGGTTGGTTCGGGGTGGAAAGAAAAAGTTGGGTATCATCAGCGTACTGGTGATACCCCACCCCAAAACCACGAATGATCTCGCCCAGCGGCTTCATATAGATGTTGAACAGGAGAGGCGAGAGAACCGACCCCTGAGGGACTCCACAAATGAGAGACCTCGGGGCGGATCTCTGCCCTCCTGTCAACACCGACTGCGAGCGGCCCTGGAGGTAGGAGGAGAACCACCGTAGAACGGTGCCTCCCACTCCCAACCTCCTGAGACGCCGCAGCAGGATACCATGGTCGATGGTATCGAAAGCTGCTGAGAGATCTAATAGGACCAGGACAGAGGAGCAACCCCTGTCCCTAGCCCTCCAGAGATCATTCACCAGCGCGACCAATGCCGTCTCCGTGCTGTGTCCGGGCCTGAAGCCCGATTGGTACGGGTCCAGATAATCAGTTTCCTCCAGGAACAGAGGGAGCTGATGCGCCACCACACTCTCAACAACCTTCGCCAAAAAGCGAAGGTTGGAGACTGGACGATAGTTGTTTAAAACAGCCGGGTCCAAAGCAGGCTTCTTGAGGAGGGGTCTCACCACCGCCTCCTTCAAGGCGGCAGGGAAGACACCCTCCTTCAAAGAAGCAGTTATTACTGCATGGAACCAGCCTCGTGTTCCCTCCCGAGCCGCATAAGCTAGCCAGGAGGGGCACGGATCCAACAAACAGGTGGTGGAGCTCAGTCTCCCCATGATCCTGTCCACATCATCAGGGGAAACAGGGTCGAACTCAGTCCAGATAACCTGCTCAAGACCGCCTGATTCCTCCACATCAGACTCTGCCCAGTCATAATAATAATGACTGTCCAACGCACGCATCAACTCCTGCCAGAAACGGGCTGTAAACTGGGCCCCCCTATCGGAGACGACTCTATCGGGAAGGCCGTGCAGCCGGAACACCTGTTGGATGAACATGCGACTAGTGGCGCGAGCTGACGGTAAGCCGCGACAGGGAATGAAGTGCGCCATCTTGGTCAGCATGTCCACCACCACAAACACTGTCGTGAAGCCGGAGGATGGGGGTAGATCCGTCAGAAAGTCCATGGACACAGCCCCCCAGGGTCTCTTGGGTGTTGGCAAAGGCTGCAGTAAACCAGGCGGGGCCCCTGTCGCTGACTTGGCCTGCCTGCATGGGATGCAGGAGGTGACATAAGACTGGACGTCGTGTCGGACTCGGGGCCACCAGAAGGTACGGGAGACCAGGTTCAGAGTCTTGAACAGGCCAAAATGCCCCGCAGCCGGGTTATCATGACACTGGCTGAGGACGAGTCCCCTGAGTGGCCCTCCCGGAACATAGAGCCGGTCACGATAATACAGAAGTCCATCCGTGACCGACCAAGGCGAATCTGGCCCCACCTCTTCCTTCCGCTGAGCCACCCACGCCTCCTGCTGCTGCGCCTCCCGGATCTGAGCCCGTATATCAACCGGCTCCCGCACCGCAGCAAAAGACTCGACGGGGATCACTGTCCTGGGCAGAAGCTTGTCTTCCACTCGGGTGTATTCGGGCTTCCTGGACAGAGCATCCGCTCTCTGGTTGTGCCCGCTTGGTATGTACCGCACCCGGAAGTCAAACCTCGCAAAGAAAAGGGACCACCGGATCTGGCGTTGGTTCAAATTCCGAGCGGTCTGCAGGCTTTCCAGATTCTTGTGGTCCGTCCGGACCTCGATTTGATGTCGCGCCCCCTCCAGATGATGCCTCCAAGCCTCGAACGCCGCCTTGATGGCCAGCAGCTCCTTCTCCCAGATGGTATAGTTGCGCTCCGAGGGGTTCAATTTCCGAGAGTGATACGCGCAAGGGAAAAGGGTACCGCTGGGCGTCGTTGCCTGGAGTAACACGGCCCCAATGGCAATGTCGGAGGCGTCCGCCTCCACGACAAACGGCCGTTGCGGGTCAGGATGCTTCAAGATGGGCTCCTTCATGAAGGCGTCCTTCAAAGCCTGGAACGCCTGTTGTTCGGGGGCGTTCCACTGGAACCGAGTCTTCTTCTGCAGGAGCCGGGTGAGGGGGGCTGTCAAGGCAGCAAAGCCAGGGATGAATGTTCGATAGTAGTTGGCAAATCCAAGGAGTCGCTGAACATCCTTCACGCGACGCGGGGGTTGCCAACTCTGCAACGACTCAACTTTACTCGGCTCCATGGCGATGCCCTCAGGAGAAATGCGGTGACCCAGGAAATCGATGGTCACCTGGTAGAACTGGCACTTCTCCAACTTGGCAAACAGCCGATGTTCCCGGAGGCGCTGCAGGACCTGACGGAGATGCTGATGATGCACTTCACGCGACGGGGAGTAAATCAGGATGTCGTCCAGATAAATCACGACAAACTGGTCCAACAGATCCCGAAAGATGTCGTTCATAAAATGCTGAAACACAGCGGGGGCGTTGGTCAGGCCAAACGGCATCACCGTGTACTCGAAATGTCCATAGCGAGTACCAAACGCCGTCTTCCACTCATCACCCGGCCGAACCCTGATGAGGTTGTAAGCTCCACGCAGGTCCAGTTTCGTGAAGATCTTAGCCTCCCGGAGTCGGTCCAAGAGCTCGGGGATGAGGGGCAGCGGGTAACAGTTACGCACCGTGATGGCGTTGAGTTTCCGGTAGTCACAGCAAAGCCGTAACTCGCCCGACTTCTTTTTGACGAAGAGCACGGGCGCAGACACTGGCGAGGACGAGGGCCGGATGAAACCACGAGCCAGATTCTTTGTCAGGAAGTCCCGCAATGCAGCCAACTCGGGCTCCGACATGGAGTACAAACGCCCCACTGGGAGAGGCGCATCAGGGACTAGATCAATGGAGCAATCATAGGGCCTGTGCGGGGGTAATTGATCCGCCTCTGACTCGCTGAACACATCAGCAAAGTCGGACAGTTCGGGAGGCAAGGAAACCCCTGGGGAACCCTCCACCTGGCCGGCACAGATATGGCGGGTGTGGTCCACGCACTGCAAACTTGGGAAGGTGACCAAGTTCTGAGACCAATAGATCTGTGGATCATGCGCCCGGAGCCACGCCAGTCCCAAGACCACGGGGAAGTGCAGATCCGAAGTGATGTAGAACTGGATGGCCTCCACATGGGAACTGATGGCCATACACACTGGTTGCGTGGCGGCCGTAATAGGCCCGGACAGGAGCACTCGACCATCGATAGTCTCCACTAGCATGGGCGGATCCACCGGACACTGGGGAACAGCCCATTTGGCCACAAAGGCCGAGTCCATAAAGTTTGTGGTAGCCCCAGAGTCAATTAAGGCATGGACCGGAATCCCCTCTGGCTTGCCAGGAAGGATCAGACGTGCCTCCAAAATCAAATGCCGTGGAGGTTCACAGGCACCTTCGGAACGGCGTCGCTCGGTGTGGTTGTTGTGGGTCGCCCGATCTATCACACCGTCTAGATCGGGCTCGGGCCGTTTCCCGACAGCAAAGTAGGGGACTTTCTCGGGGCAGGCTTGGTCACTGATGCCCGCTGACGCTTCTTTGGGCAAGAAGCAGCCAAATGTCCAGGGTCCCCACAGTAAAAACACAACCCCCCCGATCGTCGTCTGTCCATTTCCGTCACCGATAGACGGGACCTGGCGGCACCCAGCTCCATTGGCTCCTCCCTCTGGACTGGGGACTCACGCACAACAGGGGCGGCAGGGGTCTGTGGGGTGGCACGGCGACTCTTTCGCTGCTGCAGCCGGGCATCAATCCGCAGACAAAGATGGATCAGCCCATTCAGGTCTGAGGGAATGTCCACGCGGGCCAGCTCATCCAACATCTCCTCCGACAATCCATCCTGGAAGGCATCCACGAGCGCAGCCTCATTCCAGGCGGAATCCTGGCTAAGCAGCCGGAAATCGCTGATATAGGCCTGTAGGGGGCCTTGACCCTGCCGCAGAGCTTTCAGGCGTCGGGTGGCAGTCTGCGTCTTAATTGGGTCCTCGTACATTAGGCGCATATGGTCACAAAACCCCACAAAGTTATCCAACAAAGGGCTAGGTTGTGCCAGCAGAGGCGTGCTCCAACGAGCTGCATCCCCCGAAAGAAGGCTTAACACGAATCCCACCTTATCCCGGTCAGTGGGGAAATCAGCTGCTCTCACGCTGATAAAAAGCTGGCATTGTCCCAGGAAAGCAGGAAACAGTTCTGGATTGCCAGCAAATTTATCCGGCATAGCTATCTGACATTTCCTCCTGGGTGGGGGTGCAGCATGTACCTGAGCTTGCAGTTGAGCCACCTGAGCTGCCAACAAAGTGAGTTGCTGGGTGAGCTGAGCATTCTCGGCACGTAGCTGCTCCATCGTAGTAGTAAGGGGTGGGAGGCTGAAAGCAAACTGTTCTGAACCAGCCTGCTACCGGCCTTGCAATAAGGCAAACCCCTGTTCAAACAGTAGAGACTGGAGAGCGTCTGCGGCTGGAAAGCGTCTGCCAAGATTTATTACACAAACAACAGAACAAGAAACCAAACACTGGAACTTGAATCCTCAAACGGAACGGTTGCTTTCAGCAACCAGCCCTTCCCCAAACACTCCTTTTATTTAGAGTTCAGGGCGTGGCCTCCCTGTGCCTCCTCCCGAGGAGTCCCACAGCCTTTCTCTGCTTGTTCCTGCTCGACTGCCTCCTGCGTCGGGCGTCCTTGAACAGGGCCAGCTGTGGGTCATCATCCTCCGCACTATCGGGCTCACGCAGCTGAGAAGAGGGCCCCGGCTGGGGGCTCTGCGAAGCCTCCAAGCCATCATCAGCCGGTTCGTCTTCCACACACTCCTCCTCCCCCTCATCTGAGTCATCCGAGACATCTGAGCCGGCTGCCGGACCCACAGGCTGGCCCTGAGTCACAACACATACAAAGGTAGAAATTGCTGGTGTCCCAGCTGTCAGTTTCATCTGCAGAATTGGTTGGATTGCTGCTGTTGCAGACTGAGCCCCATCAATTATAGCAAGCGTGTATTTAAGAAAAAACACTGCAGTGGACTAGAAGTTCAACAATGCCTGCATCAGAAGGCCATGTCCTCTAAAAACAGATAATGGAGGCCTTCATGGAACGCTAGCAGGACATGAAGGCATGCATAGAATGCCTTGGTAGAAGGTTGGCAATGAGACAGAAATTACATCTGGAGCACATGTCCCTTAAATGTGGTTAGTTAGGTATCTTTGGCCATGGAATGTGGACATGACCAAAGCCAGGTAATGATGCTGAAGCCCCCAAATGTTACAGGCACACTGTAGTGGTAGTGGGGACTGTGTTTAGCTGACACATTTGATGGTAGCCTGATTGGAAGTCATTCACACCTTTGGAGAGGTGTTTATTGAGTAATATTTGAAGGCATGGCAATACTGTTGAGAGGAATTGTTTAAGAAGGCCTGCCAGTACGGGTAAGTCCTGTGCCCATCACAAACAAAACCCAAAGCGTGAGTGGCAATTACACTATGGAAACTTACAGGTCCCACACTTTTGGAAAGGAGCTGTTACAGCCATAGCAATTGAAAACAGATAAGGAAAATGCTTACTGAGAATATTAAAACAACAGCATCCAGTTAGTTTGTGCAGTTAGGAGAGAAGTATTCCATCACCTTGTAGATCAGTGTTTTTTCAAACTCTGTAACTTTAACTTTAACTCCAATAATTCCCCAGGCCACATGCAGTTGTCTTAAAGTTGCTAGGTTTGAAAAACATTGTTATAGGAACGTTGCAGAAAGCGGGTATAAACAGTAAACCTTTGCACACTCCAAATGAATTTTGCAGTGTTGCATAGTCCACAGTTGTCAATTTCAAAAATCATGATAATTAATGGAGGCTTTAAGGATAGGCTACATTTCCTTTACAAGAATGAACTAAATCAGTCTTATTTATTAAGTTGAATGAATTACATTAAATCTCTGTTTCTCTCTTGCAGGTCTCATTTCAAAAAGGAATTCGAGGGGTGGTAGGCAAAACTTTTCAAACTACAATTGTTTCAAGGTCATATTGCCTGGTTTTCCACAATTTAAAATGGGCTATCTTATCAATTAGAAATTCTGAACTCAAGAAACATGATAAAACAGCTGATTGGATTATGAAAGTGTTTTTTTAATTCATTCATTATTAGCTTTTGTTATCTCACATTTAATTTTGGTCAGCTCAGGGGTGCCTAAAAATGCTAATTGTCCTGCCTCCTATTTTCCTCACAACAACAAACCTGTGAGGTGTAGGCCCAAGAGAAAATTGCTTAGATTCACCCAACTGATTTTCACACCAAAGAGCATGAATTCATAGACTTCCAGTTTCTAGATCAGCATCATAGCCACTACACCAAACTGGCTCTCAAAGCAACTGTTTTCTATTCAAAATGAGGTACTTTAGCTTAGACACTTTGAATCCGAAATATCTTGCTAATCACCGACTTCTCAGAAGGCAATCTGTGCCAGATAAATTTTCACCCAAGTTCCTGACAAACAGCTTTGGTTATTAAGCCTAGAGAGACTGAGGATCAAATTCCACTCAGAAGTGATTCAGCATTGCAACAATGAACCAAGCCTCTTTCTGACTTATATATCTCACTTATCATTCCTCTGGTGTGGCCACAAAAGTACAGAAATTTTAATGTCTATTTCAGACTGACCAACCTGATCAAGTGTGAAGAAGTAAACTTACTTCAAATTATGGTTTGAATACCTACAGTCAACGTTTGCACAATTTAGAGATCAGATGGTTTGCTACAGGCAAAATGGAAATATTTATTCCTTTTCCTCATCCTCCATGCCAGGATGTGATGATAATTATTGGGGCTAATAAAATTAAATCAGGATTGGGGAAGCACCTGGTATCTCCACATTAGGTTCCTCACTTTGATACTAGGCCTGTTGCTTAGAGTTTTGTTAAGTTTATTATATACTCAAAAACATATTTACGAAAATAACTTTTTTTATTCCACCACTACCACGATTTAATTTCCCATTTTTTTTGTTTAAAGGATAAGAAATGGTTAGGTTGGCTTAATTGCGATGAAGAACTGAGGATAGCATATTATGGTTATCACAGAGATAAAATAATGGATCCCTTTCCCAATTAAATTTGAGCAGAAACATCAAGAGGGGAAGAAAAAGCAACACAATCCAGAATTCGGTATTCGGGGTAATTAAAATGCTGCAGGGGTCGATATTAAACTTTACTGTTAAACCAGAGAAAGTCATGGAAAATACTACGAGGTACACTTAATAGAGATAGCCAATCTTCAGATTCATCAGTCTTCTAACACAGTAACTGACGTAGGTATCGTAAAAAGTAAGAGCCTAACCATCCATCTAACCATCCCTCCATGAATGTATTTCTGGATGAAATTAAAAGCCACAGAATGACAGTTTCCCTTTTCTGAAAGCTGGAGAGAGTGAGCAGAAATAATCAGTACCGTGTATATGTGTTCAAGCACATTCTGCTCTAGACAGCAATTACATGTTTGTCCAAACATCCAGATTCAGCCATAGTTTCATTCCATACAGCATTGAATGAATGAACCTTTACTGTCAAAGTACAACCATGTATACATTGAGATTGACTGAGCCTCCCTTCGTGCCCCCCCCACAACTCACCTTGTGAACTCTCAAGTTTCCTCCTTCCATTATATATTCAAGATGGACAGTATTTAATATTTATTCATTATGTATATGTAGGGGTGTGGGTCTATAAATATGTTATATATAGTATGTTTAGTATGTATCATGTATGTGTTTCACTTTGAGAGCGGGCAACTAAATTTCATTTTTGATGTGTGGCGTTGTGCCCACAGTAAAAAAAAATGACAGTAAAGGTTATCTTATCTTATCTTATCTTATCTTATCTTATCTAAAAACACAGATGAGCTCTCCAACTGCTAGACATATGCAGGCAAGATATGGTGCATGACCACCAACGGTTTCCTTCTGAAGTAGGAAGCAGAATTCCAATAAAACAGAATTACCCAACCATTCCACAACACAGTTGTGTTTTTGTGTTTTAATAAACTGTCTAAACTTGCCAGAATTTAAAAGAAAAATCCAGCAGAGATATTGCCAGAGACCAGTCATTCATATCTTATAACAATCCATTAAATATCACCAGATTACTTTATAATAGGTCTTGTTATCCTAATACTCATAAATGCTCATAAATTAAGATCAGGGGTCTTCAAACTGGGCCCTTTTATGACTTGAGGACTTCAACTCCCAGAATTCCTCAGCCAGTGTGCCTGGCTGAGGAATTCTGGGAGTTGAAGTCCACAAGTCATAAAAGGGCCAAGTTTGAAGACCCCTGATTAAGATGATTCCTGACAAAGATGGCCAGCCGATAATTGTTTTTGCTCTTTTCCAAGATGATCAAATAATGATTGCCCTTCCAGTTCTCCTACAGGTCTTTCTCCTATTGCATCTGAATATGGAAGGGTCTTTCCCTACGGAAGTAAAATACTTGCTAGCCATTTACTTTCTCCTTTCTTCATGAAACATCTATATGTCTCCTGAAAATGCAGCACAAAAAATTGTTAGAAGTTAATTGGACACTCATATCTGTTCTGAAAGGCATGGAGAGAAGAATGATTGAATGACAGGCACAGAAAACATACTCTATGGATATGCTATCACAGTATATAATTGCCTTCCATTTTGAATTGTGCTGATAATGGGTAAGTTTCTGGGTGGAGAAACAAATTCATCTGCATGATAAGGAAAGACAGGAGAGGACCTACGACTATCAGTTAGACCAGGGGTAGGCAAGCTTGGCTCTTTTATAACTTCAATTCCCAGAATTCCTGAGCCAGCTTGGCTCAGCTTGGAAACTCTCAGCATGGCTGGCTCAGGAATTCTGGGAGTTAAAGTCCATGAGTCATAAAAGAGCCAAGGTTGCCTACCCCTAAGTTAGACAAAGTTGGCATTATGACGGCAGCCAATAAATTTTGCAGGCATGGATAATTCTGGTGACATAGCAAAAGAATCACTGACAAACTGTCAATCCTAACACTTTTGTCCTATTAAGAACATGACACAGAAACAGCAGCTCTGGGTCCAGCCAACTCTTTAATATTCTTGCTTCAAAAGAGGAAGATAGGCCTAAGCAATTTAGGCAATTTAATCCAGGCAAGTTGGAATATGCTGCTCAGTTTTGGCAAAGAATTGAAAGGATTATGCATTTTTAAAATGTGGTTATTGAAGACAAGAGCTCACAGCAATATTATATGATTTATTGGCTTCCTCGGAGGAATGCTCGGAAAAGATGTAATATTATTTGAAGACACTGCTGATAAACATTTGTCCAGGCTAATTAAATACAGAAATGCTGGGGCTGGGGGGCCCCCAAAATCCTGCAAAACAAACTTTGCACTTGATTTGATTAGAGAACTTTTCAAACTGACATTTCTGCATCAATCTTTGGCAAGTTTCTGTTTTTGCTATTCACAGTTACATTGCTATAGGGTTTTGGTAAATCTAGGTAAGTATTTCAATCATCCTTTTTTCTCATTTGAATTCTGAAGATCCCAGGACTCTTCTGACAATTCATTTAATTCTCTAGTTTGCCCTCTGTAGCAGTTTATCAAAAATGCCCATTATAGCCCTGCAGTGATCATCGTCATCCAGATTCTTGATGTTATTTCCATATGGCATCTTGATTCTTTCAGTTTTCACTATTTTTCCCCTATTGATGGTGAGGGTGGCATATTTGTCCAGTGCACTGCAATATCTTGGCTGCATGTGTAGACAATGTTGAGCAGCAATTCTATTTTAGATGGTATTTTCCATACACCTTCAGATCTTTCATGTAGAAAAAAGTGGGATAGATGTTTTTGATGTTTGCTAGCCATGGCCTATCTAGTTTAGTGTTGTTGACAGAGAAATCAGTGCAATGACAAACACTAGTGGTGAGGATGAGTCTCTTTGAAAGATTCCTCTCTTAATGTTAACCTCTCCCAGTCTATCAACATTGACCATCAGCTGTGTCTTTCATGGTGCCATTGATCTTTCCACAAAGCTTCTGATGTTTCTACTGACTTCTGTTATTACTAGGCACTTGATGATCCAGTCATATGGCAGGGAGTCAAATGCCTTCCTGTAATTGATCCACAATACATTCAAGTTGGTCTTCCTTTTCTTGCAGTTTTCCAGAATCATCTTGTCAGTTAGGATTTGATCTTTTGTTCCTCTGCAGTTTGAGCAGTTTCTTTTCTGCTCAGATGGAAAGAGCTTGTTTTCAACGAGATTCTTTCAACTACTACACCAGTTAGCAATTTAAAAGCTGTTAGTAAGGAGGTAATTGACCTGTAGTTGCCTGATGCTGTCCTTTTTGTTAGATCAGGGGTCTTCAAACTTGGCCCTTTTATGACTTGTGGACTTCAACTCCCAGAATTCCTCAGCCAGCATGCCTGGCTGAGGAATTCTGGGAGTTGAAGTCCACAAGTCATAAAAGGGCCCAATTTGAAGACCCCTGTGTTAAATCTTTCATTATTACCGGTAAGTAAATTTTGCCAGACATTAACCAATATTCAATTTCACTCCCTTATAGTATGTTGTTAAACTCTTGGCAACAAGTGGGTATGGACCAGTCAGATGTTTCAACAAAGAAACCACACAGTTCATCTTCATCTGCTGTTAACCAAATCTTGATCTTTCTTGCTTTTTTCTCCATCATTTCTTTCATTCCAAGTTCTTACATTTCACCTTCATCTTTATTCTTATCCATCTCCTTTATCTGTTCTTATTGTATTTCTTTGGGTTGTCCTATAACTGTACCCAGAACAGCATTGTTTCTTCTTTGTCATGTATGGACAGATCTAAGTCTCTATTGATGGAATGGTAGAAATCTTTCTGATTTCTCTGAAATTGGAGATTTTGTCCATAAGTGTGCAATTTGAAGTTTTCTATTGCTGATCTCCTTGGCTATATCTGTGATTTGGTTTTTTATTATTTCCAGTGCTTCCTTGATTTTCCTTTCCCCCCAAGTGATATTTCTTGATCAGATATTCTTTGGTCTTCTTATTCTTCAGCCTCTTCCCCACCCCACCCCACCACACCCAAATCTTTTCGAGCTTGCTTGCATCTGATCTTAACATGCTGATCTTATTTTCCATCCTGCTCTTCCATTTTGGTAGTGCACCTTTTGTGTTTGTGTGTGGGTTTTGTTTTGTTTTTTTGGTATCCATAGACTGACCCTGATTAATCTGGGTGATAACTGATCTGGGGTGGGTTTCTGTAAATTACATTTCACCACATTGTTTATGGGAGAAACGCTCTTGGTCTGTCTCTTCTGTTGAAACCCTTGGTCTGTCTCTTCTGTTGCACCTCTGGAATAGCTCTCATCCTCCTCAGAGCATGCAAGCCCCACAACTACATCAAGATAGTGATGTACAAGTACTAGAATTATTCCTATTTAGGAAATTTAAGAAATGTGGCAGTTTCACATTTGACAAATGGACAGATTAAGGAGACCTACTCTAATTCAGGTTTTCTACTGTCTTAGAATTTCAGTCTCTGGTTCTGGTAATAGAAGGTACTTTTAGTAGGGCAATACTGGAAGAAGGAAGAACTGCTGACTATAGAAGAATGGACTTTAAAAGTTTCCAACCTGGCGGAAATGGCAAAGATCTCAGCGTATTTGAAAGACCATTCGCAACAGAGATATATTGTGGAGTGGAAAAAATGGATTGATTACATCGAGAATAAATATGGGACTAAAAAGTTTCATTTAGCATTTGAATAAGTATTGATGTGATATTTATATTGCTTGTAGTCATTTTACAAGAGTTAAAGTGCGATAGACGTAATAACTTATTGTCGTTAGCATATGGTAGATTATGATTGTTTCTACTTTTATACCTTATATTTAGCTCTGGGAAGTCGGGGAGGGGGGAAGGGGAGGGAGGGAGGGTTGGGCTGGGTTGGGAAGGGGTGGGTGGGTTGGGAGGGGTTTTGTTTTGTTAAAGATAAAATGTATTGAAAAACTTTTCAATAAAAAAAGAAGGTACTAAAAATATTTGCAGCATTTGAGATGACCCCTTGGTTTAAGATCTGAGCCATTTGAGCAATGAAATTTAGGCCACTCACTCTCCCTTAGCTTAACAATGTTAAATGAAGGTATTAAAGGATAATTCATCTTTTTCCTAATATAAAGTGTGTGTTATCTAACCAAAGAACTTTTATATACTTTAAAAGGATTAGATGCAGATTGATGCCCTCCCAACCCTGTGCATTTATTACAACCAATATCTGAAGAGAGTTTTCCACATCAGCCAAACATGTTCAGTCAACCCACAAAGCAGACAAAGACTGGCAGCCTCTTGGCTGTTAACTGGTGGTTTTCCAAAAATCTGCTATCAGCCCTTGCTTTGCCAAAGGTTCTGCAAACCAAATGAGGGTACTCCTGGCTTAGACAACATTCATATAAGAGGAAAAGGGTGTGAAGAAATGGAAACATTCGTGTATTTTCCTAGGAAAGAAAACCAGCTTTATTGACAGAACCACAGGGAGATTTGGTGCACATTTGTGCGTATGTGCGCCAGCCTATGAGATTTCGGTGCCCGAGGCACGGCAGTAAACAATACCTGCCAGCCTACCCACCCACCTCCTCCCAGGATCCTTTGCTGTGTGGCAGAAGGACAAACAAGTTATTTTGGCAATGGAAGAAAACATACTGCTCTCTCTCTCTCTCCGTGGCTGTAAAAGTAAAATGCTACATTAATAAACAATTTACTACCTTTTTGTAATGCCAAAATCCTGCTGCCTTAGGTGGCCACTTAATTTTGCCTAATGGTAGAAATCAGCTACGTTGTGTATGCTACAAGTGCTTGGAAAGACATGTCTGTATCTATGATTACTATTTCTGTGTTAATGCTGTCAAATGTGTATCTGAAGTCACTCAGGTTTCTCATGATGTGAGAAGCCTGTGGCTTCTCCTCTCTCTTTTCTAACTAATTAGCAGTCACTCTGCATTTTGGGGGAAATGAGGCCATGAAAAGATTTTTTTTTGGGACACCTGCTCTTGACACCATTTCTCTACTAGTACCACTTTTATTTTGGCAGAGAAAAATACTGAGATATTATGCATCCTACAGGTAGTCCTGGACTTAAAATTGTTTGTTTAGTGACTGCTCAAAGTTACAATGGCCCTAAAAAAAAGTGACGTGACTGTTTTTCACACTTATGACTGTTGCAGCATCCCCATGACCAAAATACAGACCCTCGGCAACTGACTCACACCTTTACAGTATAATGGTTGCAGTGTCCTGGGGTCATGTGATCACCTTTTGCAACCTTCTGACAAGCAAAGTCAATAGGGAAGCCAGATTCCCTTAACAAATGAAGTGATTCACTTATAACGAATGTGGCAAGAAAACAGGGCAAAACTCATTTAACAAATGCCAGGCTTAGCAACAGAAATTTTGGGCTTAACTGTGGTCATAAGTTGAGGACCACTGTATAGATTACATTTCCAGTTCATATCCATGTTGTCCTCTGGCAACTAAGACAGCTTTGAGGAGAACAATTAAACTGGGGAAATAGCCCAGGACATGGTCCTTTATGCTTGCCAAGGCATAGAGACAAGAACGGGGATGTGGGGAAATCTTGAAGACTAGAGCTGAAGAAATATTTTGGTGGGGACAGAAGGAAATTGATGGGAGACCCAGGACAGTGCTTGAATTTGCATCTGAGCTCTGTGAGAAACTGGGAGGATTTGCCTGCTGTTTTCAGCCATCTCAAGGTCTGTTCCTAAACCAAGCTCTGACAAATTTCTGCAATATCCCTAACTTGGGCTTTCATCTCTTGTCTCAGTCTCCCCACCTCCACACAGACAAGACCCAAAACATCATAGCCTTAGCTAGATTTGGCTAGACCAGGGGTAGCCAACCTTGGCTCTTTTATGTCTCGTGGACTTCAACTCCCAGAATTCCCATACTGTCTCAGGAATTCTGGGAGTTGAGGTTCACGAGTCCTAAAAGAGCCAAGGTTGCCTACGCCTGGGCTAGACCAAGAAGCAGAATATGGCCAGCCCACGTCTTCTTATCTCTTTACTCACTGCTGCTTCGAAACTGACCTTGAGGAACAATTGAGGGATTTTCAGCGAAACGGTCTTCTGCTGGGCCAGGATCTTTTGCAGTTCGTTGACACGGGCTGTGATGAAAAAATGCAGGGAAGCTTGTTCCACCAACTCGCTCATGTAATCACTTGACTCGATGGGCACCACAAGAACTTCACCTGACAGGAGGAACAAACAGAGAAACGCCACTGAAGTCTGTGTAGCTATACTGTAGTTGCCAGTGATTATTCCCAGTGCCCATTTGTGGTATGTACTCCAGATTACATCAGATGCAGTAAAGGTGTTGCTTGAAGAAGAGCCCAGTGCTTTTCAATATGCAAACAAACATAGCTGTAGTTTCCGTTCCCTGCTTTGATTGAACAGAATGGCCAGACCTGTATTTGGTTCACTTCCACCCACAAAACCAACAGCGTTTACCTTAAACTGCTGCTACTAGCAAAAGTAGAATACCTGAAATAGGAAATATTTCATTAAAGAACTACTTTGGATCTTTTCCGTTTACCGTTACACTGTTTTCCACACATCCTTTGCTTGGCAGACAAAATTCCTTCAGCCAATCCCAATCCAGCCTTTGTTTCCAATCCTAGTTAATGCAAATCACATGTTTTCTTCGTGAGAACAAAATCTAACTGCTTCTGTACATTTGTTAAGTCGGGTTCGCGGATCGATGAGACGCAGGCGTAGGTGTGTGTATAATCTTTATTGGTGGTAGTGTGGTCTGAACTGCCAGGCAATGGTTACCTGGGCATACTTTATACCTGCCCAGGTGAATGCCTGACCAATAGGTTTGAACCCTGGTTTTCCGCCGGCCAGGCGGCCAATCCCTTTAAATCCGGCTTTCCCGCCGAACGTAGTTCCTGCATGGAGCTGTCCAGCTCCGCGCTTCCTGATGCGGCTGCTACACGTGTATGCCAGCGTAGCATACACTGCAACATTTATTTACATTTATTTACTAAACAAATTTATATAGCCACCCAACTCATACACAGTGATTCGGGAAGTGTACAACATTTGGAGGCTATCCTTCGACAGAGTTGGAATAAAAAGGAATTACTACTTTAAAGCTGAAACAGTTACAAGATTCCTTATGTGTTTCATTCATTCATGCAGCATCATGAGGACATGGCAGAAAAAGGAAGGCTGCCAGGTACAATAAAAGCCACTTTTCTTGCAAAGACAAATTTGTCTTGCATTGAGCCACTAATATTGTGTGTGTATGAGAGAGGGGAGGGGGGAAGAGAGAGAGATTCTTGTATTTGTTCTTTTGAAATTTGGAAAATAGCTTGCTAATAAATCTTTCTTGAAGCTACTGAGATCACCTGGAGAAATCTGATATTTAAAAGCAATCTCAGAAGGGCATTTAAGAGTACCAATGTTCTCAAAGAGCAGTGCTTGTTGCAGCAAAGGACGAAAAAAAAGGTGCTACAGGGCTCTCCAAAATATTTCAGTCCCCTCAGAGCATTTTGATCCTCTCTTGTAATAAAAAGCAGAGCCTGATTCTACTCCTGTCCTATATCTGCATTTCACCTTATCTACGGTTTACCATGACTTATTTATCCAGCCCATTTTCCCATGTTTATATGATATACTGAGCCATAAACTGACAAGTTAAAAGTTATGGCAGGGCATCTTGGAGATAAGGCATCTGAGGCCAATCTGGATTTTTGCAGGCCAGATCTGATATTCCCTCGTTTGTGATTTGTCCATTAGTCTCTACAGTCTACAGTCAGACTATGGTTTGTAGAAATAAGAAGTTTGGGGACAATCCGGTGTTAATCAGGTACAATATCTAACAGCATTGCTGTTAAGTATGGTAACTGTGCTTGCTGCAAGTTACATTTCAGCTACACCTGAAGGGCTGAATGGATGGAATATATCTTTCCTTCCTATAAAACAACCAAGGATTCCAAAACTTTTTGGTTTTGCATATTCCTCTGTCCCATACTTTGTTTCAACCACTGTTTATTGAACAAGCCCTGAGCATCTGCCATAACCAGTAGATGTTGTTGCATGAAATGTCACTCAGTTAGACTGGGAATTGTTTTGCTAACAGGCATCAAAATGATATGGACTATTCTGGTTTAGGCCAGGAAGTGGGCTCTTTTTAGAGGTAAGAAATAAGGTGTGGACCAAAAGTCTATCTGGCCAAAGATTTTTAAAATCTATATTACAAATTGAATAAATAAGAGTGATTTCTCATATTTATTTAGCTGGGATGATAACACCACCCCCTCCTGAACTGAATGGGCTTTACTGTACTTCTGGGTCAACATGTATTGGGAGTTGGGACCCAACTCCTGCAAACACCTCCCCAAGCAATCTTTTTGCTGTCTCCTGAACTCCTTCCAACTGTGCAACAAAAAATTTCCAAAACTTGGTGGAATGATTATTCAGAGGAGGAATACATAAAATCTGTAGCATAAAGCCTAAAGTATTATAGTATTTAGAATCGTACTGGTAATGATTTAAAAGCTAACCAGCGGATGTAATGTAAGATATAGGATGCAATGTTGGGAATGACTCAGCAGGGTCTGTGTCTCTTTAAGAGCCTTTATATGAAAAGGAAGGCTCTGTTGCTGTGTTCTCTCTCTTTTGTTTCCTGCTGTAATTGCTGTGTGTTGAAGCCTGCTGAATTAACACGTGTATATATATTGTTCCTGGTGTATGATATTGTAGATAGTGTAAGATAAACCACCATTTAATATAGACCATAGCTTTACTGTGTTTACTCCTGGGTTATCTCAGCACAATAAGACTGTGTATGCTCTGACCTCTTATTAGAAAACTTACTGGAAATCAGGGAAACCTGTTAAAGAGAAGCTGAATTCTGTAGGCCTACGGGAAGTGTGTTGAGACACTGAACTGGGGAGCATCAGAAGGTACAAATCTTAATCTCTTATCTTGACAGTATTACATGTGAAGTTCTAACTCTGTATTGTGAGGTTATTGTATAAAAAATGTGCTGCTTTTTTCTCCTGTTGTTCCATCCACATCAAAACAGAACTCTTGAATTCCTTCTTATTGATATTTGCAGGCAGCCATCTGACCCAGATTTCTAAGACAGTCAAAAGCTGTTTGATGTGCCTCCTCAGCTGCAAAGGAATTACAAAAAGTGCCTGTAAGTCTTAACCTTGAATAAAACTCTGGAGCAGTTGACTTTCTTGGAAAAGAAATAAATGAGCTGGGTGACAGGTGAATCCCATTTCAAAGTTCCAAAAAGGGAACATAAGGAAAACATTTCAGATTACATTTGCACTTGTAAACAGTCTTCTCTTAAAAGTGGCATAAATTTTCCATCAAATTTGTGTGTAAAGAAATAGGACAATTTTTCCAAATGCTTCCAGAATAAGTAGAAATTTCTCAAGAGTAGAATTCCCTTCAGTTGCAATAGTAATACCACAACTGAGAAAGCTGTATGGTAAGAGTTCCTTCCTTCTTTAGGTTATAGCTGAAGAATGTGAAGCCAAAGAGGATGCAGCTGAAGGAGAGCAGATTGTACAAGTAAAAACAGGGACATTCATACCTGCACCATTTCCACTGTGCAACTAGATAAGCATAAGAATATTACAAAATAATATATCCAAACAAGTTTTCTTTCCTCAGATTGAACATTAAAAACATGAAGAAAATAATATTTTCCTGGTACTAATTTATGGTAGATGTATGTCCCATTAAAGTAGTAGTAAAGTCAGTATGAGCCATACAAGATCAATCTGTAGAGGAAGGGATTATTGTTGTTATTAATTACATGTATGAGCCATTTACTTCCAATGGACAAGTGGAAAAATTAAAAACAAGGAAAAATATAGTAAGATAAATAAACACAAGAATTAAAGATGGCAAGGATAACAAGAGAACCAGATGGGATGGAAAAGAGACAAAAATGCAGTCCAGGGGGATGTCACTCTCTGTCGCCAAATGCCTGCGTGAAGAGCTAAATCTTCAAAGTCCAACAGGGTGGGGACCATCTGAATCTCGGGGGGGGGGAGAGACCTTTGTCTAGAGGGGAGGTGCTCCTACAGAGAAGACACCCTTCCAGAACGCTGATAGATGGCTTTATTTAATCAAAGAAATTTGGAGTGTATCATTCCTGCCAGATTGAATAGGCCAGGCAGGTACAATGGAGATGGCCATTAGCCTGACACTAATGGTGTATACATTTATCACTAGGTCCACATTATATCTGTACAATGATTGAAATAGCATTCATACAAGAAGACTATATATAACATATCAGTCCAGTGACTTCTCTTCCTCTAGATCAGTTTGCCAACCTTTCCAGCTTTGCGGACTGGGGGGGGAGAGGAGAAGGTTTGGCGTGAGCAGCAAGCAAAATGAGTGTCCCACTCTATTTGCATGACTGACAGGCATGTGCACACACTGTTCACATCAATGGAGTGTGGGCACACGTGCTTATCCACTGCTCATGCAAGTGGGGATGTGCGCTTGTGAGATCGCCCACCACTTCCATAACCTGGTTTCAAATGGCTCAAGGCCTGGTAGTGGGCCATGGCCCAGGGGTTGGGAACCCCTGCTCTAGATTTTGCCTCTAAATCCATAAATTAACATCCAATGAGCAGATGATATTAGGAAAATTCAGAGTTGTAACAGGTGTTCTAAAAGGATAGGGACTTCCCGTTTTGCGTGGTAGCAACTGGTTGTGGGCTTTCGGATTCTCTGCAACTCCATGACTAATTTCACTCTGCCTGGGACCCTAAATGAGTCTAAGTCACCCCAGAGATGCAACAAAGAAAGAAGGGTGCTCCAGTGATTCTGGAATGGTGGCGGCCATTCTGTTCAACTTGGGGAAAACCTTCTAACCCAACAAGAGAAAGGCTGGCCGTATTGCAAGCTACTACCAACTGAAGTCTAAAAGCACTAACCAGCACAACTGTGAACAGCGTGATTGAAACTGGGTGAGAAATTTGACCTTCTCTTTTCTATTCTACATTTGATTTCCTGGAAAAGATCCCCAAGAAGCAAAATACCTCTGAAAGGGGAAGAAGGGGATTTCCACACCACCCTTATACTAATGGAAGCAGCAAATTAATCTGTATGGAGGATCAAAATATATGGAAGTGAAATAAATATAAAACCTGAAATTAAAAACTTAAATTTGGATAAATCTAAAATTTGAATGGTTAAGACTCTCATTTTAAGGATAATTGTTCATTTTGGAAATTGAAAAACAAATACTTGCTGACACCTAGTGGTGGATGAAGACTATGACAGCTATGACTTTAATATAAGACTTGGCAAAACCTGGGAAAAGCTAATTTGTGTTTGTGACCCTCAAAGTTTTAACAACAAAGTACAGCTTTGACAAAAAAAAAAAGACAATAATCTGGGCTGTAGACAAAGAGAGAATTATAAAATTCAGGAAAAAAAATCTTTTTTGAACTATTTGGATTACAAATATCTATTTAATTGGGACTCTAAAGCTATTTGCAGAGAAAAGAAAGGAAGAGAAAAACTCAAATTCTTGGCCATCATGGATCAGAGACATGTAGGAAGAACATATCAAGAAAACAAATACTTCACAGGAGGAGATATATAGTATACTGCAACTAATTCAAACAACAATGACTTTAAACCCCAAAGAAATCCAAAATAAAATATAAATCAATCTATTTCTAAGTTAACTTTACAACAAAAAAAATTCCCAGAAAACAACAACAGAGAAGGAGCAGATAAAACAGATAAATGGATATAGAATTGAGAATAGAGACTTAAAGATGGAACTTAACAAAACAAGGAAATATGATTTAATCCTAATGGGGAAAAAATCATAAGAATTCGAAAAAACAACTTATCCCTTAAGACTACAAAATAAATCTGAGGACAAGAAAACAGATTGGATAAAATGGACTGTAGAGATGTCAGGAACTTCAGAGAGAAAGGAAATGATAAGAGAAGCGGAGAGAAAGAAAAAGAAAAACATTTTCAACAAACATGAAAAGGCAGAAGCCCTGTACAAAGACACTTCACCTGATTTACTATTTATATCTACAGCAACATTTACGAACATATGGAAAAACTTTTTGATTCAGCAAAATACATTGATTAAGAAAGATATTGGGCAAAGGAAAAAGACTAAAGTAGAAACCAAGAAAATAGATGATGGGACTTACCAGAGAGAATACTTAAAAAAGAAGCCTTTGTTTGAATATGGTTAAAGAAATAGAAAAGTTTTGGAATATATAAGAGGGATGAATTCCCTAAATAATATAGTATGCTTTTTCCCCTTTTTTGTTCTCTTTCTTGATATGAGTAATATAAAAGTTGAAATGACTCAGATAAAGGAAATGTTTTAGATACTTAAATGTGATTGAATTTAAGAAAATTATAATGGATAAAAATGTTTTGAATGAGAGTTAAAGGACTACGTAGATGACTAGAAATATTAAATGGAATGTTTAAAGATTAAACATATTTTTAATTATGGTTAAAAAGAATAAGAAATTTAGGAAATAAATATAAGTTAGCTTAGGAGGGATATATATTTTAAGTAGTACATTATTTTTTGTTTCTTTACTCTTGCTTTCTTTTCTTTTTTCCCCCATTGTTTTATCTATTCCTTAAGAAATGTAAAAGTGTGAGATGGTTCATATGGAAAAATAGAGTTAAATTTTTAAATGTAATTAATTTTTGAGAAAATCTTAACCAGTAAGAATACCTAGAATTTGGTGGGAGAAGCAAACTAAAGTAAGGACTGTAACAAGATCTATGATAAGGCAACCAGAATGATTGGATAGAAAAGAAATATTATATTGATGTGATTATTATTTTTAGGAATATTGAAAAAAAATATTTAATTGTTATCTATCAAAACAATAACTCAATGTTTGCAAAAGAGGATAATTTTGGAAAAGAAGAAATCAACTAAAACCATTATGTGGATTATGGAGTATAGAAATCTATTGTTAATGAGTTAAAGTCCGATAGAACTTAATGTTTTATTTTTGTTGTTAGCATATTTTAGTTTATCTTTGTATTATTATACCCTGTATTCAGCTCTGGGAAGTCGGGGAGGGGGGAGGGGAGGGGAGGGGAGGGTTGGGGAGAGGGGAGGGGGAGGGGGGAGTTCATTGTATTTAAAAATTGAAAAACTTTTCAATAAAAAAAAGAAATCTATTGTTAATGATTGTTTTACAGATGTAACCCAAACAACACACTGTTCACCAATTATTAAGTGATTGATGTTTTTTTTTTAAAAACCCCAATAAAATATATTACAAAATAAATAAAGAAAAGGATAGGATTGATTACCACAGATCTTCTTATTGCTTATAACTTATGTTTCTTCATTTGAGTTTAGTTAGATATGGATTACAAGGCCACCAACTGAAGGGCATAAATGAAATAATCATAAAAATCAGCAAGGCTTATTTATTTCAAGACAAAGATTGATCATAGGCAAGTGTATGTTGATTTAATTTCAAAAGACCTCCCCAAATCAGTTCATATTATACTTAGAATGAATATTCCTTTTCTGAGCAATCCATAAGCAAGGAGATAATGAGAAGGAAAGAGAGAGCAGAAGATGGCAGATGAGTAATAAAAGAAAGATGGTATAGACATCCTATTTTGATTTGGGCCCCATCCACCAGTGGCCTTGCCGTCGGCTAGGACAGGCAGACCTTGATGAATTATTCCTGAGAAACTGCTAGTGTCAAGAAGTGACTTTTAAGCCAGGGTACTAGGAAATCTTCTCAGGGAGATGGCAGTTCAAAAATGTGAAAAATAAATAAATAAAAACGTTCATTGGAAGAAGAGGTGTTTTCAAATTTTGGTTTACAAGGAGGAAAGTGATTAAATAATAGGGCAAAACAAGACTCCTCGTTATATCCATTGGCGTGTTCTTGGATAAAACAAATATAGCAATATTATTAGCGTGTGTCAAAGAATCTTTTTTTTTTAACTCACAGAATATTTTCCCTTTGAAGATACTGATACATTCACATCTACAGACTTTGTCACATACACAAACCCTTTTCACATGCTTTGGGGGATCATATAATCATATTCCAAAAGGAAACCAATTTTGCCCTAATTTTCCATAATTTTTCCATAAACACAGCTCCTGTTCATAATCATACCTGCATTATCTACCCCATGTAAAATATATCTGAAGCCATGCATAGGTTTTGCTATATAATTATTTTTTAAAAGTTACAAAACCCCCTCTCAGTATATCTATACACACTGCGTGTAATTAAAATACAGTCAAGCACTTTTGTCCATCTGTGGATATGAGTTTCAATACAAAAAAATTGTACACAGTGCAGTAGTGTTTATTTTTAGATTGCCAAAAAATATTACACCTAACAAGCCAAGAAGTTACACACCATAGCCTTCACGATAGGTTAAATAAACATGGAGCAGATGTGGGAGATGTCTCCAGCTTTCAAGTGTTCCGCTGTGCAAATAAATATTTAATGTGAAATGGGACCTTCACAAGACCATCAGTCAGACTCCTATTAAATTTCTAATTAGTGTGCTTTAAATTTATAATTAGTATAATTCCAAGCACTGGTACATAGATCTGATTGAATAATCAGGTATTTTCAAGCCCCTTCTCAAACCTCACCATCAAAGTTAACACTGTATATGCAGTATGATTGGTGGTAACCAGCCTTGCCTTCTTCCAGTTCTGAACCAATCTATTAAGCAGTTGGTAGCTACATCATTTTGAGATTTCATTAAATTCCCCAGAATGGTGCTATGTCAGGCCACTGTGTGAAATTTAAAACCAGGGGCATTTTGGTTCCATTTTTTTAATTGGTGTAGATCTGTTCTTTTCTGCTATTGCACACCAGCCAACAGCAGTTCTGATGATTTTGAGAGAGATGAGTGCTTTGTATACTAGACAGCACTTTGAGCTTGGAATCGGTCCTATTACATTTGGCCTACAAAGTCAAAAACTCCAGGCTATGGATATCTGAAAGATCACTGCTTCCCTGTTATGGACATAAAACAAATTTACGGCAAAGCTTTTTGGGGGTGAAACACTGGACTGGGTCATGGCCTAGATGCCAGAACTGAATGAAATCTGCTGATCATTCCTTTTCTAAAATCTAGAAAACAAAGTTCATGTCTTTGAGAGAAATGCCTCTACAATAGACTGTATTTCTGACGCCATTATGGCAGGAAAGTTCTATGATAAAAAAATAATAGTCATACCGGGGTTTTCTTAAGGGGGAATTTAAAACTATATAAATCAGCAGAAGCTGTTTTTTTAAAAGCAGTATAAATTAAAAAGACCTATTAAAGTAAACAGTTGCACTTTTCTTTCCAGAGTTTTAAAAGCAAAATGGATGAGAATACTGCATTGCAAAGGTAAACAGTAAAAGATATTGAATTGTTAGCGATCTACATTTCCCTAAATCTCATATGAGTTTTCATTCAGTTCAAGCCATCCTTTTATAAGTTCCCTTCTGCTTTCTGAAATTAGATAAGGAGCTACAAGAAAACTTTTTCTAGTGATTCAGACCATTTGAATATTCTTCTCAAGACTAAATAAAATATCAGGAAATCTATTTTTTTTCCCTGTTACCAGCTTTTATGCAATTCTATTTCTACTATTTTCAGAGTCTTAAACCATTTTAATCAATTAATTAAATATTTTCTTGTAAATTATGGAAGCTTTTTATGCAATGTCAATTTCTGCAAAGATTCTGCAAAATACATTTTGAATAAATACATCCTTGTCCTCTTATTGTATCTTTAAGAAGTGATGGGCTACATTAATTTTATCCGATCTGTTGCCCTCCTGATCTTTGGATTTCAATTCTCGTAATGCTAAATCAGCATGGTCAAATAATGAGGGATTATCGAAGCTGAAATCCAACATTCCTAGACAATGCCAAGTTGACCTCCACATTTGAATAAGTTGCATTAGAGGTCAAGAGACAATTATTGTCTTACCTTTCATGGGTTCCAGGATCACATCAAAACTGTCATTCTTGAATTCAGTCTTTGGGACTCCAGTATAAAATACAACATTGCCAGAAATATAAGCTTTTACATTGTAGCGTCTTGATGTTTTGTTTTGGAAAGTAATTATGACATTGAAATCACTGCCAAGAACTGAATCTTCTATAACAACATTCATGTCAACCTCCGTATTAGATGAGATATCCTCGGTTACAGATTTTTTAACACCATACATTAAGGCAGTCTCCAGGGCCAGTCTTTCTTCTTCTGTGCCTGCAAAATAAATAGATATTGGCTGCCACAATATGTAAATTATCAGCCTCTAACTTACAACAAGGTTAAAATTCAGCTTATTCGTGGCTTGATACCTAGAAATTTGCATGTTCTCTGCTACATCATGATCTAATTTGCAGTCTACAAGCAGAAATAGGCCAAAGGATACTTGAGATCAGAATCTTCTCCTCACCCCTCAGTATTTTATTGGGCCTTCTGGTATAACAAAAAGAGCCCACCAATGACTAATTTAAAAGAAGCCAATTTTAAAAGGTGGTTTCTTGCAATTAACAAAGTTGTCAGTCCCAATGCTGGGTCCAAATAAATGATGAACTAAAAGTTAACATTCTCAACACTGGAAGCAGGAGAGAAGTGAAATGAAAATTTGTGAGTGGAAGGTTTGCTTTGGCTTGTATGTGTCATGCAAAAACCAGGAACATAATTCAACTTTCATATTCCCTGATCATATCTCATGTGTGATTTGGGAGTTAAAATCCAAAGGCTACTTGGCAGTCTACTGATGTGCTAAACGATGTTAGTGCATGATATGTGAATATGTTCAATATAGCTTGAATTGCTGCTTTATACCCCATTTGGAAATTAGGGAATGGCACAGGAAAACATAACGAATAGCCTGAATTATTATTGTATATGGCACAGAGTCAAAAAGATGTGAACAGGGCTTGTGAACAAGTATTAAAGTATATATCAGAATTGTACATGAACCAAGAAACTGTAATTAACAGCTTAGAAAACAACTTCAAACTGTGACTTTAAATATGTTTTTTTATGAAGCTCTTAGCTGTAATTTTTTCATGGATGAAATGGGAGCTTGTTAACTGGAAGCCTCTTTATTTCTTTATATATTATCACAAACACTAAACATTCAGAAAGGTCAGAGTAGAGAATAAGAGATACAATTCTGTGGATAGTTTTGTGATTCTGTTTTGTATCATTTTGGAATAGGACCCAGTCATGAATGAGTGAGGTTTTTTCCTAATTGTTTATTTTCATTAAACACTTCAGCATAGTCTGTACCTTTCCTTTTAATTGCTATGATTCTCCATTCCCTGTTTTCCTCTTCATAGGAATTCTTGCAATCCCAACTTCCTGTCTCCTGGGCTGAAGCTAGTCCTTACACTCCCACTCCTCTTCCAGTACAGATTGAGAATTCTGTGTTTGAATGAATGAATGAATGAATGCATGTACTGTATACAGGGCTTTTTTTGTCATAGAACGCTCAGAACGGAGTTCCGGCACCTTTTTTGGATGGAACCTTGTAGGGTAGGCAAGGCGGGTTGTATGACATGTGTGAGTTCCGGCACCTTTTTCTTTTACAAAAAAAGCACTGACTGTATGTATGTATGTATGTATGTATGTATGTATGTATGTATGTATGTATTTTCCACCCGTATCCAGCGAATCTGGGCAGCTTATGTTGTCTCCCTTCTGAATGCTTTCTATAAAATTTATCTCCATTCTCCATTCCACTCTTCTCCTAAAACCAAGTACTCTAGAAACATGCAGCTGTGGTCATAACTACTGCAAAAAGTCTCATGTTAACATATCCTCTTCATAACTCACAGGTACTTTTAAACACAAGAAAGAGATCTCTTGGTAGTCTTTATTTGCCTTTTTTGAAAACTCACCTTCTATCACATAACTGTTTGTCATAGCAACTACTCTTTCATTTATTTATTTACAAGCCCCACCAGAAAAATGCACACAAACGCACATACTGAAAAACATGGATTATCTTTGGGGCAGTACTAGCCATTTGTACAGAGTAAGAATATGGAGAATTTTGGTTATTCCACAGCAGTTTAGGTCAACTGATTGGCTCATGGTTTTCATTGTTTTTGAGACTGCTACAGTGGGATAGAACTCTGGGTGATTTCAAACTACTTTGTAAGAAACTAGGAAATAAATATAAAGGTAGTGTCAATGTTATATAAATGAATGGCTTTTTATTTAGATTTGCCACATAATTACCTTCTGGAAATTTGTAATACTCAGTGATGTTCTTCATTTTATTTGAACCCACTTCTTTAGTCACAATTAAACTTCCAATCTGGGTTTTGTCAATATGTTGAATCACTTTAGACCCATTCTTCATTGCTTTTGAATATATAACATCACTGTTCACCTTAAACAAAACATTGGGGGGAAAAATCAGATGCGATTCTGGTTAGCTCAAAACTCTGTAGGTTAGTGTCTCTCAGATTTTGGATCACAAATGAATTCTGACCACATTTTGAGAAATTAGGTAAAAATCTATCTACCCACAGGCAATCATTTGAAAATTCATTGCTCTTGTAATGCTACAGTCCAAATAAAGTTTTTTCTCCCTAGGGGATGGTTTCACTAGGTTTTTACAAGCCTTGTGACTAGATTATCCAATGACTTTTGATGCAAATTTTCTTAGGAGATTTCCCTTTGTACCTCTGCACGAGCTACTGCTTTGGACAGTAGTTCATGCAAAGATGTAGTCAGCAGGCAAAATGAACATGCAAGCTTCTCTGAAAATGGCGTTTTTTAACATTCTCACAAATGCTAAATCACAGGTCCCCAACCTTTTGGGCACCAGGGACCAGTTCCTTGGAGAGAGGTTCTTCCGTGGACCGGAGGGTGTGTGATTTGTGTGCTGCCTGCATCCCACGGATGGGGCTTTGCTTGTTTGTGCGGACCAGTTGCTGGCATGCCAAGGCCCGGTGCCAGTCCACAGATCTGAGGTTGGGGACCCCTGTGCTAAATAATTTATGAGAAACAATTTATACTTTAGATGAGGGTCCACTTAAACCTTAACTTCTAGATAGCAAATATATTATCCTGGAGGTTTTGTTCAGTGCTGAATACAAGTAATCCTTCCTTAATGACAGTAATTGGGACCAGAATCTCTCTTGCTAAGTGACATGGTCGTAAAGTGCCATGTCAGGTGACTGCACCACTTTTAACAGAAATTCTGCCATTTTCAGTTGCTGTCATTAGGCGAATCCCATGCCATACAACCATCACTTGGTTATGATTTGTGATTTCCTGCCAGCTCCCTCATTGTCTTTGCTTGTAGAAATCTGGCAAAGAAGGTTGGCAGATGATGGTTATGTGACTGTGGGATGCTCCAACATAGCAATTACAAGATGGTCGCCAAGTACTTGGATTGCAATCATATGACCCGGGGTTGCTGCAACGGCAGTAAGTACGAGAACTTGTTGTACCACCATGGTCACTGAGTAAGTGGTTTTTAGGCAAGGACCTACCTTTGCACTGTGAAATAGTAGTTACAGAGTTATAAGTAATATTTTTGTTGAAATAGATTAGAAATCAACAAGCTTTTCAAATGCTAAATGACAAATAAAAATAAATTTTAAGTAAATTAATAGTAAAGAATTACTTCAATCTCAATCATATTTTTACTGAACCCATTTGAAGAAAAGCCCCTTGCATAAATGCATACCTCTGCAAAAACAAAAGGTGCATCAAACTGGAAACAGACATGTCCATGCTTGATGGCTTGAACTGAAGCTGGACCGCAACGATACATGCCTGCATGTGAACAATCAAATTGTGATCCAAGTTCTAAAACTTGTGCTATAATCCAGAACCCAACCATCTTCCTTGCTTAGTTACTGCTGATGTCCAATCTTTTAATACTATCTACTCAATCTGCTGTCAGCCTGAGACCATGGCAAAGGCAAACCTTTGAAAAGTTACATAATTAAAGCAAAGTCAATATGAATCAAATTTACAAACATTTATTAGAGTTCTTTGACAGCCATATACTAATATGCTAATATTTGTCTCTCCCAAAGAACAAAAAAATTCTCATTACACATACATGATCTCTAATATATATATATATACATTCTGAAAAAAAATGCTCAGGTTATAGAAGCATTTAACTACATGATAATTAATAGTTGTTCTTTCTTTCTTTCTTTCTTTCTTTCTTTCTTTCTTTCTTTCTTTCTTTCTTTCTTTCTTTCTTTCTTTCTTTCTTTCTTTTTCTGATTCAAAGTTCTGCAGAAAGCATCCTGCTTATGAAAAACATAGGAGAAATGTTTTTGCTACTTGAGAGTACTTTTGCCATTCAATGGCCAAAAGCTAACAAGGGTGGCAGCTGGGGCATCTGGGGCCATAAGCTAGTTTAGTAGATTTGGGATTGATGATGTGGTTTGCTCTGCTAAACTAAATGCCATCTCAATACTATAGAATCACTAAGTCCATACCCTTAAATATATCTCCAAGGAAATAAACCTCTTTGACCTCAATTCTGAATAATTCCATATAGTATTTCTCATAGCTGAGACTTGCTTCATCTTTAATTTAGATGTCCATAACAAGCAACTTTGTGGTTTTTTTAAACACTTACCGTACATAAATCCAACCCAAAATAAACCTAATCAAATCTAACCAAAAACACTGTTGCTAATACATGTCTCATGACATGAAATATTTCAAAGTGAATCTTCCTGAAAATCTCCTCTTGACTGAAACAAATCCAGCCACAATTAAATTCTCTCTACTGACATAGCTAGGAGTTGTTTTTTAAACGAAATGGCCTATTTATCTTCCATTAGCAATTAGGTTTTGTGCTGTTTGCTTCATGGACCATCTCACCTCAAATGTTCATCTATAGCTCATTTTAACATTTTCCCAGCTTTGTTCAATATGGATGTTAAAATCTAAATGCCCTCTGTTGTCATACCTGTGATGCACATAATGGTACAGACTTTTTTCTAACTTCAGGTTCTTTTCAGTGTACCTTAAGGCTGTCCCCTTTCTATAAATCCAAATGAATTGTGTTGCACTTATTTTTTGCAGCTTTCTGCTAAGTTTTGGGATGACTTATATATATGATCAAACAAACCAAATTTATATTCCTTCCTTTTATTTCAAACAGTCTTAATCTTCGATTCATTCAAAAACTCTCATAGGATTTGATGTCTCTTCATTTCTTCTTCGTCCCATTGCACAGAGTTCTTCAAGATTTTAACAAGCATCTTTTGTAAATCCAGTAAGAAAAAAGAATCCAAGTCACTCTCTTGGTCTGTCATTTGTATTTCCATTTTAAAGTTCAAATCACAGCCAGATCCTTTTGTAGATTCAATAAAATAACCTTTTCTAAATCATTTTTTTAACCTGTCAACTGTCAAATCTACTTTTAATACTATCTCTATTTTTTCAGATAAAATTTGTTCTAATCTATCAATGGCATCTTTTGGACATAAGGAGACATCGTTACTGATATCCTTAATATTGTGGCTACTATTTTCTGATTCCATTGTTCAAAAGTCTCTTTCAGTATTTTCACTGTTGTAACAATTTGCAACATTTTACAGCCTTGCAAAGCTTTTTTCTATCTAAAAATGTTGGTCTCTCTCTCTCTATGTCTATTTTTTGATATCAAGAAATTGCTTATCTTTGTTTGGTCTTGTAAAAACCAACACAAAATATTTCTTGCAAGTAGGTGTTTATATTCTTTATAATTAATTCCATAATGTTATTTTAAAAGTTTCAATATTCCAGTTTTAACTGCAAATAACATTTTAAGATCAAAATCTTATTTAGCTTTCTGCTGCTTATTTCTGATTCTTTACATTTTTCACTTTAGGATTAAAATTTTCTTTCATTCAGGATGGAGGGCAGACTTATCCAGCAATTTCAAACTTGTCAGTCCAAAGGTCTTGAACAGTTTAGAAGTAGTTATGAGCAATTTCCAAAAGTGATTAGAAAGTGAGGTTTGTGAAGTAAGACTCCTTTAAATGTCTCCATTGTGGTTTCTTTGTTTGGTGAACAAGACTTAGTCTCAGCTTAATTTAGAGACCTAAGTTGTGATACTGTAAGAATAGGAAAATGGGTAAAAAATATTATATATGTCGTGCTTTTCCAGGTGGCAACTATTCTGCTACATGAGAATTTCTTTAAAACAAGCCTGAGC
Source organism: Vipera berus (assembly GCF_964194415.1). Lineage (NCBI taxonomy): Eukaryota > Metazoa > Chordata > Lepidosauria > Squamata > Viperidae > Vipera > Vipera berus. Next base: position 145,602,673 of record NC_138204.1, read on the forward strand.
TGGAGCAAAGAAAGGAAAAGAGATGCTTACCATCACTGTTTTCTTGAGGAGTACTATCTACAGCTTGCCAGCCACCAAAACCAAGAGGAAGGTCAGGTCGGGACATCCAAGCTTCATTCCAGCAATGATAGTTCCTTTACGTAAGAAAATAACAACAAAGGGGTATTCTGGACTCCAGATGTGCCATTTATTAACACTGAATAGAAATAACAATACTTGTTCTTGTAAAGATTTCTCTCCTTCCCTCCCTATATCATCTATCTTTCTATGACACTACTAAAGGAATGACAAAATCTTTCTCAACTCATTTTTTTATAAATTTAATAATGTTTTTGTAACCTGATTTCCAGGTTTGTTTTTGGGTTTTTTTCCTTCCATAGATTTGGTTCCTTGAAACAATGCTGCTTAATGCTAGTTTGCTGATACAGTGATCCCATTCAAAACTGGCAAATCTTGGCAGGTGACTATTTCACTATTTTATAGCCATGAGGAACATCTCGTGCAGTCTTCCCATCCTGGCTAGGAATTCTTCAAATTATAGTCTTAGTAGCGCTGGTATATCTCAGATTGGGCAAGACTATGCTAGAGCATGTTGAATCAATTGTGTGCATTCACTTGTGTTGCAGGAAGAATTTTTATACCAATGTCTATGTAAGAATTAATGCTATGCACTGGGAGTCTTGGTAGTCTCCAGTTGTGCATTTCTTAACAATTAGGCTTCTAGTGTAGGGGCACCAAACTTGGCAACTTTAAAACTTGTGGACTTCAACCCTCAGAATTCCCCAGGCTGAGGAATTCTGGGAGTTGAAGTCCACAAGTCTTAAAGTTGCCAAGTTTGGAGACCCCAGTGCATTCTTTTATTACTGCTGCCCAAATACATTTATTCTTACACACAAAGAAAAGGAGGTCCCTTATCTGGAAGACTTAGGATGTTTCTCCTCAACAACCTGTGTGTATTCATTTTTTAGAACAGGGGAAGCATCTGTAAAGAAGGAATACACTAGCAGGGGAAAGCATTACTCTTTCCAAATTTGCAACAGCAGCAAATCCTACCTCAAAAATAGCTAGCTCAATAAATAGGATATTGTATTGAGAGACACAACCCACTGAGCTGTCTGACACAACCTAGGTGTGTCAGTTGAAGGCCTGCTGCATGAACAACGCCTCTTCCCAAACTATAAAAGCCAACCTGAGCACAACTACTACGGATTAAAATAATGAGGAGCATTGGCCCTTGAACAGAGTGCCAAAAGGTTCTTTGAAGTATTGAAGTTCAGACATTGAGAGGAGCCCTCTGGGATTTAAATCTGGAATTTTCAGATGCAACTTGGACCACCTTCAAAGGCTCAGGAGTGGTCAGCCTGATCAGGGAGGGCTAGAAAAGTTGCAAGGTTGCAGGTTGGGACCTTTCTCGGCTGCAATATTTTTCTCTTTTGCCTTTCAATTCTGGCTTTCACTCTTTGTTGGCTGGTTAATCTTTAAGAGAAGCATCACCCTAGCCTAGCTCAATGCTTTTCTCATTTGCTCAGACTATTTCATAGGAAAAGAAAAAGGGAGGCCTTATAAATGTCTTTCCATTGGTTTATTGGTGTAATAGAAAGCGTGTAACTATGTTGAGAAAAATCTGCAAGATAAGCTTCAAGAAATTTTTGAGCTATGACAGAATAATGCAGGAGGAGGGGATGCAACAATTTCCTGTTTAAAAAGATGTTCCCTGCCAGTACACAAAAAGCTAATTAAATTATTAAAGTAACAGTTAGTAGTAACATTTCAGCAAATATAAAGTTTGTTAAACGGAGACTATTTAATTAATAATGGGCAGAGGAAGAAAGGAGAACAGCAAGAAATCTGACTCTTGACTAACAAGGCATTTCAAAATAGAAATGAAAGCTGTGATAAAAAAGGCAGAAAATTGTCAGTCAGAGGAGTTAACAAAGCAGGACGTCAAGGGAAAAAGGATTTATCCAAAGAAAATGATACAAACTATATTTTTAAAAAACATAGCTGAGAATGGTGTGATGCTAAATTATTCTCACAGAGCCTTGCTGATGGTGCCTAATAGGGGAAATTGCTTAGAGGTGTGAACCTATAAACATGTTCCAATAAAAGAAAATATATGTAGCTCAGGGTTGAATTGTAGAGTCCTTCAGCATCTAGGACTCCACAAACCTGTTCTTCATCAAGGCAGAGATCTATACCTCTTTCTCTTGTAATTGAGCGTATACAACCATCTTTGACTTTGATGACCAGTACTTGTCACAATTCTGTTGTTCCTATTTTGTCAGATCTGAATGAGTTACTGTTCTTATTTTCCATCCTTAACATTTTGATGGCATTTTCCTGTTCATAAATGCAGATTTCATCGCAAAGGCCAGAAAAATCAGATAAACTGCCTAATCTTTGACCTATGATTTATTAGTTGCTGTTTATATGTGCATTGTGAGCTTAGAGCCTTGGTGGAGCAGTGGGCTAATGCCTCCTTAAGTAACACCAGCTGCCTGCAATTAGTGCAGGTTCGCGTCCCACCAGGCTCAAGGTTGACTCAGCCTTCCATCCTTCCGAGGTAGGTAAAATGAGGACCCAGATTGTTGGGGGCAATTAAGCTGACTTTGTAATAATGCCGCTTGGTGTGTGTGTGTGAAAGCCCTAATAAGCAGGCATATACATAGAATGAAGGCTACTGCTAAGCTTGTAAGCCGCCCTGAGTCTTCGGAGAAGGGCGGGATATAAATGGAATTAAAATAAAAATAAATAAAAAATTATGCACCGGAGACAAATCCCTTGTGTTGTCTGATCACACTTGGTCAATAAATCTATTCTATTCTGTTCTGAAAATTGGACTTATTTTTTATTAACCAAACCATTCACCATGTTTAATAATGTGGCTCAGAGTTTGTGAGTATTTTAGACTAAAACATATGGAAACTTTTAAGAAGCTTAATCCTGACATAAAAAACACTACAGCAAAGATTGATCTGAATCAAAAATCCCAAATGAGAACATTTTAAAATATTTATATGAATGATTATGGATTACTTCCCTCTGTGCAAAGACATTTTAATATACATTCAATAAATATTTTAATAGTAAAAACATAATTTTGAGAAATCTAAAATATATTGTTTGATACATGTTCTTTAACAAATATTTAAGATTGTTTTAAAGAACGGGTTCAGGATATAGAAAACTATTAACAACCCATCAACATCATGCTGCAAAACAATTTAAAGCAAGCTTTCTACTGAAGATAGAAAGCAAAGTAAATGAAGAAAAAGGACCCAGAGGAAAAAAATCGAAAAAAGCTCCCACCATAAGTTAAATTAATGCTTGCCCCCAGGGGTTATGTGCATCATGTAGCAATAAATATACCATGAAGAGATGAGATTAAAGGGAAAGTTCAAAAAGTAATCAAGCCCCCAGAAGGCAGCACAGGGAGAAGGCTATTTAAAACACTATGGAGCTTTTGCTTAACTGATGTAGATTTGCAGCATTCATTTCCTTTTATAGTGGAATAGACTTGGGGAGAAAAAACAATGTCATAGAATAAGTCCACTGAGTGAAAAATACATGAAAATATGAAAGATACCTAAAGATGGAGCTTCAGCAAGCTGTTGTCTCCTGTGACTTAAAGGGAATGGCCAGAGGTAGTACATGACAGGGCTCTGAACACTGTAGATTTGGGAAGGAACTACCTATTGGCTTCAGCAAGGAATAAACTATTAGGCATGGTGGCTCAGTGGGTTAGGACGCTGAGCTTGTCAATCAGAAGGTCGGCAGTTTGGCGGGTCGAATCCCGAGTGCTGCATAACAGAGTGAGCGCCTGTTACTCGTCCCAGCTTCTGCCAACCTAGCAGTTCGAAAGCACATAAAAATGCAAGTAGAAAAATAGGGACCGCTACGGTGGGAAGGTAACAGCATTCTGTGCTCCTTTGGTGTCTAGTCATGCCGGCCACATGACCACGGAGACGTCCTCGGACAAGCGCTGGCTCTTCGGCTTTGAAACGGAGATGAGCACCGGCCCCTAGAGTTGGAAATGACTAGCACACATGTGCGGGGGAACCTTTACCTTTACCTTTTAAGGTTTGGCCCAGTAAAAAAAAGGGACTCTAAATGCAACAACATAGTAAATAATAGGGGAAAGGAAGGAGAAGGCTTTCTCAATGGTGGCGCCCTGGCTATTAAATTAACTTTTGAAAGAGGGTCATCTGGCAGCTACGTTAATCTTGCCGCAGTATCAAGTTAATATCATTCTGTTTTCCCAACCATTTCCATCTATTCCAGCTTGAAACCGTTGCTGTTTGTTTTTATGCCGTGCTCATATGCTTTATGATGGAATATATTTTAATGGATATATTTTTACATTCGATTCCTTTTATGAGCTGCCAGGAAAACTTGATTATAGGCAGCCTCTAACATGATAAATAAGCAGGACAGTAACAGAATAGGGGAAGTGAGTAAAGGCTGCCCCCGCCCTCAAACAACATATTTATGTGCCGGATGCATATTTTATTCCCATCTCCTTTCCTTTGGGAGCTATATTAAAATGAGAATTATACAAACGATAAATAGTACGTTATATTACTATTCATTTGTTTTCCATTTTATGCTCTCTGTAGGTTCAGGCAGACAAAATCTCCCTTGCTTCCTCCTCTCTGATTAGAGTAATGGCAAAGGACCATACTAAAAGGAGCAGTATGAGTAAGAATATATAAGCACAGTAACTGAGCTTTGAAATAACCATAAAAATATTCACAATGTTGCTGAAGCTGTGAGAGAGACTTGCTGTATTTGTGTATTATAATAAGCCAGAATTTCTGTGAAAGGGCAGGTTTCCTACTGTTTGCTACTCAGCTGCTCCTTCTTGTCTGCTAAGCAAAGTGTGGCCTTACATGGTTTGTTTGTTAATGACATGGGAACTCCTACAAAGCCAGAGTTAGAAGCTATGGTTTATTCTTGCTTCTGACTTCTATTCTGAGTGGGAGAGAAATGCCAGGGATTTTGACTGACGCATGAGAAAAGAGCTCTGCATTTGATTAAGGCATTCTTGTGGGCAAGATGATTCAACAGGCACAATCAAGGAGGACCAGAATATTTGTGGAAATTAAATCAGAATCCTCAAGAGTTTCACATCAGACTGAGCCCTGCTGTATAAAATCCATTTCACATGGCAATATCTTTACAAGCTGCATAAATAGGGAACCTACAAATCTACTCTACTCTACTCTACTCTACTCTACTCTACTCTATTCTACTCTACTCTACTCTACTCTACTCTACTCTACTCTACTCTACTCTACTCTACTCTACTCTACTCTACTCTGATAGATGACACACAAGGGATGGAACCATTACAGCTCTCTGTGTAATTTTATGATTAGACTTGTCTGGTAGTAGATAGAACTGATGAATAATTTCTGGTGTAATGTTTTGTTACATGTTAGCTCTAAATCATACTACTGTGGTCTATATTGTTGTCTCCTCCCAGTGCCCCTCCAGATGTCACTGAGCATCAATTTCCTTTGCCCTTGATGATTGGAAATCCTAGGAATATAGGGAAGCAGCAACATGTCCCTCATTCCATTCTAGCGCATTGTATAAGACAGAAAACTAAGACTCACTTATGGTCACATAACTATTACAAAATCAACTGCAATTCTCCCACAAATATACCAGATTGAATCTCTTGTGAGTTTGGGGTCCATCTTTCCATATTCATCCACAAACACATCCATCTGTAAGTTGGCATCATTATCATGAGCCGAAGAATAGTTAGTGATGACTCGTCCAGGAATTCCTAGACTCCTCAAAACTGTACAAATATAAAATAGCAAGTATTTAAGACAATGTGACATTACAGGATAAACTGAACATACATATACATATATATATATATATATATATATATATATATATATATATATATATATATATATATATATATATATATATATATATATATATATATATATATATATATATATATATATATATATATATATATATATATATATATATATATACACACATATACATATATAATGTGTGCCAATTTTCTCAACATGGTACCCTCAAAGATATTTTGGGACAATTCAATAGTTTTCAGTCAGCTTCTGGAACGATAGGGCAATCTTCACATTAAAACTAAAACCAGTTTGGTATAGTGGTTAAGGCATCCAGCTAGAAGTCAGGAGATTGTGAGCTCCAGTCCTATCTAGGGACAATGCTGGCTGACCTTGGGCCAATTACTTTTCCTCAGCCCTAGGAAGCACACAGTGGCAAACCACTTTTGAAAAACCTTGGCAAAAAAACTGCAAGGACTTCTCCAGGCAGGCTCTGAGAACTGGATATGCTTGAATGAAGGGTGGAGAAAAAAAAAAGAACAACTGTGGCAGCTAGCAGAAAACATTAAACCATTGTCTGATGTGGTCCACCTCACTATCTCTATAGTACTGTAAATGTTTATACGCAAGGATTATTGTTTGAACTGAATTTTTATGGCAGCTTTTCACCAAAGAATGGTGCTCAAAGCAGTGAATATTATATCCTTATTAACAGTGCTAGACATGGGACTAGGTATCTAAGGCTTAACTGGTCCCATGGGAATCAGCACTGCCTTTGGGAATCTCTCTTTGTTAGTTTATAGAGGAGCCAGCGGAGTAATTCAGTTACCTAGCCTTGTGCTTGTGTAAACTGATTGGCAGGAGACATAAAGTTTCAGGCACTCTTCTTCCCAGAGCTCTGCTAACAGGAATTAGGGAGCCCTCAATTATATTCCCAAAGCATCCATTTTGTTTGCATGGATTTATTTTTTAATTGTCAACTGCATCTACATCTTGAGGGGTGAGAAAGATAACACGTTAGCTGTCCTTAACAGGCTTACAGATATGACCTGCTGCTAATTTAAAGGGGAATGGAAAGAAAGTCTGATGAAATAGCTGCCACACCAAGGAGTGTGATAGAGAATCAGAAACCACACTGGGGACTCCTTAAAAAGCCTGCTAAGACCTCTGAGATTTGTTTTTGACAACCCTGCAGTAATTCATCTTTTGTAGCACATGATGGCTACGGTGCTTCATGAAGAAGAGTAACACTGCACATATATTTTAACGGTTTGATGACAAATTACCTGGATACATCTACTAGCACATGCACTTATTGATTATGCTTAATACAAATGCCTTCCAACGCTTCCAGCACACAAGCCCTCGGGGCTCATTGGAAATAATTCAGCTGACAAGTTCAAGATTAATAGCTTTGCTCTTTCTTTTTTGGGATGTTTTAGCATATTTAATAGATGACTGTCCCCAATTTTTCGATATGGTAACCTTGGAAAGCTAAATAATTGAACTGGGAAAATGTTAGAGGCTTTAAAGAACTGAAAACTGAAGCCAGAACTAATTGATGTAGGACTGGCTATCTAACCTGATGCTCCTCAGTTGCATTGTGACCACAACTTCCAGAGGTCTCATTTCGCACAGATAATGGCTGATAGAGAACTCTGGAATTTGTGGACATAACACATCTGGATAGCACAAAAGCAAATGGGTTCTACCTGCTTATACTGTATATAAAGTTTGCACTTTTCTATTTTCTGCCATCAAGTTACATGCCTCCAGCTTCTGTGTTTTCAGCTTTGTCTACCTGTTCAAAGTATTTGCTTGCTCTTAAGCACTCAGCCTAACAAAAGGAAAGAGGTAAGAATCATGGCCTTTTTATTTGGTGGGTTTATATCAGGGGTCTTCAAACTTGGCCCTTTTATGACTTGTGGACTTCAGCTCCCAGAATTCCTCAGCCAGCGTGCCTGGCTGAGGAATTCTGGGAGTTGAAGTTCACAAGTCATAAAAGGGCCAAGTTTGAAGACCCCTGGTTTACATGCTTCATTTCTTGAAGTTCCTGTTCTTTGGAAATGGAAAGATGAAAATATTCTAAACCAGTCTTTCCCAGCCAATGAAAGTGCTGGCTGAAATACACATTGAATCCAACATGTGTAAGCAACAACAAGTAGGAAGGGATTATTTAACACAAAGCAGTTTTTCTTCCAGAGACATAAAAATAATTTGCATCTTCTTATTTTCTAAAACTCTTCATATAGCGGTTGAAAAGCAAACAGAGTAGGATTGTTTTAAGAAACTTATAACTGTTTAAAATCCATATTTGAACACATGGCTGGATCGTTATCTAAAAATATTTATTCAAATCTACTGAGGATGCCAATGGGAGTGGGTGTCTCCCACTGAATAAAATGGACTAATTCTTCATTTGACAATTGCACAATTTCACCACAGAAGATTATTAGAGTATTATAGATTAGTTTTCATATGCAACTACAGGGGAGAGCACATTAGTCATACATATCTATATATAGTTATCTGGCAGCATCTATGAGTACTGGCAAGAATGTAATATAAGGGATAAATATGCAGGCTGGAATTCTGCCAGCTGGGATAAAAACCAAGTGATTTTTTAAACTGTATGTATCTTTCATATGAGAAAAGATATATATATATATATGTATGTATGTATGTATGTATGTATGTATGTATGTATGTATGTATAATGTACATTCCAACATCTTCACTTTCAAAAATAAGCTGATGTCTGACATCATTAGCTCTCTATCGTATCACTTTACAAAAACAAAGACAAAGATTTCCAGATTTTACCTCTGGAATGTTAGAATCAGTAGTTTATACATATGTTATTCAGCAGGTAAATCTTCAATAAATTCAAGTTCAAATTCAGAATAGAAGGGAAGGGATCTTGAAGGTCTTCTAGTCCAACCCCCTGCTCAAGCAAGAGACCCTACAATTTCAGACAATTGGCTGTCCGATCTCTTCTTAAAAACCTCCAGTGATGAAGCACCAACAACATCTGAAGGCAAGCTGTTCCATTGGTTAATTGTTCTCACTGTTAGGAAGTTTCTCCTTAATTCCAGGTTGCTTCTCTCCTTGATTAGATTCTCTCCATTGTTTCTTGTCTTGCCTTCTGGTGCTTTGGGAAATAAGTTGATCCCCTCTTCTTTGTGGCAGCCCCTCAAATACTGGAACGTTGTTATCATGTCAGCCCCTAGTCTTAGAGTCTATGGAAACAAATTGTTCCTCTCCTTATTACACCCAGGTACCCTCCAAATTGGCCCTGCTTAAAGGAACTCCAGAATATGGAGTTGCTACAGAAAAAAAAAATCTATGGAAATTTTGTTCTGCATAGCACAATATGGAAGGTAGAACACAATACTTCCTTTCAGAGGGGAAAGCTAATGTATATGACCCAGAACCCATGCAGGTAGTTACATCTTTATATTCTTTTGTGAGTACTACTGTAGAATACTAGATTTAATTTTGAGGAAAGTAATTAGTTAATATTTTAGCTAGCTTGCTAGCTGGCCTTAATGAAACCATTCTCTCCTAGATTTGGGTTTATAATATTCAGTGAAATAACTTTATAACTGAGTGACGCACTGAATGTGAATACCGTGTTTCCTAGTAATACATAGTACGAAAAACAGATGGAGTGTTTTTACTTAATGATGGAATAAAAATAATTTTTGTCTGCATTTTGACATGAACTTTTGCGGTTCTCATTTCCTGAACAATAATTAATTGGAACACAAGAACTGCACAAAATCTGTACTTCTCCAGATTTTAAGATACTCAAGAGAATGTACTAAAGTAATAACTGGAAGGAGGAGACTTGGTATGAAGCTACAAACAGGCCTTAACATGGAAAGAGGGCAGGCTATTAGCTCACTTCCATCCCTCACAGGCTGAAGCCTAATCTAGGAAGATTAGCTGGCTGGCTCTGGAATTCTGGGAGTTGAAGTCCACAAGGGTCCTGTTCTTCAGTGCCAAGTTAATTGATGGGTTTTTTAAAAAAATCTATTTTATAGGATTTACTATTTGAAGAAAATGCTATTCGGGCGTCTTTTGACAAGAACCAATTCCGTCTATGGATTGGAAAGTGGAAACATGATGTGGTTCATGACCTGTAGAATTTCACCTCTGATATATTCTCAATTTTGAGTGTATGCTGTATTTGTGTTGTCAGGGTAGTAAAAATGTACTGCTGGTGTACTCTTCATCCTTCTGCCTATTAGCATATTGACTATAGGGGTTGTTGTTGTTGTTTTGGAAGGTTCCTTATCATGGAGTTTTCAATATTCATGTTGAATCAAGTTTGCAGACTCAAAGGCATCTCAGAATTCAATGGCCCCTGATCTGTCCTAACTAGTATCTGACTTAGTTCTTTTGAAGATGAGGTTGATAACTCTGTTCAGGTAAAAGCTGATGCTTTTAAAGTACAGGAACTCTGGGCAGTTTCTTTATCATGAACAGACCATTCCCTTGTCAGTGTTAGATTGACAATCAGTTCTTCCTGTTAGCTTGTGTCTAATAGATAGAACTGAGGATTTGTTTAACACCTCAGCTGTTGACATTACAAGCTTTGGAATAAGGTGCCAAGTGTATGCTAATGCCACCCACTCCAAGAAAGCAATTGTTGGATGTTGCGTAATTCAATAACATGTTTAATCAGAGAGAACAAACAGAAATTTAAACCCAGACAAAGCATATTAGTAAATCTAGATTTGAGGTTTAAGGTTCAGCGGGGTTGGATGAAATTGCCCTTCCCCTAAAAAAAAAAAAAGATGGCCACAGTTTGTTACCTCTTGATTCTAAACTCTTGCTGAATATGCAGATGATTATAGTGTGTCTGCACTGAAAGACCTTAACTTATGGCCAAATGTTTGGTGGGCAAAATTTAATATCAACGTCTATTTTTTTTTACTAACAATCATTTGGCAATTAATCAGTGCAATTTTTAAATTCTAGTTGGCTTAGGAGCTGACTACCTGTGGGAATACCAAAATTATGAACACGTCTGGCCACCAAATCCTGCAGAAGATGCAACTGCATGTCAAAGGTTCAGTTCTCTATCCTGTATGAGCGTTTCCTACATAATTTCTAGCTTATAAAACGCACTTCCTCTGTATTTAAGAAATTTGTAAATAAATATTTTTTTTTCTGCTGGATATTTAATTGTTTATTTTAAGGGGCTTTTATACTTTTTGCATTTTGTATTTTAATCAAGGTTAAGCAGTTATTGATACATATTTGAGCAGAGACCAATCCACTAATAAAGCATAAAATGTGCTTATGTTGAAGAAACTTAGGAAACATGGGAAAATTTACTTCTTTGCCTGATATGTAGGAATGAAGAAATGTACAATAGAACAAGCTATTGGGAGAGAAGAAAAGTAGGAATAGGGCTGGTGCTTTATTTTGTTTTTACGTTTGGTTAATTCCAAACATAGTGTGCACTGCAATTCCATTAGTACAATGTATATTAAATAATTTTTAAACAGATATAAGGAACTGTAAACCCCACTGAATTATGATTTTTATGATTGCCGTACTTCTGAAGCTGCCAGAAGGTACAGTTCAACAACACCTAGAAGATGCCAGATCCTCAGCTCTACATAAACCTTGTTATATTTTAAACAGGCTTTAATTATACTCTTGGTACTACATACACATTAATAATATTAAATATCAAAAGGTGGAAATCTCATATTTAGAAAGGACATCATTGTATTAATACGATCACTCTTTGTTGCACATTTAGTCTCATACTTACAAGTGTTGAAAACGCCAGCAAAGACCCAGCACTGCCCATATCGCACTGGCTCCTTAGTACTATAATACTCCAATAGAATGTCTACGCTTCCTGTCCAGGAAGATGGTGGCACTCCATATTCATAAATGTTGTCCCATGATCCATAAACCACACCACTATCATCTTTAGAATTGATCTGAAGAATAAATAAATGAATAAATTGAGTCATTCTTGATGTTAATCTCCTATAGACCAAAGATGTTTAACCTATGTCAATTATAAAGGTAAAGGTAAAGGTTCCCCCGCACATGCGTGCTAGTCGTTTCCGACTCTAGGGGCCGGTGCTCATCTCCGTTTCAAAGCCGAAGAGCCAGCGCTTGTCCGAGGACGTCTCCGTGGTCATGTGGCTGGCATGACTGGATGCCAAAGGCGCACGGAACGCTGTTACCTTCCCACCGTAGTGGTCCCTATTTTTCTACTTGCATTTTTATGTGCTTTCGAACTGCTAGGTTGGCAGAAGCTGGGACGAGTAACAGGCGCTCACTCTGTTACGTGGCACTCGGGATTCGACCCGCCAAACTGCCGACCTTCTGATCGACAAGCTCAGCATCCTAACCCACTGAGCCACCGCGTCCCTTTCATGTCAATTATAAGTTACCGTAAAATGCCAGCGTAATGTTAGAATAATTATCTTAAGAAAACAAAGAAGGAACAAAGTTTAACATTTTGATGCAAATGGGATTCTATTATTACACAAGGAGAATTGGATTATTTTGATGTTGGAAGTAAGGACGAGTGTCCAGTAATGGTGAAAGAGATTGAACTGACCCAGTTAGGTGCTTTACAATTGAATCTGAAAAGAAACTTAGTTTTAAAACATACGTATTATGCAACTACAAGACAGTCCACATTTTTCTGGAGAAATAGAGAATGCCTACTCAACAAAACATTTTGCCTAATTGATTCTTATTAGCTCCTAAAGGCAAATCTGTATGAGAGTCTGACTTAGCAGGTTTTGCTGAGTTAGCTTGGTTTGTAACCTAGCCAGAGTCTGAGCCTGTGATTCCTGAGAACATGGGGAGGATCCTCAGAACTGTTGTTGTTGTTGTTGTTGGATCCATAAAACAGTAAATTCAGAGATGAAGCAGTACTGTGTTCCCTCTTTGAAAAACAAAACAAAACTATTGCTAGGTCCAATGGCTTTGGATAATTTTTTATCCAACTTCCAGCTTTTTCTTTGGGGGTTACATCAAGGAGAAGCTTATTGGATTAAGGTTCCAGAATCCTAGAGAAACAAATTGTTTGGAGCTGTTTCAGTCAAGTTGCAAGCTGGCGCATAGTATGGAGACCGTGTTTATCATATTTGTTGCTGAACTCTGGTAGAACTAGGAGTCATCCTGGTTCTTCTTGATTTGATGGCTTTTGAGACAATCAATGACAGTATCTTTCTGTACTAGCTAAGAATATGAGATCAGGAGTGTTGCAGTAGTTCTCCTTTCCCCATGACCAATTCCAGTTAGTAATGATGGCTGACTAGAGGACCAGCCTGACACAATCTCCTAGATGTGGGCAGCTCAGGGCTTAACACTCTTGCCTCTCCTGTTAACATTTACATGGAATAGCTGGATGAGGTTGTCCATCAACGTGGAGTCCAGTATGATTAGCACATTAAAGGTTCGGGGGTTACTTCAAGTGGTGGCACAGGTGTGTGCATTTGATGTGCATTGTTTGTCTTGGATATGGTATATTACTCCTCATGTGTATTTTAGTTGTATGTATTGGACTGGATTTTGATTGAACAATACCCAGAGTCAATGTGGGTTTGGCAGACTTATAAATCCAAAAAAATAGTAAATGTACCAAAGCCTTCATTTAATCTTGAAAGTTGTAACTGTGTAACAGCAAAAATCATAGCATCTTTCCCCAGCCTGATATGTTGGACTTACAATCCCCCAAATTCTCAACCATCATGGTAAAAATTCTGCCGCTGGGGATTTTGAGGTTTGGAGTCCCCATATACTTGAAAAGCAATGACTGGAAGGATAAACTATGCATAGATTATAAAACATCTTTTTCTGTCTGATATAATGCTGTTGAAAGAGCATGTAACAAATTCAGCTCTGTTATTTTTAAGACCACAAGCCATAATTCTACCTTCTAGGCTGTGCTGCCCATAGGGTCAAGGCATAACTGCCGGTGTAAATTCACCTGCATTTCTCTTGACAAGCTTCAGTGCACAATATAAGGACATAAAATTTAAACAAACTTGGATGGAGATATTTCTACATATTATTCCTACATTATACACTTGAGAGGCTCCCTATCACTTCAAAACGATTTTGCAATTCAGGTCCAAATCTATAATACTTCAAAAAAGAAAGAAAGAAAATACTCTAGAAAAAGAGTATTTTACAACAAAAGAAAAAAAGTGTCTTCCAACTCATATTTGTTCCAATGTATTCCCTCACAATCTCATCCATTTCAGCCTGTTTTCCAATCTGAGTTAAAAAGAAACAACTAGGTCCATTGTGGGTTGCCCATCACGAAAACAAGATTTTGCTTGTCTAAGTTTGCTGGAGGTGAAGCTTCATGAAGTAACAGTTTTGCTGACTAATGACAAAATGGATAGCTATTAGTGAGCTATACATTTCCTCCTGGCAATTTGAACCAAATCAGTGGAGGTAATGCCGAAAAAGCTTCTTTACTTTCTATTGCTTTCTCCTTTGCTTGTAATTATGTTAATACTGAGCTGCTTCATTCTTGTCAAATAAATCACGACTCTCATTGAAACACTTTTGGCTGGATTAACTACTAGTTTCTAATTAGAAAATCGACGTCCTGTGAACCCCGAAGTTGGACGAGATAAGTATTTAGTAGGTCTAATGGGTTTAGGTAAAGAGCCTTGGCTGTCTTGAAAAATAGGTCCACCTAAGATATGAACAAGGTGGCATTTTTATATTACAAATGTTTGTCATACACTCCAAAACCTCAATATCGCTACCAAATCACAAACATGGAAAATAAGAGGAAAGCTGGATTAAACTTATCTTCTATACTTTTTTCAAACTAAAGTATGTTTGTGACACTATTTATAAAAGGTAAAGGTTCCCCTGCACATGTGTGCTAGTCGTTTCCAACTCTAGGGGCCGGTGCTCATCTCCGTTTCAAAGCTGAAGAGCCAGCGCTTGTCCGAGGATATCTTCATGGTCATGTGGCCGGCATGACTAGACGCCAAAGGCACACGGAATGCTGTTACCTTCCCACCGTAGTGGTCCCTATTTTTCTACTTGCATTTTTATGTGCTTTCAAATTGCTAGGTTGGCAGAAGCTGGGACGAGTAACAGGCACTCACTCTGTTACGCGGCACTCAGGATTGGACCCGCCAAACTGCCGACTTTCTGATCGACAAGCTCAGCGTCCCATAAAATACTTGCAGAAATTTTCAGTTCATTCTTACATAACAACTATTAATTACTATTGAGCATAACAAATGATAGTTTATCTCAGGGTGTTTGCTGAGTTCATGTTAATGGAGTTGAAGATGGGGACCTCCTGATTATTAGCTACAATGCCATAGCAATGCCATAGCATACTCAAGACAGTATTAAAATTCTATGACATGGGTCAGAGCTGGTCTTCCATACAAGGGATGAGGGTTTAGGCCAATGTGATACTGGAAGGCAAAACTAAAACTGATGGTCTGGTTGGGGAAAGGTTAATAGTGGAAACCAATATTCCACCATTCACATCCCATTGCAGTAAAATGGGAGTGCAATATGGAAATGGTCTTACTTATTTTAATCAAAACAGCAATGGGGAAAATTACAGTATGGAATGTTTATACTTTTGCCTCTGCATCTGGGCAGTACAAGCGAGAGGCCTCAAGGTCGACCTCTGCCCCCCTGCCAACACCGACTGCGAACGTCCCAGGAGATAGGAGGAGAACCACTGAAAGACTGCGCCTCCCACCCCCAATCCCCTGAGACGCCGCAGCAAGATACCATGGTCGATGGTATCGAACGCCGCTGAGAGGTCTAATAGGACTAGGACAGAGGAATGTCCCCTGTCCCGGGTCCTCCAGAGATCATTCACCAGAGTGACCAATGCCGTCTCCGTGCTGTGCCCGGGCCTGAAACCCGATTGGTACGGGTCTAGATAATCCGCTTCATCCAGGACCAGAGGGAGCTGATGCGCCACCACACTCTCAACAACCTTCGCAAGAAAGCGAAGGTTGGAGACCGGATGAAAGTTATTTAACACAGCTGGGTCCAAGGCAGGCTTCTTGAGGAGAGGTCTCACCACCGCCTCCTTCAAGATGGTGGGGAAACTGCCCTCACTCAAAGAGGCAGATATAACCGCCTGGAACCAGCCTCGTGTCCCCTCCCGAGCCGCATAAACCAGCCAGGAAGGGCACGGGTCCAATAAACATGTGGTGGAGCTCAACCTCCCCATAATCCTGTCCATGACCTGATCGTCAGACTCTGCCCAGTCAGACCGCCCGTGACCTGATCGTCAGACTCTGCCCAGTCAGAGTCCAGACCGGTCCGAATCCAAGCGATTTTGTCCGACAGATGTTGACTAAACTCCTCGGCACGACCCTGCAAGGGTTCCTCCCTCACCTCCTGATTAAGGAGGGAGCGGGTCACCCTAAACAGGGTGGCCGGGCGGTTATCTGCGGACGCGATAAGGGTAGCGAAGTGGTTAGACCTCGCCACCCTTATCGCTGCGAGATAAGACCTCATATAGGTTCTTAGTCGCAATCGGTCGGATTCGGATCGGCTGGACCTCCAACAGCTCTCTAGGCCCCGTCTCTGACACTTCATCTCCCGAAGCTCCATGGAGAACCATGGAGCTTGCTGGGATCTGCGCCGAGTCAGGGGCCGCAAGGGTACAACTCGGTCAAGTGCTTCCGTGGCTACCCTTTCCCAGGCTTCCACTAAGGCATTCGCCGAGTTGTGAGCAACGGAGGCAGGTGGGGGTCCCAGCGCTGCCTGGAACCTATCAGGGTCCATTAAGCGCCTGGGGCGGTACCATCTAATTGGCTTCACACACCCACGGCGGGGAGTGGCAAAACGGAAGACCAGCCGCAGGAGATGATGATCGGTCCATGACAAGGGCATAACAATTGGAGAGCCCCCACCAAGATCATCTAACCACCGTCCAGATAAGAAAACCAAGTCAAGGGTGTGGCCTCCCTCATGAGTCGGTCCATGAATTACTTACGTCAGGTCCATGGCCATCATGGAAGCCATGAACTCCCGAGCTAACTCAGATGATCCTCCCAGGGATGGTAGATTGAAGTCACCCAAAACTATGAGTTTGGGGAACTCAGTCACCAACCCTGAGAGGATGTCGAGAAGCTCAGGCAGGGCTGCTGCTGCGTGACTAGGCAAAAGGTACACCAGCAGCAAGCCCAACTGCGCCCCAGGACCACATCTCAGAAAGACAGACTCACACCCGACTATCTGAGGAACGGTGGCCTCCCGCGGACACAAGGTCTCCCTCATAACTACCGCCACTCCCCCGCCCCTACCCTGAGCCCGAGGCCGGTGTAGCACCCGGAAACCTGGTGGGCAAAGATCAACCAGAGGAATGCCACCCTCTGGGCCAAGCCAAGTCTCCGTGATGCAAGCCAGGTCCGCATGCTCACCCTTGAACAGATCCCGGACAAGAGGAGCCTTATTAACAATGGACCTGGCATTCAAGTACACCAGCCGGAACTCAGGTGGCTGCACATCCTCGCTCCCGGGACCTCGGGGCGAAAGCAGAGGGTCGGAGCGCCTCACCGCTTGTAAATAGCGGAGATGCCCTCCCGTATATCGATACGGCCCTCTGTTCTCTTTAAATAAAGTTGTGTCCATTGCGCAAAGATGAAGCAACCCCAGCTTGGGCACACATAACGTGAACGCGAGTAGCACTTTTGCTGTGAAAAAGAGGGAAAAGCCAGGAGTCCCACTTTGCTTCTGGACTAGTGAATTGGCAACCAGGTGTTTAATAAACTGACCAAAGTAGAGATCTTCCTTGCCAGCTAAGTCATAAAACAGAACAAATTTGCCCCACTCCTGCTATATATTTAAGTAGAGTAAGGAAAAAAATCGTAAATAGGTTCCAAATATTGCACAAAGTATATGCTGAGCTTACTACATACCATAGCAGAGCCAACTCGGCTGACTTTGATAGGATTCCCTCGGCCAGAAAGGTCCAGTTGAGCTCTGTCCATCAAGTATAGGCAAGCATCCAAAATACCCTCTTCAAACTAAATAAAAGGCAGGAAAAACAGAAATAGAGAATAGATCCAATACTTATTCTGCATAGCAAAATAAACAAAAACAGGACTTCAGCAATGTTCCATGTGGGAAATGCAATCTTTCTGTATAAGAATGTTATACTTGTAGTTTCAACTGAATCAGTAAAAACAAACAAAAAATACAGAATGTTATATCGAGTTTTGAAGGACATAGCATAGACGTAGCATTGACATTTATAACATGCTATCATGAGTAAGCAAGTGACAGGAATATTTTCACCATAGGTAATGATGAATCTGTTGCAAAATTGTTGCTGGAAAATTTAGATTAATGTCTGCTTGTGATCTCAATTATTTTATTTATTTATTTATTTGTATCCTGACTTTATTATTTTTTTTTACAAGTACCGTATCTCAAGGCAGGGAGCACATCCAACATACCTTCCTCCTCTTATTTTCCTCACAACAACAACAACCCTGTGAGATGAGTTGGGCTGAGAGAGAATGACTGGCCCAAAGTCCCCCAGCTGGCTTTCATGGCTAAGGTGGGACTGGAACTCATGTCTCCCGCTTTCTAGCCTGATGCCTTAACCACTAGATCAAACTGGGTCTCTTGACTCAATTAACCATAGTTTAGGATATTATCTGAATCCTGAATCTTTTTAAATATTTATAGTTTAAGCAAATCAGTTTTATAACCCATTATTGAAGTTGACTAATGATAATGATAATGATGATAATGATAATGATAAAGTTGGAAGAGACCTTGGAGGTCATCTAGTCCAACCCCCTGCTCAGGCAGAAAACCCTATACCATTTCAGACAAATGGCTGGCCAGTCTATTCTTCAAAACTTCAAGTGTTGGAGCATTCACATCTTCTGGAGGCAGGTTGTTCCACTGTTTATTTGTTCTAACTGTCAGGAAATTTCTCCTTAGTTCTAGGTTGCTTCTCTCCTTGACTAGTTTCCATCCGTTGCTTCTTGTCCTGCTTTCAGGTGCTTTGGAGAATAGCTTGACTCCCTCTTCTTTGTGGCAGCCCCTGAGATATTGGAACACTGCTATCATGTCACCCCTCATCCTTCTCTTCATTAAACTAGACATACCCAATTCCAGCAACCGTTCCTTATATATTTTAGCCTCCAGTCCCCTGATCATCTTTGTTGGTCTTCTCTGTACCTTTCTAGAGTCTCAACATCTTTTTTTATTCCAAGTGTGGCCTTATCACACTTGTTCTGGAAAACCATAATGCACCATTGAGATTTGTTGAGTTCAGATAAAACTCCATGTTTTGGCATTATTCATGGCTGGATTGCAAAAGAAGTAGACAATCCTGAAGATAATTGTGGTTCACCCACATTATGTTAAACTATGGTTGGACATAGCATGCAAAAGCATCCATTGTCTGCCTCGACTCCATTCCAAAGCCCTTTGCCATTTCCAGTTTGTTTCTCTATTGATGTTATTAATATGAAGGCATGACTTTACCAAAGAATATTAGTAACTTAACTCTCTTTCATAAACAAACTAGAAAATTGATGAATTTCCACAGCACACTGATAATTTCAGTAAATTGTATATCATCTCTCAAAAGTAACTAAGGGAAACAGTTCTGGACTTAGTTGACCTATGTTGAAATGTGGCCAGATTTGTATAACACACATAATGGTGCAGTTTGCATGGTAAATAAATGCAATTGTAAAGTTGGAAAAATTATATTTTAACTTTGAAAGCTAGATTTCATACTGCATGTGAACCTCAAAAGACTGAAAACTTCTTTAAACCATATGTGCACATATAAATGAAGTCAGAATAGATTCTTATTTTATGTTTATCTTCTAGGGCGGTAGCCCCCAAACATTTGGGCACCAGGAACCAGTTCTGTGGAGAGAGTTTTTTTTCACAGACCGAAGGGAACGTGGTTGCGCATGCTGCTTGCGTCCTGTGAATGGGGCTTCGCTTGTTTGCGTTGGAGACCCTTGTTCTAGGGTTTTCATGCTACAGCATGAAACTAGAGACCAGAACAACATTCAAACACCAAGATTATTCATTTGGAACTCAGAATAGTATATACGGTCATCTTTTTTCATAATAAACCTGTTGAGGTAGAGAGAACAACTGCTTAAAGTGACTCAGAGAATGTGGTGGTTGAACAGGGACTTGTGCAAGCCAGATATACTTTAAGATATTGTAGATATAAAGCATTTTCATGAGAGTTGTATGTTTATAGTTGTTATTCTTGACTATGGATAATTTAGCTTAAAGCAGGAGCAGCTGCAACAGCCAGAGGTGTCAGTATTTACCCAAAATATTAAAATAAAATCACATATTCCAGGTGAACTTTAGTACTAAAATATATATATGGTACACAGTGTATTGCAGAGGGCAGTAATACTTTCAAGATCATCTTTCAATCATGCCCTATAGATCATCTTTCAATCATCTTTCAAGATCATCTTTCAGTCATGCACTATATAGCTAATGGCAAGCTGGAGCACAGCAAGTCTTGCAGACACCAGCCATAGCAAGTGTCCTTAAACTATCATCTTTGAAAATGAACTCTGAAAAAAGACTTTAATTCTCTGGCCCAATGATAACAATGACAGGAATAAATAGGGGGCAGAAGTGCCTAAATAGAACAGAAATCATTATGGAAGAGCCTGCCCTATGGTACAGTTCAATTTGCTCAGAAGAAATTGCATAGCAACCAAAAAATGACATTGTCTGTTGGTAGACAATCACAGAGATGGCAGTAAAGGCACATGACTTCAATTACAAGCTGTTCTAGGTAGTGATAAACAAATAAGATAGTTATATTTCCCTTACAGGCTGAATCCTAACAATTTTTGAACTTTTCCTTTATGCACACAAATTTATTCTCTTGGTTCTTTAAAAATGCTAACTGTCTGAAAATAGCAGCAACTTATAGTAGATCAAATCTGTAATTTGCTATGGTATAACACAATTGTATATGGTATAATACCTTTATAGGCTGTTTAATACACTTGCACCCAGGTAGGACAGGATGCATTTATAATTGGTCATTTCTTTGGCTATGTCATCCATAGATTTCTTCTTTCTTATTTTTCTTTTTCTTTTGGTACACAGCAGAATACCATTACTAAATAATGAGTTATAACCTCATAATATGAAGCTTAGTCCCAAAGGAGTTGCTCCTAGAAATATCTTCAAAAAGCTGAATGTTTATCCTCAAGGCTGACTCACATATCTCAATAGTGTACGCTTGTAAATCCTAGAATAAGAATGCTCATTGGAAATCATAGTTTAGAGAGGGTGGATAGTAGTATTCATACTAATGGTGTTTTCAGTATTGAACATACAGATCCATTTTAAATGCCAAAATCAAAGAAATAACACCATTTGCCATATATATATATACCTTTATTATGCTTGAGTATTCATAGACAAGGGGTTGTTCCATCAGATGCATTTTTTATTATTATTATTTCCAGACTGTGGCTGTTCTTAAGTCTGATTGTGTAAGTTCTAGTCATCACATCAATTATGTAAGTTTAATCAATAAACATCGATTTCATGCCCAGATATTGCCAAGTGTGTTTTATAATGCATTAATCTCCTTACATTATCAACTTAGTTGGGCCACACAAACAGAAGAGAATATCAGTCAGAGTATTCTCCTTTAGAAACCAATGATCCATCAAGATGACACCTATATCTGGCAGTATCTTGTTTCCAGGCTGCACTGTGTCTTTAAACACTATGAAGAATTTACAGCTCCCTATGAGCAGGCCTATTCTAGTCCTAAGTTCTGCCTCTTGCAGTACATCTGTAGTGTTTATTGAAGGGTAACGACTAAGACGATATGGTAGTGTCATTGTCCAAGATAATTTCTGAACCATATCTCAATCATACAAATATTTAGTTGATAATTAAAGCAGCTAATTGTGGAAAACATGTTTCTTTCCAGAAGCTCAAAAATATATTATTCCAGTTTCTCCTTGTTAACTTTTATCATCTACTTTTAGTAGCAGACCTACACTTCCTTGTCTTTTTTGCTTCTAACAAGTCAAAGAAGCTCTGGTGATTCTTTTTTTAAAACCATCCATCACAGTCCTTGAAGGTTTGGGTGATTGCATCTCTTTTCATCTCTTATATTTGTCCCTTTCAGTCTCTGCTTATGAGAAAGCACTTTGTGCAGCCATACTGATTTCTTCTGATATCCCCATTTTTCCCCTCTCTGATTGACCTTGAAGAAGCTCTTGAAAACAGCTTTGTTGATCTTGAAGAATCTAAGTTGGGCCAGACTCAGCTGGTACTTGGATGTGAAATGCCAAAGTTGTAGACTAGTCTAGGAAGTTGGGGGAAAAGCCGTATTTTCCCCAAGTTAATTACATGGACGTGTCTAATTTTTTAAATGTTATATTCAATTCTGGATGAAAAAGCTAAATATCGTTATGGTCATTAACACTGACATGCTAAATCACAATTAATGCTGACCTTTCTATCAGTGTTAAATTTCTATTTTTCTATCTTCAGTGGTCTACGTTATCTAAACAGAGTGTTAAGAATTTTTAATCAACACTGTACAAATATCACTGTATAAAAATAACACATTGAGTACATTTCACAACAATCTATTATTATAAGAATATATTAAAAATAGGGGGGAAAACCTATTTTTATCAAGTTTGACTTGATAAAGGCTTTATCTTTATCATTTTTTCTTTTCTTGGTGTAATGGTATGCATAGAGCCGGGGAGAGATTTACATTCTAACCATCTGAATGTTTCTCCTATATCAGCCAAGATAATGGCTTCCTGACTAGTCCACATAGGAGCCATGAGGAAGAGACCGAAGGAGTAACTACCCTAGGAACCTGGGAATTAAATTATTTTCTCAAGGTAAAACAATATTTTTCCTAAGATTGTTATCATGCCCTATCTTCTTTCAATCAGCCTTCAAGGTCCTGGAAGAATCTTGCTTTTAAAAAAGATGAAGTGGAGAACTTTATAGTTGGGCTAGTTTGTAACTCTTAGCTCCTAAACATTTGTTGTAGCATTCCAGTACAACATATGACTGTACTGGACTACCTGGAGCAACTTGCCTGCTCAATAGAAAGTAGCTTCTGATGTTGTTGTCCATGGTGCTGTTCAGTCCTGGGTCTGCTTCCACTGTTTCATTTGGACCATTAACCTTAGGAGTCTTTGACTGGATGGCAGTGATTACTCTTTAGTTTTCAGTAACACTTACACCATGTTAAAGAAAGAATCTGATGGGATTGAAAAGGTTCTGCATTGTACACATCCTGTCACCAGTTAGTGAAAGAAAGTGAGCAGAGGGGAGTTAACAACCAGGTACAAGAAGCTGTGATCAAGCCAATAATCAGGATTGGGGGGAAAAAATCAGTAATTGGAGTAATCAGACCTAAGATCAATGCTGAAGAATCAGGACTGATATGACTTTTTTTAAAAAAAAACACATTTAAAAGATATTCAAAATAGAACTGAAGATCCAAAATACAAATTACATTTCATTTTCACAGCTCTTGGTATCAAATTCCAAAGTGACAATATCACTTTTCCCCAATGCTTCTGCCAACATTCACTGTCACCCAATTCTTCCCTGATGGTCAGATTTCGGGAGGACAATAGTTCTTCTTGACCCTTCTTCCACCTTCTGAGAGGTAGACTTGACAGCAAGACAAATCAAAACATTTATTGGATGTTCCATTTTTAGTTGAATTAGACCTCTAGCAAATGTCAAAGTAGTTGGGGGAAAAATTACTGCTGTAGCTTGCTTGTATAAATGTTTCATCGTTTGTTCCAGGATAATGCTTTCTAGTCAGCCCCTGTAACATCATTCGTATTTCTTCCTTTTCTTGTTGTCTTACTCAAATTTTTCAATAGGTTTTTCATCCTCAGAATTGTGGATTTGTCTGCACATGTATGCACTGTTTTACATTTAATGCTAATTTCCTTCTTTTTCTGCTTGGGCTATTTTTTTTAAGTATTAATGGCTATACTTCATTATTTTATCATTAAGCCTAATGGTAAATTGGAGGTCTAAAAGCTAGATATTTAACATTATCTTAATCTAAATAATAAGCCTTGTGGAAAAGATATACCTCAAGAGAGCTTATAGAAGGTGTCAGATTCTAGAAAGACGGAAGATGATGTAGGTAAGATGCTAGCACTATTTTGTGGATTTGATGATCTTTGCAAGGAGCTGTTGGCTGCAGCAATTGACAGATTTGATCTCTAATGACCTCTTTCACTATTTGAAATGTCCCTGACATCCAGATGATTTAGAATAGATTCTGCTAAATCTGATCAAGCATGCCAAGTAGTCCATTTTCTTGGTGATGTAATAAATGTTATCTCTCATTAATAAAAACATAGGAGCCCAAATTTGTTATCTTGGGTGATGGGATGGACCAAACAGAGTTGTTATGCCAAAATGGAATATCTACATTTTGTTGGAATGAATCAATGAATGAATGAATGAATGAATTTATGCATTATTATGGGGGGGAGGGTCAATCAGCAAAATGCAGTTACCCTTAATGAGGACAAATGTTATTTAGGCCAGTTCCTAAAAGCTGACTGAATATGGAGTAGTAGAAAAAAGGGTGCTGTATCCAGATGAGCCCCTTCATGGATTACTGCTTTGTCGTGGTGAAGGGGCTTGCGTAATTCAATGAAGCTATGAGCTATGCAGTGCAGGGCCACCCAAGATGGACAGGTCATAGCAGAGAGTTCTGACAAAACGTGATCCACTGGAGAAGGAAATGACAACCCACTCCAGTATCTTTGCCATGAAAACCCCATGGACAGTACCAAAAGGAAAAAAAGATATGACGCTGGAAGATGAGCCCCTCATGTTGGACAGCGTCCAATATGCTACTGGGAAAGAGCAGAGGGCTAGTACTAGTAGCGCCAGAAAGAATGAAGCGACTGGGCCAAAGCTGAAAGGACGTTCAGCTGTGGATGTATCTGGTGGTGAAAGGAAAGTCCGATGCTGTAAAGATTTTTTCTTCATAGGAACCTGGAATGTAAGATCCATGAATCAAGGAAAGTTGGACGTGGTCAAACAAGAGATGACAAGACTGAACATTGACATTTCAGGAATTAGCGAGCTAAAATGGACAGGAATGGGTGAATTTAATTCAGATGACCATCAGGTATACTACTGTGGGCAAGAATCCCTCAGAAGAAATGAAGTAGCCTTCATAGTCAATAAAAGAGTAGGAAAAGCAATATTGGGATACAATCCCCAAAATGACAGAATGATCTCAGTTCGAATCCAAGGCAAACCATTCAATATCACAGTAGTCCAAGTCTATGCTCCAACCACTGGTGCTGAAGAGGATGACATTGACTGGTTCTATGAAGCCCTACATCACGTTATAGAACTAACACCCCATCATGGGGAATTGGAATGCTAAAGTAGGAAGCCAAAAGATAACTGGAATAACAGGCAAGTTTGGCCTTGGAGTACAAAATGAAGCAGGGCACAGGCTGATAGAATTTTGTCAAGAGAATACGATGGTCATAGCAAACACTCTTTTCCAACAACCCAAGAGATGGCTCTACACATGGACATCAACAGATGGTCAACACAGAAATCAGATTGACTATGTGCTTTGCAGCCAAAGATGGAGAAGCTCTATACACTCAGTAAAAACAAGACCAGGAGCTGACTGTGCCTCAGACCACGAGCTTCTTGTTGCAAAATTTAGGCTTAAACTGAAGAAAGTAGGAAAAAGCTCTAGGCCACTCAGGTATGAATTAAATCATATCGCTGATGAATATACAGTAGAGGTGACAAATAGATTTAAGGAATTAGATCTGATAGACAGAGTGCCTGAAGAACTATGGATGGAGGTTCGCAACATTGTACAAGAAGTAGCAACTAAAACCATCCCAAAGAAAAAGAAATGCAAGAAAGCAAAATGGCTGTCTGAGGAAGCTTTACAAATAGCTGAGGACAGGAGGGAAGCGAAAGGCAAGGGAGAAAAAGAAAGATACATCCAATTGAATGCACAATTCCAGAGAATAGCTAGAAGAGATAAGAATGCTTTCTTAAATGAACAGTGCAAAGAAATAGAAGAAAACAATAGAATAGGGAGGACCAGAGATCTCTTCAAGAAAATTAGATGAAAGGAACGTTTCATGCAAAAATGGGCATGATAAAGGACCAAAATGGCAGGGACCTAACAGAGGCAGAAGAGATTAAGAAGAGGTGGAAAAATTACACAGAAGAACTATACAAGAATGAGCTTAACGTCCCTGATAATCACAATGAGGTGGTCACTGACCTCGAGCCAGACATCCTAGAATGTGAAGTGAAGTGGGCCTTAGAAAAGCTGAGCAACAACAAAGCTAGTGGAGGTGACAGTATTCCAGCTGAGCTATTCAAAATCTTAAAAGACGATGCAGTAAAAGTGCTACACTCAATTTGCCAGCAAATTTGGAAAACTCAACAGTGGCCACAGGATTGGAAAAGATCAGTTTACATTCCAATTCCAAAGAAAGGCAGTGCCAAAGAATGTTCAAACTATCACACCATTGCACTCATTTCTCATGCTAGTAAAGTTATGCTTAAAATTCTACAAGCTAGACTCCAGCAGGATGTGGATCGAGAACGACCAGAAGCACAGGCAGGATTTTGAAGAGGCAGAAGAACTAGAGATCAAATTGCCAACATACGCTGGATCATGAAGAAAGCCAGAGAGTTCCAGAAAAACATCTACTTCTGCTTCATTGACTATGCTAAAGCATTTGATTGTGTGGATCACAACAACCTGTGGCAAGTTCTTAAAGAGATGAGCATACCAGACCATCTTATTTGTCTCTTGAGAAACCTATATGCAGGTCAAAAAGCAACAGTGAGAACTGGACATGGAACTACTGATTGGTTCAAAATTGGGAAAGGAATCCAGCAAGGCTGTGTACTGTCACCCTGCCTGTTTAACTTATATGCAGAGCACATCATCAGAAAGGCAGGGCTAGATGAATCAAAAATTGGAATTAAGATTGCCAGAAGAAATATTAACAACCTAAGATATGCAGATGATACCACTCTAATGGCAGAAATTGAAGAGGAACTAAAGAGCCTCTTGTTGCAAGTGAAGAAGGAGAGTGCAAAAGTTGGGTTGAAACTAAACATTAAGAAAACCAAGATCATGGCATCTGGCCCTCTCAATTCCTGGCAAATAGATGAGGAAGAAATGGAGGTAGTGACAGATTTTATTTTCCTGGGCTCCAAGATCACCGCACACAGGGACTGCAGCCAAGAAATTAAAAGACGCTTGCTTCTGGGGAGGAAAGCCATGGCAAATCTAGACAGCACACTAAAAAGCAGAGACATCACCCTGCCAACAAAAGTGCATATAGTCAAGGCTATGGTCTTCCCAGTTGCAATGTATGGCAGTGAAAGTTGGACCATAAGAAAGGCTGAGCGCCAAAGAATTGAAGCCTTTGAACTATGTTGCTGGAGAAGACTCCTGCGAGTACCTTGGACTGCAAGGCGATCAAACCAGTCAGTCCTAGAGGAGATCAACCCTGACTGCTCTTTAGAAGGCCAGATCCTGAAGTTGAAACTCAAATAATTTGGCCACCTAATGAGAAGGAAGGACTCACTGGAGAAGAGCCTAATGCTGGGAAAGGTTGAGGGCAAGAGAAGAATGGGACGACAGAGAATGAGGTGGCTGGATGGAGTCACTGAAGCAGTAGGCGTGAGCCTTAATGGACTCCAGAATATGGTAGAGGACAGGAAGGTCTGAAGGAACGTTGTCCATGGGGTCACGATGGGTTGGACACGACTTTGCAACTAACAACAACAACAAAAATCCAGATGAGAAAGTGGCTTCACTTTAGATATTTTGCCAAAGAGTTGCATGGAGGAACTTGGCAGAGTGTTCCTTCTCAATACTTTTTGACCTTACCATGGCTTTTATGTAACAAATAATTTAATCCTGTTAGCCTGTTTGAACAGCTTGCAGGGGTTAGATCTGTCTACTGAGTGATTCCATTTTCTAACCAGAATGAAGTGAATGGGTCATCGCTGGTAATTCTAACTTGGCCCTCTGGCAGTTGACATATGGTATTCCGCAAGGCTTTTATCACAGAGACTGCTATCATTTATAATCTATAGGAAGCTGCTGACAGAAATCATCGAGAGCTTTGCTGATGGGCATCATAAATAAGCCAATGCTGTTTCCCTCAAGTTCTATATTTCATTAGCTAAGCATCAAAGACCAATTTTCCTATTTCTAAACCAGTGTACTGAGGCTGTGGTTAAATGAATGAGCTGAAATATAATCTAAACAAGGTGGAAATAAAGCTGATAAGAAGACCTAGTACTATACAGAGCAGGTCATCCTGCCTTTGACAGATGAGTCAATAAACCTTATGTCTGCTTCAAGAATTGAGAGATTCTACTAGAACCTGCTTTATGCTTAGAAAAACATTTATACTACTACACGTATGAAAGCTACTCTTTCCCAGAGGCAAGAAATCTTTCCATGGTTTGACCCTGTATCTAGAATCTTGAGAATGATCATACTGTGCTTTACACAGGATTGACTTGAAGATGATGACAAGAAGATGATATAGATAGAAGGCTAATAGCTAACACATTTAAAGATTTCTACCCTGCATTTTCTGGAAATTCTGGGATGGGATCCAGTTTCTATGGATATTGTTCCATTTAGGGCACCAACAAAATTAGGAATTGAATATGCCAGAAATTGATTATTTCTTTGATTCTGAACTCTTCTCAATTAAGATCATAAAGGAGATAACAAGGCTAAACTGAAGTTCGGTCACAATGATGAAGTGCTGTTTAGAGACCTAATTATTATCAGCTTATCTTATAAAAGAAAGGATCAGGCTCCATCACTATAGCCTGAACCTGCTGGTCCCACTGTTTTTATAGATGTCCTCCCTATGTAGTTACCTTCCAAAGAGCTTTTCTTCTTTCACTGCAGATAGTTACCCATTAATCTGAAAATTAGAATAGAACAGTAGATTGTGGAAACCTAATCTGAACAATCTGGGGCCCATTGCATGTTATATTCAGTTAGAAAATCGTGCCAAGTTGCTTCTTCAAGAGGTTGAAACTGCTGGATACCTGTTATAATTACCGTACATGTTTATTTATGTATTAGATACGTAAAAGAGTTCAACACTTTCTCTTCCTTTCTTTCTCCACAAGATGAACTCTGTGAAATAGATTGGGCTGAGAATAAATAACTTGTCCAAAGTCACCCAGTGTGGTTCTGTAATTGAACACAGACTAAAACCTAAGCGTTCCTACTTGTTATCCAGCACTTTCACTACTACTCCACACTGGGTGTCCGAGTTTGAGTTCTCGACCATGATTGCTTTTGATGAGAAACAGGTAAGATGTGTTCCACTGCTATTAGTCAAGGAGAGAAGCAACCTAGAACTAAGGAGAAACTTCCTGACAGTTAGAACAACTAACCAGTGGAACAACCTGCCTCCAGAGGTGGTGAATGCTCCAACACTGGAGGTTTTTAAGAAGAGACTGGACAGCCATTTGCCTGAAATGGTATAGGGTTTCCTGCCTGAGCAGGGGGTTGGACTAGATGACCTCCAAGGTCCCTTCCAACTTCTTCTTCTTCTTCTTCTTCTTCTTCTTCTTCTTCTTCTTCTTCTTCTTCTTCTTCTTCTTCTTCTTCTTCTTCTTCTTATTATTATTATTATTATTATTATTATTATTATTATTATTAATAATAATAATAATAATAATAATAATAATAATAATATTAATATTAATATTGTGATTTATTTTTTAAAAAAACCTTTAAAAGAAAATGAGAACCTGCTTTTCAATTAATATATCTCATACATTTCCTCAATTTATATTTGTCATATTTATGTGCCTCACAGATAAACCAGAAGAAAAATCTGTGAAGAAATCCATATATGAAAGCAGTGGTGATTGTTTTTCGAATAACATGGAGTGATGGTTAAGTTTAAGACTTCAAAACCAGAGAGGAAAAAACTGGGTTTTAGTGCACTCTTAGTTAGATCATCGTCAGCTCAGCTCATTGGCTGATTTGAGGCCAGACACTCAGTTCAACCGACTTCACAGTGTTGTTGTTGTAGGGAGGAGGAAATGGAAAGAGAAAATTTTGTGCATGCGATTTTTAGTTGTTAGAACAAACGGTGAGATATAAATCTAACAAAAACACACATATATACATCATCTGGACCAAAGTGTCCCAGACTGAGATACCGGGTCAGTCCTTTCAAACTTTTAATTCCTTTGATTAATTCTGTTATGTGTTACAGGGCAGTCAGCTATATACGCTCACTCATTTGCCTATGTGTATTTGATTAAGCAGGAGGTAATCAATCTGTTTTCTAATGCAGAATTTAGGAGTGCAGCATTTAGTAGAAAAGCTATTCTTCATTTATTTCAAATGGATTTACCTGACCATAGTTCCAGCTCCTCGAGCTTATATTTTCAGGGTCCCCATAGAAAATAACACCAAGGTCATTCAGGACATACTCTTCCCTTTCTTCTTCTTCATCCATATACACTTCATCCTCTGCATCAGAATTTTTGTTTATAAAAACAGGTTAATACATGTACTTTTCTAGGAGTAAATATCGGAATTTAATTCAGCTGAATGATATAAGAAAAGGCAGGCTTTTTCTTCATCTATCACAGCACATAATATATTTCGTCTTCACATCATTCTCTGAAACTGGAAATGAAGCATGCTCCAAATTAAAAAAAAAAGGAAAAAAAGAAGGATCACAACTCTCAACTATTTTGAGCAAGATCTGTAAAGCGTGATTAAATTGTCACCTCTTATCAGGCACTTTATGATTCTGTGTTATTAAGCTGAAATGTCTGAGAGCTGTGAAAGCATTAAGCACCCACACCACAGATCAAAGAATTACTCTGAAACTTTGTAACTGTAATTGTGAGCAATTCCACACCAGAAGATTTAAAGGATTAATCTGTGTAGGAAGAGTTGCACATTGTGATGGGCATGAACATGGCCCCTTTTTATACAGAATAAAAGGTAAAGGTAAAGGTTCCCCCGCACATGCGTGCTAGTTGTTTCCAACTCTAGAGGCCGGTGCTCATCTCCGTTTCAAAGCCGAAGAGCCAGAGCTTGTCCGAGGACGTCTCCGTGGTCATGTGGCCGGCATGACTAGACGCCAAAGGCGCACAGAACGCTGTTACCTTCCCACCGTAGTGGTCCCTATTTTTCTACTTGCATTTTTACGTGCTTTCGAACTGCTAGGTTGGCAGAAGCTGGGACGAGTAACAGGTGCTCACTCTGCTACGCGGCACTCGGGATTCGACCCGCCAAACTGCCGACCTTCTGATCGACAAGCTCAGCGTCCTAACCCACTGAGCCACAGAATATAGACTTTTAAATAGCCACTTGGTTCACGTGATGATTGAGACACAAGGAGGAACATTTTATGATAGACAGCTTTTTCTGGTTTAGGCTGGAGATGCTGTAGAACCCCACTAGAGCTGAATCTTTAATGAATTAACCCAATTCACATTACCTAAATTACATTTTTGGATTTTGCAGGAAATATCTTAGCTCAAAAAAAATCTATATAAAAATATTAATATTAAGGAAAGGACTTTACATTAAGTAAATGATTGCTAGAAACTGCCTGATCAGCAGATCCAAAGTTTCTGGCTTTGTCATTTCAGAATATCATGAGCTAAACATGATGCATGTCTACAAACAGAGTGCTGATGAGTAATTCCATCAGGTTTGGCCAAAAACAGCATATGTCCTTCTGGGAATATTAAAAAATATTAGCCTGAATACATTCCAAAAGCAGGCATCTTAAGTTTCATTTGAAAAAATGATAACATGCAGATCATTTCCACGTGTCAGTTGTTGTTGTTTTTAATGATGGGTGCTTAAATATGTAAAGCAAGGCAGTCTTTCAAAGAATGGCAGGATACATATACAAATAAAAATATATTGGCAATCCATTACATGGTTGAATGGAAATTCCAGCACAGTCCTGAGGAAACTGTCATTTGTTACAGGTACAACACAGTGATGAGGAAAATGTTAAACTTTCCCTCCACAATGCTCTCTCTATCCTTGTCATCTTTTTAGTTGAAAAGTTTAGCTGTGATGCATTTGGAATCATAATCTGTTTGCTCTTGTCAAAAGAAGGCTTCAATAAGGCCAGGAGATTGTGGCCTGTCTCTCTCATTACCATTCTTTCTCATTAATTGTATTATATTTACCTGAAAGGAAGATTAGAGTTTCCTCAATAACATCTATTTCAGTATGATGAATGGAGGCACCCCTTGAGTGGAGGAAATGTCTTAAATTCAGATTGTGAGGTTATCTTCCTTTTAGGTAGTCTTCTATTTACAGTATATTTCTATATCTATCTATTTAAATGCAAACTTACTTGTGCTTAAGATGTGGTTGTTATTATCATGATCATATACTGTATACACATTGTATATGCCTTACCTTTACACCAGGGATTAAACAATATGTAAGTATCAGTGTCTGGATTTCGTCTTGTTCTGAGAATGCCCATTGGAGTCAGTACTGCAACATACATGCGGAATTTTCCCACAATGCAGTTTGCAGCTGGCATAATATTCAAGGCCACAGAAGTGTTGGCACTGTGGGTGATCTTAGCACCCCATTTCCCACTTTCCAACTCTTGAACCAAAGGAACACGTATGTAAGTGCCTTTGTTTTGTTGTGGGTATCTCCCTGCAGAAAAAGGGAAGAGAGTTTGTTAACTTTGTGAATCAGTGTAGCAAATGAAAAGCTTCCTTTTGTTTGGATTGCCTAGCAAAATTTGGATTCACAATTTGGATATACTCAGGGGTATATCCACTATCCATTATAGCAAAAATAAGTAATGTATCAAAAAGTATAATTTAGTTCTCTGTCTCTCCTCAAAGTGTTTGTCTTTTAACACATTTTTACCTTTCAAAACCAAACTTACCAAGGCAAGATTTTGTTTCATTTCTACACAATATATTTCTCCATCCTAGCACATTACAGATTTGCAAAGATGACAATTCCCAGAATTCTAAGCCAGTATTTGCTAAGAATTTTATGACTTTTCCCCCAATACATTTGAAGGACACAGGTTGGTCTAAGCTACCACTAAATAAGAAACTGAGTTTTGAGTATGGAGTATGGAGAACCATTTTATTTTGACAGAACATTGATAAAAAGAACCCAGGAAATGTAGATCACAAAAACATAATCTGTATTTTAATGACTTAACCCAGGAATAAGATGCAATCAGATGTATCAAAAGCAACAACCCAAGAGAGAGGACAGATAGAGTTAAGCATGGAATCTAAATATTGAATGCAAATTCATTTTTGTTAAACACAAATGTTTTTAATACTGGGTTTCACTTGTGATTTAACCAAACCGATCTACAAATAAAAGCTTCTGTGAAAAGAAAAGGCAACTTTCTATAGGGGTCAAGCCCACATAGCTAGCCAACTCAAAAAATGAGACTACATCTGTTTATAATAAACATAATCTTGAAAATTGTGAAAGTAAGTTTCCAGGCAGGCTTAAATCAAACCAATTAAGATGGAGTCTTTTTGAAGCATTTCCTTCTCAGGTTCCCCACATCTGGCTAACCTGCCTCTTACACCAATTAACCTTTCTGCTGACTCCTACACTCTCTCACACTTGGGGAGAATGTGACCTGGGGTCTATTAAATGTATCCTTTAAGATTTGCTGTTAACCCATTGACTTGGCAATGCCTCAGATTGGCATGCTGTCCAGAAGCATCTGTAATTATAAGATATGCTCTCTTAAGAGGGTCTTCTGCCTTTTCTCCCACTGCTCCTTGGAGTTGCCTTCCATGACTTTTCATTTTCTTCTGCTAATCATTCTTCAAAATTCCTCATTTTCGGAGCATCACTCAGAGCTAGGCAATATTTTTTCTCTCTAGAAGCTCAGATTCACCCTATGGAGCTGATAGCGAAGAGTCAAGGATAGGACTCAGAGAGGGTTTTTTTAATGATAGAGATCAACTATTGTAGAATCATACAATCCGTTCTGTTATTTGTAACCAGGGCTTTTTTTCTCATAGAATGCTCAGAACGGAGTTCCGGCACCTTTTTTGGATGGAACCTTGTAGGGTAGGCAAGGCGGGTTGTATGACATGTGTTACAAACCTTACTGTTTGTAACAGGTGCAGAATCTAAATTTTATTTATATTTCTTCCATCCTTACATGGTAATGGGCTTCTTATAGTTTGTTTCTCAGCCTTCGATGTGGAGGGTCCCTGTACTTTGTTTCGATAATGCTCCTGTCTGACTTGGGCGCTTGCCCCCTAGTTTTGCCATCTTTAGCCTTTACACCAGGAGTCTTCAAACAGGCACGCTGGCTGAGGAATTCTGGGAGTTGAAGTCCACAAGTCATAAAAGGGCCAAGTTTGAAGAGCCCTGCTTTACACCAACTGATACTGGAGTACAATAATGGTATTCTTCCAAATGTCAGGTACTGGTATAGTTTTCACACATATATTAAACATGTTATACATGTCACTCCATAAATAAATCATGTTTATTTTTCAGGGTCATCACATATGCTGTCCCATATTTTTATTTCCATGTGAGTTCCAGTGCCCTCCTGGAAATGCAGATTTTTGATGCTATTCCTTAGATTTCCAGTATTGTTTCCCACTTCCTATTAAAGAATTAAAAGAATCTAAAAATAAAAAATAAAAACAAAATCAGACTGGGCAAGAAGCCTGGGTGGTTTCAAAAGGCTGCCAATGTGTTTATGTTTTAAATTTTATCCCACCTATTATACAGAAAATATCAGAATCGTGCATGCTATGGTATACTTTGTGATACTCTATGGAAGTGAAAAGTTGGGCTTTGGAGAAGAAGGATGGGAAACTATTGACACTTTCGGACTTTTGGCGTTGCCAAAAACACCTGAGAATACCAAAACAAACTTAACGCAAACAAAAACCTGGATCCACAAGCATTCTCACTCAAAACATATATGACCAGATGCAAATTATCCTACTTTAGGCAGATTATGGGAAGGCCTAGCTCTCTGGAGAAGGCTGTAATGCTGGGAAAGGTAGAAAAAAAGAGAAGAAGAGGATGAGTGCCACAGCAAAATGTAGTGCTGGTGCATTGTTGGAAGACCTGAAAGATATTCTCATGGTTAAAATCTCCTGTATATGTTCTTTAAAAATAAACAGTGACTTAATCAATCAATCATTATATAAATGGATCCCCAGATCAGCTGACACAAACCTCTGTGCTTTTGGGATTACCTCTGAAATAGCACAGTTTTGTAAGGGTAGCCTTGTCTTCCTCATGTCAAGATTCAGCTTAATTTTCTCATACCTAAGAATAGTTAACTGGGAAGTGGGAGTTCCTGTCAATACAGATTTATCTAACCTGCAGCTAACGCAATTAACTGGTGAAATGAAAATTGCTGAAAGCCACAGATCAGTGTGCCCAGGAAGCCTAGATTTTGCCTCATTGCTGCCTTTGCCTATGGAAGGGTCCTACATTTTCTAAATATTATGGAGGAAGATTTAGCACAGAAGCAACCTGTATAATACTGTTAGGTGTTGTTGTTTTGTTTGGTTTTTTTTTTACATTTGGGTAGTTCTTCTAAATCTGCCTAGACTTACACAATTCTTTCAAAGACTTGATATCAGGAACTCTGTTTTGCATTAAAATATAAAAGATGGGAAAGCAAGGCCTTCTTAGTGATGACTTCCTGACTTCCCAAAAAATTCACCAAATTTTTCTGCCTCATGGGTTTTAACCATGCTTCAAAGCCTTCCCGTTTCAGAAGGACTTTTTAACAAACCCATTTGACTTTTTTAAATGGTTAGACATGGTATATAGGTATATACTATCATCCGCTTGCATCATTTATTGTATCATTTATTGATTAGTTCAGTCATTGAAATCCTATTAAGGTTGTCAAGATTTGGAAACACTGGTCTAGAATTTTTCCTTCTGAAAAATATGCCTGTGAGGTTTAAAAAGAAAGCCCCAGCAAATTAAACATTAAAATTAAATAAGCCCCAATTGTATTAAATATTTTATGCATGCACCTTGTTGACCGACTGCTTCCAGAAGGTGCAAGTGCTTTACTCAAGAAGCAGGCGAGACAGCAAGTTAACAGTTTAACTTTTTATTCGGAACCAGGCAAAGAACAAGGGAACAAGACATCTATTTATACTGACAGCTGCCGGCGGCTTGACCAATCAGGGGTGAGTCTGATCCCGCGCCGTAGTCTCCGCCAATCGGAGCCGTCCGGTTTTGACAGCTCGGAGCTGTCATCTGTAGCGCGTGTTGAACTGTCAATTGTTGGCGCTTGCGCGGTTTCGCCCGGCAGCTTTTGACAGCTGTCAAAAGCTGCCGCGGTTTTACCTCAGCCCTTGTAACTTCTGTTTAACTCACTATAATAACAATTAGTAAATACACAACACCCCTTCCCCCTCCCTCTGATTGAGTTGAATTTACCCCAACTGTTTCTTTTTTGGGTTTCCCCATTCGTAGTCTTTCAGGTATGTGGGAGGTTTCTTTAATCTCTCGGAGCGCCGGGGGGTAGTCTCGGTAGTATGTTCTGGTTCTCTTGGCGCTTCTTGGGTTGGCTCCGGGGGTGGGGGGTTTGGCTCTGCTGGATCTGCGTTGATTGGAGTGGGGTGTTGAAATGGTATGTTCCGGTCAGGGGAGTTTTGGCGTGCCAGTCTTTGCGCCGGTGCTTCTGTCGGTATTTCGTCGTCACCCCTTCCCCCTATAGTTTGAGGACTGCGTTGGCGTAGTTGGTCTATGTGTCTGCGGATGTGTATATTTTGTCCGATGTCAATGATGTAAGACAAGGGGCCTGTTTGTTCGATGACCACCCCTTGTGTCCATTTGTTTCCTCCCCCGTAGTTTCTCGCCCAGACAGCTTGCCCAGTGGTGAGAGTTCTATGATGGAGGGGTAGGTCTGGGTCTGGAGGGGACCTGTCTGGGTGGAGACGGTCCAGTCTGGTGGTCAATCTTTTGCCCCAGCGAAGCTCTGCTGGGGACTTTCCGGTAGTTGTGCAAGGCGTGGTGTGTTGGGAGAGAAGAAATTGTGCCAGTCGTTGGTGCCAGTTGCCGGAGATGATCTTGCGCAGGGCCTCCTTGGTTGACTTTACCATCACCTCTGCCAAGCCGTTCGATGATGGGTGAAAGGGAGCCGAGGTGGTGTGCCTAATAGAGTTCGCCGTTGTGAAACTCTGGAATTCGTAGGAGGTAAATTGGGGCCCGTTATCGGAAACTATAACATCAGGGAGGCCGTGAGTGGCGAATAATCCCCTTAAAACTTGTATAGTGGCCGAGGAGGTTGTATTGGCTACCGGCGCCACTTCGAGCCATTTTGAAAAGCTGTCTACGACAATTAGGAATGATTGTCCCTGGAACGGACCTGCATAATCTATATGAATGCGGGACCAAGGTGACTTTGTCGTTTCCCATCTATGTACGGGCGCCTGTGGCTGAGCTGCTCTAACCAGCTGGCAGGAATAGCAGCCAGCTACGTGTGCCTCAATGTGTTTGTCTATACCCGGCCACCACACATAGCTCCTGGCCAGAGCCTTCATTTTGATGGTGCCCGGGTGCCCTTCGTGGAGGCTATCTAGCACCTTAAGCCTGTGTTTGTCAGGGATGATTACTCTGCAGCCCCATAAGAGACATCCCTGATGGGTGGATAATTCCTTTTGTTTTAAGAAGTAAGGTTGGAATTGTGGTTCCTGGGGTGCATATTGCCAGCCCGTGGTGACATAGCCTAGGACTCTGCCTAGGATTTTGTCTCCCGCGGTAGCTGCGGAGATATCTTTGACAGTTAAGGGGCATTCTGGCAGTTCTGAGATAGCCAGTATCCTTCCAGCTGGTGCTGGGTCTGGGTCAACAATTGGCTGCGGCAGTCTGCTCAGGCCGTCTGCATGGCCCATGGTTTTCCCTGGCCTGTATTCTAGTTTGTATGAATAGGCTGATAGAAATGTAGACCATCTCAGGATGCGGGGAGATAATATTTGTGGTGTTAGCCTGTTTACTGTAAAGAGTCCTAATAGGGGCTTATGGTCAGTGTAAATAGTAAATGGTCGACCATACAGGTAATCATGAAATTTTTTTACGCTGGCCACTATAGCTAGAGCCTCTTTATCGATTTGAGCGTAATTCCGCTCAGGTTTTGACAGCGTTCTCGAATAGAACGCTACAGGGGTCTGTATTCCTTCTTTAGTTAAATGGCTTAGGACCGCTCCGATGCCGTACGGGGAGGCATCGCAGGCGAGACATAAGGGCAGCTGATCGTTAAACAGGGCTACCGTTGTGCTGCTGGAGAGTAAGTTTTTTAGGAGGTTAAAACTTTTATCATGCTCAGGGGTCCACGTCCAAGGTTTGCCCTTGTCTAATAATCTATGTAAGGGTTCTGCAATGGAGGCTTTATGCGGTAGGAAGGTGTGGTAAAAGTTGACTAACCCTAAGAAAGCCTGAAGTTCTTGTTTGTTTTTGGGGGTCGGTGCTGTTTTGATAGCTTTAATTTTTGTGTCCGTGGGGTGAATTCCCTTAGCGTCTATTTTAAAACCTAAGAACTCTGTTGAGGGCACCCCGATGGAGCATTTGTCTCTTTTTAATTTGAGACCGGCCTTCCTGAACCTTAGGAGTACCTTAGTTAGTTTGTCCGCCAGGTCATTTTCTGATTCCCCTGCAATTAGGACGTCGTCAAAATATGGGCAGACCCCGGGAATTCCCTTAAGTGTTTTCTCCATGATTTCCTGGAAGATTCCCGGGGCTGCAGAGATGCCGAATTGAAGGCGGTTAATTTTGAATGCTCCCTTGTGGGTGACTATTGTTTGAGCCAAAGCGGTGTCAGGGGTGACAGGCAACTGTAAATACGCCTGCGCCAAATCTAACTTGGCAAATATGGCGCCTGACTTGATGGCCGCGAGGATGTCTTTGACAGCCGGTACCGGGTAGGCATGTGCGTTTAAAGCGAGGTTGAGGGTCGCTTTATAATCGGCACATAATCTAATTTGGCCGTTTGGTTTAACTGGGGTCACTATGGGTGTCTCCCACTCGGCCCCTTCTACCGGTTCGAGGACCCCTAAGTTTGTTAATCTGTCAAGCTCCGCTTCTATTTTTTCCCTCAAGGCGAAGGGAACCCTTCTGGCCTTGATTCTGACAGGCATCACATTTGGGTTCAGTTTAAGTGATACGGGCGGTCCCGTGTACTTCCCTAGTGAGCTGTCAAAAACGTCCGCGAATTGACAGCAGACGGATTCCAATTTTGACAGCTGAATGGCGTTGACACCTGTCAACGCTATTCCTAGTGCCTCAAACCAGTCTAATCCTAGCAGGCTTATTCTGTTTTCTTGGGTCACCAAAATAGGAAGGGATCCTTTAAATTTTTTGAACTCTACGGGGACGGAAGCTTTTCCCCGGAGTTTAATGGGCGTTTTCTGGAAGTCGGCTAGGCGGAGTTTGGTGGGTCTAAGGGCGGGCCTTTTCCTACTTCGGTTACAAATGTCCCTGTACGTTTGCCATGAGATTAGTGAGACGGAGGACCCAGAGTCCACCTCCATCTCACAGGGAATTCCATGAATCCGGACGTCCACCTTGATTTTGGGCTTAAGAATGCTGTGGACTGTATGTTTCTCCGCCCTCCCCCTTACATTAGACACTGGGGTTCTGGGGCTGTGCCTAGCTCTGAGTGTATATGGGGCCATACCTTCGGCTGTCACCTCCAGGTCGTGCAGGTTTTCCCGGCTCCGGCTGCGGCACACGGCTTTGAGGTGGCCTGTCTTCCCGCACCCGTGGCATTTGGCACTGCGGAACCGGCACGTTGCCCTAGGGTGGCTTCCGCCGCAACTGGCACACTTCGCCCTGTTTGTCGGGAAGTTGGGCCCCCTCTGATTGTTGGCAGGGCCCCCCTTGTAGTTGCGTTGCATCCTCAGTTTCTCGAACCGCCGTTGCACCGCGTCTATATCTGTGGGGCCATCGTCGTCCTCAGACCCGCTGAACCTGCCGTCTTCCTGGTGCACGGACCCCCGTGGTCCGCTGTCCGGTACCCGTCGGTCGTCTCCGTGGCAGTCTTCGTATGCGATGACTTCCCTAGCCACATCGGTCATTGTCATTTCAGGCTTGGCGATCAGCTTCTTCCTCAGCCGTTCGTCCTTGAGCCCTATGACAATCTGGTCCCGGATTCGGTCTTCCAAATCCGGGAACCGGCACCGACGTGCGGCATGTCTGACCCTGGTTATGAAGTCATTTGCTGACTCGTCAGGAAGCTGGAGTTTCCGAGCGAAGTTCACTCTCCAGTAGAGTTCTGACTTGAGGGGCATGAAGTATTTACTCAGCCCCTCAGTGAGGTCTGCATAGGAGATGGTGGCGACCGGCTCCGGGGTGAAGATCCCCACAGCGGCATCATAAACGGCGGGGCCGCTGAGCCAGAGGAGGGCGGCCGCCTTGGCCCGGTCATCCGTGATCTTCTTGACTACCAGGTACCCTTCTACCTGGCCCAGATGCGATTCCCAGCCTTCTGGGTGGCGGGTATCGAATTCTCGAATGTGGCCGTGGTTCGTCATGCTGTCTGTAATTGAGGTGCCGCTGCTTGCGTTGAATGGAAGTTTGACTTCCAGTGACTTCAGCAAGTGACCAGCTCGGCTAAGGGAAAAAATCTCTTCTCCCCTTAGGTAGTGACTTCAGCTAAGCAAGCAGCATCCCACCTTCGTCGCCAGTGCTTTACTCAAGAAGCAGGCGAGACAGCAAGTTAACAGTTTAACTTTTTATTCGGAACCAGGCAAAGAACAAGGGAACAAGACATCTATTTATACTGACAGCTGCCGGCGGCTTGACCAATCAGGGGTGAGTCTGATCCCGCGCCGTAGTCTCCGCCAATCGGAGCCGTCCGGTTTTGACAGCTCGGAGCTGTCATCTGTAGCGCGTGTTGAACTGTCAATTGTTGGCGCTTGCGCGGTTTCGCCCGGCAGCTTTTGACAGCTGTCAAAAGCTGCCGCGGTTTTACCTCAGCCCTTGTAACTTCTGTTTAACTCACTATAATAACAATTAGTAAATACACAACAGCAAGCAGTCTTATTTGCTCCTCCTGGCATTCCTTTGCTGCTTCTACTGTTGGTAGGAGTAGAATTCATACCTCCAAAGATCACCTTTGAAGAAATTCATACTTTCAAAATAAGCAGCTCAGGCAGGCAGGATTAACACTTATAAATCCATCAGCTACTGAGGAAAAGTTCCTTGCTCTCAGATTTATTTATTTATTTATTTATTTTATTCCATTTATATCCCGCCCTTCTCCGAAGACTCAGGGCGGCTTACAAGCTAAGCAGTAACCTTCATTCTATGTATATGCCTGCTTATTAGGGCTTTCGCCCCCCCCCCAAGCGGCATTATTACAAAGTCAGCTTATTGCCCCCAACAATCTGGGTCCTCATTTTACCTACCTCGGAAGGATGGAAGGCTGAGTCAACCTTGAGCCTGGTGGGATGCGAACCTGCACTAATTGCAGGCAGCTGGTGTTACTTAAGGAGGCATTAGCCCACTGCTCCACCAAGGAGAGGTCTAATAGGACTAGGACAGAGGAATATCCCCTGTCCCGAGCCCTCCAGAGATCATTCACCAGAGCGACCAATGCCGTCTCCATGCTGTACCCGGGCCTGAAACCCGATTGGTACGGGTCTAGATAATCCGCTTCATCCAGAACCAGAGGGAGCTGATGCACCACCACACTCTCAACAACCTTCGCAAGAAAGCGAAGGTTGGAGACAGGACGAAAGTTGTTTAACACAGCTGGGTCCAAGGCAGGCTTCTTGAGGAGAGGTCTCACCACCGCCTCCTTCAAGACGGCGGGGAAACTACCCTCACTCAAAGATGGGTAGGTGGAGACTGTCATTTTAGCAATTGCTTTTCAAGAACAAGTGGCTTCTGAGAAGAGAGTAAAAAAATCAAGATGATGTTTGCAACATTGCTGTCAAAGCCTTTCCCCTTTGTGTGTGATGCTGATGTGTGTACAAAAGTGGAAGGGTTTGGGATGCACGGTCCCAGTTACCATCTGGATTTTTTTGACCTCCTGTGGACCCCCCCCCCCCATCCAGTCCTCTGCTTAATCTAAGAAAATCAAGTTACACCACTATGGAATGCATTCTTGCTTCTCATCAGTTTCCACTGATGCAGAGACCATGATCCCTCTAGGGGAGGGGTCCCCAACCCTTGGGCTGCAGCCCACTATCTGGCCTTGTGCCTTTCAGAAACTGGGCTGCGGAAATGGCAGGCAAGCATGTGCGCATCCCCGCTCACATGAGCATGTGTGCTCCATTTGCATGAGCAGCGGGCATGTGTTATTCCCTAGATTTACTGAGTTTACAGTTGAGAAGACATCCATTGAGAGTTCACGCTCTTACGTTTAAGCCTCCAAGATAACAAAAACTATGCAAAATTCATGTGAGAATTTGGGTAGGTAGAGATTGTCATTTTAGCAATTGCTTTTAAAGAACAAGTGGTTTCTGAGGAGAGGGTAAAAAAGTCAAGATGGCATCTGCCTGTGACTTGCGTGGAACCGTCCCCTCTCACCCTCTACTGGTCCACAAAGCCGAAAAAGTTGGGGAAACTCTGTTCTAGGGAATTGGCTCCATTGTAATTGCCTCTGTACCAATACTGAATAAGTCAATCTAATATTCATCAAAAAATCTTTTGCTTATTGCAAACTTTTTTTTAATCAAATGAAATATTCTTTTTTCTTCAGTCAAAAATAAGTTGCACTTTTGTTTTCTGTTAAGGACTAGAGTCAGCCTGCATTTCAGTAATTTGTGGAACTTAAGGAAGCTGCAGACATGGCTAGGACCACTTCTTTGTTCTTCCTGACCTCATCTCACCTCTTTTCTTTTCTGGTACATGGCACTGTCACCTCTTGATCAAAATCAGGAACAGATTACTTTTACCAGATTACAGTCCTCGATTTACGACCACTTGTTTAGCAACTGTTCAAAATTGCAACAGCACTGAAAAAAGTGACTTATGATGAGTCCTTGTACCTACAACCGTAACAACATCTGCACAGTCACTGATCGAAATTCAGGTACTTTGCATGTATTTAGGATGGTTGCAGCATTCCAGCATTGCCATTTGTGACCTTTCCAGTCAACATCCGACAAGCAATCAATGGGGGGGGGGGGGGGAGAAGCATGATTCACTTATAGAGCTATTCACTTAACAAGCATGACCAAAAAAAGGTCATAAAATTGTGCATGGCTCATTTAATAACTGCCTTGTTTAGCAACAGAAATTCTAATTCCAGTCATGGTTATAAGTTAAGAGCTACCTACACTAGCTTCAAAAAGGGCTTTAAATTAGATCAGCGGTTACAGGTGGACAATCCCTGTCTTTCATAACAGGATTCACTTTTTATATCCTTAAAATGTTTTTATGGCCATCATTCCATTGTGTTTGTATTCTTCTCATGCAAACGAGGTGTTTCTGTGTCCTCCTTCATATCAGGTCACTCACATAAACACATACTATCATTCTTACCAAGCTTGAAACCAAATGGTTTTTTTTTCATTTCCTAGAACAGAGAGAAAAT
This sequence comes from Vipera berus, assembly GCF_964194415.1. NCBI lineage: Eukaryota > Metazoa > Chordata > Lepidosauria > Squamata > Viperidae > Vipera > Vipera berus. Next base: position 145,646,138 of record NC_138204.1, read on the forward strand.
GGGATACTTCGAAGACAACTGGAATTGATATAACAAAGCCATCAATTTTCTGAGCAGCGCTTGCCCCTGCATGCCCACCCCCATACACACACCATTTGTGCCAATAGTCATAGAGATTTGTTGCATTTATGCATAATCATCTAAATGATGCAAAGTGGAGCAGGCGTCTTACCCCCTAAGCCACAGCATCTCAGTTACACTGATGTCAGTTTTTACTGTACCATAATAATAAGCCTTGCTGTTGTTATGTGCCCACACCACCACTACAGGGATGGAAAATTGCTCCTCACAAACAGCAGAGGGAGCACGAAGACGGAGAAGAGATGCTGTTGGCTGAATTCTCACATTAGCAGTTTATTGTGTTCTCTCTCCCCTTTGGCAAATATTTGCTCTCATGCTTAAAGTAGTATTTTGAAAGCAGGTGTTCACCACCATAAAAATTAGATTTAAAACATAACTGGATTCTGTTTTTAATTATTTGGTGCAGCCGCACCTAAACAATCTTATAATGATGCATGTTTCTGCTTTAGGGGAAATGTTTACACATGTTAAGATTTCTGTTTTTTTCACCTCTCCCTCTCATTATTTGATTTATTTATTTTACTGTGAGGGACTTTTCATAGTTAGTAGTAAAACAACAGGCTCCCAGGCATGTCCGAGAAATATAATAAATGCGACAGAATGATGAATAACTAGAGTAACCTTGTGAGAAGGGTGTATTACAAGGTGATGTGATAATATCTGAGTTTCTTTGTAGGAATCAGCTGTAAAGAAAGAACTATTAAGAAAACACCCATTGTAAAATCACATTTTGACAGTAAATAAAACGGGGGAAATAAATATTTACATATAAAGTGCCAAAGAGGTCAATACTTGAATACTTCCTGAAAATATGATTCCCAGAGGATAAACAAAACCCCTAATCCATTTCATGTTTTCAATGGATGTTAATTGTTCCCATGCAGTTAATATGGTATCTAATATGACCTTAAACCCAAAATAGCTGAAATCAATAGTGAAAACACCAGGTGTATCCCTGCATTGTTTCCAAATCCAGTTAAAATTTGAAAGCCTTCATCCTGCTACTACTCCATGCTATCCTAATCTCAGGAAAATTGTGTTATTTTACTTAGCTATTTGAAAGGCAGTTTTGGCTGAAAATGGCTTAAAATGCTTCAAACAAAAAAACAAGTTTTTTGTTATTTCTGCTTTTTAGGAGTATCATCTTTATTGTGTAGTGGGTCCGACGCAAGAGAGACGCCAGCCGGTGTGTGAGTTCAGCTCTTTATTGGAAGGGGAAGTGAACTGAGGAATGAGGGCTACCTGGCCTCCTTATATACCTGGCCAGGTAAGCTAACAGCCAATGGGGTTGGCCCTAGGTTTCCCGCCGAAACTGTCCAGGCCACGCCCCCTGATGGCTGTTGCTATGCAGATGCCTGCATACATAACACCCCTCCCCCCTTAGAGAAGACCGACATAACAACAACAACATGCAACTACTATAACTATGAGTATATATATAAAAAAAACAGTGGTGTCCTTATGTGAGGGTCACTTGCACACATAGTCCGATAGGTAGGCTGGTGTCCTGTGTGGACGGGTGGATCGTCTGGGTGTGCTTGGCCCCTGGGCTTGGACCGTGGGTTCCTGAGGCCTTTGTCCTCGGCTTCCTGGAGAGAGACCTCCTCTCTTTTGAACAGGCGCTCCTGCAACCGCCTGTCGCGTAGGCCGCAAATCAGCCGGTCCCGTAGTCGCTCCTCCAAATTTGTGAACCTGCAAGCGACGGCAGCTTCCCGTAGGGCGGCGAGGAAGTTGGCGCCGGTCTCGTCGGGGCGCTGGTCCCTTTTCTCGAATTGTGACCGTGCGGCCACCTTGGAGCGCCGGGGCCTGAAATGTGCATTGAGCCTGGCCACGAGGTCTTGGTACGCGACGGTGTTGATGGCCTCCTGGGGGAACAGGTTCGCGGCGACTTCCAGCAGCGCTGGTCCCCCAAGGCAGAGCAGGGCGGCCGCCTTTGCACTGTCCTCCGATATCTGATTGAAGCGCATGTACAGTTCAACGTGAGCCAGGTAACGGGTCCAGGTTTCGGGGTGGTGGGTCTCGAATTCGCGGGGTTGTCCGGCTCTAGCCATGGCGGCAGTTGGTCGTGGATGTGGCGCTTGGCGTTGCCGGTTCGGCTGGCGGTCGTGGGGGGAAGAAGGAAAAATGCCTTTCCCTTCAGCTCGCGGAGCGTTTCCCCAGTGACTTCAGCTCTTGGTCGGCAGCAATCCCACCTTCGTCGCCACTATTGTGTAGTGGGTCCGACGCAAGAGAGACGCCAGCCGGTGTGTGAGTTCAGCTGTTTATTGGAAGGGGAAGTGAACTGAGGAATGAGGGCTACCTGGCCTCCTTATATACCTGGCCAGGTAAGCTAACAGCCAATGGGGTTGGCCCTAGGTTTCCCGCCGAAACTGTCCAGGCCACGCCCCCTGATGGCTGTTGCTATGCAGATGCCTGCATACATAACAATCTTATTACACTCTCTTACCATAATTGTTATTCACTGAATTTGTTGTAATATCTATACACAGTAATTAAAACGAACAGGGATCCTATCTTCCTTCCTATTCATAAGCGCACAGATAAAAAAAGCAATTAACCTAAGCTTACCACCACTTGCATATTCATCAGGAAATATACTATACAGGCAATGCAAGCAGCCAGATTAGGATAACTGTAGAATATCAGTCTTTGAAAAGTTTTATGACGTGCATATTTCATGCCCTTAGATGCAACTTTAAAGTGCACTCTTAAATATGTTGATGTGTAAAGCTGCACCATAGCTTAAATTCTCCAAGATATGTACTGAAGGACTTATGAAAAGAGGAGAAAAAGAAATGATGCTTCACACTATGATTTTTTTCAGAAAAATTAGCCACATCAGCACAATAAATAACAATAAAATTCTATTACTTCTTGTGCACAGCTTTCAACCTCAAGGTTCAGATAGGTTTCACTCCTTTCTCTCCAGGCCTTAATACATTTTTTCAGGAATTACCCACTAAGCTGATTTGTACCATAAGCTGATTTGCATATGGAATAGCCCTCCTAGGATCATATTATATCTGATACTATATCCTTACCAATGAATCCCTAAGCAGAAGGAAGGTTTAAACGCAAAATTATTTGTAACTGCTAATTTAGAAAATGTTTGCATAAGGGCAGTACTCTGAAAGTACTGGCTTATGGTGGTTAGAATTCAGTATTGCAAACTAATTCTGCTGATTGCCAGGAGTTTGACCCTCATCAGCTCAAGGTTGACTCAGCTTTCCATCCTTCTGAGGTTGGTAAAATGAGGACCCAGAATGCAATATGCTGATTTTGTAAACCATAAAGCAAGGGCTATAAAGCACCGTGAAGCAATATATAAGTCTAAGTGCTATTGCTATTATTGTCTGGAAAGTGAATTTATGTAAAGGAATAAATATTTCCTTGATAGCATGGTATCATTTTAAGCCAATGCAAAATAGCAAGTAACTGAAACATTAAAAATATTTAAGTAATTTACTTTATATGGCCAATAATGTTTAAATTAATCCATATCTATAGTCAGAGAAATGGATACAACTTTAAATTTCTTCTAGCCTATGTCTCTTGTGTAACAGTATAATCCAGCAATTATGTTAAAGGAGAATGGGAATGAGAAATGTATGAGAAATGGTTGATCATCATAAAAAAAGGGATAAATTTGTCAAGGGCTTACTTTCTACATATTTATATAAAATTATTATTTTAAAGAATGTTGAATAAAACTTTATATTTGGTGGGAAGAGGTGTCTCAGTCTTCCATGCTGATCCAACAGCAGATATATCATATAGTTTAGACAAAAATCTCCTCTTGCTCTTTTTTTCTTTTGCTTTTTTTACAGTCAAAACAAAACATACCGAACTTCTCATTTTTCTCACTCTGCCCCCCCTTCTTCAAATGCCTTTTAGCCCTTCTCTCTCTCTCTCTTAATAGCTTCAAAGTTTGTCCCGCATAACAGCAGGCATGTTTTTAGGATCCAAATATATCTAATTAAACTTTGGTTTGAAAACACAGTTCTGATTTTTATAGTTCCAAAAGATGATTTATCCCATATTCTAGTCCATCTTCATAAAAGGTAATTCAGTTTGCCTTCAGCATATCTTGCTTCTTAGGACATTAAAAATAAATGAAAGGAAGCTTGCTTTCCCATCATGCCTGTTGTAATAAAAGGTACTCGCAGCTTAGGCCCGGGGTATTTGCGTGACCACCTGCTGCCATTGTCAACCTCCCATCGCCCCGTTCGCTCCCACAGAATCGGCCTCCTCAGGGTGCCGTCTGCCAGGCAATGCTGGCTGGCGGCCCCCAGGGGGAGAGCCTTCTCTGTGGGCACGCCGACCCTTTGGAACGAACTACCTCTGGAGCTGCGGATGGCCCCTGACCTTCGGTCCTTCCGCCGTGGCCTGAAGACTTGGTTGTTTCAACAAGCAGGTCTGGACTGACTACGTATTTTAATTAGGTTTTACTGGGTTTTAAATTGTCATGTTATCATTGTATTTACTAGTTTAATTCTTTTTAAATTTTCATTCTATTTTTTTTCTTTTTTAATTTTTATTGTTGTGAGCCGCCCTGAGTCCTTAGGGAGAAGGGCGGCATATAAATTTAAGTAAGTAAGTAAGTAAGTAAGTAAGTAAGTAAGTAAATAAATAAATAAATAAATAAATATTCCAATGGGAAAGTCTGAATCTGTCAAATAAATATTTGTATTTTTCCCCCTCACAAAGGCATAAAAAATTATTCATTCAAAGGAAGTTTCTGTTAGAGAAGGGGAACAATTTACCAAAATTATGGTATTTTAGTAATTTGTTCCCCTTCTCTAACAGAAATCCTTTGAAGGAAGAATTATTTACGACTGTTAAGCCATGTTTCCTAAAATGAATGGAACACACATATTCACAGAAGTCTTACATGCCAGCTGCTAAGCTAGGAAAAACAAATATGTCGACTTAATGCACAATTGTGTCTTCTGGCTTTCTAATATGGCTAGGCAGAAATGAGCAGGGAAGCACGTATTCACACTTTCCGATTGGGTGCAACTGAACTGCACATTTATAGCTCAGCACTTGCCACTGCAGTATTGAATCATCATTAATTGTTACCTTCATTTATTACCCACCTTCAGCATATCTGACATACACAAAAATAGAGAAATTAAAAGAGCATTATGTATACGGCTCATAATCTCCATTCAAGAGTGGTATAATTGTGTTGTCATCCAAGTAGCCCCCAAATTTTCCAATAGAACAAGAGGGAATTCACCTGCTTCAACAGGTGTAGCCAAACAAGAATATTGTGTATGTTCATGCAAGTCTGAAAACAAGGGTGAGTGTTAACATTTGAAATCCGTGTTTCATGCATATAATAACTCCTTAAGTCTGGCTATAGTAAAAAAAAAAGATGTCCTGCTCTAACATGCTATGAGTTAGAGTTTTGCATTTATTTTTGTATGTTCCCAAAAGCAGGGTGCTCTTATTCCAAGAACAGCACTTGGCATGTTATGCAGGTAGTAAAAGAGCAGGGGAAGTCTGTGATTGGATGTCTTGGTGAGCTCTGGTGGAGCAGCGGTTAAAGTGCAGTACTGCAGGCAAATTCTGCCCACGGTCTAGAGTTCAACCCTGATGGGGCTCAAAGTTGACTCAGCCTTCCATCCTTCCAAGCTCGATAAAATGAGGGCCCAGATAGTTGGGAGCAGTATGCAAATAACACTTACTTTGTAAACCACCCAAAGATTGCTATAAAGCACTATGTGACAGTATATAAGCTTAAATGCCATTGCTATTGTCATCTCAGAGTATTAGTGTAGTGTGGTGTGGTGTAATATAGTATAGTATATGATTTGTATCCTGCCTTTATTATTTTTACAAATAACTTAAGGCAGCAAATATACTTAATACTTCTTTCTCTTCCTATTTTTCCCACAACAAAAGCCTGTGAGGTGGGTTGGGCTGAAAGAAAATGACTGATCCAAGGCCATCCAGCTGGCTTTCATGCCTAAAGTGGAATTAGAACTCACAGTCTCCTGATTTCTAGGTCAGCCCTTTAACCACCACACCGTCTCTATCAATACTAGATATAATAATTACAGTATGTATAATTATTATATATAATGTATCATGTCTATATAATTTGCATTCCAATCCTCTGAAGACTAAACTTGCTGTTTCTATCTGTGCCTTATAACAATATTTATTAGAAATAGAATAAGCTTTTAGAATTTTACATTGTTTCTAAAACTGACCTGTAATATTCCTCTGTTGTGCTTTTGACTGCACAACACCTGGGATTTTTTGCAAGTCTATCTTACCACAGTTACAGGAAATCCCCAGAGAAGCTGACAGATTGATGCTTTTTAAAAAAAAATCAGCTCTGTGTATTTATTAAGAGAAGAGTGAATATTTAGACAAGAGGGAAAACAGTGACCATCAGTCTAATATCACTTCAAGAGTCCAAAGATTAAGTAGAATACAGAAGCCAAGAAAAGATTGTACTGAATAATAAAAGAGTCCTTTTATGGATGCTTTGATGCGTATTGGCTGATTAGCTTTAGAACAAGTGTTTAGGGGCACAGACCTATATAAATGGGTTTTACAAAGCCATTTTGGCAAAGGTCAAATCACTACAAAGATTTATACCATAGAAATGGAGCAGGAATGCAGTGAAGCAATATATCATCAGATTCATTGTTCTTCCTAAAGTGATACTAGCAATTGTGATCCCAAGGTCCCTATTAGCAATTGTAATAATCTAGTTGTTGTTGTTTTTTAAAAAATAGGCCGTGATCAGAAGAAATCAACACTTCAGTAAGGATATAAAATTGCCACAATTCCCTACTACAGCTAAATACAGAGTTAGGACCTTTTTATTGCTAAAGTGAATTCAACTGCTATGCTTCTATAACTAAAGAAGGCAGATTCTTATACAAATAAGTTGAGGACTACTTGTATACATTCAACTATAGAGGCCCCACTGGCAGGTCAATTGGAAAAACCATGGGAAGCAAGACCTCTTTTCAGTGAGGGATCCTTAAGTGGCTGTTTTTTAAACATCTGCCTGCTTTGAACTTGCCTTTAATTGTAACTGTTTGGTTAATTAATACCAACTGTTTCGCAGGCAGTCCTCAACCTGGGATTGAATTGTCCATCACTAAGCAATGTGGTTATTAAGTGAGTCACACCCAATTTTACAACCTTTTTGCTGTGGTTAATAAGAGAATCATGCCTTTAATTGTAACTGTTTGGTTAATTAATACCAACTGTTTCGCAGGCAGTCCTCAACCTGGGACTGAATTGTCCATCACTAAGCAATGTGGTTATTAAGTGAGTCACACCCAATTTTACAACCTTTTTGCTGTGGTTAATAAGAGAATCATGCCTTTAATTGTAACTGTTTGGTTAATTAATACCAACTGTTTCGCAGGCAGTCCTCAACCTGGGACTGAATTGTCCATCACTAAGCAATGTGGTTATTAAGTGAGTCACACCCAATTTTACAACCTTTTTGCTGTGGTTAATAAGAGAATCATGCCTTTAATTGTAACTGTTTGGTTAATTAATACCAACTGTTTCGCAGGCAGTCCTCAACCTGGGACTGAATTGTCCATCGCTAAGCAATGTGGTTATTAAGTGAGTCACACCCAATTTTACAACCGTTTTGCCGTGGTTAATAAGAGAATCATGCCGTCATTAAGTGACTCCACGTACCCCTATTAACTTGCTTTGTTTGGAAGCCTCCTGGAAAAGGTTGCAAATGGCAATTAAATGATAAAAGCACTGTGCTTTTGTCATTTGCCTCTTCTTGACTTCTCTTGCAGAGTCCTACAACTACACAACAACTGTCGCAAAATATGTGCCGACAGCCAAGCAACCGAATTTGGATCGCGTGACTGCAGGGATTCTGTACCGGTTGTAAGTGCGAGGACAAGTCATAAGTCACTTTTTTTCAGTGCCATTGTAACTTTGGATGGTTGTTAAGTGAGAGGTCATAATTTGAGGACTCCTTGTAGGGGCTTGTTTCTGCTTCTCTTGCTCAGAAAGTGATTTGCTTTGGCAAGAGGTAATGGTGATACTGTTCACCTTGATGGAGCAGCGTGTGTCCCTTTGAAGCCTTGACGGGAAGGCTTCGGTAACTGTGGAAGAGGCTTCTCTGTGTAAGCAACATGAAGAAACTATTATTACACAGACGAGTGTTGAAGAAGTGATTTGCTTACGGCACTGAAGCAAAAGCTGCCTTCAGTGTTTGCATAGAGTTCTTGGCAATAATTCAGCGCCTTAGTGTACATTGGAGAAAAGGTATTACTGAGGAAAACACAGAAACTGATGCTTTTGTTAAAAAAAAGGTTTGGCTTTTATCTTTGCCTATTTGATTTGTTTATTTTTTAAGGATTTGGAGTCTTGAGACATTTCATGTTGACATTGTCAGCTGACCAGAGCTTCTGGGAATGGATGGCATAAAGACACAATAAATAAGAAAATAATAAATAAAGTATTTTTTTTTAAAAAAAAACTATATTAATGCAGTGCTGGGGCATAAGCTCCACCCCTTTCATCCATGGCATGACATCACAAGGCATGTTACAAAAGAGGGGTGGGACTTGTGCCATGACAATGCTTTTGTCATTTGTCTCTTCTTGACTTCTCTTGTGGGTGCCTCTGAAAGAAAAAAAAGTATATTTTTCTTACCGATCTAGGAAGGCTGTCTACTCAGGGTGAAAATACCTTACCTTTGAGAATGATACACTATTTATAGAACTTGCCCAACTCTTTTGATATCAACTTGAGCGAGCAACAGAAAATGCTTATTTAGAAAACCTAAAGGAGAAGCTCTCTCTAGGGTATAAGATTCAAGAATCCTATTTAAATTTTCTCCTGCACATTATGTTCATATCAGGGGTTGTTCCCCTTCTTCCTTCTGCTTCACCATTGGTCTGACTTATTATCCACATAAGAAGAGGCCGGCTGAATCAGGATGAGGCCCATTTTATTCTAACATTTTGTTTCTCTCTGTGGCAAGGAAGGTACTGAGATGTTGTTCGTTACTTGCAAATGGGAAGGCATGCTTCCACAAAACAGGAGTAACACCGAGTTTCAACAATACGTAAAAGGTCTTGATTGTCGCATCCCCCAAGAGTATAGGTAGTCCTCGACTTACAACATTTCATTTACAAAGGCACTGAAGAAGTGACTTATGACCATTTTTCATAGTTACAACCTTTGCAACCTCCCCATGATCATGTGATCAAAATTGAGATGCTTGACAACGGGCTCATACTTACGACCGTTGCTGTGTCCCAAGGTCACGTGATTACCTTTTGCAACCTTTTGGGAAGTCGGATTCACTTAATAGCCGGGTTACTAACTTATCAACTGCAGTGATTCACTTAACAACTGTGGCAAGAAAGGTTGTAAAATGGGGCAAAGCTCACTTAACAAATGTCTCACTTAACAACAGAAATTTTGGGCTCAATTGTGGTCATACATCAAGGAATACCTGTATGTCCAATTCTTTGCAAATTGATCCAAGTTAGTGGTCATCACCATCCCTTGTAATAATGAATTCTACTTGTTAATTGAGCATTGTGTGGAGTAGTGATTTATTCTATCTGTTCTTATGTCTCCTTTCAGCCAATGAGCAATTGACCCAAGTATTTTTATTTGTTAAAAATTATATGTCACCTGCCTCTCTGTCCTGAGTGACTCTGGGTGGCTTACAATAACATGATGATGATGATGATGATGATGATAATGATGATCGTGTTATCTACTCATTGGTGTTCTACTCTTGCCAATTCTATGGACCAGGTTTCTCCACATCTTCTAATCTTGCACTACTTCTTTGAGTTTTTTAATGTTCTGGCTGGTGTCAGCTTTGATGGTGTCACAATAACACAAAGGCGTAAATTTAAAAGCATTAAAAGAATTAAAACTAAGGTTAACATCAATTAAACAAAAGGTTCAAATCAAGAGCATGCAGGGTACAGAGGTGGACTTTGTTTTTCCTATCCTATCAATATCCTAGCATTCTTGAAGAAGGAAAAAAAATCCCTTGTTTGGTGATATATATATATATATGATTTTATATATCGCAACAGTATCTCCCCATTTTTTTAAGTCATCCATTTTGGTTGCCCTCTTCTGTGTTTTTTCCAGCTGTGTTATATTTGTGCAGTTTATAAAGTGATAAGAAGTCACATTCAATGTAAACCAAAATTCAATTAGTGTGAGGCTAGGGTGCACATGGATGAGGCGAGTGCATATGTAGCTGCCAGTGGGGTTTTAGATGCTAATTATCATTTGTGGGAAAAGGGGGAAAGGAGCCCCCCCCAAAAAAAGAAAAGGCTAATTTTGAATAACTGCAGCAGAACAGAGGAGACAGCAACTATCCTTTGGATATGGGTTTATCCTCTTTTACGATTATAGTTCATTGATAAATATATCAAGTTTTATATTTAAACATTTTAATTGCCTATTCTGTCAAGCTGGAACCAATCGCCCTATCTAACAAAATGAAATTCAATTGTGAAAAAAGTAAGGTTCTGCATTTAGGCAGGAAAAATCAAATGCACAGGTATAGTATAGGTCAGGGGTCAGCAACCTGAAACAGTGAAAGAGCCACTCGGAACCGGTTCCCTCACAAAAGGAAAAACTGGGAGCCGCAAAAAATGTGTGCGCATGTGTGTACATGCGCGCATGTGCAGAACAGGGTTTGACTGAAGAGTGGAGCCAAGGTGAGATATGCACCTACTGTGCATATTTGAATTGATCGGTTGAAGTTTTTTAGTCCCACTTTTTTTTGGGGGGGGACTGCACATGGCAGAGGACTGGGAGCCGCAGGAGACGGCTGAAAGAGCCACATGCGGCTCCGGAGCCACGGGTTGCAGACCTGTGGTATAGGTGGTACCTTGCTCGATAGTAGTAACTGTGAGAGGGATCTCGGAGTCCTAGTGGACAATCACTTAAATATGAGCCAGCAGTGTGCTGCAGCTGCCAAAAAAGCCAACACAGTGCTAGGCTGCATTAACAGAGGAATAGAATCAAAATCACGTGAAGTACTAATACCACTTTACAATGCCTTGGTAAGGCCACACCTGGAATACTGCATCCAGTTTTGGTCACCACGATGTAAAAAAGATGTCGAGACTCTAGAAAGAGTACAGAGAAGAGCAACAAAGATGATTGGGGGACTGGAGGCTAAAACATATAGGGAACGGTTGCTGGAATTGGGTATGTGTAGTTTAACGAAGAGAAAGGTGAGGGGTGACCTGATAGCAGTGTTCCAATATCTCAGGGGCTGCCACAAAGAAGAGGGAGTCAAGCTATTCTCCAAAGCACCTGAAAGCAGGACAAGAAGCAATGGATGGAAACTAGTCAAGGAGAGAAGCAACCTAGAACTAAGGAGAAACTTCCTGACAGTTAGAACAACTAACCAGTGGAACAACCTGCCTCCAGAAGTGGTGAATGCTCCAACACTGGAAGTTTTTAAGAAGAGACTGGACAGCCATTTGTCTGAAATGGTATAGGGTTTCCTGCCTTCGCAGGGGGTTGGACTAGATGACCTCCAAGGTCCCTTCCAACTTATTATTATTATTATTATTATTATTATTATTATTATTATTATTATTATTATTATTATTATTATTATTCATAGAAATATCACTTGGAATAGTGCAAATTCAAACAATGCAACCATTTCATGGGATTCACTAGCCGCACTAAATGAAGCCCACCTGCATAACCACCTGCATTGTTGGCAATTTTATTTTCAGCTTCTTTTCTAACCATCCCTCATAGACCACCAGAAGATGATCCAAAGTGTGCTTGGGATATGGACTCTCAGTGGGTTAGCATCCTGATCTCACAGAACGTTGTCTGAAATGATTTCTTGCAAAGATTCCCCCTTTCTTTCATGACATGAGAGATGCAGGACGTGATTGGCAGAGGATGGAACAATAAAGTGTTTCAGCTTTTGATCAAATATTTGAAGTGGGTATAGGAGAGGTTATTCAGCAATTGCTGATAAGATTTACACTGTAAATTTTACAGCCACAGAGGAAACTGAGGAAATGAGCTTAGCTTCCAGTCTCTACAGCACATAAAAGAACTGACACCAGACTCAAAAGACAGGCGAAAAATATATAATAGGTATATATTAATCCCTAGCCTGGTCCATACTACCACGTCTAGCTATAATACAATCTAAACAAATTGGAACCCAACAACCCAATGCTCTCTACATGGGGCTGCCCTCGGGGACCACTCGGAGGCTTCAGCTGGTGCAGAATGCTGCTGCGCGAGTTGTGATGGGGGTTTCCCAATACTCCCATGTAACACCTCTACTCCGCGAGCTGCATTGGCTTCCGGTTGCCCTCCGGGTGAGATTCAAGGTGCTGGTGATGACCTATAAAGCCCTAAATGGCTTGGGTCCGGGATATTTAAGGGAACACCTGCTGCCGGCATCAAGTTCCCTTTGTCCTGTGCGCTCCCACATGGAGGGCCTTCTCAGGGTGCCGCCGGTAAAAGACTGCCGGTGGATAACACCCAGGGGGAGGGCCTTCTCAGTGGGTGCACCTACCCTCTGGAATCAGCTACCCGTGGAGCTTAGGACTGCCCCCGACCTTTGGTCATTCCGCCAGGACCTGAAGACCTGGCTCTTCGAGCTTTCCGGCCAAGGCTGAGAGTTTTAAATGGGGTTTTATATTTGTTCAGGGATCAAATTTAATTATTTTAACTGTCTTTAACTTTTGTATTGTATTGACGTTTTTAAATACTTTGTAAACCGCCCTGAGTCCTATGGGAAAAGGGCGGTATATAAATTCAATAAACTAAATTCAAATTCAATAAACTAAACTCTAAACAAAGGAAACTAGATGTCTCCAAATCTTCTCATTTTCCAAGAGCCACAAAAGGATCGGAAGCAACTAAATCCCTCATTTATGCAGATTCCAAGGATGCATTTGCATGCACTGAGTAGCTTTCAGCGTTCTTTGCTTTCTATCTCAACTCGTGTGCCTTGTTTTGCTCTCATAAAGTAAAGTAAATGAATAGTTTTTAAGGCTGCAGAACCTAGATCTTCTCTGCAGCTGACCAATAGGGCAACACAAATATCAGCATTCTACCAGTGTCTTTTCCTTAACCCTGTCCTTGCCTCACCTCACCTAATTTGCATGTGGATTTGAGTTCTAAAGCATTCTTTTATCCTATTTAGGAACCTAAAAGTTAGGGCACTATAACTAGAAGCTACAGGGATCAGGGAGAGTCAAAGAATTAGAAAGGTGATAATGTAGGAGATGCTATAAACAAATAAATAGTGCTCCAATGTCCTCAGTTTCAAAATGGTTTTCTCAGTTTCTCAATTCCTCTTGAGCTGTAGTTAGGTGGAATAAATTGGCTCAGCTGATGTCAAGGACTCATAAGGGTGAGTGGTACCAAGCCAGACCTGGTGCCAACACCTCATCAAAATGCCCTGACATGACTACCAAGAGGATAATCAATCATGCAAAATAAGCCATTACAAACACATTTAATTGTTTTATACATTGGCTGGAATTCAATGCATTTTTCAGGGAGAGAGAACAGCCAAAGCTTTGTGCAATTCACAGCCCTATCCATATGTCTTTAATTCTTGAGTGCAATTTGGGACACTTTAGCTATTTATGGGGTGTGCACATGCTCAACTATTTGTGCCTTTAATAAGTGTACATCCCTGAGAACAAAGGCTGACAATCAACAAAGAATTCATGTGGTTATAATTGTACGTCACCCTGTTACCCCAGTTCACCTCTTACCTGATTTTACACACACACACACACACACACACACAGAGAGAGAGAGAGAGAGAGAGAGAGAGAGAGAGAGAGAGAGAGAGAGAGAGAGAGAGAGAGAGAGAGAGAGAGAGAGAGAGAGAGAGAGAGAGAGAGAGAGAGACATACACATTTTTCTTTTTATCATGATATTCTCCTACTTGAGCAGCATGGTGGCCTAGAGGTGGAGCTCTTGCCTCACAGTCAGGAGGCTGTGAGTTCGATCCTGGATAGCGGCAGATATTTCTCTCACTAGGCACATAGAGAAATATCTGCTGTGAACTCCACATAGGTGTCAGGAAGGGCATCCGGCCAGTAAACACTCAGCTCCATTCAGTCGCCCTGATGCAAGGGATTACAGGGTTGTTAAAAGAAAAAGAAAAATCTCCTACTTGCCAAGACAATCATTATTTCTTTATATCTGTCCTGCCTCTATTTTCATGCATACCTAGTTAAAATGTCATTGATTTCATTTGTCAGAATTATCCTGTCTGGGAGTCTATGGATATGAGTCTCTTCCAAATCTGTAGAAGTTTAACATCTAAGGGAGCCGATGAAGAAGGTGATAACAAATGAATTCTGTCCCTAGTGTACAGTAAACAGTATAATTTTTAAATTACTGATAATCTCAATTAAAGCTATAGTATTTTAGTACTGTAGTGCAGTAGTATACGCTTAACCAAAAGATACAACTAAGGAAATGACCTTCTGTCCCATCAATTACATTACTAACAGCAATAGTAAAAAAAAGAACTAATGTCTCATTATTTTTTGTATTAGGGCTATTGCAGGTAACTCTACCTTTTGCTTTGCATATCCTGGAAAATAGGAAAGAAAGCAAAAAGCCTTGGATTGTATACAAGCTACTATGCTAGCCTCCCACTGCAAAAAGCTATCCTCTCCTGCAAGAAGTAGCAGAGGTGTTATGGTACTAGATGCACATAGCTGAGCACCAGAAATCAGCAAGCCCGCTTCCACCATCCATGAAAATAGCAATGGTACTTAGATTTATATACTACTTCATAGGGCTTTACAGCCCTCTCTGATTGGTTTACAACGCCAGCCTATTGCCCCCAACAATCTGGGTCCTCATTTTACCGACTTCAGAAGGATGGAAGGCTGAGTCAACCTTGAGCCAGTCAGGATGAAAAATGTCTAGGAAGGGCTAAAATTATAACAACCAGTTTGCGTGAGTCAGACCTACCTGCCTAGATAACAGCCCTGGGTCTACAGAATCCAGGATATATAACACCAATCCCTTTTTATTCGTTATTTCACTTGAATAAGTGATCTGAAAAGTATCTGAACTCTACCCACCAGGTATGCGTTTCCATTCCTCAGTCTCAGATATCTGTGAGTGTGCAGAAAAGGCATTTTCATGGAGAAGAGTTCTTCAAAACATCACCACCAATATTGGTGAGCTTTGTTGTATGTATAAACCCACTAAAGTCTATATATATATTTTAACAACAGAATAATCAGAGAAGCCATTGAGATAGAAAAACGCCCCCACAGCATGAACAAACGAGATGATACCTCTCGCCTACCAGCCATTTGGAAACCCGCCTTGATTGACAGATGAGTCCCAACCACCAAGAATGATACCAGACCCAAACTCATGATAACATCACATGACATCACCACCACACAACCATTCAAAAAGCAAATCCGAACCCACAACGATAACGACACACAACCACAAAACAGAAACCTAACTACAGCTGCAACATCAGCCACTTTAAACCCCTCCAAACCACACAATAAGCAAACTGACACCCACTATAAAAACATGGCACCACCACAAACACGGAGCCGAACAAAAGCAGCACAACTCACCAGTTCAGGTCTAAGGCTGGCAGCTGAGACCAGCCCATCCACTCAAAACACACCCCCACCCAATCAGAACACAGCCCCCATTTCAAAACACACTCCCACCCAATCAGAACACAGCTAACCCCCCACCCAATCAGAGCACACCTCCACCCACAGAACACACCCCCTCTGGCAGTTTAAAAAAGAGGAACAAACAGCCACTACCACACACTTCTCCCAGAAGAACGAAGCTAAAGCCACCAGCCTGAGGATGACGGATGAGATTTCGTCGAAACGTTGCTCTTATACCTTCAATTCTATGTGGGGAAAAACCCGAATGACCAAAGATCCACATACAAACACCCGCGAAAACCTCAGAAAACAAATAGATAGATAGATAGATAGATAGATAGATAGATAGATAGATAGATAGATAGATAGATAGATAGATAGATAGATATAGATATAGATATAGATATAGATATAGATATAGATATAGATATAGATATAGATATATAGATATATAGATATATAGATATATAGATATATAGATATATAGATATATATGATATATAGATATATAGATATATAGATATATAGATAGATATAGATAGATATAGATAGATAGATATAGATAGATATAGATAGATATAGATATATAGATATATAGATATATAGATATATAGATATATAGATATATAGATATATAGATATATATGATATATAGATATATAGATATATAGATATATAGATAGATATAGATAGATATAGATAGATAGATATAGATAGATATAGATAGATATAGATAGATATAGATATATAGATATATAGATATATAGATATATAGATATATAGATATATAGATATATAGATATATAGATATAGATATATATACGCACGCACACACACACACACACACACACACACACACACCATGTAGTAAAGGGGCTCTTTATGCCTCTAGAACAATATCATGAGACCATGAATTCAGTCCTTCAACTTGCACAATTAACACATTTCAGCAACTGCATACCCATTCATGTGAGTCACAACAAAGTCCTGCAACATGAGTTCACAGCATCAAAAATTAGCTCATGAATCAGACCCACAGACCTGTGAGGTTTCCAGTAGTGAGGAGTAATATATTTTCTCTTTCTCCTGAGAACTTTTGCATTTGAAAAACCTGAAGGTATAACTTCCAGCAAAGAAGCAGGTGGGTTTGGATGGAGATGGCTCATAGCTCTGTAAGAGACCCCAAGCACTCCTCTCTTTACTCCCAGATCAATTTTTCCATGCATACTTGCTCTGTCAAAGTTGAAGAGAGGAAGTTGCAGGGAGGCAATGGCAAATGCACTATATTAAATCTTCTATTTCCCCTAACCATAAGTGCAGTGTTTCTCAATCTCAGCATCTTTAAGATGTATGGACTTCACTTCCCAGAATTCCCCCACCCAGCATTTTGGAGTTGAGGTCCACACATCTTAAAGCTGCTGAGGCTGAGAAACACTGCTGTAGGGTGTACCTTTTTGTGGTGGAAATGACAAAAACAGGTTTGGTTTGGTAATCAAAATTCTAGCACAACCCTGAACTGGAAGAGGTAATAAAGTGAAGGAGTCTCATCAGAAATTTTATTATGAAACTCTGTATTAATATAATTCTGCACGAGGGAGAAACAGGGCATGAACTACTGTAGACAACTTCTCAGTTTTATTAGGTTTATTCTCCTTCATCTTTGAGTCAGCAGAAAACCAAATTAGCCAAAAAATTGCTGTCCCATTGCCAATCTCTATCCTGATGCTGAGAAACTGCCAATCACCCGACTTTCTTTCAAGATAATAGATATAACAAAGCCTTTTAAGTAGCTGGTGACTCTCCTAGGATGGTGACAGAATAAGGGGAAAACTATCACTTTTGTAGGGACACAGTGGCTCAGTGGGTTAGGATGCTGAGCTTGTTGGTCAGAAGATCGGCAGTTTGGCGGGTCAAATCCCGAGTGCCACATAGCAGAGTGAGCGCCTGTTACTTGTCCCAGCTTCTGCCAACCTAGCAGTTTGAAAGCACGTAAAAATGCAAGTAGAAAAATAGGGACCACTACGGTGGGAACGTAACAGTGTTCCGTGCGCCTTTGGCATCTAGTCATGCCGGCCACATGACCACAGAGACGTCCTCTTCGGCTTTGAAATGGAGATGAGCACCGGCCCCTAGAATTGGAAACGACTAGCACACATGTGCAGGGGAACCTTTACCTTTTTACCTTTTACCTTATTACTTTTGTAGTACAGGTGACTTAAACCTGTGTCACTCATGGGCTGAGGACAAGATGAAAGCCAACTCTATGCGGAAGGGGACATGGCAGAAACAAGGTTGTGATTAAGTGTAAAAGATTAGGTGCAGTCCCTAGACTTCCTTCATTTTTCCTTAAGACATGACTGGGTACCACCTCTCTCTTTAATACTCCCTGGAATCTAAAGTAATAAGGGAAGAAACTGTGGAAACAGCTGTCTTTATGCCAAAACTAAATGTAAAACTAAAATATGTCCTATTTATAAATAGCAGGCGTAATAAATGGCCGTATGATTATATGCAGCAACAGAAAGGGGGAGATCAATAATTCAAATGCACAAATGGACCTAGTGCCCAGAAAGATAAATTAAATGTCAATTCAAAACCAATTCTTGATGAGTTTATAATGATCAGGAAAAGCGCTGTGAAGAAAAATTAGCATCAGTAACTCATTTAGAGTGTGCAGAGATTTGCCTTAAGGTTGATATAGTTTGATATAGATGATCCTTCCCTGCTATATACCCTCCAGGTATGGGGAGTGACAAATCCAATCATGTCTTTATCCAGCCTGCTGATGGTCGTGCATCTGGAGGGCACCCCATGGGACTATCCAGGGGAAATCATGGTAGATAACTATGTTGTCCTGCTGATCCAGAATATGTGAACTCTGATACAAACTGGCCTAATCTAAATCTATCACAACTGAATCTGCACATTGGGAAAGTCTTTAAGATTTCTAAATGTTGTGATATAATTCGCAGCTTAAAAAGAAGGGGGGGAATGTACTTACGGATGTATATTTTATGTTAAAATATCTTTACAACTGCAAAGGTGACATATATTTAGAAATACCTATTTCATGAAAAATACATTTGAAAATATTATTAAATATTTATGAATGCATTTTATGTATCCTGATTTCTCTTCGAGCTGCAAAAATCTTTCACCTTTATATATGTATACAGTGTATGTAAATATATAGAGAGTGCACAGTTTGTTTTTTCATGCACATTAATGTGCAAACAAGATAAAATTGAATTATGAATAAACACATGTGAAAACAAGTTAGGTTCGAAAGAAACTGACCTATTTCAACCATAATGCAAGTTCTCCTGTGAATTTTCATCAGCATTACATTAACCTGATTATTTGCAGAAGTGAAAGAAGTATTGGAAACACACACAGAGCCTTTATAGCACCCAATTAAATATAGCACAGTTGGTTCTCAAAAAGAGCCAGCTCTTTCATTCAGCTACGAATCACATGTTAAGTAATCAACAAATGATCAATTCAGTCTGGGGAAAAACTTCAGAGAAAGCATCATAAATTGCTATGAATACATGCTAATGACTCCCATAAAATGTAGCCATGAATATATCAGACTAATTCATGGAGAGCAGAAATATAAACGGCTCTTACTCATGACTGTTAAATGGAATTTCCTTCATCAGTGTCAGCATAATGACTCTAGCAGATTCTACAAAAAAATTAGAGAAATGTCATTTCTTTGTGCCCTGCTTAAGAAAGTTTCTAAAGCAGGGGTCCCCAGCCCCTTGGTTGTAGACTGGTACCAGCGCCTGGCCTGTTAGGAACCAGGCCATGCAATTATGCGGGTGAGTGAGCGAAGCTTTATCTGCTCATGAACAGGATCTAGGTTGCACATGAAACATCCCCCCTCCCCCAGTCCATGGAAAAATTGTTTTCCACAAGACCGGTGCCAGAATGATTGGGGACCACTGTTGCTCTAAAGGCATCTAGATAGCTAAAGAATTAACATACAAAATTATAAAAGTGGTTAATCCTAACAGTAGGATGGCTTTAACCTTCAATTCAGCCTTGAATCCTAGCAACTGCCGTGCAGTTTGAGTGGATGTGTGAGAATGAGTGACTCCCCAGTAACCCAACTGGCTTTGTGTCCTAGGCAGGAATAGAAGTCATAGTCCCCTGGGGTTTAGCCTGGTACCACCAACAATCATCAAACTGGCTGTTAATAGGACCATTAGTCCATAAATAATATTTACTTTACAAAATGGTGAATACCCAATTAGTCAGCAATAATTCATCACTTTTCCAGGTATTCACACAATAAATAAATAAATAAATAAATAAATAAATAAATAAATAAATAAATAAATAAATAAATAAATAAATAAATAAATAAATAAATAAATAAATAAATAAATAAATACTTCAAAATATAAAATGTAAATGCAACTTATTCAGAAATACAGATTTACATGCATGATGAATATTTGCATAATATACATACACACACACACACACACACACACACACACATATATATATCAGAAACAGGTTTTCCTATGACTCTAACTTGTATAATTCTTGCTACCTTTTCACCTTTCTGCAAATGCAGGGGAGATGAGAAGAAGTAGGCACACGGAATTAAGCACATTTCAGCCTCTGTTATTCATACTCAGAAAGGGTGATTTATTTTGACGATCATTAACTTAGACAAGGGTCTCCAAATTCGGCAACTTTAAGACTTGTGGACTTCAAATCCTAGAATTCCTTAGCCAGCATGGCTGGCTGAGGTATTCTGGGAGTTGAAGTGCACAAGTCTTAAAGTTGTCAGGTTTGGAGACCCCTGAACTAAGCAGCAGAAACATGTAATGTATCTAGTGGTGACAGAACTAGCTACAAGTTTCTGACAGACCATGTTCTCTTTCCCACTTTAAATCAAATACCTGTGCAGCACAGGACTAGCACTCTCTTCAAATACAGATAAAATTGTACACATAGGGAGGTTGTACAACACCAACAGGCACTTGTGGTAGTCAAGAATTACAGGGGCAGACACCTTTGTGAAAGCCTAGTGTCCAATTTCTCCTTCACCCTGAAACTAAATGGCAGAGCAGTTCATGATAACCAGGGAAAACAGGTTTCAGCCAATTAAGAGAGGTGTAGATCCTAAGCACTTTGTTGGTGGACAGTGTCATAGCCATGACAAAACTTGTGTTGAAAAGAAAGCAAATACTACTTTAAAACTAAAACCAAAAAGGATGGCTTTAAATTGGCTGGGGATGAGACCAAAGGAACAGGGCTGAAGAAAAGCATTTTATTGAGGCACTTTTGTGCTGCAAGTAGGAGACAGTGAGGAACAACTCACAATCCTTTCTGAGACAAAATATGGATTCCAACAAGCAATTGTGAAGAGCAGATTAAAAGGGAGGGATTAAAGCCTGAGACTGACAAAAAAAGTGGTTGGAGAGCATCTTTAAATCTCCAGGGTCAGATTAATTGCGTCCTAGGATAATGAAGGACTGTGCTATTCACTTGATCAAACTTTTCTTTGATGTCTTTGAGAAGGTCTAGAAAACAGGTGATGACAGGATGCAAACATTGCCTCCCATATCTTCAAAAAGGGGGAAAGGAAGCTCTAGAGCAGCCTTGCTCAACTGGGGTTCCAAGAGATTGCGATTGGAAACAAAAATCATTTTTTTAAAAAAAAATTCCCAGGCCACACAATGCTACCATTCAAACTTTGAAAATTTTTCACATGCCATGATTCAGTTGCCAGCATGCCACTTTGTAAAACATGGTATCAACGCTGCTAACATCGGATGTTCTTGCTTTGACATCAGATGGAAATGCAGCCATTTTCTCTATTGCTTTTAGAATTAGTTGCTGCTGGGAGGGGGAATAGGGATGAGAGTCCAGCTAAGTCGTAACAATAATAACTTAGTTGTGGGAACCCAAGGACATTGGGCCCAGAGCTGATAGTGTTTTGGCAGGCTGGAGAGCAAGCCCGAGCTTCAAGCTAATTGGAGAATGTGATTTATGACTGTTTATTAGAGGAGGGAATTGCACTTTGTTACTTTGTATCCAGGGGAGGGGAATTTAGTTTCTGGTTTCAACTATGTAGTGCCGATACTCTGTTTCTCGAATAAAAGATTCTTTAAGGTAAACAATGCCTCAAAGTTCTTTTGAAGAGTTTCATCTCTCGGAACCATGACACATGGATTGTGTCATTAGGAGTGAACTGTACTGTGAAGTTTTTGAATTTTTGCTATGTTTGTGGAGGGGTTCCTCCAGGGCGAAGAGGTTGACAAAGGCTTCTTTAGATGGTTGCAGTCTTTCATTGATCTGTAGAGTAGATCAATGAAGAGTTTGTTCTCAAAACATCTTGAGAACAATGCAGTGAATCAGCATTTACTGTTTCTGTGACAGCCAAGTTCTCTTAGCATGTACTGTGTGACTTTGAAGACTCGAACAGCTTACCCAGCAATTGCTGTTGGCTGTTCTTTCCTCCTCTTTTCTGAACATGAAGCAACAAGGGGAGAGAGATTAGGTGTGTCATAGCTAGGCCCCCAAATATTTTACAATCACCAGATGGCAGCAAAGGAATACAGGCATACCTCATTTTATAATGCTTCACTTTATTGTGCTTCACAGATACTGTGGGCTTCTTACAAGACCCTCTACCAATAAAAAGATTATACTTTGGTGAGGCTCAGAGGGTGATTAGCATTTTTAGCAATAAAGTGTTTTTTAATTAAGGCATGTACATTGATTTTTTAAGCATAGTGATATTGCTCATTTAATAGTCCATGTGCAAATATAATTTTTATGTGCATTGGGAAGCAAATTTTTTTTTCGTGTGACTTGCTTTATTGCAACATCTGCTTTGTTGTGTCTCAAATCAACCCGCAATATCTTTGAGGTATTGCTGTATGAAGAAAAGTCTATTTCTTTGCTTCCATCTGATGGTCATCAGGAATTCTGCACCCCAGTTGAAGGCTTGTCTTAGAGTATTTTATTTATGGGGGTTTGATAACACCGCTGTGATACTTGAAAGATACTTCAGATAATATCATCTTCAAAAGATAGCCAAAAAACATAATTCTACAGTGCAGGGGACAAAAGAATGAATTTAAATTACAGGAAGGCAGACTTCAGTTGAATATTAGAAATATTCTGATACTACAGATGTTCACATTTTGATTTTTAAGGACACAATTTTGTTTGTTTGTTTTAGATCTTATTTGCCCTCTGGCCTGTTCTTTATTCCTGAGCTCCATAGCACTGTAGGATTCCAATAATAGTGTCCAGGAGACTCACATCATCACTAAATCAGTGACTGCATACTGAAAATTTCAAAAGATCTCCAACCTTACACGTACTGTATACATAAATAAATGGGGGAGGGGGGAGGCACCCAGTGCTAATGAAATAATCATCTGCAATGCCTGGAAAGGTTGCCATCTCTGACTTTACTTAAAGCTTTCTGATCCATTTTGGCACCATACTTTGCCTTGCTGCAGGTATTCATTACAAGCACACATCCACAGCCCGAGGTCTGTTTTGCTTTGCTTTGCTTTACTTTGTAACAAGCTCATACATTGAACATCTGAGACATTGAACATCTGAGACAGTATTTCTTAATATTTCTTAAGATTTTGCTGTTCCATTTCCCACTTTTAAAAATTATGGAGGACCCCAAAGAGTTTTTGTTTGTTATAGTTTATATGTTATCAATATTCACCATATTAAAAATTAAAATTGATACATGCATAGGATATCTATTTATTGAATAATGTAAAAATAACAATATTAAACATATTTATTTATTTCATTTGGAAAATTTATATTGCCGTCTACTTGCTCACAGCAACTTAAGGCGGCTTACAGGAAAAAAAAACACAATATAGAAGAAAAATAATAATAAATAATAATAATAATAATAAAATAATCACACACACACCATCCCAGGGACAACATACACTCAAATCAGCCATTTAATGGGCTCCATCCCGCTCTGGGTTTCCCAGTTAATATTACATATTAACATAAATACTTTTAATTAAAAAAGACTATATTTTTAACAAAGAAATTATAATGAGAATGTTTGCATACATGTTCAATCTCTGGCAAACCATTTTGATTTCATGAATCCCTGGGAGGGTCTTGGGGAGCCCTTTAAAAGGCACTGATTTAGGAGATACCCCAAATCAAGTTTTTTCAGCTTGCAGCCTGTGAACTGCATGTACCACCATTTTTTTAATTACTCTTAGAGGTCCACAAGTCATAAAAGGGCCAAGTTTGAAGACCCCTGCTTAGCCCATTTCCCCCCCCCCCATTCACTTGTGTGTCATGGATGTTCACAGGGACAAGGGAGAGACATTTAAATACCAATCTCAGTGTTTTGACAAAATATATATCTGCAGCATTTGCGTGATAAAATGGCCCTTTCAATGTTTTACAGTTTTCACTGTTACCTATGATGCTTTACCATGATAAAAAGAGTGAGAAATACAACAACAGACACTAGTTGGCACTTACCTATAAGATATTCAAGCCAGAATTGGTCCTTCTCTGGATTGTATGCACGATTGAATGTAATCTGTAAATGGTAAGACTGTCCTCGACGCACAATCAGTTTGAAGTTGTAATATTTGTCTGTGTGATGCTCCTTCTTATTAATTTCATATTCACCGCTGAATACCTGGACTGCTTGAACTTCCAGAATATCTTCAAGTAAAGAAAACATCACATCTTAAAGCTAGACAGCCATTTCCCCACATTTAATTCCATTTGCTTAATGTATTTCACAGAAAATTCACTCTTATGCCAGTCAGCAATTTCTCTGCATTTGAACAGAACATTGGATTGTGAGGTAAAGACTTTTTCTCAAATATCTGAGGGAAACTAAGAGTAACTACCTTGTGAGGAAAGGTTGACATACTTTAAAATCTATGCTTTTATCATTTTAGATAAGAGAAACAGGATCTTCCCTGTTATTTCCTAAAACTACCCTTTGTTTTAAGGTACAAAAAAAATCCCACCCTTGCATCTGGCTGACTTGTTAAAGAATAAACAAGCCAATCTAGCTCCCAATTTTGTGATAACTTCCTACATTTTAAATAGTCGGAGCCAAGGGACATGCCAGATTTTATAAAGATGATGTTAAAACTTCATTAAAAACCTCTAACAGTTAACTGTTATGATTATAATTTTTTTCTCTATCATTGATTGAAGTAATCAAATCAAATGTCAGGAAATCAGTGTTATATTTAGCTTTGAATTTGTCAGTTTTGGACTTTCTATTTTTATTTTAACATTTATTTTTCATATTCAACTAATATATTATGCGCGCTACATTGTGAAGATCTATGTCATAAACAATCAAAACTAAATTGAGCTGAGCTTAGCCGAGCTTAGTAGTCACTCCCGTTTACTATATGACAAAGTGAGCATCTCAAATAATATACAGTATTTGATTGAAATACCAGTATAAATTAAGAATTCCAGCAGTGCTCAGTTTCTTACAATCTATAATATGTTTCTATGTATTTGAAAAAGAGGTTACTTTTCCACTGTATTTAATATTTAAAAACATCATTCAATAATCATATTTATTATGACTGTTTAAGTTGTTTGGATGCTGTGTCAGGCCCTGTGACTTGGAAGAGTGAACATTACTTTTCTTCTTGGTATCCTTTTAAGGAGACGGCCAGCATTCACACATGACATACATTAACCTCTATTGGGATATTCATTTTTATTTGGCTGAAAATATGAACCTGGCTTGAAATGGATATTTTATTTATTAACATGGCTCTAGACCCCACATTCTTCAAAATGTTCTCTGTTTTAATGAGTGTTCATATAGGCTTTTAATTTAATGTTAACAAGCTTCCAAAATTCTGTTTTGAACAAAAGCCACTCAGTTTCATAGGCTTTTTATTTAGACATAGAGTTGACAAATGTTCTTCCCAGTGACTGCCCTGTGATTTTGGAAGAAATCATGAGACCTGAAGTTTTATTTTGAAGAATGAATGATGTAGCAAATTTCTAAACCTCATGACACAGGGTGGGAGCCAGCAAAAATATGGAACCAATTTCTGCAACTTTGGCCAGCAAATACATGTGAAATTGTACACACATGTTTTTATGAAGTCCTTGGTGCTCTTACGTTATCTAGTCAAGTAATGAAATGTCTGCAAGACAACAACCAAGCTCAGAGAGCACCAAGGACTCCACAGTTCAACCCTTAGCTACATATATTCTCTTCTGTTGGACACAAATTTTGCCAGACCTGTTTTCCACAGCAACAAGTACAAACAAAATACATCTGGGACTGGGGAATGTAACGAGGGTTCTTAAAAACTACAGGAGCTGCTGGTATATGTAAAGCACATGCAGCAATTATACTGTTGCAGTCCTTATTAGCAGCTCTTCTCAGATTTTCCCATTCCCAACTACAGAACACCTCACTTTTGACCTTAAAGGAAGCCTCATCAATGATGCAGACCCTTTGAAGAGAGATAATGCAGCCTGGAGGCAATCCTACCACTTCCAAATTAAATTTTAATTCAACAGCTGAGCGCCCTTATTGTAATGCTGAAGCAGAGTCCTGTGGTTACTCTAAGAAAATATGCCGCTCTTTATGCCATTGGCCATTGCAAAACAATTTAATAAGGCTCGTCTTTAGACAGACTAAAGAATGTCATGGCAGTAGGATTAATCACCTAGTATCATGCTAATAAAGCCACGTTCCAAGCTGGTTGGGGTTTTATAACACATATTCCCAGTAGATATTTCCACCCTGCCAAAATGTAATTTAAGCTGTGTTCTGCTGCCTCAAGTAGTATATGAATCAAATCTCAAGAGAGAAGAGCCCTTCATTTCCCTGAAGCATAGTAATCCTCGATTATGCCAAAATCTCTCCAATTTAAAACCTCGGTTGCTAATACCAAGGCTACACTCCGACTTATCCTTGAAAATACATAGCAGTGCTATAGGGGAAGGAATACCAGGTACAGCCCTAGGATCTTATGTCTAGAAAACCACCTCCTACCCCACCCCCACCCAGCATCCCAAGTCTCTCTCACAGGATGCTTCTCAAGCTGCATAAATCTAGAAGAACACTAGGTGGCAGCAGACAAAGTTTTCTGTATCTCTTTGCTGTCATCTGGTCCTCTAGTCTAGAAGATTTTTGCAGTTCACTTATGAGATATAGTGAGGAGAGGGTGAAGGGAGTCTCTGTGTATGTGTAAAAATGCAAAATGCTGTAGATATGAACCCACAGTGGCATTCTAGAGAAACGGATCTGGCTGGAAAATAAGAAAGCAAAGATTAGGAAGACATGGGCAATTTTCTCAAAAGAGAGAAGTAAGAAATGATGTGCTTCAGGGACATATCTTGGGATCATGCTTAAAAGTTGCTTGTAAATATTCTTGACTTAGTCATAAGCGGTGAGCCAGCCAAATTTGTGGAGGATAGTGCACTGCTGATGCAGTAAAAAACCAAATGCGGCTAAGAGCGCTCCTGAAGAATCTATTGTAACTGGGTGATTGGTCAACCAAATTGCAAATGAAATTTAATAGAAGTAAATGTAAAGCTGTTGAAACCCCCCCTCCCCCTTCCCAAGCTCTGATGGTTTATATGCTCTTTATACAGTAACTAATATCCCAAAGATTTGGGGGATCATAAAGGAGATTTCAGTGACAATTCAGGGTGCAGCCAGTTCCATCCTAAGGAATCACGGGGAAAGGGAATGAAAATAAAGCTGACAACACTGTAATGAACTTCATCATCTCTATTGTGTATCTGCATCTGTAATGTCCTTATATAAATCTATTGAGCAATTGTATGTCATTATTATTGGAAGAAGGATATAAAGCAGCTGGAAAAAGTACAGAGGAGGGCAACCAAAGTTATCAGGAAGTTAAAGTTCCTTTACCATGAGGAAATGTTAGAATGTTTGGGACTCTTAGGTGGGGAAAATGGTGGTAGACCCATGACTGAGGTGCATAAACTTATTTGTGACAGGGACAAAGTGAACTTCTCTGTCCTCAAAATGCAAGGATCAGCAGCCATCCAATAAAGTTGATGAGAAAGAGATCTATAGCACAAATAAGAAAATGCAGTAGCAACTTCTGTGATACATTATCAACAGAGGTAGCGCTGGCTGCTAATTTGGATTATTTTAAAAGGTGGAGTTGGATAGATTATGGATAATTCTGTACAGGACTACTAATCTTGCACATTCAATATTGTCTTAGGGTTATGAGCAATGCACCTCCCAAATTCAGTTTCAGGAGAACGTTGAACAGGAGAATGTTTCTATCATCTACTTATGAGCACTTTGGAGGTATCTGAAGTTCTGGGCTGTTGCAGAAGCAACATTACTTTATGTAGATGTACCACCTACTTGGTTTTGTAATCTTAGAGCTAGTATCATTTTTATTACTGCTGGATGAAGATGGGTATTGGCCTGATCTAGCAAATTATTTTTATTCTCTTATATTTGTCCTTTCTTATCTGAAACAGAAGTGGTACTCCAAGGCTTACAATTTTCTTAATACTTCTGCTGATATTGCAAGTATTACAAATACTTCTGCTTATTTTCATGTCACACTCAGCACCATAGCATCCGAGAACTTTCATCACATAACCTCAAAATGTAATGATTAATCTGCCTTCCACTGTACATGAGTTTCACAATAATGCAGGGAGAGTGCTGAGGGCTTTTTTCCCCCAACAAACAATATTTTAGGAACTAATTAGCCAAGTGACCCTGGTTGCTCTGAGCATGGATCCATTAGTTGCCACAAGAAACCCTGCTGACCTAGAGAGCTGCAGGAAAAATAATTTTTGCCTTCTGCTATGATCTGTCCAAGGAGAACTTCACTCTAATCTATGAGCACTATCCAATTACAGAAAAAAGTAAGCGATGATATTTTAGAATACAAAATATTTCTCCTTTCTATTAAATTTGAAAATTTCATGTTATCAAGACATTTGTCCTATGGTCAAGAGTTAAGAATTCTTGAAACAAGGATTATTGATGGAAATTCAATGGTAAAAAAAGTAAGGTTCTACATTTAGGCAGGAAAAATCAAATGCACAGGTATAGTATAGGTGGTACCTTGCTCAATAGTAGTAACTGTGAGAGGGATCTCGGAGTCCTAGTAGACAATCACCTCAATATGAGCCAGCAGTGTGCTGCAGCTGCCAAAAAAGCCAGCACAGTGCTAGGCTGCATTAACAGAGGGATAGAATCAAGATCAAGTGAAGTACTAATACCACTTTACAATGCTTTGGTAAGGCCACACCTGGAATACTGCATCCAGTTTTGGTCACCACGATGTAAAAAAGATGTCGAGACTCTAGAAAGGGTACAGAGAAGAGCAACAAAGATGATTAGGGGGCTGGAGGCTAAAACATATAGGGAACGGTTGCTGGAATTGGGTATGTGTAGTTTAACGAAGAGAAAAGTGAGGGGTGACATGATAGCAGTGTTCCAATATCTCAGGGGCTACCACAAAGAAGAGGGAGTCAAGCTATTCTCCAAAGCACCTGAAAGCAGGACAAGAAGCAATGGATGGAAACTAGTCAAGGAGAGAAGCAACCTAGAACTAAGGAGAAACTTCCTGACAGTTAGAACAATTAACCAGTGGAACAACCTGCCTCCAGAGGTGGTGAATGCTCCAACACTGGAGGTTTTTAAGAAGAGACTGGACAGCCATTTGCCTGAAATGGTATAGGGTTTCCTGCCTGAGCAGGGGGTTGGACTAGATGACCTCCAAGGTCCCTTCCAACTTCTTCTTCTTCTTCTTCTTCTTCTTCTTCTTCTTCTTCTTCTTCTTCTTCTTCTTCTTCTTCTTCTTCTTCTTCTTCTTCTTCTTCTTCTTCTTCTTCTTCTTCTTCTTCTTCTTCTTATTATTATTATTATTATTATTATTATTATTATTATTATTATTATTATTATTATTATTATTATTATTATTATTATATCCCCTTCATACATTCTAGCAGAAGCATGAGGACTGAACTAGATCCAAAGAACTGAACTACACATAAAAACCTCCTGCCCCTCATGCCTCAATCTTCCATGTCTTTCTACTTCAGGAATCCAGGCAACAAATTAGTAGAGGCCTACAAGGGTCTACATTAACCTCCTGCTTCTCTTTGTACCCTTATTGATTAGCAGGCTCTATAAGAAGGCTGAAACAGCATTGAGCTCAACATGATGATTTCTATCTGTGGGACTAAAATACCATATGCCCAGAGTTCTTTATCCTATTGACCAGAGGTTTTTAAACTTTGCAGGTCACAAAAATAGTCCAGGAACTCTTGATCAAGAACTCTACTGACAGAATATTGGCTGAATTCCAACTGTTGTTATAGAGATTAAAAGTCTTACAGAATCCTAGGGTTCAGTGGAATACAGTTTGAAAAAACAGACTATAGACAATTGCAACAATTGCTGATGTCTTAAACTGCTTACGTTTCAGTCATTCTTGATCCATTAAAAAAAACAACAAAGATTTTCTGATTGGTTGTAGAGGCCTTTGAAGGAACAAAGGGGAATAAATGTTATAATAAAAATACAATCCACATTATAGGGATTAAAAGTCATATTTTTATGGAGGAGGCGGGAAATGGGAAATATTATTCAACACTGAATGCTGAATTCAGTGGTAGCAATTCCTAAACATCTAAATTTGCCCAGAAGAACACCAGCAAAAGTTCTAGAAAAGCATGTAATCTGTTTTCACTGGTGCCTAACAATGTGTCAATAGCTCTAAGAAAAAACTCATGCACTGTGTCCCTAGGAGTCCATGAACCACCTGACCTTGACATGTTAACCGGTTCCTTGGACAAAATAACCTGGAGGTCACCGAGCAGATCAAGAATGCATTCAGCACAGCTTTCCCTGTGGACCAACTCCCTGTGAGAGGCCCCATCTCCATGGCAGCAGATTCTCCTTAATATTTACACCCCCACTGCTTCTTCAGACCAGGACCATCTGCTCACTTCACTCTCTTGTACATATGGCAGCAGCCAATTTACAACCACCCTGACAAGACTGTTGTTAATTTATGTGAGGAACTCCTCCTGGGATTTCTACCAGTGTGATAGCCACGCTTGAAATCATCTCTGAATGTGTATGTGTGTCCGCCAGTGCATACGGGCATGCACACAGTGGACAAAACCGCAGTGAAAATTCACAAAGCGCACTTAGGAAAGTTTGAAGGTATTAAACATAGAAGAAATTAATGATGAGAGATACTGATCAGAGTCAGTCTTTCTGTCTCTTAAGCCAAATGAAAACAGATAGAATGGGCCATTTTGGTGGGTCATCAATTCTATTTGGAGGTGGGGGCTCTTTTTCTGTTCTTCAACCCTTTGTTGAAATAGCAAATGTACATCTCATTTTGAAGGCTTCTTCTTCCAAGACATCTAAACTGAAAAATCATTTTAGGCAATTTTAGCAAGTTTAAAGAAATAATAGGCTATTTGCAGTATGTTGGCATCAATTAAAAATTACTCCGAATTCAAATACTGTAAAGCTCTGTTTTTCTCTCAGATAGACCCCCCCCACCCCACAAAAAAGCAGAAACCATTCCTCTAAAAACACTGCAATCACGCTTTGATGCTATTTTTAAAAGAATTAATGTTAATTAAATGCAAATTTATTGAATAGCAAGTTTATTTACTGTATAACCTTAGCTTTGGATACTGTATGGAAAAGCCAAAGTTCGGATATAACCTTGTCTATTATTATGTACCATTGTTTAACTTTAGGTAGATTATCTTCAATCTCAAGTTCTTTAAAAGGAGCATAAATATGAATGGTTTTCACTAGCGATCATAATCATGAATCTATCAAGGACTTTCAAGGTAAAGATATAGAGACCTAAACAACTAAAATTATGTTGGAACCTTCTAGGGATGCAGAATAACAAGAGTCATGAGATGATGTGAGAGATATTCTAATGAAATAACTAAGAGCCAGCTACCAAAAAGAAAAAGAGAAAAAAAAACAGTGTTTCTGAGGTGCTCTAAATGAAAAGTTTTGTTAATGTGATTCTTAAGTATCTCCAAGCAGCTGACTCAAATCTGTCACTACCATTTATATTATTGCCTGAAGTACTTTCCTGGTAGGAAAATATCCTCAGTCTTTGGATTGACCCCAGTCATTGAGACTGGTTCATTAACCTCCCCTAGATAAAAGGGCCATAAGGATCTTCAAGACTGGGCTTAACTTTTATCTTTCCAATCTCCTGGCTTTGCTGCATTTTCAAGTGCTCCTTAGCTTTGTTCCTGACCTGGATCACTTAGCTCCAATTCTTAAGTCCAATTCCTTCCAACTGGTACCTATCATTCCATTTTATTGCCAGTGGACAAAGTCATATTGCTACATGTCTCCAAATAGCCTGCTGCTAGGTCTATTGCCATGTTAATTTTCCATTTCATCTGCTACTCCGGGCAGTTGGGAGAGGGGATAGATAGATGATTGGTCTCAGACCGGTATTACCAATATAGTATAATCAGTTCATCTTGTAACCTTTATCCCTCCATTTTCTGTCTTTACCTCTTCTCTCTGTTTTACCTCGCTCCTACAGATCCTGATTACTCACAGGTTTTCACAAGAATTTCTGTGAGTGTTTGTGTTTTTGTATGCATACATGCATGCCGGTAGGCTCCATACCATACATTTTGCAAAGTGCATTTTAGTAAGCCTATGTATGTGCAGTTACAGAAAGTTTTAAATATGTAAATAGCAGGAAGATGCCATAAAACACAATCTAGCTCAATCATATTTCCAGCTTTCTCATTCGATGACAGTTAAACTCACTATGTTACTCTTGAAAAAGGTTGTTCTAGCCTTAGTTACCTTACCTTATCATATCAGAATTAGTGCAATTGAGTCCATACATGGTTACGTTTGAAAAGCACTAAAACCCCACACTTATCCTGGAATGCTGTGGCCCATTTGCTAGTATGAGTTATAGATAGAGGCAAATGATTCCATAACAAAGCAGATACACTAGCTTCTATTTTATTTCTGATATTAAAGTGCTGGTGATGAGCTTCAATGTTCTGAATAGTTTGTGGTCAGAATATTTAAAAGACTGTTTTTTTCTATCTGAACCTGGTGCATCTACTGTCCCGTCCCAACAATCTCAACAACCATTCAGAACCAAAAAAAAGAGATCTTTTTGTTTTGCTTTTTTAATAGCAGCTCAGGAACTATTTTTTTCAAAGGTAATCTTATCTTACATCCTTACTAACAAATTCTTGCTAGTCATATCAATGGCTACATTTTGTATTTTAAATATTTGTATTGCTGCTATGTTTTTCTGCTGTCTGTGGTGTCTAGATTTCTATGTTTTAGAGCAGGGGTGTCAAACTCAATTTCATGGAGGGCCGCATCAGCATTGCGGTTGCCCTCAGGGGGCCTACTGGGTGAGTATGGACAGGGTGGGTGTGGCCTACTGGGTGGGCGTGGCTAGAGTGCATATGGCCTACTGGGTGGGCGTGGCCAGCTCAACATCATTCGCATCAAGGGTGCCTATGGGGGCATGGGCAGGAGTGGGACAGATCTGAGGGTCTCTGGCAGGAGGAGGGTCTCTGGGCCAGGGCCAAGGCAGTGGGGGCCGTTCCCTCACTGTTTCCAGGATGGCTTCACGGGCCGCATGAAACCACTTCGCGGGCCGGATCTGGCCCCCGGGCCTTGTGTTTGACATGTCTGTTTTAGAGCCTGACAATGAGCCCTCTGGTGGGAACAAGGATAGGGGTTCAGTATCCAGCCTTGTTCTTCTTGATTGTTCTGAATCAGCTTCAGGATGAGGGGGTGGATGGCATTGTATTGCACTGGTTCTTCTCCTTCCTCCAGGGTCATCTCCAGTTGGTGTTGATTAGCAGAAGGGGAGAGACATCCAGCCCACAGCCTTTGCTTTGTGGAGTGCCCCAGTTCTCTCCTATTTAATATCTCTGCTGGGTGAAATGTCATCAATAGGCTGATGATACCCAGCTTCATATCTCCATCCTAGGCCACCAGAGTACTGCTGTGGTTGTCCTGTCCCAATGCCTAGAGGCTGTAGGGGCCTGGATGAGGCACAATGCATGTCAACTCAACCCAAACAAAAATGAATAGCTTTGGGCATTTGGGCCTTCCAATGATAAGGTTCTTCCATCTTTGGTGGAATGGGCTGGCACTGTCCAAGATAGACCCAGTGTACAATTTGAGAATCCTCCTGGACTCATAGGTCCTGTTGGAAGACCAGGTGGCAACCATGACTAGGAGGACCTTTGCACACCTTCTGGTTATGCACCATTTGCACCCATCCCTGGAGAGGGAGTCTTTGATCACAATCACTCATGTCCTTGTGAATTCTCATCTGGATAACTACAACACACTCTGCATGGAGTTGCCCTTAAAAAATATTTGAAAGCTTCAGCTAGTACAAAATATGGTTGCACAAACTGTAAATGGTGTCAGACATTCAACACATGTACGTTGAAAGTGCTCAACACCACTACTGTGTGAGCTGCATTGGTTGCTAGTGTGTTTCCAGTGCAATTCAAGGTGCTGGTTATTACCTTTAAAGCTCTTCATGGGTTGCCGGAGAGACCTTTTTCTCCTAGCTGTTTCTACCTGTTCAATTCAGTCAGCAGGTTAGGCATGTTACAGGTCCTGTCAGCCTAGCATGTCAGCTGGCAGGGACTAGGAACTGTGCCTTCTATGCCGTAGGCATGCCTTTGAAATATTCTCCCTTCAGAGATTATTCAGAGATGACTTCAACCCTGCTGGCCTTTCATTTGGCTATGAAGACCTGGTTATTGCCCAGGTCTGGGGCCTCAAGTGTTTGAAGGGCCTTGTTTCTTCACTATATTAACTTCTATAGAAATTAAATAAATAAAGAAGAATATACAGATAGAGATGTGTGGAGGGTTGTTTAGTGATTTTTTCCTTTCTCTAGATTAACGCAACACAACACAACGTAACGTAACGTAATGTAACAGAACATAAGGTAACATAACATAACATATACCTAATATAATATAAATTCTTCCTTTTGAAAAGAAAATTTGCATAACACATTTTTGCCCTAATAATAAAGTCATGATCTTAATGGTATATCTGGATAATAAGAATAGGAAATGCTCTTGCATGTCTCTTTTGTACTATACAACTTAAGAAAAAAAAATGATCAGAGCCTTTCAAATGGAAACAGTTTTTCTTTGTTTTCTCTTTCATTGCTCTTCAACACTGAGAAGAAAACTGAAGAGCACGGTGAAAGGAATAATGGGCCCTTCCACACCATCTGACTTTCCATTTCCCATAGAAATCCTTTAAAGCCAAACTCTGGCCACGTCTACTCCCGCTAACCTCAAAATGCAGGAAACAACACTACATGGGCAAGAAAGGTGTTAGAAGCTGGAGCAGGTGACAAGTCACCAGAAGGTAAGAAGGATCACCCTGAAGCACTGCAGCATTTCAAGGAAGACTAATTTTGCTATGATTTTTCAAATAGTGCAACAAAGCCAACAGTAAATAAACTCAGTTCCAGAATAGATCAGGCATGAAGATGATTTGAAACTGCCAAAAAGACCCCCTTATGGAAGTGCCTAATAGAGGGGTATATGAGTAGCAAGCACGCAGGATTAATTACAGTACTGCAAAGGAATATCCTATGTATTTCCTACCTAGCCTATTACAAAATTCTACAATTTGCTAAGCCGCGTAACAGAGTGAGCGCCTGTTACTCGTCCCAGCTTCTGCCAACCTAGCAGTTCGAAAGGACGTAAAAATGCAAGTAGAAAAATAGGGACCACTACAGTGGGAAGGTAACAGCGTTCTGTGCACCTTTGGTGTCTAGTCATGCCGGCCACATGACCACGGAGACGTCCTCGGACAAGCGCTGGCTCTTCGGCTTTGAAATGGAGATGAGCACCGGCCCCTAGAGTTGGAAACGACTAGCACGCATGTGCGGGGGAACCTTTACATTTACTTTTTAATAGAAAAAGCAGGTGTCGCAGACTTGCATTCTGTCTGAGATTCAATATTTTGCAACAGTATGACTGACGGGAAGGTGAAAAAAAGCTCTCAGGTGTACTGATTAGTTCTAAATTGTGTGATTTGTCATACCTTTTCTGTTAAATGCCCTTGGCACCAAACCAATTGTCTCTACTTCAGGTACTTCATCTTCTTCTGCATTGGAAACGTTGGGTGGGACAGCTCTTCGCCCACTCAAAGCAGCAGGAGTTTTCTTACTCTCAGTGGCCGTTGGTTTTGACATTGTAGCTATCTCACTGTTGCCTCCCCTACATAAAGGATGCAAAGAGGAAAAAAAGTTAATGCAAACAAGCCATCTCTACATTAAACTGATCGTGCTATCACAGGAAACAAAAGAGTAGAAAAAGAGATGCAAGCTAATGTCACAAAAATACTCCAAAAATTTTCTCTTACATTGATATATGACAAAAAAAAACTGAGAAAAGAACCTTGTCAATTTTCTAGTAATATCCAGAACACTCAGGGATTCAATTTTTTTTTAAAAAAGCATGCAACTTAAAAAAAATCAACTAAGTATGCTATCTCTTTGGTCTTACATAAACTAGCAGAAAAAAATGAACATGAAACTCATTGGATTTCACAATTCCTGGGTCAATTATGGTATGTATATTGAGGCTTCCTGAAAATGCTTTCAACAATTTATTACAGCCTGCTCGTAAAATATTTCCTCTGAGATCAACTGTTCTCAAGCACCAGTTCAAGCAATCATGCAAAATATTTTTACAGTAATTAACAGCACTTTGAAATTCAACCATTAGAATAAATATACCTGGTCTTAGAAGTTGTGTGTCTTGTTTCTCCTCAGTTTCACAAATAGAGCAAACTCTGGCCAAATATAGGCTTTGAGCAAATGCTATATATGGTCTCTTCCAGCCCCACCACTCCCTTTCTCCAACCCCTCCCTTCATGCCTGCAACATGACAGTCATCATAAAAGAAGAGGAGACTTTTAAAGGCTTGCTCTGCTCCACTTCTCTCTTTTTTTAAAAAAAATTATTAAAAGTTTCAACAGCAATAATAAGAAATGATACAAACTAAAATAGAACAGAGGAATAAGAGAAAAATGTAAATGTGCAATAAGAAAAAGTGTAGAAGAAAGTAGGAAAAAGAGAAACATATAAAGAAGTGACTTCTGATACTCTTCACAGCAGTTATAAGTACAATTATATTTTAAACTTTCTAAAGTTACATCATGCGTCTCTTCTTTCTACAATCTATCCTGTCCAAGCATAAAACCATACATCATAAGTTCATTTTAAAAAAAAAATTACACAAAAAAATCTATAAGAAATTTCCAATCACCGATAAATATAGATATTGTCCTTTCTGTAATTGAAGAAATTAGTTTGTCTTCTCAGCAAGTGCTGTCAATTTTATCAACCATTCCTCTGCGGTACACGGTGCTGAATCTTTCCATCTTTGTGCATTTAATAATCTTGCCACAGTAGAGTAATGATATATTGAAATATATATGGCTTTTTTCTATCTGTTTATTCATCAATCCTAACTGAAAAAGTTCTGGATTCAATTGAATATTAATCTTCTCCACTTCTCATATTAGCTTTCCTCCATCTGATTCTCATTTGAGAAGCAAATTAATACTAATCCTTTGAAGGGTTATACAGAGACTGGAGGATGGAAAATATAACTACACTGGAATATAACTGTAAACTACAATGAACAATAGGTTTTCTGAGCCTTTAGAACAGTCTGTATACAGTATCTACACTGGATGTGCAACATATATATCATAAAATAATCCCAAAACAAGATTATGAAAATACCAAGGTGTTTTTAACTCAAGTCAGAACTGGATTCAGAGAAAGAATTCAAAGCCGATGGCAACTACAGATATAAGACAGGTGATGGGATCTGAAATATTTATTCCAAATAGCTCTTGTAAATTCAACTAAACCTCTCTTTTAATCATTCGAATGCAAAAGTCATATAGTACAGTAGTTGCATTTAAAGATGTATTTTACATGCAAATTCTTTAGACCTCCCACTGTTTTGGCAGATGACAAAGATGGTGGCTAGATCATTACATACAACAGTCTTTTAGTTTTGCCTAGTGCTTCTTTGATTTTTGGGTGTGTGTGTGTCACATACAGATTTTAAAAATCTAGGATTTTAAATATCTGGTGACCAATGCCTTCTACCATGGTAGGAAGTTGAGAGAAAATACTATAATACAGCTATGTCTAAATCTTCCCAGTTCACAGACAAGAAGATTGGAAAATAAAGGTCAATAGAGTCTATTTCCTTTTTTATTATTATTTTATTTTCTCTCTCCTCATATTGACTACAGCAACAACACAGTCAACTAATTCTCCAAAGTACTCAGCACCAGACATTTGGAGCCATTCAACTGTATAATATCCTGCACAGTTTTTCTGAAGAGCAAGATCATAATGGCTCACTGGAAAAATAGCAAGGAAGGAGCCATTTTAACTCTAGGGGTAGACTATTCCAAAGGAGGGAAGCCAATATGAAGAAGTCTCCCCTTTGGAGTCCCTGAT
Source organism: Vipera berus (assembly GCF_964194415.1). NCBI lineage: Eukaryota > Metazoa > Chordata > Lepidosauria > Squamata > Viperidae > Vipera > Vipera berus. Next base: position 145,684,446 of record NC_138204.1, read on the forward strand.
GTTGACATTCTTTAGGGACAGAGACTACAACAGGTCAGAAATGGTCAGCTTTAGTAGCTTCACCAGTTCACAGTTTCATGAAATGATATATTTACAATTACCTTGATTGATATTGGCTGTAATAACAGATTTTTGCAAGTCTGTCTGTGCTGTATCTCCTCTTATAGTTCAGTGAATTAGGAAGGTGTCTATATGAGTGATTTTCTGAACATTATTTGGATGTTCTGAACTTTAAATAACTTTGGACCCTATCTTCTTCCTTACTCTGTACAGAAGACAAATGAAGAGTGTCCAGATCATTTGATTCTATTGCAGGTCCATCATCTTCTCAAAAACCTGAAAACTGGTGACATACAGTAGCTGTCTCCAATAATGGCTTCTTGAGGATAGGCAGGCATTGTCCTTGTCAAGGCAGGAAGACCACCTTCTCTCAAAGATGCCCTAATCACTACCTTTATTCAGCCTTCTGTTATGTCCCTGACAGCTTTTATCAACCAACCAAACCTCATGTGGCAAAGTTGTTGCTGCAGAGAATGTTTATTCCTTTCCTTAGGATTCGCAGGTTTGAACCTCTCCAAGATATAGCCTCAGCCGATTTTACTAGACTAATCCAGCTAATGTCTAGCTCCAAATGTGTATGAGGGATTTTGTCTTCCAGATTCTGTCAGTTCTCCAAGTTGTCTGTAACCGACCACATTTGTTTAGGCTGCAAGAGTTCAGATCACCATAAGTGATAAGCAATCCATAAAAGTATCGTTGCCTTGCTACTTATACCATCATAGAAAAGACTCAAATCTGAGCGCTTTCATATATTAACTCTTTGTTGTACAATAGAATAATTCCAAATTTACTGTTTACTATCCACAAAATAAATGTGCAGCCAAATAGTAATGATAGATGTTATTTTTGTTTTGTTTACAGTGGAGGACGGTAAGTCTCCTTAGTGTTCAATATAACTCTTAAAAAGTGCCCAGAATCCCTTTGATCAATTAATTGACTGCAGATTTCAAGATTATGTATTTCTTGTGAGAAGAGGCTAGCATATATTTGGTGAAAAACAATATAATAAATCCATTTCTATGCTTTTAAATAGGAAGGAATAAACAGAAATGCATATTCATCTCATTTGAGGAATCAAAGCAAAGAATCCTCACAGTGACTACCAACCAGTTCAAATGGATTATATGACATTAATAAAAGAAATCTAAAAATCACAGCACCATTGCAACTATAGGGGAAATCTGAATTAGTCAACATTAGATAATTAAATGGTGTGGCACCACAACAAAAGTCATTAGCAAATTGCCTTTTTCTGATGATATGTTACAATTACATATCTCATTTTTTGGTTCACTGCCTTCACCACAAACTGTTTTCCTACACTTGTAATAACACTTAATGAGATTAATTCTGTCCTTACAGAAGAAATAGTGTTGTCAAGATGAATATTAAATCCCATTGTGTGGTTTGACTGTGATGGTAAGATATTTATCTTCCTTCCCACATGTTTTTAAATGAATCCCCAGTTTCAACTTATGGAAACATTTGAAGAAAGAAAAGAATGTTGTGGGGAAGGAAGGGTTTTCCATACAATTATGTCATCAAATCTAAGAATCACATTACAAGTATATTTTCATTTCCACAGTGTTTCAAGAAAGGTAGTAATTAATTGAAGATCTCAGAATATTAATTATGAACTTCTTGATTGGTCTCATACCCCGCTATTGTTAGCATCAGAAATGTGATAAACTTAATTCTAAAACTTACTACTAATAAATCTCCAGGTTGACTGTTGACCTACTGAACATTGAAACCTAGCAAGGATTATGCTATAGGTCAAACAAACAGGCGGAGAATCAAGGAAAGATAAGTATAAAAGGGTGTTGATTGTGGATTTGGAGAAAACTAAAGGATCATACAAGAAAAAAGCAAACATGATCACAAGGGAGTAGCATAATAAATCACTCTTTTCTATCTCTTTCCCCATTTCTCCAAGTAAATCTACAAAACAAATTCTAGCAGAAACTAAACAAATCAGTGAAGCCTTCGGGAGGCAGAATTTGTCAAAGGAGTAGTAGATTTTACTTTCAGAAATACAGCCCTGCAATTTTGCTGCTAGGATAGAGCATGATTAATTAAAATGCTCAAATAACTAAAATCTCTTCTTCTGTTATCAGATAAGCTTAAATTTTCCAGCTGCAGTTTTTGACTGTTTCAGTTTTATCATACTTGATTTGTAATTGTTTTTCTGGTAATATTTAACTAGTGCCCCAGGTAGGCATTTCAAGCCCAGTTTAGTATGTGACAGTAGAACAGCATCATCCAGATATAACAAAGCACACTTTCCTTTTTGCTAGATATGGGCAGTGGCCATCAGCCTAAAGTAATGTAGTCTCCAGATCATTAGCACAAATATTAAATACTGTAGAATTTACATTACTTACAGAATTTAACCTTGTCTCACACTTTTATTCATTATAATATCACCTACAAGTAAACCTTTTCTGTTACATCTAACTATTTTAATATAGTGTCTATATTAAATATGTGAGATGCCTGTCCTGGACTGAATTGTCTAATTTAGCCCAGTTTGGTTCTATTTCTATTAACAGAATCAAAATCAGCCTTAAAATCTATTAAAGCAACAAATAATCTGCCTTTCAGGTAACCTAATGTAAAACATTGACCAATTGTTTATCTGCCTTTTCTAAAACCTGAGCATTTGTTAAAATAAAATGTTCCTCAAGGTAAGAGATTATTTTTTTCATTTAAATGTCTAGCATAAATTTTCCCCAGGAATGGTAACAAATTAATTGGCTTATAATTGACAAGGTCTTCTGTTTCTCTCTTTTTATATAGGGGAACTATTATGGCCTTATTCCAGCTTGAAGAGGTTAAGTCAAAATGATCTATTACAGCACACAGGGATGCTAATAAAGGACCCCACCAATCTAGATTTTGTTTAAGAAGTTCAATAGTTATATACCCTGGGTGTAAGCCTTATCAGATTTTACTTTTGAAATAAGGTCAGCAAACTCTTCCTCTGACACTGGTTCCCACTAAGGAAGAGTATAAGTAACTTTGATTTGAAGTTGTTTGCTATATTTACAGTAAGCCATCTCTGTTCCATAAAAATGTATTTGAAATATTTTTCCTAGATGGTGTACAACGATCTGGGACTGAGGGAGCACTGAAAGAACAGGAAACTAAATCTCAAAAGGTTTTAGAGTCTTTGTACAAAAAGCATTTAATGATGACCAGGAATCCCTCTCTGCTTTCTGTTTCTTTGGGTATACTAGCATTTTATCATTTTTCTTCAATTCATAATATTTAAAAGGAGGGGTGTTGTTAGTTAAATGTTCTGTATGCTAACTATAAAAAGGTAAAAGTAAAGGTTCCCCCGCACATGCGTGCTAGTCGTTTCCGACTCTAGGGGCCGGTGCTCATCTCCGTTTCAAAGCTGAAGAGCCAGCGCTTGTCCAAGGACGTCTCCGTGGTCATGTGGCCGGCATGACTAGACGCCGAAGGCGCACGGAACGCTGTTACCTTCCCACCGTAGTGGTCCCTATTTTTCTACTTACATTTTTACATGCTTTCGAACTGTTAGGTTGGCAGAAGCTGGGACGAGTAACAGGCGCTCACTCTGCTACACGGCACTCGGGATTTGACCCGCCAAACTGCCGACCATCTGGTCGACAAGCTCAGCGTCCTAACCCACTGAGCCACCGCGTCCCTTATGCTAACTATAAAGATCTTAATTTCTTTTTAGTGGTGGCAGCATCTGCATCAAATGGGACAACCTTGAAATCTCAAAGGACTTGACAACTCTGTACTGTACTTACAGTATATTGATTGTGCTCCATCCATCAACACAATCCAGAACCTTTTCCGAAAAGCATCAACTTCTAAATGGACTCACAGATCTTCCTTGGCAGGCAGATATTTTCCTTGCTCAGAAAAATCAACATGTTCCCTGATTATTAAACATTTTTTTTATTACAACAGGGACAGTAGTTCTAGAAACTTGCTGAAAAATGCAGTGTAGCAGTTCACCTTAAAACTAAGGAAATGTGTAATGTATGGGTCCGCGACTTAACAAAATATATTGGGAAGAATCCACAGTGCTTGCACAAAATGATGTCATTACACACAAATGCTTAATATGGTACCTAATCCAATATTTGATCGTATCATACTTCTGGAAATAGTTGAATAAAAGTCAGCTTTTTATGTCTTGACAATATAGGTCCAGTTTTACAACAGAGGAGTCATGCTGCTGGTATGTCCTTTGCACCTTGTAAAAGGCATCATAATTATTTTTAAACTATACCCCGTTGAATACTTAATGCCTGACAATATCTTCTGGCATCTGGTTCTTCATCCTAGAATAATGCACATATTGGTATAGAGCAGAGGTCTGCAATTTTGACAACTTTAAGACTTGTGGACTTCAGCTCCCAGAATTCCTCAGCCAGCCTAGAAAAGGTGGCTAAGGAATTCTGGGAGCTGAAGTCCACAAGTCTTAAAGTTGTCAAGGTTGAAGACCCCTGGTATAGAGGATACATTCATTAAGAATGTAAAAAGAAGCTATATGGATACATTTAAGCCTAGAATTTTGGTTGTAAGCTATTGCAGTAGTAAATCAAGCCAGCAAGTGACCGGACTCGATTTTACAACCGTTTCTATGATGGTCATTAAGCAAGTCATTGCAGTTAAGGGAATCACATGGTCTTTAAGCAAATAACGTAGTTGTAAGTCTGAATCCAATTTAACTAATGGATTTTTTTTCCAGAAGATGACTGAAAATGTTGCAAAATGCAATCCTAGGACCATGGGACACCGCAATGTGAGCTGATTGCCAAGGGCCCAAATTGTAGTTACATGACTGTGGATGTGTTGCAGCAGTCACAATTTAAGGTTCAGTTTTAAGTAACTTTTTTCAATCCCTTGAACTTCGAACATCATTAAGTGATCAGTTGTAATTCAAGGACTATCTGTATAAGCCTATCACAAAGAACGTTCAGCCTTCTTTGGCTCATTATTCCTGACGTTCTCCAATAAGACAACAACTCTGACAATATATAGATAGAATAGTTGTGACTGATTCAGATTTATGCTGAAAAAAAATTCAAAACTTGCAAAATCCAGGAGAATCAAATATTTTATCTAAACTGTCACAACTAAGATGGTGTACGACTTAATCTGTGGTTCTTTCTCACGTGCCCCTGATGCCTTCAAATTCTATATCAACAAAATAGAATATTCAAATAATTTTAAGAGTTACGAAGCTGCTTTGAGTGTTCTCTTTCTGATTTATTTAAAGCTACAAGAAAAAAAATACTGGAATCAAATGCCATGGTTACTTCCAACAATGGTTATTATAGAAATAAATTTGATTTATGCTATTATATTCAAAGATATGCTATTGACTGAGATGCAGAAGGGCATAAATAAGATATATAATGAAAGATTCAGGATTGCTCTTTTCTCTATTTTCCTGCAGTTGCATAATTGTCTCAGATAAAGGGAGGTGAACTTTTACCAGGTCCTTTATCCCAATCATTGGCTTCCAAAAAACTAGAACTACAAGCAGCATTGGGAAATGTTACATGATTTCACATATTTGCCAAAACACATTATCTTGACATCAGCACAATTCAGTATAACACAACCACATTAGAAATCCAAAGCAAGAGCTAACAGAAAACTCCTCTTGCAGGGCAATCAATATGACACAGAATGAACTTGAGGAAGTGACGAAATAGGCTGGAGTTACACACTATGTACTTTTCTGGGTTTTAACAAAATATATTGTGTTATGGTATGCTTGGCCCTCAACTTACAATTACAATTGGGACCAGTCTTTCCATTGGTAAGTAAAGCGGTGAAGTGAATCATGCTGAATTTTACAATCTTTTTAGTTTGTTAAGAAAAACTCTTGTCAATGGAATCCTGCATTTGTTAAGCAAATCCAATTTCCCCCATTAACTAGGAAGGCCACAAATGCAACCACATGAACCTTGGACACGGCAGCCATCATAAATACATGCCAGTTGCCAAGCGCCCAAATTTTGATCAGTCTTATCAGTGCCACAGTAACTTCAAACAGTTTCTACAGAAATGGTTGTAAGTCAAGGATTACCTGTAGTTAATTAATCAGACTTTACAATGCAAGTACATTATGTATCGAACAAAGCTGCTTGTAATTTACTGAATGAAAAATGGTTACATAAGATCTGGCATAGATGCTTTGTGAGTTTAACCATAAGTTTATGTCTTGTTGGGAAACCCATAGTCTTGAAAGGCAGCTAAGAAATATTTTAAATAAATCAATTCAACAATTCAAGCCATTTTACCTCTTTAAGCACAGGTGAGATATACAGAAATGTCAGAATGCTTCATTAATTCACATACTGTACTAACCTCATTTAACAACTTGCATGTTTAGTTTCTAACTGAGGCAGAAGCCCTTTTTTTGCAATGGAACGAAAAGGAGGAGAGGAGAGAATACAAAAACAACTCAGCGAAGATTGAGCATATTCAAATGTTGAATATTGAAAAAGAATATTCTGGAGACGGACAAAGAGGAGGGGTGCCACATGGGGAGGATACTGTGGGGTGGAAAGGAACATTTTTGAAGATGGCTGTCTGTTGACACTCTGAACAGGAGTCTTCCCTAAGTAACATTTTGCTACAGGCCCTCTGTAACAGAATGCAACTCTTAAGCACTGTCTGCCATCCTGTCACTTGACAATACAGACGTACAGTTCTGACAAGCAGAGGCTGAGAAGATAACAGCAAACCTCTCACAGAGACAGAAACTTCCTCAAAGGAAAGGAAGCTGAAGTGCTGGCAGGAAGAGAATATTTACTTAAAACCTAGGAAAAGGGAGAGAAGGGAATAGATGGCTGACAAGCAATGTTAGCTTAGGCAGCTTTGAAGGTGTTGAAGGCTTATTCGCTTCCGGGTGGCCTGGAAGAAGTGTCCCAGGGTGGACCAAAGACCATGAAGAGATGGAGAGGGAGATGGATATCCATGTCAAGGGCTCATCTTTTAGAGGAAAATTGAAGAAGACAACATCTTGCAAGCCTGGGAGATTACCATCCAAGCCCAATTAAAATCCTTGCTTAACTTCAAATAAAAAAAGATGGGGATTAAATTTAGTTTTCTTCTAGATAGGTATGTAGCTAGTTTTATAATTAGAACCATATTATAAGTAGAGAAATAGTTATTTCTGAAATGCTCGAACAAACGCACATAAATTACTGCTCACTTATCACAAAAGGAAGGCAGGGGGGAGAAACCAGCAGATATGGCTACTCAAATGCCTTATCTTAAGCATTGTTGAAAGAAATGTTACTTATCTTGCACAGATTACTAAATTAAAGGGAAAAGATTCATAAGAAAGTTTTTGTATGCTGACATAATCTTCGAATATCACACACTGATGTCCTTGCTTGGCTGGCTTGGAAACCTTCAAACAACCTCAACTATATCGAAGTCTGGCACTCCACAAGCAATTCCATCAACACACACATTGACCTACAACCTACAAACCCCTGACAATTCAAATCAACTACAAAACCAACCACCGACCATCAACTTAGAGCGGTTCCTGCCTCATGGGCGCGACCTGTCGCCTGTTTCCATACTCCCCTTAATGACGGGTCCAAGCTTTGGGACTCCGAGAGGTGGTTGGGCTTGGACAGGGGCCTCGAGTTAAGACGCGCTAAGAGGCCCCTGATAAGATTCTTAGCCGGTTATTTTAAGAGGTTAGGGAGGGGGAGGAAGGGGAGGGTGGGGAAGGAATCTGTAACCGGCACTCAGTCTGGACCTGTTAGAGGTCCCGACGGGACGGGGTCGGGGGAGGTGGCTGCTGGCGCTGGGAATGTGGGGGTGGGGCATCGAATCCCCACGGCGATAGGGTATGGCAGCAGGTGTTTGCGCGGAGGGCCATATCAACATCTGGGATCGCGCCCCCGCTATCTCCGAGCGGTGGCGCGCTCCGACCCTCCGGTTAGCACCCTCCTACCCGGGGATGAGGGTGATCAGGCCCCTGAGCTCAGGTTGGTCTATTTTAACGCTAGATCCGTAGTTAACAAAGCTCCCCTCATCCGTGATCTGATCGAGGAGGAATGTGCGGATCTAGCGTGCATCACGGAAACTTGGTTGGGTTCGGAGGGAGGGGTGCCTCTCACCGAGTTATGCCCGCCAGGTTTCCGGGTGCTGCACCAGCCACGGGCTCAGGGCAGGGGTGGTGGGGTGGCAGTGGTTATTCGGGAGACTTTGTGTCCCCGGGAGGCCACCATTGTCCAGATGGCCGGGAGTGAATCCCTCCTCTTGAGATGTGGTCCTCGGGTTCAGTTGGGCTTGTTGCTCACATACCTGGCGCCCAGCTGTGTGGCAACAGCCCTGCCTGAGCTGCTCGACACCCTCTCAGGGTTGGCGGTGGAGTTCCCCAGGCTTATAGTCCTGGGTGACTTCAACCTGCCATCACTGGGGGGGTCGTCGGAGTTAGCTCGGGAGTTCATGGCTTCCATGACAGCCATGGGCCTGACCCAGGTTATTGAGGGCCCTACTCACGAGGGGGATCATACTCTCGACCTGGTGTTCCTGTCTGGACAGTGGTTGGATGATCTGGGAGGGGGTTCTCCGTCCATCACCCCTCTGTCATGGTCAGATCATCACCTCCTGAGGCTGGTTTTCCGTCATGCCATCCCCCGCCGCTGGGCGGCGGAACCGACCAGGTGGTTCCGCCCCAGGCGCCTAATGGACCCGGACCGGTTCCAGAGGGCGCTTGGGCCGATACCTATCACCCTTACCCACAGCCCAGTCGATGCTCTGGTGGAGGCCTGGGAAACGGCTGCCACCAGGGCACTCGACTGTGTTGTACCCATGCGACCTCTGACTCGGCGCAGATCCCGTTGGGCTCCATGGTTCTCTGTGGAGCTCCGGGAGATGAAGCGTCGGAGACGAGGTCTAGAGAGCGGTTGGAGATCCAGCCGATCCGAATCCGACCGATTGCAGTTAAGAACCTTCATAAGGTCTTATCTTGCGGCGATAAGGACGGCGAATTCTAACTACTTTGCCGCCCTTATCGCGTCCGCAGATAATCGCCCGACCGCCCTGTTTAGGGTGACTCGCTCCCTCCTTAACCAGGAGGTGAGGGAGGATCCCTTGCAGGGACGAGCCGAGGAGTTTAGTCATCATCTGACGGACAAAATCGCTCGGATCCGGACCGGCTTGGACTCTGACTGGGCAGAGTCTGATGTGGAGGAATCAGGCGGTCTTGAGCACGTTATCTGGACTGAGTTCGACCCTGTTTCCCCTGATGATGTGGACAGGATCATGGGGAGACTGAGCTCCACCACCTGTTTGTTGGATCCGTGCCCCTCCTGGCTAGCTTATGCGGCTCGGGAGGGAACACGAGGCTGGTTCCATGCAGTAATAACTGCTTCTTTGAAGGAGGGTGTCTTCCCTGCCGCCTTGAAGGAGGCGGTGGTGAGACCCCTCCTCAAGAAGCCTGCTTTGGACCCGGCTGTTTTAAACAACTATCGTCCAGTCTCCAACCTTCGCTTCCTGGCGAAGGTTGTTGAGAGTGTGGTGGCGCATCAGCTCCCTCTGTTCCTGGAGGAAACTGATTATCTGGACCCGTACCAATCGGGCTTCAGGCCCGGACACAGCACGGAGACGGCATTGGTCGCGCTGGTGAATGATCTCTGGAGGGCTAGGGACAGGGGTTGCTCCTCTGTCCTGGTCCTATTAGATCTCTCAGCGGCTTTCGATACCATCGACCATGGTATCCTGCTGCGGCGTCTCAGGGGGTTGGGAGTGGGAGGCACCGTCCTACGGTGGTTCTCCTCCTACCTCCAGGGCCGCTCGCAGTCGGTGTTGACAGGAGGGCAGAGATCCGCCCCGAGGTCTCTCATTTGTGGAGTCCCTCAGGGGTCGGTTCTCTCGCCCCTCCTGTTCAACATCTACATGAAGCCGCTGGGCGAGATCATTCGTGGTTTTGGGGTGGGGTATCACCAGTACGCTGATGATACCCAACTTTTTCTTTCCACCCCGAACCAACCCAGTGATGCCCTCTCCGTGATGTCCCGGTGCCTGGAGGCGGTTCAGGTCTGGATGGGGAGAAACAGGCTTCGTCTCAATCCCGCCAAGACTGAGTGGCTGTGCATATCGGCGTCTCGGGTTAACCAAGTTATTCCACCTCTAACGATGGGGGGTGAGGTGTTACCCCCCGTTGATAGGGCTCGCAACTTGGGCGTCCTCCTGGATTCACGGCTCAATTTTGAAGATCACATAGGAGCCGTGACCAGGGGGGCTTTTGCACAGGTTCGCCTGGTGCGCCAGTTGCGTCCCTATCTGGACCGAGACGCCCTACGCACAGTCACTCATGCGCTTGTGACCTCCCGTTTGGACTACTGTAACGCTCTCTACATGGGGCTGCCCTTGAAGACCACTCGGAGGCTTCAACTGGTGCAGAATGCGGCCGCGCGAGTTGTAATGGGGGTTTCCCGATACTCCCATGTAACACCTCTACTCCGCGAGCTGCATTGGCTTCCGGTTGCCCTCCGGGTGAAATTCAAGGTGCTGGTTATCACCTATAAAGCCCTACATGGCCTGGGTCCGGGTTATTTGAGGGAACACCTGCTGCCGGCATCAAACGCCCTTCGCCCAGTGCGCTCCCACAGGGAGGGTCTGCTCAGGGTTCCGCCGGTGAGAGATTGCCGGCGGGTGACACCCAGGGATAGGGCCTTCTCAGTGGGAGCGCCTGCCCTCTGGAACCAGCTGCCGGTAGAGCTGAGGACTGCTCCCGACCTCCGATCATTCCGCCGGGGCCTGAAGACCTGGCTCTTTGAGCTCTCGGGCCCAGGCTGAGGAGAAAATTTTAACTGGGGTTTTAATGTACAGGGTGAATTTAATGCTTTTTAATTGGTTTTAACTTTTGTATGTTTTGATTTTTAATTCCCTGTAAACCGCCCTGAGTCCTCAGGGAAAGGGCGGTATACAAATGCAAATATTATTAAATTAAACTAACCCACGCAACCACCCAACCAGCACTTCACCTCCCAATGACCCTCACTTAACATGACCTCCCATCACAAGACCCTTCACACGACCTTCACCTGATGTGACCCACATCTGACCCATCATAAGATCCATCACTAGACCCATTACAAGACTGTCATCTGATGTGACCCTCCCATCACAAGACCTACTGACCACATGAAGCCCTTATAAGCAGGACACCAACACTGACATTCCCTAAATTCCACTGAAGATGTTACCTAGCCTGGTAATGAAACATTTGGAAACCAACCCACAAGTTTGGAGAACGAACCTCCAGCCTCATCCTACACCTGAGCTACAGATATTCACCACTATCGCAGCCTCAGCTTGGTTACAGCTGCCTAACCTAGCCTGAAATGGGCTGGTGGTCTTAGGTCTCCATTTTCTATGCTTTTTCATTCCTGTTGACTGCGAAATCACAAATGCCATGTGCTTTACCTCTAAACTCTCTTTCTGAATGGCATTATGAAAGAAGGAAGAAGTGTGTATTTTAATTACTTCAGCTTAATGTGCCTGAACAGGGATAAGCAAGCAGATGCCCTCCATATACGTATGTTTTGAATGATAATTCTCATAATCATCCTCAGAACTGCAATCCAAACCATGTGGAAGGAGCAGCTTGCTCCTCCATGGGCCAGATGTCTTCAAATCGAATCTAACTTGATTTTGACAGATGCAGTGCGGAAAAGGGCAATTTCACAGTTTGCCTCTTTTTTACAGGACAGGGTGCTTGTTCCAAGAATCCACACCGTCCTCCTTGAAAACCCTTGATGTTCATGTGTAGATGCACCTCTGGAGTCTGGATGCTTTGCCTCCAGCTGAGAATGTAAGACAGCCAGAAGATTCATCTCCACAAACTAAGTAAATATAGCTAAGATCTGGGAGTCAGTTATGACCCTCAAAAGACTTGAAATCTTTTCTTTGAAATATGGCGTTGCTTGGTTTTATACTATCCTACCTCCGCTGCTGGAGTTTATGCAATAGTTTTCCTCCTAATTGAATTTTAGCAGTAGTGAAGAGCTGACTAAAAGCTGATGCTCTTGTATCAAATATTTGCATTTAGGATTTATTCAGTCTACTTCAGAGAGTTCACTGCTGCCAGCCAGAATGCAAGGAGGAAACTCAAGCATGCGATGAAGAAGAATCCAGTCTATTTTCCTCTGAATATTTAAGGTGTGATTGGACTATGGTGTCACTTCTTATAAAAATAGGAAATAAAAGTTCTCAGTAAAAGAGTGCCTGTTTTCTTTACAAAAAGTCCCAAATTCAACTATAGCCCAAACCACGGGTCTGCAAACTTTTATGACTTGTGGACTTCAATCCCAGAATTCCTCAGCCAGGGCTGGCTGAGGAATTGTGGGAGTTGAAGTCCACAAGTCATAAAAGCGCCAAGTTTGAAGACCCCTGACCTAAACTCTAGAGAAACTGAATTCAGTCAATAGAAAACATTGAGTCAGATGAACTATTGGTCTAATTATCCCATTATTTTATTATTATTATTATTGGGTGGTCACATGTGTATACCAGAAAGAGTTACGGAAGAGCCCTGTAGTCTGCAAGATGTCTACCATACGTTTAATATATTTCTTATTAAAGTTTTTTTAAAGGAATATATATTAGATAACTAATTAATGGTGTGTGTGTGTGTGTGTGTGTGTGTGTGTGTGTGTGTGTGTGTGTGTTATCTCTGGTAACCCTTAATGGACTTTTCCTGAGATAACTAGGCTTTATGGATTCGTTAGAGATAAGAAATGGGATATGGGAAGAAAATATCATTTGCTGGATTTTAAGAGAAGGTAATAAAGTGGTAGAATTGTTTATATTTATTGTGATAAAAGGGAAAGTTATTTCTTTATATATTTGTTTTAGTTTTCTTTATAATACTATATTATTTTTTCTATTCTTTCTATTTTTGCTTCTCTGCACCTTCTTTTTTTCTTTTCCTTTTAAGTTTGTGTTAGTTTTTATTGTTGTAATTGTATTTTTAAAAGGAAATGGTTAATTGATCCTGCATATTTTAGAAAGTGTAGATAATCGCAATCTGCTCCAAATAGATTTTTTTCCCCCTGGGGGAAAAAAGCAAAGATACCCAAGATATTTCTAGCACTATATATCAAAAATGAAGTTTATTCCACTTTTTCCCCTTATTTTTATAAGAATATGGAAGGGAGAAAGTGAAAAAATGCATGACAGTTATAAAATGAAGTCATGACATCGGCTCTTGTAAAATTCTGTGAATCAGAAAGTTATGCGGAATTAAAGTTTAATTTGAAACTCTGTTCAGCCCATTTTCTAGTTCTGTACTAGAATTAGTTTTTTTTCAGACTCTGCCAAAATATCTTTGTGCATCTCAAAATTGCAACACCCATTGGAAAACAAAGACCATTCAGATAATTAAGAAAAGATTAGATAATTGGTTAAAAAGGGGTAAATGCTTCCCCTGTCCAGTTGTGTCCAACTCTAAGGGGCAGTTGCTCATCTCTGTTTCTTAGTGGAGACAGCCAGTGTTATCCGAAGATGCTTCCATGGTCATGTGGCTGGCATGACTATACACTGACATGTACAAATTGCCGTTACCTTCCCACCAAAGTTATCTATTTGCACGCTTTTAAACTGCTAGGTTGGTAACAGCTGGGACAAGAATGAGAGCTCACCCCGTCATGGGGTACTGGGTCTTGATTTGCCAACCTTCCTGTACACCATGATAAAATTTGAGTATTAAAGCCTAAGATGATATATAAGCTTAGAACCTCAGATAAAACATAACTGAGATAATATAATTCTGTATTTGTCACAACACAACTATGCACGCAAAAGTCTCAAATATCAAAAATTCCCATTGATTCCAAAAATTGCCTATGTATGATGTGACATCTGGCTTTCAGTCATTAACTCAGCAAAATGAACTATCTGCACAAGCAAACCTATCTTCTTCACCTTTACAAGCCAATTAAGATTTCTGAATTTTATAGATGAAAGTAGCTGATGTAATCTTTCCGAATTCCATAAGGAGGGGTGCAAAGGAAGATATCAATATGAAGAAGAACACTGATCCCAATTTAATGATCTTAGATGCGAGAATCTGAGGCTTGCCATAATGAAGATATAAAGAGAAAAGTTCTGGAATACAGGTAGTCCTTGACTTATGACCACAATTGAACCCAAAATTTCTGTTGCTATGTGAGACATTTGTTAAGTGAGTTTTGCCCCATTTTTTACGATTTTTCTTACCACAGTAGTTACATAAATCACTGTGGTTGCTAATTTAACATGGTTGTTAAGTTAATCTGGCTTTCCCCATTAATTTTGCTTGTCAGATGGTCATAAAATTATAGAGCCTTGGTGGAGCAGTGGGCTAATGCCTCCTTAAGTAACACCAGCTGCCTGCAATTAGTGCAGGTTCGCATCCCACCAGGCTCAAGGTTGACTCAGCCTTCCATCCTTCCGAGGTAGGTAAAATGAGGACCCAGATTGTTGGGGGCAATTAAGCTGACTTTGTAATAATGCCGCTGGGGTGTGTGTGTGAAAGCCCTAATAAGCAGGCATATACATAGAATGAAGGCTACTGCTAAGCTTGTAAGCCGCCCTGAGTCTTCGGAAAAGGGCGGGATATAAATGGAATTAAAATAAAATAAATAAAAAATAAAAGGTGATCACATGACCCCGGGACACTGCAACATCATAAATATGAGTCAATTGCCAAGTATCTGAATTTTGATCATATGACCATGGGGATGCCAAACAGGTGTATGTGTAAATAACTTTTTTCAGTCACATAACTTTGAACATTCACTAAATGAACTGTTGTAAGTCGAAGATTACCTGTACTTATGTAATCAGGTATGATGCCAGTTGAGACATTTGTATGGATGGAGTAAATTCTAAAATATATTTACCATTAATTCCAGAATCCCTGCATGAAGACATGCTATGTTAAGCAGTTCCATAAGAGCTCCCTGTTAGGGAATGCTATTTCCTATAAGGCCATCATCAAAGAAAGGATTTGAGCAGCATCTTATTTCTATGCAATTTTAGATGAAATATATATTTTACAGGCAAATAAAAATGCATGCTGTTATTATCATAGGTCCTTGTAATGAATAGAAAAAACAAATATAGACATAGCTGAATATCTTCTGTGGTTGAGGGTAAAAAGCAGGGAGAACAGACACATGCTGTGTTATTTTATAAAACCCACATTTTCAACATTCAGGAAGTCCATTTATCTCATAGGGCAGACATGTCAAACACAAGGCCCGGGGGCCAGATCAGGCCCGCAAAGTGGTTTCATGTGGCCCGCGAAACCATCCTGGAAACAGTGAGGGATCGGCCCCCACTGCCTTGGCCCTGGCCCAGAGACCCTCCTTCTGCCAGAGACCCTCAGATCTGTCCCACTCCTGCCCAGGCCCCCATAGGCACCCTTGATGCGAACGATGTAGAGCTAGCCATGCCCACCCAGTAGGCCATATGCACTCTAGCCATGCTCACCCAGTAGGCCACGCCCACCCTGGCCATACCCACCCGGCCCCCTGAGGGCAACCGCAATGCTGATGCGGCCCTCAATGAAATTGAGTTTGACACCCCTGTCATAGGGAGAGCTACCTCTTATGTTTTTTACACGTTGGCACGTTCTGACGACTAATTTGACCTCTGCATCTTGCAAAGTATGAAGAAATTTACAAAACGTGTTAGTGAAATCTCAAATTCTATAAAATTAGTGCATACACCTGCCTAAAAAGCAAAAGCTCTATCCACAATTTAAAAAGCTTCTCTGTTATTTTGTGGAGGCAAATGCGAATACAATAATCATTTGGTTCCTAGATCTTGCCAAAAAAGAATTAATTTCAAACCCATTAAAACAAAGTGATGCAAGTCAT
The DNA here is from genome assembly GCF_964194415.1 of Vipera berus. Taxonomy (NCBI): domain Eukaryota; kingdom Metazoa; phylum Chordata; class Lepidosauria; order Squamata; family Viperidae; genus Vipera; species Vipera berus. Next base: position 145,700,399 of record NC_138204.1, read on the forward strand.
TTTCTACCATAATTATAAAGGCCATGTATTGCCAAAAAAGGAAATTAATCTACCTGTTCCCTCCTCTAGGCACAATGCATACCATGTTTTCCCCAAAATAAGACCTATCCCGATAATAAGCCCTAGCTTGATTTTTACACATGCACCCAATACTCCAAAAATAAGCCCTAGTTTTGTGGCAAGGCGCACACATAAAAAAATCAAGCTAGGGAAGGAGTGTGGAGCTGCCCCACACACCCGCTTACCTTAGGACTTCCACAGCCAGGCGTCCCACGCACCGACGCCTGTCACGCTGCTGCCCAAGTTCTTCTTGTGGCTGCATGCCATGTGGCGCATCGTGCCGCTGCCGCCAGTCGCAGCAGGAGGCCACGAGGCTCATCGCACCAATTGTGCCACTCGGCACGACGTACCACGCGCGTTCCCCACCCCATGTTTTTCAGTTAAAGCTTGGGGATATGTTTGCCCAGAAGTTTGCAAACAAAAAATAAATCTGAGCAATACCTATGATGGAAAAACCTATGCAAGGGAAGATTAATTATAAACAAAAGCACTGAAATCCTCCAAAGTTTCGGCTGCCTTGCCATCATTGATTTAAAAGCCACAGTTGAGTTGTAAAAGCAAAATGCTAGCACATCAGCAGGTTTGGAAGAAAGCAATGCTTCTTCCAGCAACTCTGATGTGGTTGTATATTGCTTCTGAATTGTTTGGGAAGTGGGGGAGATAAAGAAGAGACAAGTTGCAGGAACAAGATGCTGAAATTTGGGGGTGGGGGAATAATGGCTGCCTCAAGCTTAGGAGCCAGAAAATAGAATGATGCAAGAATTCCTTCCAGTGGGAGAATTGATAGATAATACCAAAGAAAGTACAGATTCCAAAAATAGAAGTGTCTGGAGCCAAACCCAAAATAGTACAACATGAAAGGATGCTCAAACCTTTTTACAGGTGCTCCTCGACTTACAGCCACTATTAGAACCAGAATTTCTGTTGCTAAGCAAGACAGTTGTTAAGTGATGACTTTTTTGCCTGGTTATTAAGTAAATGACTGCAGTTATTACATGAATTGTGAGGGTTGTTAAGCTAATCTGGCTTCCCTGATTGCCTGGGAATGAGGCATTGTGCACATTATTGTGGCTTAGCATAAAATAATAATAATAACAACAACAATAATAATAATAACAATAATAAATCACAGTATTTAAAAAGTAGACTCGGGTACATCTAAAACGTAGAACAAAGTTCGCACTCAAACTAGATTTAGAAAATACTTCACTGGAGATTGTTCTTTTGTCTGTAGGCTGATCAATAAGGAGAACGTCCTTCTTAGTTCAATAAACATGGCCCAATTCTTCAAGAAAAATGAAAAACTTTTATTTGTCTTCTGCTACATCAATCACCATTTCAGTCAGAATTAGGCCTTAATTTGATGTTAGTTTTGATATAAACTCAGTATCTGAGCGAGGATTAGTGGACTCCCTCTTCCATTAACAGGCTAGAGAAGTGGTTCTCAGCCTTTTCTTAACCATGGACCCCTTATATGTCCATGGCCACTCAAGACATCACTCAAGATTTATATCATAACATTTCTTCAAGCCTTTGTGGACCCTCTGTGATGACATCATGGACCCCCCCCAGTGGTCCACGGAACACAGGTTGAAAACCACTGGGCTTGAGGATGCTTACACAAAATGCACATCCAAACTTAAGTACATTAAACCTTAATTTTACCACAAAGTTCTGTGAGTTCACACAGCTTGTTTCTCTCTCTCTCTCTCTCTTTCTCTTTCTCTCTCTCTCTCTCTCTCTCTCTCTCTCTCTCTCTCTCTCTCTCTCTCTCTCTCTGTGTGTGTGTGTGTGTGTGTGTGTAAAATATCTGCCTCCATTATTTTTCTAAATAACTCAAGATGGCAAACATGCCTATTACTTCTTCCACCTCTTATTTTCCCCACAACATCATGTGAGGCCCAAGGTCACCCAGTCAATTTTTATGAAGCCAAAATATGATTGCCTATCATATTCAGCTATAAATTAGGAGAATATAACTAAGGTGGTCAGGCTAGCTGCTCTTTTAAAATTATCTATAATTCCAATTATTCAAAGTATGAGCTGCACAAATCCAGATGACCATTAGAGGGCAACAGAGATAAAGGAAATGTTAGTTGACTGGATCAAGATACCCAACAGTTTTTTTTTACATTGCCTCATGCTGAAAGCCTCTACCTTTCCAGACACATTTCAGAAATAAGTGTGGTGTTGCATATGGCACCTCTTTATGCAATCTCTTTGCACCAATGAGCCTTTTTGATCACTGTGTAGCACAAGATAAAGGAAAGAGGTCTCCACAGGCTGTCACTGAGCCTGTCTCTCACGTAGTCTGTGGTTAGTCAGATACAGAGTGAGTCTCTGTATTTAAGAGATCAAGGGAATTTCCTGTCTTTCTCTCTCTCTCCAGGATGAAATTTAAATAAAACTGAGGCTTTCCCATCTTATATATTTCTAGAAAAGCTTACTTTTTAAATTTCAAATATAATAAATGCCTGCAGGGTGAGCTGTCTATATATTTAAATCAGCAAATTATGAACATTTTCTTTTTTTATCACCATGTTCTGTAACCAGCATTCTTTTACCACTCTGCGTATGTGCAGGAGTGTTTCTTATAACAGGGGCTGCTGCTGAATGAATATTTCTAACAAGTGCTACTGGTATTAAGAAAAGCCAGGCAATGTCTTTATCAGATTATTTTCTGTGCACTTGCAAACTTTCAAGAGACACGGCAGAAAAATCAGCAAACTGGAAAGAATTGTCTTCAGAATTCAAACCATCAGTGGCCCGTTCTTACACAAACAGAATGCAAAGCCATGTGCTGCTTGAAAAATAAATGTACCCCAGAGTAGGGAAATGCAGAATTATGGTCCCCCAAACAACTATGATTTGAACCTCAGGCAGCATACTGAGGCTTTTTGTTTCCCATAGCAACATTATGGCTCAGCATATGGCTGAGTTATGGAACCGATGAGAGCTAGCCTCCTGCATCCTTTGGTTTGATTTCTTAACACAGATAGTTTAGCATGAATGCTTGCACACACTCACCTTTCATGCCTGAGAAAGGAGGACGGGGATGCGCAAAGTGCCTCTCCTCCAGATTAGGAGGGGGTAGAAGTACACAGGGTTTTCCCTCTGGCCTCATTAAAGCGCTCTCCCTTAGCTTCCCTGCCTCTCCCACCAAGCATTGCTGTCAATGGGAGAAGCAGTTCCCAATTCTCCCCTTGGTGTGGTGTGGAGTGGGGAAGGCAGAATGTGGGCCTCATCCACCTTTCAAGTCGAGGGACGGGTCGCTGTACTTATTTGCTGACTGGCATGCAGCCCTGTGGCCTTGGGCTTTTATTTATTGTTGGCAATGATTAGCTCAATTTCACTACTTGCAGAAAGTGGTGGCAGAATCAGTATGGCTCGTGTAGAGAACTTTTTAACAATAGGAAAAAGAAATTCAGCTTAAACTGGGGAGGGAAGAGCTGGTTGTTTTATAACCTATCAGCCATTGAGAGGCCTAAGATCACCTCAGCACCTAATTAGGAGCCTTTTTAAACTGTAGCTTTTCTCTCCCCCCCCCCCCCATCCTTCTACTAGAGAGCTATAACTAAAGGTGGGTTCCACCCAGTGCTTTTTTTGTAAAAGAAAAAGGTGCCGGAACTCACACATCTCATACAAACCACCTTGCCTACCCTACAAGGTTCCATCCAAAAAAGGTACCGGAACTCCGTTCTGAGCGGTCTATGAGAAAAAAAAGCCCTGGTTTCCACCTATTATACTGAGTTGTGGTTTGTTTAGCTCTGGCTGATTGAACAAATCACATTATGGCTTAGAATGATGGTTGAATCCAGTCAACAGATATTTCTGTGTTACCTTGAAAGGTAGCATCTTCTGCTCTCCCAGCATGAATGAGCGTTGAAGGTGTTGTAGCAAGCTGAATTCCCTCGCTTCTTTCTCATACAAGAGGGGGGAAAATGGAAGAGAGAAGGAAGAATAAAACACCCAAAGTATGTTCTCTCATGAAGACCAAAACGGAAAAAAAAACCTGTTTAGTTTTTTTCTGGGTTTGTTTTGTCTGAATAATCAAGCATATCCTTGGAAAATAATTAGGCTTGCATGCTCCTTCAAAGAACTCCAGGAGGGAAATGAAGACATAGGATTTATTTATTTTTTTAGGCTAAGTTTAAACTATTCTTAAACTGGAAAGAAATCCAGCTGATACTGAGAACACAAAGATCTGGAGTATGTTCAAACTGGCACAGAAAGCATGTGTGGAGGCGCTTTAGATCTTGAACCATTTTTTCCCCTTCTTTCTGCTTTGTGTAGCATTTTATCTTAGAAAGAATTCTGGAGAACACAAACTTGCACACAATTGTGTGATCTTTAAACCTTGATTTAAAGCTAAAAGGGAGTTTTCTAATTATTAGCACAGGTTTCTTTGCATGTTGTATAACCTTTTTTCTTCCATTCAATCATGACTGATTTTCTGAAACTGCCTAGACAAATCCCTGCAGTTTTCTTGTCAAGGTTTTTCACAAATGGCTTGCCATTATCTCCTTCCTAGGGTTGAGAGAAAGTGACTGGCTCAAGGGTACCCAGCTGGTTTCATACCCAAGGTGGGACTAGAACTCAAGCTTCCTGGTTTCTAGCCTGATGCCTTAACCACTACACCAAACTGGTTCTCATATGACCTTCATAAGGTAAAGGTAAAGGTTCCCCCGCACATGCGTGCTAGTCGTTTCCAACTCTAGGGGCCGGTGCTCATCTCCGTTTCAAAGCTGAAGAGCCAGCGCTTGTCCGAGGACGTCTCTGTGGTCATGTGGCTGGCATAACTAGACGCCAAAGGCGCATGGAGCGCTGTTACCTTCCCACTGTAGTGGTCCCTATTTTTCTACTTGCATTTTTATGTGCTTTCGAACTGCTAGGTTGGCAGAAGCTGGGACGAGTAACAGGCGCTCACTCTGTTACGCGGCACTCGGGATTCAACCCGCCTTCATAGGGAGAGCCAATTCCTCATTTCTAACCTGCAAACTACTAAACCATATTTGAACAGAGTGCAACTCAGTACCCAAACTAGGCCTAAATAAAGGAACATTCAAAGGGAAATATAAGGAAGAAAGGAAGCCACCAGAACTTGGATATATCATTATTTTCTTTGATGAAGTTCCTATTTTGGGCTAAATTCTGTAAAAATGGTAAAATGTCTTTTATGTGATTGTTTCATATTTCTAAGATCTAAAGACAGAATTTTTATGGTTTGAAGCCCTGGTACACATTAAACAAATCTTCCCTATGTTTTGTTTTACAAGTGGAATTTGCACATATTAATGTTTCTTGAATTTGCTCTTCTCAGCCTAATGATTCCCCAAATATTTGGGGATACTTTTTCTAGAATTCTCAATCAACATGTACAATCAAGATATTTGGTTACATATGTTGCACATGTGTCCTGGACTTGCAAATCTGCATATGAACAAGTTAAAATAATATATCTTTTCCTTTCAGAAAAAAAGAAGATATTGATTGATGTGTGTGGCAAGATAACATGCTGACAATAGAAGCCTGGGCAGAAATTTCATTACTTACAAGTGAATGCATGAAAAGGGTTATATTGAAATCCTACCCAATTTTAATAAAAGGAAACATAGATGCATTGGATGGTATTAAATAATGCGCTGGAGAAGATTTGCAAGAGCTCCTATCCTTTCATGCATGAAATCCTACTTCAGTGGAAACGTTAAAGACTCCAGACTATTGCTTTGCCTTCATCTCTGTCGCGAATTATTTTTCCCCTAGGCCTGTAAAAAAAGCTAAGAAATAAATTGCTTGTCTCTAGAACACACAGAACTAGCAGCTCATGCCAGGCATTAGGAAATCCTTGAAAAGTTACAGCCCAGCTCTCCCTAAAAAAACCAGCTAGACACAACCATTCCATTAATAGGTGCAGCAGCTTATTGGTCAAAAATAAAATACAAATATTCCTAACAAATACCAGGCAAAAAGATGTGTTTGCCAAAGATGCTAGCATCTTGTCATATTCCTTGCTTTGCTTTGTGAACCACTCATGGAGATTTTGTTGTTTCCTAACAACCCAGACGGTTTTCATTCCAAGGCCCCTTTCATCTTCCCTTCCTACCTCCCACAACTACTTAGGAAGAAGGTCCATTAGTTTTGTAAATTTCTGAGCAGCCTAATGTTTTGTCCAGAGCTCAAGGGAGATGTTTGGTAGTGTGTGGGAAAAGCAGGTTTGGGCTGAAAAGCCCAACAAAGTAAAACACCAGAGACATGGCAATCTCAGTGGTGGGATTCAGCCAGTTTGGCAGAACCGGTAGCTAATATTTTGTTGCCCAGGCCCAGAATGGACTTCTGGAAGTGGCATCCACACAGAGAACCAGTTCTTCACATATTTGAATCCCACCATTGGGCAATCTCTAATGTAAACTTTATTAGGCATAGCATACCAGTATGATAGAAGGAAAGCTAGCTCTGGCAATATGGTGGGAAACAGATAATTAAAAGAGTAAAACTTTCCCTGCCTCTCTGAAAGTTTAGGTCACATTGTCCAATTAATCTTCCAGCAATTATTATGAGAAAAAAACTTTGGTTCACCAAAACATCTCTTTAGTGGCTTCGGCTCTCACACTGATAGGAAACACCTGTGGATCCCAAGCTCTTCCCTCCCCCCTCACAACTGTAGGCAAGCTAGAAACAATATTGCAGTCCTAATAACAATAGGTCTTTGTAGCTTGACACAGCACTTTGGTGATTTATTTTTGAGATAGTGCCCTCCAGCCTACCAAACTATAGTATAAGGTAAGAATTGGCAACACAGCATTTACATAACATGCTAGGCCTAGGGCAGGGGTCGGCAACTGGAAAAAGCAAAAGAGCTACTCTTAACCGGTTCCATCACACACACACACAACTGGGAGCTGCAAAATGTGCGCGCGCATGCATCCACGCACGCGCATGCGCAAAAAACAAAGCATTTTGCGTATGCGCAAAATGGGAGGCACCTGCGCAGCAATGGGTCTCCCTGGCGACGGGCGCTGGGTTGTGGCACTGCCTTCAGCCCGGGCGCCGCCGGAGCCAGCCCCGGGACCTCCAAACCACTGCCCGTTTGGAGAGGTGCGCGCACAGCTCTCCAAACCTTCCCACTCTCCGAACGGGCAGCGATGCCACCTGTTTGCAGACCTGCCGCCACCCGTTTGCAGAGTTGCTGCCTTCAGAGTTGTTGCAAACAGGACGCGGCAGCTTTCCAAACAGGCGGCGCCACCACCCGTTCCAAGAGGTGCACGCGCAGCTCTCCAAATCTTTGGAGAGGTACGTGCGCACCTCCGCCCAAACGGGCAGCGGCGCCACCTGTTTGCAGACCTGCTGCAGGTTTGGGAAGCTGCCGCGGCCCGTTTACAGAGCTACTGCGCACCTCTCGGAACGGGTGGTGGTGCCGCCCTTTTGGAAAGCTGCCATGGTGGGTTGCACCAGCTTTCCAAAAGGGCGGCGCCACTGCCCATTCAGAGAGGTGCATGCGCACCTCCACCCGAACGGGTGGTGGCGCCACCCATTTGCACATCTGCTGCTGGTTTGGGAAGCTGCCGTGGCCCGTTGGCAGAGCTACCGCCTTCGGAGGAAGGCGGCAGCTCTGCAAATGGGCCGCGGCAGCGTTCCAAAAGGGCAGCGCCACCGCCCGTTCGGAGAGGTGCGCACGCACCTCTCCAAATGGGTGGCGCCACTCTCCGTTTGGAGAGGTGCGCGTGCACCACTGCCCGTTTGGAGAGGGGCGCACGCACCACTGCCCGCTCGGAGAGGTGCGCGCGCACCACTGCCCGCTCGGAGAGGTGCGCGCACACCACTGCCCGCTCGGAAAGGTACGCGCGCACCGGGTGACTCCAGAGCCGCAGGTTGCAGACCTGTGGAGTAGGGCTATGGGCAATGGTCCTGGGACCAAGAAATTTGTAAAGAACTGCTGTAAGATAATTGTGTGTGTGTGTGTGTGTGTGTGTGTATTTTACATAATTTTGCTAATGTATGTGATGTTAGCTCTTCAAGATAGTTCAGTCAAGAAGCAAGACAAGCAGTACTAGGTCTCTATGAATTGTATGGTTACATTAACAGAATCTTGCAATTCAGAAAGTACCTCACTTGTCCCTTTTACTCTCACAAAAACTAGGAAGGGTCTCTTCTGAGTCTCTTTCTTCAGCGCTCCTCTTATGGATTCAATTTTTGTTTATCAGATCATTGTCTTGACTGTGGCTTTTCCCTCTGTCTACCAGGGTCATTCTCACATACCATTACATTATCAGCTATCAGCTAGAACAGGGGTAGGCAACCTTGGCTCTTTTATGACTCGTGGACTTCAACTCCTAGAATTCCTGAGCCAGCTATGCTGGCTCAGGAATTCTGGGAGTTGAAGTCCACGAGTCATAAAAGAGCCAAGGTTGCCTACCCCTGAGCTAGAACATATTTTATTGATATATGAAAGAGTCTGAGTAAGCCAGGGGTGTCAAACTGCCGGCCCACGGGCTGGTTGCATCATGCAGAGACCACGCCCACCCCAGCTCCAGCAATGCAAAAAAAGTCGCGATACGTCATGACACGTCACATGATGCGGCGAGTTTGACGCCTGCGGAGTAAGCAATTTATATAACAAAGTTATTTGACATGCAGTATGCCAGTTAGAAAAAAAATAATTGCCTCCCCTTTTCAGTCAGTCCAACTATAGCTAGGGCCAACTGTGTGAGTTAAATAATTGGGGTTCATTTGGGATAGCCTTCTCCCATATAAATCTCATGAATCTTGATTCCCTCCCAGCTAGGGTTACAAGATATCTGAACAGGCAAAGGAGGAAACAGACAATTGGAAAGGAGGGGGAAAGGAGACACACTATCTGTATAAGGATTTTGGCATCTGTGACAAAAAATACAGCCGAAAATATACGTAGGCCTACATATATACAGCATCATGAAGTCTGGTTTTTTAATCGCAATATTTCTCAAAAAAATATTTATTTTGAAGAACATCTGCTAATTGTAATATACAATCGACAACGTGTTCTCCAAATTTCAGCACAGAAATGTATGATGAATCCTGTGATCCGCAGACTATACGGATCATAGATTTGAAGGGGTTGTATTAAAACTGACTGATGGAATCAGAAAATAAATAATGTAAATCTAGATGGTTGAGTCTGTCAGTGTATGAGGGAAAGAAAGAAGCAATTTACAAGGTCACAATGCACACAAGTTTAAATTGACTATTGTTGTGAAAACAGTCCAGAAAAAAAGACACTAAAAAACTAGACAACTATTGAATATCATTCCAAACGTGCAGCATAGGTTTATTGAGAAAAATCACAAAGAACACCAATAGCTACAGTCAGTATACACAAACATCAGAAAAACCCTGGATAAAAATGAAATTCACAGAAATGTAGCAAAGCAGAACCTTTGATGCTTGTCAAAAAGCATTGGGTGGCCTGACAAGCTTCTGGACTAATATTCTACAGGAAGATAAATTATAGGTAGATTTTTTTTTCAGGCTATGTAGGTATCATTGTGTCTGGTAGAAACCAAACACTGCATTCCACAGTAAGAGCCTCATACCAAATTTTCAAGCCTGGAGATAATCATCTGTGGATGGTTTGCTACCTCAGGATCTGGATGACTCACTGCAGTAGCATTGAAAGAAGTATGAATTCTGCATTTTGTCAGAAAATTCTATAGGAGATTATCAGGCTTTCTGTTCATCAGATGAAGTTGTGCAATTGAGGCATGTCGGAAGAAAGTGAATTCAAACATACAAGCAAGTTTACTAGAGAATAGATGAGTGGAGGGAGAAGGTAATGAATATTTTGTTGAGGCCCAGCATAAATCCCATGGAAATGTTGAGGCAAGACTTAAAATGGGCACGTAGTACTAGAAAACCTTCAAATGGTAGTGAGTAGAAGCAGTTTGCCATAGAAAAAGTGGGCCAGAAGACCTACACTGAGATGTAAGAGGCTGACTGTCAATTAGAAAAAATGATTGCAGTTACTGCAGCTAAAGGTGGTACATTTAGTGAATCTAAGGTGTGATTATCTTTCTCCCACTGGTATATCACATGTGTATGCGTCTCTGGCAAGATGGGTGGCATACATGTTTAATAAATAAAACAAATAAAACATACACGAAACTCTAGTCATTTTATCTGATAACTTAGATTTTTGTTATATATTGCTAGAATTGGCCTGAAGCTTTAATGGCAGAGATACATGTAGTCCTCAACTTACAACAGTTCATTTAGTGACCATTGAAAGCTACAACAGCATTGAAAAAAGTGACTTATGATGGGGGTTTTTTTTTGCACTTATGACATTTGCAGAATCTCCTTGGTCACGTGACCAAAGTTCAAATGCTTGGCAACTGGTTCATATTTATGATGGCTGCGGTGTCCTAGGGTCATGTGATCTCCTTTTGTGACCTTCTGACAAGCAAAGACAACGGGGAAGCCAAATTTACTTAACAACACTGTCATTAACAACTGCAGTGATTCACTTGATAACTGTAGCAAGAAAGGTTGTAAAATGGGGCAAAATTCACTTAACAAATGTTTCACTTAGCAACAGAAATGTTGGACTGAATTGTGGTCGTAATTCCAGAGTTACCCGTATTTAAATATCCAGAAGATTCCAAAGTGGTACATTCTTCTTCACTGAACCATTCATACTTCATTGGGTAGCTTTCCAACCAGCAACCTTAGTGATCAAAGTGTAAGTGAAAAGGAGGGCTGGCATTAAGAGGGGGTCCTATTTTTTTTTAAAAAAAGAGGCTGCCTCAGCAACTTCATGCAGTCACAATGTCTCAGCCTGATGCTCAGAATTTCAAATATGCACACTGAATAATTATTGGATGTGTGTGTGTGTGTGTGTGTTTTGCTCAGAAATGGAATGATTAGGTGAAGTATACAGAAAAGGATGGGGAAGAGTTTTTGCAATGGCAAGTGAGTTGTTACAAAATTATGAGGGAGTTACAACCAAATAAGGGGTAGAGAGAAAGCATAAATGGAGAAAGGGCCCCAAAATAAGTACTGTATTGCAAACAAAAATCAAATCTGCAGTACCTTTCCACACCTGTGATTTCCAGAACCATTGGATACTTAATTGATGCCAAATCTGAATACTAACCATGCAACCCATAAGTCATGATTTAGGCTTCTCTGCTGCATTTCTTCCAAAAATTAACAAAGCCAAATGTTCCGACTTTCCATCTCTCTGTCTTTTTAAATCTAGATTAAAATCCACTTGAAATAATTTGAAAGTCTGGATCAAGACACTATGACTTGATATTTTTGTATGTTTACCAGTTTGTAGAGCTCTGAGAGAACCACCAATCAATCATAATTTGTCTTTTCTGGCCAACAGCAGAGTACAAAGGCCTGTCAGCCAATCAGTGCTCCTTTGCTGGTTGTAATTGAGTGCCTTCTTCCATCCTCTTCACGTCTAAACATGCATCCCCTCTTCTCCTTCACAAACATTAAAGAGAATAATTCTTTTCCATTGCTTTTGTGTTTGCCATGGTAGCAAACATTTGAACCTTCGAAGCTAATGCTGGCAGCTCTGCATTTTTGTTCCTTTACCCAATCATTCCCACATATTGCTTGGCTGGTGGAATTTGGGATGAGCCAAGCATCCCTTCCTATGAAAGCACAGATGATGCTTTGGACACAACTTAGTGATACATTATATTTTTGAAGTTTCAAGTTTCAAGTTTCAAGTTTTATTTAATTTGTATACCGCCCTTCTCCTTGGTAGGGACTCAGGGCGGTTCACAGGGCATATATAAAAAAGACAATACAAAAATTAAAAAAAGATTAAACCCATGCCCAGTTAAAAACAGTAATACAAATCTAAAACGACAAATTAAAACCCATAAGTGGCATCCATGGCTTGGAAGCAGCATTTCTCCATCTACAGATACAACAGATACAACATTGCTGGCACAATGATATGTCTGCCTGCAATTACAGTTCCCTGATTACTTTGCCATGTGATCAACAGAGGGTTTATCTCACACAATTGTGGAAACTACCTTGGAAGGACTCCATTTGTAACAAAACAAAACAAAAAAGAACCAGTAGTTCTCTATTCCTCTTCCCACAGCTCCCTGAAATCTTTACCCAATTCCATCCTTCATCCAGAGAAATCACTCAGGTGATCTTAGTTTCCTCCATTTACCTTAGTTCCCTGCCTGATGTAAATACTCCATGAATGGCACATGGGATTTGATGGCTTCTATTTGCGTATTCAAACATGCCTTTTCCTTCCCCACCCAGCCAGCTCCCATTCAATCATTCTTCTCTCACCTGTCTTTTCAAGACTCCTTCTGTGAGATGAGAACCAATAAAATCTTGGGGGTTCACTTTCTCCAACTCTCCAACTTCTTCCACAGTTGGGTAAGACACTAACTTAATTTCCACTCTCCAAAATTCATTCAGTATGCAAAATTATGTGAAAACTAAATTTTACTTCTCTGTGGCTACAAAGAGGTTGTGTCATGTTTAGAATAGATGAACACCTGGATCTTAGGGCAGGGAGGAAGCTTTCTGCGAAGAAGACAGATGTATAAGCACAATTTTCCATTTTCAACAGATAACGGGGGGGGGGGGCAGGGGGGAATCTGCCCATGGAGGCAATGGAAGCTGGCAGAAGACTCTCTTGAAGCCAGATGGAACAAGGCAATCCTTTTAAACCACACATAGGAGGCTGCATCTCTCCAAGCAAAAGAGATTGGTGGAGGTCCCAGGAATACAGAGTCTCTGTTCCTCCAAAATCTCCAGCATTTTTTTAGGATGCTCTCAAAGGAACTAGAATCCCCACAAAATCAGAATTGGAAGCTCCTGACTATAAATAAAATGAAAAATAATGTATTGATGTCACCTTCCTTACACAAACAGCCCTCCCTTGTGTTCTATTAATTATGTTAAGAAATGGCACATTCTTAGCATCACATGTTGTTTCCCTTATAAGAGACTGTCATCCAAGGAGACCTAACACAAGTTGCTGATCAAGCTTTTTATAGAAACAATAAAACTCAAAATACCACTTCTGCCCAATGATGCCATATGATTTTCATGTATGCATAGGTAATTTGGAATTCATTCAGCATTTAATGGCTGACTCTAAAGAAACATAATGGGGGAAAAAGTATATGCTCTGATATACACATGGTGTTTTGTTTAAAGAGAATTAATGTGGTGTAGGGGTTAAGGTACTAGACCAGGAATGGGGACCACTAGGTCAAGTTCACCTTCAGCCATGGCAGCTGATGGATGATCAGTCCAGCATACCTTACAGGATTGTTGGGAAAAACTAAGAGAAGGGAGCAGTATATACACCACCTTGAATTCCTGTGCAAAAGCCACAATCCAAATCAAGCCCATAAAATAAAAAATAAAATAAAATAAAAATAAAAAAATAAAATGACACATAGAAGTATTAAAAAATGTACAGTGTCATCCATGGCAAACTTTTTATTGTCCGTTATCCTGTTCCAAATAGGAAGTGATCGTCCCAAATGCAGTAAAACATGTTCATTTTCCAAATGTTTCCTACGTTGCTGACATATTTATTGGCAGCATAAAAAAGGGCACTTTTTGAAACTCCAGAAATGTTTTGGATGTAATGGTGTCAAATACATTGGCTCTCATTCCAAAGAGCAAACCAAATTCATTGTCTTCTTGAGAAGGTGAATCACACTGGGATTAAGCAGCTGCCCCACTTGCTAGAAACGGGGCAAAAATGTTCACTGAGCCTCGAACCAAACACCAGCAGCAAAACCTACATTTTTAAAAGCAGTTCTCCCCAACTCACTTATAAAGCAAAAGACAAAAGGTATGTTGATGGGATTAGCTGAGATGCCTCTTGGCCATTAAAGCAGCATACTCCATTCCGTTTAATGTGGGGGCAGACCCTCATTTAAAGCTGCGGCTCTGCATGACATCTTTCATATTTATTGAAGAGCTCGACTCTATGAGAAAAAAAAGAAGCATATCTAGAAACAGCAACCCTGCCGTTTCTTTTCTTCACCAACAAACTGAAAAGCATATTGTTTGTTAATTGTTTGAATTTCCTCTCTTTCAGAAGGGGTGTGGAGTTAGGGAAATTTGGTACATAACCAAATCAGTAGTTTGAGAAAAACAAAGTGAATGTTAGGAACTAAATGAATATTGCTTTCTCACAGTTTAGTGCCAAGGTGGATTGTCATACTATCTTCCCTAACTATTTTTATTTAACTTGCTAGTCTAGTATTCCTCCCTGGGATTTCCTGGTGGTCTCCCAACCAAGAGGAAACAAGGTGTCAGCCTCACTAGATAAACCTGACCTGAAAATCAACTCCACAGGAAGGCTAAAACTTCCTTTATTGGGAAGGGCTATAATCACAGCATCTTGCAAATCTGATCTTCTTATACTCTAATGAATTGTGAGGTGTCTGTCCAAGCTACTTCCAAACACTAACATTGCTCTGTACTTAAAAAATGTTTTAGCCCTGTTGCCTAGTAACAATAATTTCTATTTCTTATTTTCTACATAAAGTCTCTGCTTAGTTTGTTGACATCAGGAACAAGACTTATATTCAAAGGGCTTGGATAATGCAAGACTTGCTTGATGCAGAATACTGGAATCTTACAGACAAGCAAAGTTTTGACTTTGTCCTATCACATTTATATCCACTGGGAATAGAAAAAATGATGGGAGGAAACCTCAATAAATGGCCTTCTGGTGGGTGGGTGTTTTGTGATTGGCCACACCCAACATGGCAGTCATTTTGTAATGAAAAGCATTCTTCCTGTTACTGTCTGGTGAGAGTTCGTGATGTATTCTTAAAATTCAAAATATGTCCCTGAGCTGAGAAAGGTTGCCAATCCCAGATGGATAATTTGATCCATGCTTTCAACAATAAATTCATGTGTCAAAATGAGCTCTTTCCACAAACAAATCTTTCTTCACTTCTGCAAATTGACTTAGCTCATAGAATCTGTGCATGAGGATATATTAAAGGAAACTTTTTAAATTCCATTTACAGGAAACTGGGAAGGAGAAAATAGATTTTCCTCTCAGATGTTGTGGGAATGCATCTGACAATTTCTGTAATGATTGGCCATCTTTGTTTGATCTTAAGAGACTTGGAATACAACAATATTTGGAAAGCTGTAAATTCAAGCTTCTTCTTCTTCTTTCCTCCTCCTCCTCCTCCTCCTCCTCCTCCTCCTCCTCCTCCTCCTCCTCCTCCTCCTCCTCCTTCTTCTTCTTCTTCTTCTTCTTCTTCTTCTTCTTCTTCTTCTTCTTCTTCTTCTTCTTCTTCTTCTTCTTCTTCTTCTTCTTCTTCTTCTTCTTCTTCTTCTTCTCTTCCACAGACTGTATATGGTTACAGTGGAGTTTATTCCCAAGGAAACTGCTTTAGCACTGTGGTGTAATGCCTTCCCCAGATGCTGGCTCAGACAACAAGGAAGGGCTGGCGCTGGGGATTTCGGAAAGGGATATGGAGAAACATCTGGAGGACACAGGAGTCTCCATGCTTGGAGTAGATGGGCAAGAGGAGGAGATGACATCGGAAAGGCCAGTGAATGAGCAACTGGATGAACAGATGGCTGAAGAGACAAGAGGGGAGATGCAGCTGTAGCCAGGAAGCATGTCAGAGGAGTGGGGTAGAGAAGGGGCGTAGCTGCATTTGGTCAATGGAGATGAGGAGGAATTGCCTCTCCTGCCAGATCTCAGGACATATAGAGCCAAGTGGAGGAAAGTGCAACAGAGGTCAGCAAGGCTAGTTGCAAGAAGTCAGCCACATCCCTCCCAATGAGCTGCAGGGGCTGGTGCCTACTTAGCCCAACACATGCAGCGAAGCATTGTTGGAGGCAACCATTTGCTTTTCTGCCATGCATCATGGATTCCTGATTCCGGACCTGTGCCTTGTTTCCTCACCTGATGCTTGGACCTTGGATTTCATGCCTGGATTTTGGACTTGTCCCTTGGCTTTGGATGTTGTGCTTGGACTTTGGACTTCATGTTTAGATTTTCGGATCTGTTCCTTGACCTCGGATTTTATATTTGCCCATTTGACTTCGTGCCTTGACTGTGTGGAATCTGACTCATTTGGACTTTGCAGAAAGCCATTGGCCAGCAATTTTCTTGCAAGTGGGACCTGAGGGATGATAATAGAGGCTTGTGCTGCTTAAATAAAGTGTTAAGACTCATTGGTGTGCGTGCATGGACTGGGACAGGACATTTAATCTTAACTACATAAATTGAGTAACAGAAATGCACTGTTCTGTACCAGCCTGCTACCGGCCCTGCAGAAAAGGCAGGGACAACCCCTTTACAAACGGCAAGAGTCTGGAATTAAGCCTGCCAAATTTATTAACATAAAACAGAGCAAAACAAGACATGAACCATGAAACAGGAGCTATGAAACAGGAACTATTCAAGCGGTTGCCTTCAGCAAACCAGCCCTCCCACGCATTCCCCTTTTATACAGTTCAGGGTGTGGCTTCTCTCTGCCTCCTTTCGAGGTGCCCTATTGCCTTCCTCTGTTTACTCCTGATTGACTGCCTCCTGCGTCGGGCATCCTTGAACAGGGCCAGCTGTGGGTCATCTTCATCCACGCTGTCAGGCTCACACAGCTGGGTCTCCGTCGTGACCAGGTGGGAGGGGCCTGGCTGAGGGCTCTCATCAGCAAGCTCTCCAACCCCCTCAGCAAGCTCTCCAACCCCCTCAGCAAGCTCTTCAACACCCCCCTCCTCCTCTGAGTCATCCGACCCAACTGCCGAACCCACAGGCTGACCCTGAATCACAACATGCACTTAACCAGATGCCTATTGCTTTCATCTAAGCCAGTGGTTCTCAAACTTGGCAACTTTAAGATGTGTGGGTTTCAGCTTCCACAATTCCCAAACGCACTCCCATATCCCAGATGCACTAATAATGATGCAGTACCCATTTCCACCATTAGAGTTGCAATCCATATTTTTCTAAAGTTCCACATAAAACATATACTCCAAGTTTTCCCTCTTCCAAAAATTGCACAAAATCACTGGCAAAGTATAAATAAAAGATTGGTAATTAAAATAATTAGGTCATTCTCATCATCATATTTAAAAGAGAAAAACACTGAACCAAAGTGGCAAATTAAAACAGAAGAGTTGCATATTTGCTTTTTAAAAAAACGAAATGTATCTAATTATAATGGAACAAGATAAAAGGATATTTATTTGTTCATTCTTTTATTTAGTAGTCCAATTTATACGACTACCCATCAATCCCAAAAATTCTGGGCCAGGAAAGAAAATAAAAACAGACATTTATTAAAGAAAAAAACAAGAAACCAACTGAAACTGTATTATGGCTCATTAAAAACACCAATTCATGAATAGATTAGGGTGGCTTTGGGACAGCTTTACCATAACATAAAAACTCTTTTTACAATAATGCATATCATCGATATGTTTTCCAAGGATTTCAAAGTAGTATATTTATAACTCTAATTTCTCTTAATGTCAACGCTATTAGATAAAAAACGCCTACAGTAAAAACCTTGATAAGGAGCCAAGATCTCAATTTTAGATCATTTTTCCCTGACTGAATTTTAAGATTATAATTATAAAAACAAAAATGAAAGTTGTGCTGCTGGTACCAACATCGCCATCGTTCAGAATAGCTTGCTCTTTTTAAGCATGCCAGTTCAGACAAGGTTTTGAAATCTCCAAAACAAAACATATTATCTCAGCATTGCACAGCATCTGTTTAATATTTGAACATTAAAAATGGAAGAGGCGAATCCATTTCAGGTTTAGATTCTCTTTTCCAATGATCAATACTGATGTAAAGGAATATTGGCTTTCCTAGTAAAAGAGTAGCTCAGAAGAAATTGAATTTTAAAAGGGTGGAATAAGAGCTATTGATCCCAGCCTTTCCAGATGTAAAATATTAACAATAAACCTTTTTTTTAACACCAGGCAGGGCTGTTTGATCAATTAAAAATGAGGACATTTGACTGCAAACATACCAAAATGGTTCCGACAGAACTCTTAATTTCACCTTGATTGTTCACTGATAGCTATTAAGCTTGAGAAGATTCAGCCACATGTTTAAACAGGGGGAAAAAAAGAAAAGATTTTACTTTACTTTCACACATGCTTTAAAAAAAATCCAGTAAAGAAATTCCAATCCTGAAAGGCTGCATCTGTTGTGCCACAGTAGATGTTTGCCTACTTATCCTTAGGCAGTGTCTATGGAGTAGCAATATCAAAGCTGATGCATGAGCAACTAGACCAGGGCTTTTCAAACTTGGCAACTTTAAGGCTTATGGACTTCAACTCCCAGAATTCCTCAGCCAGCCAGCTTCAGGGCTGGCTGAGGAATTCTGGGAGCTGAAGTCCACAAGCCTTAAAGTTGCCAAGTTTGAAGACCCCTGAACTAGACAGACACCGGTGAGCAGCAAACAACACCATTTCTGCCTGATTTGGAATCTGTGCTCAGTTACAGACCTGTGGTTGGATCCAAATCCTTGTGATTTATGGGTTTGATGATTAGAAATAGTTGACTATGGAAAGAAGGAAGCTATGTTGTAAGTAACCTTAGAGAGAGAAGATAAAATGTAAATGTGTTCTGAACTGTTCAGAAGAAAGGAAATGGCTTCCTTATAACTTTTCCTTTCCTTTTTTCCCCCTATTTCTTTCCTAGCGCCTTGTTTCATTCACTCGTTACTTTTACCTTCTTTCCTTATTTTCCTCTTTCAAAATCTGTATTCTCCTTTTTAAAAAAGTTAATATAATTACATATGAAAACACTCATAATAATTGTCCAGTGCTAATCTGAGAGCTTTTAAAGTACTTCCTTTCTCAACCTGGAATTAAGGAGAAACTTCCTGACAGTGAGGACAATTATTATTATTATTATTAACCAGTGGAACAGCTTGCCTCCAGAAATTGTGGGCGCTCCATCACTGGAGGTTTTTAGAAAGAGGCTAGGCAGTCACTTGTCTGTGATGGTATAGGTTCTCCTGTTTGAGAAGGGGGCTGGAGTAGAAGACCTCCAAGGTCCCTTCAAGCTTTGCTCTATTCTATTCTGTTCTGTTCTATTCTATTCTATTCTATTCTATTCTATTCTATTCTATTCTATTCTATTCTATTCTATTCTATTCCATTCCATTCTCTACTCTACTCTACTCTACTCTACTCTACTCTACTCTACTCTACTCTACTCTACTCTACTCTACTCTATTCTATTCTATTCTATTCTATTCTATTCTATTCTATTCTGTTCTATTCCGTTCTATTCCGTTCTATTCCGTTCTATTCCGTTCTATTCTATTCTATTCCATTCCATTCCATTCCATTCCATTCCATTCTATTCTATTCTATTCTATTCTATTCTATTCTTCAATACAGGTAGTCCTTGACTTACATTTGTTTAGTGACCATTCAAAGTTTCAACGGCACTGAAAAAAGTGACGTATGACCATTTTTCACACTTATGACCATTGCCTTATCTCCATGGTCATGTGAATTACATTCGGATGCTTGACAACTGGTTCATATTTATGACAGTTGCAGTGTCCTGGGCTCATGTAACCATCTTTTGCGACCTTCTGACAAGCAAAGTCAATGGGGAAGGCAGATTCACTTAACAACTGTGTTATTAATTTAGCATCTCCACTTATCAAAGGTGGCAAGAAAAGTCGCAAAATGGGACAAAACTCACTTAACAAATTTCTCACTTAGTAACATAAATTCTGGGCTCAATTGTGTTTGTGAGTCAAGGACCACCTGTATCAGGAGGATAACAGGTCAGTGTCATTTATATCTATAGAAAAGTACCTTCCAAGTAAATGAATACAAGGTTGCAATGTAAGTAATCTGTCATACTGTACAGACAAATATCAAGAATAGACAATATCCTCTGGGTTAGACTTATACTAGAAATTATTATTAATAACAATATTTTAAGCATTGTTCTGCTTTTATCTAAGCTTTTCAGAATGTGGTGATGCTTGATGACCTTTTCGAAGCTCAGCTACCATGTGGCTACATCCACACAACTTTGCTCCAGTGCAAAGATATGTCGCCAATAGTTTCCAGTGGGTATATCTGCATGCTACTGCCTACTACTCATGGTCAACCTCTGCTGAGGCAGCCCAAAAGTAGCTTTAGGTGCTTGTTTTCCTTCTTAGTTCAGGTCAAGACCTGTCATACAAACAATCCATGGTGCAGAGAAGAGACAACTTGAGGTGACATGATAGGCAGAAGTGGTCTGCTCAACCCTGATTGATTTGAAGAGGCATGTCTGGCATGGGATTCCCTTCCGTCTGATCTTTTGGCTCACCTGTAGTTTTGTGGATAGTCAGAACTTCGGCTTCGGCTTCTTTCTTTCTTTCTTTCTTTCTTTCTTTCTTTCTTTCTTTCTTTCTTTCTTTCTTTCTTTCTTTCTTTCTTTCTTTCTTTCTTTCTTCCTTCCTTCCTTCCTTCCCTCCCTCCCTCCCTTCCTCCCTCCCTGCCTGCCTGCCTGCCTTTTCTTTCAGTCCTGAATTTCACAAACTACATCAGTACTGTTACTTTTAAAAAGTCATCGAGGAATTGACTTTGACTTGAACAAGGCTTTGCTTTTATTTTCATTTTTTAATCATTAGGAGTCTCTAATGAACATCTTCATGAATAGTCCAAATTTATTCTGTTTGTGTTACTAGAACAGAAAGAAACATTTTTCTTGTATTTTGAAAAGTGAACCAAATTCTTTTCACTGGAACCTAGGTAGCAACAATGATTGCATTTTAAGAAGGGCCACATTCAGATGTTCTCTGTTCAGATTTGCTGTCTGCTGAAAGTTAGTTTGCTCATCATCCTTACTAAGTGTACATTTATAGCTATTAGAGATTTAAAGGACTAGAAATTTTTCTAACATTATACTATGGTATGTAAGACTTGGACACTTGTGTGATTCTCCAAAAGTTGCTTAACTATAACTTTAACACCCTAACTAACATGGTCAGTGTTGAGAAATGCCAAATATTGTAACTCTTAATCCAAATATAAAATTTTAAAAATATAAAAAGTACAACATAGACATTACTCAATGAAGAAATTGTTAAGTTTTATTACTACAGCACTTCATTTGTTTACTTCATTTTTACTTTGCCTTATTTCTTCTTCTTTTTTCTTTGAATCCCAGCACGGATCTTTTCTTAAACTGAAATCAGGGCTTTTATGTATATTTAACAATTCAAAGGTTTTTCTTCTCCATACTAGTTCATGCTGCCATGGTCTACACCAGGGGTGTCAAACTTAATTTCATTGAGGGCCGCATCAGCATTGCGATTGCCCTTGGGGGTGGGGGGTGGGGGGGTGGGGCAGGGTGGGCACGGCCTACTGGGTGGGCGTGGCTGGAGTGCGTATGGCCTACTGGGTAGGCATGGCCAGCTCTACATCATTTGTATCAAGGGTGCCTATGGGGCCCTGGGCAGGAGTGGAACAGATCTGAGGGTCTCTGGCAGAAGGAGATGGGACCGGGGCAAATGCCAAAGCAAGAAACAGCTGGGGAAGTGTCATCCTTTGTGAGGAATGAAGAAATGCACCATTGCCTGGAAGTGGCCAGCACATGGCCCTCGCCTACTTCACATATCCGACGGTGTGCTCTGGGGGAAGGGATGCCATGAGCAGCGTGGGAGTCAATGTTGCCTGTGCAGTGCTGCCCAGCCCCCAGCCTGCCCAGTTTTGGCAGGCAGCGGGGCGCTCTCCTCACAATGCTGAGAGGCTGAGCCGGGTGGCACGAATCTGAAGAGAAGTGCAATGCTGCCCAGCCCCTAGCCTGCCCAAAGTAGGCAAGGCCATGTGCTGGCCACTTCCAGGTGATGGTGCATTTCTTCATTCCTCACAAAGGGTGATACCTCACCAGTGTGCGCCCAGGAGACAGTGCCGACACGACATGGGCTGGTCCCTCGCTGTTTCTAGATGGCCTTATGGAGCTAAGACTGAATGTATTTCAGCATAGATGACCACCACGAAACTGTACATTAGCTCCTGGCCAGCCTGGGCCAGGGCCAAGGCAGTGGGGCCGTTCCCTCACTGTTTCCAGGATGGCTTCGCGGGCCAAATCCGGCCCCTGGGCCTTGTGTTTGACATGTCTGGTCTACACAATACATTTTGTTGCCTCAGCTAAAACACAATACAGTGTAAAAAGCAAACTTGACTGGCAGTTGAATATTACTTCAATATGGGTATTCGACTTATAACAATTCATTTAGTGACCATTCAAAATTACAGTGGCACTGAAAAAAGTGAATTATGACCATTTTCACAGTTACGACCTTTGCAGCATCCCCATGATCATGTGATCAAAATTCAGATGCTTGGCAACTGGTTCATACTTATGACTGTTGCTGTGTCCCAAGGTCATGTGATCACCTTTTGCAGTAAGCAAAAAGTGATCACATGACTTTGGAACACAAGCAAAGTCAATGGAGAAGCCAGATTCACTTAACAACCAAGTTACTAACTTACCAGCTGCAGTGATTCACTTAACAACTATGGCAAGAAAGATCATAAAATGGGGCAAAACTCACTTAAAAATAGAAATTTTGGGTTCAGCTGTGGTCATAAATGAAAGACTACCTATATTTGTCAGAGCACAGGTGGCTAGTTTAGGGGAATACAATAAGATCTGTGAAAAACCACCCAGTTCTATCCTCCTAGATCAGTGGTGGGATTCAGTCAGTTGGCACCACTTCGGCAGAACCGGTAGCTAATTTTTTTGTTGCCCAGGCCCAGAATGGACTTCCGGAAGCGGTATCCACACAGAGAACCGGTTGTTCGCCTATTTGAATCCCACCACTGTGCTAGATATTTATAGGCAATTTTTAGAATGCTGCTGCAACTGCTGCACAGAATCTCTGCAGGTTGGTAGAGATGACCAAGGATGTAATCAGGTTGAATTTGCTCAGAGGTGACTAGGGAGTTAGTCATTGGCTTTTGCAAAATTGAATTTGCAATTCTTGTTCAGTAGTTAGAGCTTAAATAGGCTTTCCTATTTCCAGACAGGTTAGCTTCTTAATTCCTTGTGTAAAGTCTTTTCATTATTTCTCATGTATATTGCTTTAGATATATCTATGTTGTTGAATGGGAATTACAGGGTATTATTGAAACTTATTCACCAATGTATCTTTAGTCTCTTTTTTAAACTGCTGAATGGTATGTTTGTAATGAGAAATAAACCTCACTGGGTTCAGTGAGATTTACCCCCTGCTAAGTCAGTACATGCTTACAGCCTAAGCAACTTGCACAATCCCAAAGGTCTGTCTTGCATCAATTTCTGTTGAAAAGATTGATAAAATTCCAGATTAGAAGAAATTGTTATTGGAGGGCAAAGGGAAAAGAGTAATTATCATACTTTCTATTTATTGGTTTATTTTTTACAAAAATCAATTGTCATTCCACTTTCACTCCTTTTAAAGTAGCGTGATTCAGAATTTCCTGTTGGAGCAAATTCCAACGTATTTTCGTCCACGCTGCATTGCTTTCTCATTATATAGATAACTGTGTTCAGTTATCTATGTAATATGGTACTTTGTGGTACTTTTTCTTTCTTCCATATTTTTTAATTCAAATATTAAGCAGACAATAGAGTAGAGTTGTAGATTAATGTCTTGGCTTGTATGCACAGGACCATAGTTTGTTTACTGAAATAGATGTACCTGTAGATGCCACCACAGCTGGATCACCACCAGTTCTATACAGCATCAAAACTGTGAAACTTTGAGGAAAATTGAAGCAAGGACCTAGGAGACAGAGAAGAGGATGAAGCAAGGATTCTTGCATGGAGGTCATGTGTGTGTGTGTGTGTGTGAGAGAGAGAGAGAGAGAGAGAGAGAGACAGAGACAGAGACAGAGAGACAGAGACAGGGAGAGGGAGAGGGAGAGGGAGAAGGAGAGACAGCCAGGAGTAATATCCAAAATAAAGTACCGTATTTTCCGGCGTATAAGACGACTTTTTAACCCATGAAAATCTTCTCAAAAGTTTGGGGTCTTATACGCCGAGTCGTCTTATATGCCGGAAAATACTATTCACCTCTCTGATCTTTTCTGCTGGACGGCGGGATCGCTGGGTGAATGGAGGTAGGCGATGGCGACCCGTGGTTAAGCGGCTGCAGCCGCCACCATTGCTCTCTCTAGGACTGGCCATGCTGGTGCTTCCAATACTGGCTGTCAGGTCCCCGACGAGAGGAGGGGCAGGCGGTCCCCAGAGGCGCGCCGCTCAACAGTAGGAAGGGAGCACCTTTGCTCCCACCGAGGCACCGCCTGACCCACGCCAACCAGAAGAATCGCTTGCCCGGTCATGGAGTGCGGAACTGAGAGCAGCAGCGCACCAAGCGAGAGAGCTCAGAGGAAAGAAGGCGAGGCACCCATTTGGCGGGGAAGGAGCAAAGCTGGGCAAATCACAGAGCAGGCGGAGCAGGGAAACGTTACAGGGGAAAAGGGGGTGGGGTTTAAAAGGCGAGGCGGGGCGGGACGTGGGCCTGGAGACGTTCTGTTAGAAGTAACGAAGGAGTCTCCGGGCGCTTTCTGGTTTGGATTGTTCGAACTGAGGGTGCCGCTACAGTCCTCGTGTTTCCCAGGGTTGCCTGTCATGCCAGAGGTATTCCCTGTAGCCCCAGATTCTTTAGCTCCCCACTTTCCTTAATTCGGGTGAATTTTGTGCTCCGTGGAGAAACATTAATACGCAAATGCCATTTGTTTAACCGCGCAAAACTCGGGGGAAACCTTGGTATTTGGGAACGGAAAGGCTTAAGACTTCATTTCTGTTTTATGCACGGGCTGGGAGGGTCACGAAGTTTACCTCTTTTATTTTAGCAACATCGTGGCACTTATAAAAAAAGGGTACTAACACTAAATGAGTTGTTAATATGCAGATTGTGTGCCAGGAAGTGAAATATTGAGTTATTAGCCCAAACCCTATAATTTAACAGAAAAAGTAGGGGGTCGTCTTATACGCCAGGTCGTCTTATACGCCAGAAAATACGGTATAGTTGTATTTCATTGTCAATGCCTTTCAGGTGAGCCAAAATAATTCTCTCAAGCAGTATGGTACTCATGAAATCATGGAGGTCCAGGTTTGGTCCAGTCACCAAACAACATTCTTCCTTTCAAAATGTGCTCACACCTCCTGCCAACATCTCCTGTACCTGATTGCTTCATAGGTCAACTCGTCAATTGGCTTTTCTCCTCCTTCTTATCCAAGCATCTTCTCAGCTTCTCTTCAGAGGTAAGACTTCCAGCACTTCACATTACACTGATTCAGCTGCCACCTGGGAGAGCCAGCTTTTCTATTGTATGTGGGACTTCTACCCTTTTGATTGTCCTTTATTTGGCCTGACAGAAAACATTGGGATGATATGAGTTAACTGCCTGGAAGTCAGCATATTAAACAGTTCAGTTAAATTGATATTAGTTTGGCTTCCTACTGAAACAAAGTTTGACAAGGCTTATAGAGACCCATTATTAATATATGTTGATAATACACAAAGGAGCAAATGGCTGAAAAGAGCAGTTTGGCCTCTAACTGACTCGTCCCTACATTTTTAGCTGTTAACCTGATCCTGTAGGAAGAGTCAATATGGCAGCTACAACTGACTTTAAGCCCAATCCACTAACAAGAGAAGGTGTCTAGCCTGGTTCAATACATTAAAATACGACACAGATATTACCAAATGTGAGCAAATAAAACAATAAGCTGCTGAAGTTTATTGTTTATAAACAGCTCCTAATGAATTAATGCAATAGTTTAAGACATCAGGCTAGAAACTGGAAGACTGTGAGTTGGACCAGTCATTCCCTCTCAACACCAGGAAGAAAACTGTGGCAAAACACTTCCAGAATCTTGCCAGGAAAACTACAGAAAGTAGTCCAGGAAGTCAGCAGAAGTCAGTACTGATTTGAGGGCATGCACACACACACAAAGGTAATAGTCATTGATCCTTGTGTTTGTTACTGTAAGATCTGCTTTTTCCATGGAGTAAAGGTTCTACGTTTCCTTTCTTTCTTTATCATATGTATATGGCTGCCCATCTCATGAGAACTTGACTTCCCCCCCAGCTATTTTTCCAGAATCTGTTTTAGTATATATTCCAAGATATCGTTCAATGATGAGACCATCAATTATTTCTTGCCAGAAAAGTGGTTCATACGGTACACTTTGCAACAGCTTTAATTGACCAAGTTTAGTTGTGAAACTTCTTGGATTGCCATTCTGAATTCTTTTAAGAAGAGAAGCGGGTGGGATATGCTTGGAAACAACTCAACGATCATGATTGGTTGTGAAGCTTTCTGCCAAATTAATCTCTTCTTTTAATTCTTCTCCAAAAGAGATGGCTCCCTTCCCACTGTGTTCTTTTGTTTTGAAAAATACTTAAAAGCGGTTTAAAGAAAACATCAATAATTTGTCAAAAAGATTTGCAGACATCTAATATTTTAACATCAATTCCTTCTTCCTAACTGACTTAGGTGGATGTGTTACTCAGCTTTCAAGAAGAGAAAATAAAAGGATTATCAACGAGGTAATCATGTTTAGATTCTCTCAACACTTCTATATTATTACATTTCCAGGAGCAATAATAAGAAAGGCAAGATAAGGAAGACTTTTTCAGTGAGAGGGAAGCACTGAAATTTTGGGAAACACACAGGAGATGGCAGTACTTGGCTAATGTAAGCTAAGAAGGGTTAGACATGGTTCATTCCTGGATGGGAGTTCAGCAGGAAATGCTTCAACTGAAAGATAGATTGGTTACCTGAAAAACCATCCAGGGGAAAGGGTGATGGTAACTATATTTATACTGCTGCCAAGAAAACTACAAAGCTGTGTTACCTGTAATCACCAGGAGTCAATTTTAGCTAAGTCTTTGGAAATCATCAAGTTGGGGAAGGCTGGGATGAATGTACATCTAACTTCCCCCATCCCAGGATACATTCATAGAAAATAAAAAATTCCACAGCCCAGTATTAGGAAGCATGCCCATTTGCCCAGAAAAAAAGACATATCCTAGCATCAGATGGCTTTAAATGGAGATTGAAAATTGGGAACTCCAGCAAGATTTGCATCAGTGGTGATAAGGTACTGTATCTGTCCATTTACTTTCCCTAATGGCTACTGGTTTCCTGCTGTGCATAAGATCTTACCCATAAGATGCTCCTCCTGCTTAAATTGCTGGTGGTATGTAGCCTTCATTAATATCTGAACGTTGATTCATTGATTGAAATCCTGCTCTTCACCATCTCCTGTGCTTTTTCACTTTTTCTTGTCTTCTTCACTAACAAAAACCAGACGGTATGAACTTCAATGGGAAAAGTGGTTGTTTGTCTCTTTGAAATGTCACACGATTGACTTACAACCATTCATTTAGTGACTGTTCAAAGTTACAACGGCACTGAAAAAAGTGACTTACGACCATCTTTCACACTTATGACCATTGCAGCATCCCCATGGTCACATGATCAAAATTCAGATGCTTGGCAAGTGGTTCACGTTTATGACGGTTGCAGTGTCCCGCGGTCATCTGATCTGCTTTTGCGACCTTCTGAGAAGCAAAGTAAATGGGGGAGCCAGTTTCACTTAACAGCTGTGTTATTAACTTAACAACTGCAGTAATTCATTTAATAACTGTGGCAAGTAAGGTCATAAAATGGGGCAAAACTCACTTAACAAATGCCTCGCTCAGCAACAGGAATTTTGGGCTCAATTGTGGTCGTAAATTGAGGACTACCTGTATGTAAAATGAAGATAACCAGAAATAACTATAGTACATTTGTTAAGTACCTTGGCAGAGCAATAAAATTGATCTGGGGAGTGTAATCATTTTCAAGCTGAGTGCAAACCAGCAGGGGGATATAGCTACACAACAAAAATAGGGGGGAGGTGAATGTGAGATTAGTATTAACAGAACCATAGTTCCCAAGTTAAGGGTTGGACTTTATCTTAGGAATATCTTGTGTGACGCTCCTAGGCATCAGTATGGCTCCCAGATATGTCCCTGCTCTAGCTGATTTTTTTTTAAAAAAACCTCTTTTCATGGATTTAAATGAATAAATAAGAAAGAAGCTGATACAGTGCAAAGTAAAGCACTAATGTCTAGCATCATATTTATTTGTAGCAAAGACATTGGATTCTACAGAGATCCCATTGGGATGGCAGAGAGTGGGTGTTCGTTTAGCTTTTGGTAAATGGATGTTTTGTGACCAGCCCTACTTATCAGGACAACTATTTTGTAAACAGGCAACCATTTGGTGAGTGTACCCATCACATGTCCTAGTCCCAATAGTCTGACCCATGACTTGAAAAACTGGACCTTTTTTTCCAGATGTCATATGAGGTGGATAGCCCTAATTTCTGTATTGTCCATAGCACTTTTAACACATGGAAACAATCTATGTTTCTTTCACACTATTCTCTCTGTCCACGAAAAATCTAACATCCAATGCAAACCAGATGTGGTTGTGTAAATTGCACAAAAACATTGAAGATTTTCATGGAACTTACTGTAAAGATGATAGTTCAAGCAATATTCCAGATTTCATGCCCAGGGGATCAACTAACGGATACCTTTTAAAAGCAAAGGAAAGTGGGGGGGAAACACATTTTGCCTCATCATCTAGTTTTCTAAAGTTAATAAAATAGGAAAAAGCTGGAAAAGTGACTGTTAATGAATAACGACAAGTCATTTCCTGTGGTCTTAAAACAGGCCATCAATTACAGGCAGCCTTTTAAATTCTACAGGCTAAAAAACGGAATTCAATATTGTTCAGCTGGTTGTGTATTGCTGAGTGATTTGCAACGTGGGTAAAAAAAATAATGTATTTTTAAAAAGAAGAAAATAAATTCCAACCTAATCCTTTATCTGTATAATAGTACAGTATTCATACAATTGACCATTTTGCTAAAATTGTTGTTGTTGTTGTTGTTGTTAGTTGCGAAGTCGTGTCCAACCCATCGCGACCCTATGGACAATGTTCCTCCAGGCTTTCCTGTCCTCTGCCATCTTCTGGAGTCCATTTAAGCTCACGCCTACTGCTTCAGTGACTCCATCCAGCCACCTCATTCTCTGTCGTCCCCTTCTTCTATTGCCCTCAATCTTTCCCAACATTAGGCTCTTCTCCAGTGTGTCCTTCCTCCTCATTAGGTGGCCAAAGTATTTGAGTTTTAGCTTCAGGATCTGGCCTTCTAAAGAGCAGTCAGGGTTGATCTCCTCTAGGACTGACCGGTTTGATCGCCTTGCAGTCCAAGGGACTCGCAGGAGTCTTCTCCAGCACCATAGTTCAAAGGCCTCAATTCTTTGGCGCTCAGCCTTTCTCATGGTCCAACTTTCACTGCCATACATTGCAACTGGGAAGACCATAGCCTTGACTATACGCACTTTTGTTGACAGGGTGATGTCTCTGCTTTTTAGTGTGCTGTCTAGATTTGTCATGGCTTTCCTCCCCAGGAGCAAACGTCTTTTAATTTCTTGGCTACAGTCCCCATCTGCAGTGATCTTGGAGCCCAGGAAAATAAACGGTTTGCTAAAACCTTCTACTATATATACTTTCTCTTTCTGTATGGCTTGGATCACTTGTGATTAGAATAACTAGCCAAATAGCTCTAGCCTGAACTGTTAGCATAGCCATTTTTGTAGGAACCCTAATCAATATTGTATGAACAACAGAAGTTAGTTCAGGTTTTCCAGAGCTTCCTCAAATGTTTCACAGTAACCCCAATGTTTCATAATAACCCCAATAATACTTGCTACCCACATGGTAGCATTTGCACTGCAGATCTAAAGTAGGGTTGAATTTGCAGTGCTCCAATTATTTCTGAGGACTGCTGAATCTGGAGAATGACAAATTTTTCTAATCTTCTTCTAACATGCTTGGGACCCAAGAAACTGGGAGTTTACATATTCTGATACTATTAAGGAATGTAGAGTTGACCTAGGGGAAGGCATGGGAGAGCTGTTAAAGGTGGGGAGTAAATAGTTAACTAAGGACTCTAAGAAAAGATTACACAATCTTGAGGTAGAGGAAAGCATGAGAAAGAAACTCAGAGTAATAGCAATAGCAATTAGACTTATATACAACTTCACAGTGCTTTACAGCTCTTGCTATGCAGTTTACAGAGTCAGGGAATTGCCCCCAATAATCTGGGCCCTCATTTTACCAACCTTGGAAGGATGGAAGGCTGAGTCAACCTTGAGTCAGTGAGAATCAAACTGGCAAACTGCTGGCAGCCAGCAGTCAGCAGAATTATTTATTTATTTATTTATTTAATTATATTTTTATACCGCCCTTCTCCCGAAGGACTCAGGGCGGTGTACAAGGCAATAAATATAAAAAAGCGGAATACAAAAGTTAAAAAATGATTAAATATTTAGCCCAGTTTAAAACAGTATTAAAACATATTAAAACCCCAACCCTAACCCATCAGACCAGGTCAGAACTGCTCGAATAGATATGTTTTTAAGTCGCGCCGGAAGGAGCGAAGGTCGGGGGCCGTCCGAAGGTCGGGGGCCGTCCGGAGCTCAACCGGCAAGCGGTTCCATAGGTCTGGCGCGCCCACAGAGAATGCTCTCCCCCTGGGGGCCACCAATCGGCATTCTTTGATCGGAGGCACCCTGAGGGGGCCCTCTCTGTGGGAGCGCACTGGACGGAGGGAAGTTGACGCCGGCCGCAGGTGTTGCCGTAGGTAATCCGGACCCATGCCATGTAGGGCTTTGTAAGTCATTACTAACACCTTGAATCTCACCCGGAGGGCAACCGGCAGCCAATGCAGCTCGCGGAGCAAAGGTGTAGCATGGGAGTATCGGGAGACCCCCAGCACAACTCGCGCGGCTGCATTTTGCACCAGTTGGAGCCTCCGAGTGGACTTCAAGGGCAGCCCCATGTAGAGAGCATTACAGTAGTCTAGACGAGAAGTCACGAGCGCATGAGTGACTGTACGCAAGGCATCCCGGTCTAGATAGGGTCGCAACTGGCGCACCAGGCGAACCTGGGCAAAGGCCCCCCTAGTCACAGCTCCGATATGCTCTTCTAAAGAGAGCTGTGAATCTAGAAGGACCCCCAAGTTGCACGCCCTATCTATGGGGGGTAATAGCTCACCCCCCCATGGCCAAAGATACTGCATTCTAACCACTGCACCATCATGACCCATCCCGCCTTGATTTTGTTAGTACAAGTTAGAAAAGAGAGAAACTGGAATTCTGTTATTCTATCCTAGGGGTAGGCAACCTTGGCTCTTTTATGACTTGTGGACTTCAACTCCCAGAATTCCTGAGCCAGCCTACTGGTGCTAGAGTAAAGAACATTCCTGGAAGCCCTGCTCTGCCTGTTTCTGGACTTGGACCTGGCCTTCCTCAAAGGCTGACATCAATCTTGAAAGTCTGTTACTTTTCTCCCAAATAGGAAAACCTCTGCTTCTGTTGCAGTTTCAATCTCCTGAATTCAGGCAGCAGAGAAAGACCCCATTCAGTCTAAATGAACTATTTTTTTTTCCCAGTGTGGGACTTCCTCTGGACTGAGGTCAGACTCACCCTGTTACCGTATCTACCCAGATTCTGACTTGCTCTCCCTTTTCCTGTCAGTGAAGATGAAGAGATCCTGCCCTCTAGTTGGTTGGGCTACAACTTCCTGGAGCATACATGCCTGAAGTCAGATGTTACTGTTGATATGTATTTTCTTGGTTACATATAGTGAGGGATTTAGAGTATTGTCTTGCTCAATATTGTTTCATACATGTTAAAGGTAAAGGTAAAGTTTCCCCCGCACATGTGTGCTAGTCATTTCCAACTCTAGGGGCCAGTGCTCATCTCCGTTTCAAAGCCGAAGAGCCAGCGCTTGTCCGAGGACATCTCCGTGGTCATGTGGCCGGCATGACTAGACGCCAAAGGCGCACGGAATGCTGTTACCTTCCCACTGCAGTGGTCCCTATTTTTCTACTTGCATTTTTACGTGCTTTTGAACTGCTAGGTTGGCAGAAGCTGGGACGAGTAACAGGCACTCACTCTGTTATGCGGCACTCGGGATTCGACCTGCCAAACTGCCGACCTTCTGATCGACAAGCTCAGCGTCCTAACCCACTGAGCCACCAGGTCCCACTCATACATGTTATTTATTTCCAAATACTAGGCAAAGTTTAGCCTGGCCTTAGCAATCCTCCCCCCTTTTTTCCACAAATACACAATAGCATTGAGCAATAGCACTTAGACTTATATACCGCTTCACAGTGCTTTACAGCCCTCTCTAAGTGGTTTAGAGAGTCAGCATATTGCCCCCAACAATCTGGGTCCTCGTTGATAGGACTTGCAATTCAATTCATCTGGTGAGCACCTATGTATGCCTGCATACTCTTGCTACAGCAGTTCTTATAAGCACATATATAATAAGCTATTTTGTAGTTGTGCCAGCTCTGTTTTAACTTTGGCTGTGTCACTTCCACTTTGGCAGAAAGTGCTAAATCTTCATGATTAGAGAGACATTTGTACATAGGAACAAACAAATGTTTGGACCGAAATATGTTCTTATCAGCAATGTTATTTCCAGACTGGCAGTGCCCTTGGCTGGCCCACAAAAGACATACTACAAGAGATAAAATAATGCATCCAATACTATTTCTAATTGCCACTCTCCTTCAGCAGATGTTGTTTTCCTGAGACAAAGTACTCTATGTTATCCTTATGGTCTGAAGCACTAGAAAAATGCTCACGTCTTATTTAAACATTTACATAAATGGCATTTCATATACATAGAAGATCGAAAAGGGCAGGCATTGTCTCCAGAAACATAATTTCAAACATCACAGGAAATCATTTAGTACAAGTTCAACATCTTTAAAATCCAATTTGTCTAAAACAATATCAGCACCGGCAACAAAATATTGACAGAATTATGCAGGCTAACAAAACTTCCAACACATTTTGCAGGGCGGCACGTCCCTGTTTAATGTTTCAAGTACTCCTCCATACAGGTAGCCCCTGACTTATGACCACAACTGAGCCCAAAATTTCTGTTGCTAAGCATGAAAGTTTTTAAGTGAATTTTAAGGTTTAAGGTTTATTAAATTTTGACCCATTTTATGACATTTCTTGCTACAGTTGTTAAGTGAATAACTGTTGTTGTTAAGTTAATAACAGGGTTGTTAAGTGAATCTGGCATCCCCATTGACTTTGCTAGTTAGGTTGTAAAAAAGGGAATCACGTGACCGCAGGAGACTGCAAACGTCATAAATATGAGTCAGCTGCCAAGTGTCCGAATTTTGATCACATGACCGTGTGGATGCTGCAAAGGTCATAAGTGTGAAAAACGGTCACAAGTCACTTTTTTCCAGTGCCACTGTAACTTTGAAGAGTCACTAAACAAACTGTTGTAAGTTGAGGGCTTCCTGTATTTTTTTCCATACTGCTCATTCCCTTCACCCTTTTCTTAACTTTCTTTTTTTTTTCTACTTTTAAAGCTTTTGGTAGGATGGAACAGGGAGGGAGAGGAAATCATATAGTTTTCAGGATGTGAGTAAGAGAAAATTCCTACCGTGACTTTCAGAATTAAATAGTCCCTTTTCTTGTTCTGAGGGTTTTTTAAAAAAATATTTTTATGGATATGCTGGAATTGCCTATAAAATCAAAAGTGCTGCTATTTTATTGTAGTTGAGATTGGATACCAGCTCCTACAGATAACAGAAAATGGAATCTTTCCCATGCTAGGTTAGCTCTTCTTTCATGTGAGACATTTTAAAAATAACCCTCCCTAATTACATTTCAGAAAAAACACAAGCCATACCAAAGGTTTAAAAGGTTGAATGGAGACTGTTTGTCCTATTACTTCATCTTTCTCATCCTCATCCTCATATCCTTCTAATTGTGGCATGGACAAGACCTGCTTAACCAGTTTGATATGTCATGATAATCTCCCCAGTCCATAAAACTTTAGTTGTTCAGGTTTTTATGTAGTGTTTTCCCTCTGATCCTGTTCTAGCATGCTTCGTCAATAACTTTGTCAATAACATGATTAAGGGCTGCTACCTGGCCAGCCCCTATCGGACATTTTGGGCTAGTAAGAATATACTGTACATACCTCCTCCATTCACCTTACTGGGTTTAGTTCTCAATGTCTATTTTGACTTGGGCTGTAGAACTGGAGAAGGCCACAAGTTTTCACAGATACATCTGTTTGCATAAGCATAACTAGCACTTTCTAAAATGCTTCTAAAATCTTAAGGAGGGTCCTTACATAGACAGGCTTATAGTTAACCTCTTTTGAAAGCTCACGATACAGTACTTTTATTGAAAAAAAATAGGGATCATGCTCTGTTGGGGTAATGCTAGTTCTCTACTGCACAGAAGTTCACTCTTAACTGGGAAAGAGCGTTGGGTTTCATCCACAATGGTCGTGTTGTGGGTTTTCTGCTCCTTTTGCTGAAAGAGGTTTTGTGTAGCTGTACTTTTCCCTTGTTTTTTTTAATTATTATTATTAGTTCAGCGGAGCAAGTGGCAACATTTTGCCTTGGTTACTTTGGGGTGCTTCCAGTCACACACCCCTCACTGTCAGCAC
This sequence comes from Vipera berus, assembly GCF_964194415.1. NCBI lineage: Eukaryota > Metazoa > Chordata > Lepidosauria > Squamata > Viperidae > Vipera > Vipera berus. The sequence continues at coordinate 145,735,010 of NC_138204.1, forward strand.
TGTTATTCCCTTGTAGCATTAATCAAGGAAAGAAGTTGCTTGTTGTCAAATACTTCCTGCTGCTTCAACTGGGTGCCCTTCCTCTGTACCTGTGAAAGGATCAGATTGTTTTTGGACACTATAGCTTTCTTTAATATTAGACTGACTGGCACATAATATGCAATGGGCATTTCCATTTTTGTGAGTTGTTAGTTGGGTACCTTGAAAGATTGCCATTCTAAGTGCCTGTGTAGGTTTGCCTACTCCTCCCCTACCACACATTAAGGAGAGTGCATGGCCCTGGTTTTTGTTATTGGCCAGTGAGGCTTAAGAGGAGGGATAAAGAAGCAAGGGGATCTTCTCCTTCTCTTACATTAAGGTAAAGGTAAAGGTTCCCCCGCACGTGTGTGCTAGTCGTTTCCAACTCTAGGGGCCGGTGCTCATCTCCATTTCAAAGCCGAAGAGCCAGCGTTTGTCCAAGGACGTCTCCATGGTCATGTGGCTGGCATGACTAGACGCCAAAGGCACATGGAACGCTGTTACCTTCCCACCATAGTGGCCTCTATTTTTCTACTTGCATTTTTACGTGCTTTCGAACTGCTAGGTTGGCAGAAGCTGGGACGAGTAACATGCTCACTCTGTTACGTGGCACTTGGGATTCGACCCGCCAAACTGCTGACCTTCTGATTGACAAGCTCAGCATACTAACCCACTGAGCCACCATGTCCCTTCTCTTACATTATTTCATATTAAAACAATAAGGACTGTATCTCTTCTTGGTCTTATTACTGACACAGGACTGGGGTCAGGAACAAGGGACTGGCACAAGGCACTTTGATGCAACTGCCTAGCTGTGCTCATAGACCAACCAAGCATTTGCAATCAAACCCACAGAAGAGACCATGTGGGTTTTAGTAAATCCCTGTGCAAACAGGATTTTTAAAATAAAAAATGGAAATACAAACATTCTCTGAAAACTATATGGAATGGTATGCGAGCAAAAAATCATCATTTTTTTAAAGAATCCCATTCTTGGTTGTAAATGCCACCATTATATCTCTATCAGGCAGATATCAAATCACTGTCCAACCTTGATTACTTGACTTTTCCAGTAAAGATCTTCATACAGTGTTGGCCACAGTTATATTTTTTTATATATATTTATATTTATATACCGCCCTATTCCCGTAGGACTCAGGGCGGTTTACAGGGAAAAATTAAAAGTTAAAATACATCATATATAAATTAAAAACAATTAAAACTAAGATTAAATTAATCCCTGAACTTAACTAAAACCCCATTAATTAAAAATTAAAACCCCTCAGTTGATTACTCTCCTTTCTCCCACCACCGCATCCCAATTTAAATCTTACATTGGTTTAGCCATTCCATGCATCTGAAAAAGTGAACCAAAGTTCACAAAAATGTATGTATTTAATAAAATGCATTGTCTAAAGAGGTGCTACCAAACCTCTGCATTTAGGCTACCAGAGACTAACATGTGTCTCCTCCTACAGTGTTGTTTTGCCAGTGTTAAAAGTGGACACGATGGACTTTTGCCTAAACTATAAGTGCAAACCTGTTTAGTTCTGGTCATGGCATCCAACCAGTAGCCTCGCAACAATTACTAATGACTATTCATTATTCACTGGTTTCATTGTGCTGAAACTAGTTGACAAGAATTCTCACCCTGATTTTAGCTTGTAACACAGATGTATAATAATAATAATAATAATAATAAGTTGGAAGGGACCTTGGAGGTCATCTAGTCCAACCCCCTGCTCAGGCAGGAAACCCTATACCATTTCAGACAAATGGCTGGCCAGTCTCTTCTTAAAAACTTCCAGTGTTGGAGCATTCACCACTTCTGGAGGCAAGATGTTCCACTGGTTAATTGTTCTAACTGTCAGGAAGTTTCTCCTTAGTTCTAGGTTGCTTCTCTCCTTGACTAGTTTCCATCCGTTGCTTCTTGTCCTGCTTTCAGGTGCTTTGGAGAATAGCTTGACTCCCTCTTCTTTGTGGCAGCCCCTGAGATATTGGAACACTGCTATCATGTCACCCCTCACCCTTCTCTTCATTAAACTACACATACCCAATTCCAGCAACCGTTCCCTATATGTTTTAGCCTCCAGTCCCCCAATCATCTTTGTTGCTCTTCTCTGTACCCTTTCTAGAGTCTCAACATCTTTTTTACATCGTGGTGACCAAAACTGGATGCAGTATTCCAGGTGTGGCCTTACCAAGGCATTGTAAAGTGGTATTAGTACTTCACGTGATCTTGATTCTATCCCTCTGTTAATGCAGCCTAGCACTGTGTTGGCTTTTTTGGCAGCTGGAGCACACTGCTGGCTCATATTTAAGTGATTGTCCACTAGGACTCCAAGATCTCTCTCACAGTTACTACTATTGAGCAAGGTACCACCTATACTATACCTGTGCATTTGATTTTTCCTGCCTAAATGTAGAACCTTACTTTTTTCACAATTGAATTTCATTTTGTTAGATAGTGCCCAGTGTTCGAGTCTGTCCAGATCCTCCTGTAGCTTAAGCCTATCTTCTGGAGTATTGGCTATTCCTGCCAGCTTGGTGTCGTCTGCAAATTTGATGAGTTCCCCATCTATCCCCTCATCCAAATCGTTGATGAAGATGTTGAAGAGCACTGGGCCCAGAACAGAGCCCTGGGGCACCCCACTACACACTTCCTTCCATGTAGATGCAGTTCCATTGAGGACCACATGCTGAGTACGGCCTGTCAGCCAGCTACGAATCCATCTGGTGGTGATGCTATCTAACCCACATTTTCTATCTTATCAAGTAGTAGGTTGTGATCTATTTTATCAAATGTCTTACTGAAGTCCAAGTAAATTATATCTACAGCATTCCTCTGGTCCACTAGTTTTGTCACTTGGTCAAAGAATGCAATAAGATTTGTCTGGCATGATCTGTTTTTGACAAACCCATGTTGGCTTTTAGTGATAACTTTGTTCACATCAAGGTGTTCGCTGATTTGTTGTTTGATTATCTTTTCCAGAATCTTCCCAGGTATTGAGGTCAGGCTGATAGGTCTGTAGTTTCCTGGATCTATTTTTTTCCCTTTTTTGAATATGGAAACTACATCAGCTCTCTTCCAGTCCTCTGGTAGTTCCCCAGTGCTCCAGGATCTTTGAAAAATATAGTTCAGTGGTTCTGAGATCACGTCTGCCAGTTCCTTGAGAACCTTGGGGTGTAATCCATCTGGTCCTGGTGATTTGAACTCATCTTGGCTGGACAGGTGCTCACTTACCATTTTCTTGCCTATCTTAACTTGTGTTTCTATTCTGTTTTTTATGGCACTGGTTTTGGTAGGTTGGACTGTTTTTTCCCTTTGTGTAAAGACAGATGCAAAAACGCGTTAAATAGTTCTGCTTTCTCCCTGTTGCTTGTCACCTTCTTGCCACTTTCCCCCACTAATGGACCAATCATTTCCTTAACTTTTTTCTTGTTTCTTATATGTTGAAAGAAGCTTTTTTTGTTATTTTTGACTTTAGTTCATTTTGAGCCTTAGCTTCCCTCACTTCATCTTTGCAGGCACGGGCTATTTGCTGATATTCTGCCTTAGTTATGTGGCCCTCTTTCCACTTCTTATACTTATCCTTTTTATCTTTCAGTTTATCAGAGAGTTCTTTATGCAGCCATGCTGGTTTCTTTTGATGCAGTAAAACATTCCCGGTCCCAAGGAGAGCACAATTTCGTAATAGGTTCTCTGTGTATTTGCAGAAATGACACTTGGAAAGAAAAGGAATAGCAACTTCTTGCTTTCCATCCCATCTCAGGAATGCTTCCTAATATGGCAGATACCTTTGCACAGATTCACAAACTACCAATCTCCATCAAATTGCTGACAGGGAAGGAATAAAGTTTCATTGCTACACAGAGTCAATCAACAGGAAGAAATAAAAAAAAACACCAACCACTGGCATGTACTTAAATTTATTCAGAAGAAGGATAAAAGAAGGTTTCCCCAATCCCAAGGAAGTTTGAGTAGCTTCAAAAAGAGGAACAAAAAGGCCTCTTTCCTTCCCTTTTCCTCCTTAAAAGGAACTAGTAATGAGAAAACTGAATGCTTGGAGGGGCTTTTGAAGGTCAATGTGGTCCAATCACTTCCTAGTTAATGACTGTTCATAAAATTCTTGGAGGCCGCACACCTCATCTTTGTCCTTTCCCCCCAGCTCTTCCAAATGGATGCCATTTAGCACAATGCAACCACTGAAGTTAAAATTCTTTTATTTATCTTGCTATAAATATGGCTAACTGCTTGTCAACATTTTTATTGGCTGTGTTTCTCACCACTGTAAAAGCAGGCTGGTCTCTAGACCAATAAAGCAGGGTATGATTTTTGTAAGCCACTATTTTTTTTTTTAGTTGAGAAAATATTTAGGTGGTACGGTAATATCTCTATGGCTGGCTGGAGGTGAAAATACAGAAATATATTCAAGAAGAAAAGTTTCTCCACCCAGAACTAGGAAAGGACATTTTGTTTTGTGCGTATCAGGCATTTTGACTTGTAATTTTTGCAAAGTCAGAATAGAAATAAAATAAATGTGAAAAATCACCCCCAAAGCCTCTTTTGTGTAAAGTCCATGTTGTTAAGTCAACACTGGCCAAACAATATAAGCTAGTCTGTATTACTGAATCTGGCACATATACAAGAGACGTGCAGATGATGGTGAGAAAGCCTGATGCCCATCAGTTTATTAAATAAATTACAAATGGTGCTTATTCCATTCTCCAATCCATGATTCTATCACTCTCTCTCTCTGTGTGTGTGTGTGTGTACATGTATTTTAAAAAAGCTGTATTATATCCCCAAAGATAAAAGGCATTATGAGGCACCACTATGGTAATGAGGCAGAGTTTTTAAACCTTTGTGGTGGCATGACCCTTTAAACTTTCTAATAAGTTTTGCTTTCTCATTACTCTGGTATCATAGAGATCTGCTCAAAATAATACATTTTAATAAAGTTATAAATTGATACTCTCAAGAATTGCATGGTTTTGGAACGTGAAACTAACAGAAAAATCTTCCATATAAAGAATTCCTCTTGAGCTGACATTTCTTGATGATGAACGGTTTAAAAAATGATCCTGGTTGTTTTACTCAGAAAACTGAAGCCATAAGTAGAAATAGCTTAATATCCTTCTCAGATGTGGACAATGTAAGCAGGAGGATTGTTTTCCTTATTTAACTCTCCCATTTTGAATATGGTCGATACAATACAAAGATTATTAAAACAGTTCTTAAAGGCTTTAGTAGTTAAGAGATATTAGTGCTATATCTTGAAATCACTAGCCATATTTCTGTTTAGACCTGGCTTGATGAGATACAGTTTTGTGCCCAAAGTTCATCTGAATTGAATTGGTATTTGATCATATAAAAATCTGGGAAAATTCACATACATAATCAATAATTATGGGCATCAACTTCTATTGAAAATGATCAATAGAAGTTAAATTCTTCATAAGGTGCTTAGCAGCTAAGACAAAGCCAAATATTTTAATCCACTCTGCCTGGCCACACTCGTTGTCCAGAAATGCCAGAACCCGATCTGTCAAGTTTATTCCAATTAAAAAAGACTAAAGTCACTAAGATGGGAGTACCAGACCATCTTATTTGTCTCTTGAGAAACCTATATGCGGGTCAAGAAGCAACAGTGAGAACTGTACACGGAACCACTGATTGGTTCAAAATTGGGAAAGGAGTCCGGCAAGGCTGTATACTATTGCCCTGCCTATTTAACTTATATGCAGAGCACATCATGAGAAAGGCAGGGCTAGATGAATCAAAAATTGGAATTAACCTAAGATATGCAGATGATAGCATTCTAATGGCAGAAAGTGAAGAGGAACTAAAGAGCCTCTTGTTGCGGATGAAGAAGGAGAGTGCAAAACTTGGGTTGAAACTAAACATTAAGAAAACCAAGATCATGGCATCTGGCCCTCTCAATTCCTGGCAAATAGATGGGGAAGAAATGGAGGTAGTGACAGATTTTATTTTCCTGGGCTCCAAGATCACTGCAGATGGGGACTGCAGCCAAGAAATTAAAAGACACTTGCTCCTGGGGAGGAAAGCCATGACAAATCTAGACAGCACACTAAAAAGCAGAGACATCACCCTGCCAACAAAAGTGCGTATAGTCTTCCCAGTTGCAATGTATGGCTTTGAAAGGTGGACCATAAGAAAGGCTGAGCGCCAAAGAATTGAGGCCTTTGAACTATGGTGCTGGAGAAGACTCCTGCGAGTCCCTTAGACTGCAAGGCGATCAAACCGGTCAGTCCTAGAGGAGATCAACCCTGACTGCTCTTTAGAAGGCCAGAGCCTGAAGTTGAAACTCAAATACTTTGGCCACCTAATAAGAAGGAAGGACTCACTGGAGAAGAGTCTAATGCTGGGAAAGGTTGAGGGCAAGAGAAGAAGGGGACGACAGAGAATGAGGTGGCTGGATGGAGTCACTGAAGCAGTGGGCGTGAGCTTAAATGGACTCCAGAAGATGGTAGAGGACAGGAAGGCCTGGAGGAACGTTGTCCATGGGGTCACGATGGGTCGGACACAACTTCGCAACTAACAACAACAACAACAAAGTCACTATTACATATGCCATGCCTCCATGTCCCACTCCCTCCCTAGCTTGATTTTTAGGTGTGTGCCTCTCCCCAAAACTAGGGCTTATTTTGGGGGTAGGTCTTACTTTCTGGGAGTAGTTTGCCCTGCCACCATTGGTTTTCTCCTTGGCAGTGTTTTGATTAGGATATTGCTTTCTGCTTAATTGTCTGTCTTGTTGATAGTTCCTTAATTACAGTATTGTCTTCTGTTTCTATGAACCATCTTTAAACACCATTAAAAAAGAGACAATAAATGTTAAGAAAGAAAGAAAAAGACCTGAACATATCCTTTCAAGTAGCCAAAAATCATATAAGAAGGGATTAACACCAAACAAGCAAACAACAATACCCTAATTAAGGAACTACCAAGGAAAACACACATTCCTTCAACACTGTCCGAGCAAGCTACTATATATAAACAGGTAGCAAACCCACATTCTAAGATGTTCTAAGATGGCGGCGCCTGGAATGGCTGCAGCTGCATTGGCTCTTGAAGGGCTGTTTCCAGAGGAGGCAGAGGCGGAGAGGACCTGGAGCTTATGGAGCGAAAGAACTGGATGAGGCTGTCGGCAGGCCCAGAGGAAGAGAGAGAGAGGCTTTTGGAGGAGTTGGTGGCGGCGGCAGCATGCTCCAGGGGTGAAAAGAAGCAAGGCCTCTTTAAGGAAAAGGTGGAAGAGTCAGGATCAGAAAAAGGAAAGAATACAAGCTAACTTGAGGGCTAATCCACATGGAGCCCCATTTCCATCTGTCCTGTTTGCCATCGTTCACTCCCTAGAGACTAAAATGGACAATGTGAAATTTGAGCAGGCCCCGAACAAGGAGTATATATCGGAGGTGGTGACCCTTTGAGAGCTGTATGCAACGAAATTTCATTTTGATGTATGCCGATTGGTGTACATTCAAAGTGACAATAAAGTTATCATTAAAGTTATCATTATCACTAGCACTGATGATGTTACCTAGCCAGTAATGAAATGTCTACAAGCAAATAAACAAGCTTGGAGAGCACCAAGGATTTCCCAGCTCAACCCTGAGCTACAGATATTCTCTTCAATTGGTATCAATCCTGAATTTCACACTGTTCCAGTATAATCAGGAGTGGAAGATACCACTTCAAAGAACAAATCTCTGAATACCGATCAGTAAGATTAAGGAAAAAAAGCTAAAATAACAGTTCAAGAATTCTGATGAAAACTTTATCCTTTGGATGAAAAAAAAAACATATTCAAAATCTAGGCAAATAAAAAAAAAGTTGGATTCTTTCTTGTTTTCCTGTGTTCTTAAAAGTTAAGGTGAAAGAGGCCTGTTTCTTTTGAGAAGATGGGTCAGTCTATATCATTCATAGATCATTCAAATGACTTGTCTTTTTATTAATGTAAGAATCAACTCTAAGAGCAAAGCTTCTGGGGCAGGCAAAGTTGGAATAACAAAGAATGGGCAATTAGCGCTATTTCAGATGACAGTCTTGTAAGATTGGAATGGATGCAATTTTGAAGCCTCCTGATGAACTGCTCACAAATGACCTCTGCATTATGGGCTCCCTTGTCCCCTAAAAAGGTTAAAAGAGAAAAATGTACCTCCATCATTTTCTAATGCACAATAACCACCATTCAAAGCTCTGAGAAGATATTTCCAATTGTCAGAAAGATACCGAGCAGCACTTGCTTAACATCAAACAATCTGCCAAATGGAAGAATGAGATACATTCTTGAGTGCTTCAGCAAACTCCTGCTCACCCATCTGTCCAAAACCATTTTTCTACTTAAAACGTGAAATATTTTCTCACATCCACAGAGTTTTTCAGTTTGAAACAGCTGTTGTGAGAACAAATGAAGTCAGGAAAGCTTGGGATAGGCTGCAGGAAACTTTTTATAAACATCTGGAACCCACATTTCCAGACCCAATACACCAAACTATAAAAAGCTTGTATCTATTGGAGGACACCCAATGAGGTCTGGGGGGGGAGGTAACCTAGGCCAATTTGGAACAACACAGCAAAATCAGTAAGTAGAGAGCCAAGAGTATGGCTGATTCTAAAGAGGCCCTGTGTTCCGTAACATCCTTTGCATGTATTTGAAACAAACTGACCTTTTGGTGTATTTATCCTAAAGAGAACTCACCTGTACTTTTGGTGGTTTTATACCATGAATCCTGTGATAGAATTCTTGATTGAAAAACTACAGTTGTCAAATGCATACAAGGTACATAAATTAGGATAAAACATAATAGAGAGAAAATCCATTCAAATACCTATTAAAAGACAAATATTTCTTTGGATTAGCCAAAAAGAAACAAAGTCAGGTTAAATGAAGCAACACAAACTTATGAATGAATAAATTCAAGCTGACACTGGGAAAAAAGTTGATATGGCTATGGTCACATGGGAATAATTAGGACAGTAGATATTCATAAATTGCCCTCCTTTTTAAATTATAACAATACATTTTTACAAAAGTCTCAAAGGCTTGATAGCAGAGTTAGAAGGGGAACAACCCTCCCCCCAAAAATGTCTGTGTCTAAAATATATTTTATCCATGTTTTTCACGTATTATGACCATAGTTGATAAACATCTTGAAGGTAGAAGATGGACGCTTTAGGTTGTTCACACAGCTCTTGAATTTTCTGCCATGAAATGGCACGTTTACGGAATTCCTCGGGGATGCTATGAAATATTCATCAGCTTCAATTTGTAAATGGCCTAGCAACATACTGTGTAAATGAACCTCGAATAAAACAGCCACATTAAAATGGAAGGTAGCTACAAACAACACGTGTTTTGTGAGCATGGACAAGCGGCAAACACAAACAAAAAGATTTCTGCTTAGAAGCAATCATGACGTTGAACTACCGATGATGCCTTATATATATATATATATATATATATATATATATATATATATATATATATATATATATATATATATATATATATATATATATATATATATATATATATATATATATATATATATATATATATATATATATATATATATATATATATATATATATATATATATATATATATATATATATATATATATATATATATATATATATATATATATATATATATATATATATATATATATATATATATATATATATATATATATATAGGTATATATGTGTGTGTATATAAGAATACATATTACATGCATATTTTAAAACAAATTCTTTACTTTTTCAAATACAGCCTAAGGTGAAAGCTTTAAATGTGAAACCATAATGATCAGATAGGTCTTGAGCATGCACAACATTTTTCAGGAAGATCACCTCTTAGTTAATTATCTCTTCAAAGATGAAAATTACCTTTTTCAGTACCTCTTTTCCTTTAGGATTATTACCTTTTCCACCATTACCACTGCATAAAAGAAATTTATTATAGATTTGGTGCAATATTTACACATTAACCTATTTCTGAACGCAATGACATCCAGGACTGCAGATGGAATGTCAATGGATTTCCACAGGCATACCATATTTCTTTCGATGATATGTTTCTTTTTTACTACTTGGATTGTTTACAGGGATGGATTTGCTCTCAGATTTAATTGAATCTTACTTGCTGATGCTGAGGTAGGCAAGGAGGTCTGCAGGTCTGCAAAGCATTCCTGCTATTCTCAGTACCCTTATCAGAATGATCCACTCCAGAGAAAAGGATTGGACTGCAAAGCCATTTCAAAAACCTGCCAGAACAATCTTGGCAATCCTTGATATGCAGAGGCAATTAACTTCAGCCAGTTGGATCCTTTGTTACTATGGTAAACAATATACAAAAGTTGGCTGAGTAACCCAGACCCTAGCCTAAAACAAATCAGAATTACATCAGAGAGACAAAGAGAGAGAGAGAGAGAGAGACAGAGACAGAGACAGATAGAAAGTGTGTTGGGTTGTGTTCTCAACTGTGTTGGGAAGATACTGTATACCGTTAGTCAATATTCATTGCACAATAATGCACTAGCCTGCACATAATATTTTTAAAAAATGGATTATAAGCAAACATCACCATCTGGTGGCTGATGAGGAAAAAAATCTGGTTTTTCTCTCATCTGCTGTTATGAAGAAGGTCACACATTTGCTTAGATGTCTTTTTAATCAAATGGCAATATGGTGATTTGCCACTTTTCAAATATCAGTGCACAAATATCGATCCCTGACTCATCTCAGTCTCCTTAAATAAGATGAAAGAGATGTAGTCTCAAACCTTTTTAAATCAGGAAGCATGAGAATAAGGTAAAGGTCAAGGTTCCCCCACACATGCGTGCTAGTCGGTCGTTTCCAACTCTAGGGGCCGGTGCTCATCTCCGTTTCAAAGACGAAGAGCCAGCGCTTGTCCGAGGACATCTCTGTGGTCATGTGGCCGGCATGACTAGACGCCAAAGGCGCACGGAATGCTGTTACCTTCCCACTGCAGCGGTCCCTATTTTTCTACTTGCATTTTTATGTGCTTTCAAACTGCTAGGTTGGTAGAAGCTGGGACGAGTAACAGGCGCGCTCACTCTGTTACGCGGCACTCGGGATTCGACCCGCCAAACTGCCGACCTTCTGATCTACAAGCTCAGCATCCTAACCCACTAGCCCCCAATAAAGAGAATATTTGGAAATCTATGGGGAAGCACTTTACCTGATCTTCTTTCCTTCCCTCCCAAAGACATATTTGGCATTAATTTCTCACGCATATTCTAAAATTATCTTGAAAACTAAGCAGATTAAATGAAAAGAACATTGTAACATTTGGTGCATGACCAATCATACATGTTTCTTCTACATGGCACCTCTGCAAACCAGTCACTAAAAAACAACAGTGGCAGATGATTTTGTCCTTGCCTCTTGCTTCTGGACTTCCCATGAAGTTACAGAAACTGGCTGTGGGAATCAGGAATCTGGAGTAGAAGGACAACTGTGTAGGAGTTCTTCATATATCCTGTTATACTATTAAGAAATAAGCTGAAAATTCAGTTATTTTAGTAAAACTTGATGGCTTCCTTGACTAAACAAATTGATTGGAAGAAACAATCAATCCCAAAATAAGAGGACGTGATTAATCAAATAGCATATTTGCCCATAACTGACCCCAACGTTTCTCTTGTTAAGTGAGACAGATTTTAAGTGAATTTTGACCCATTTTATGACATTTCTTGCTACAGTTGTTAAGTGAATAACTGCTGTTGTTAAATTAGTAACACAGTTGTTAAGTGAATCTAGCTTCCCCATTGACTTTGCTAGTCAGGTTGCAAAAGGGATCACATGACCATGGGACACTGCAAACTTCATAAATATGATTCAGTTGCCAAGTGTGTGAATTTTGATCATGTGACCCTGGGGATGCTGCAGCAGTTGTAAGTGTGAAAAACGACCATAAATCACTTTTTTCAGTACCGTTTTATAACTTTGAACGGTCACTAAACAAACAGACCCAGATTGTTGGGGGCAATTAAGCTGACTTTGTAATAATGCCGCTTGGGTGTGTGTGTGTGAAAGCCCTAATAAGCAGGCATATACATAGAATGAAGGCTACTGCTAAGCTTGTAAGCCGCCCTGAGTCTTCGGAGAAGGGCGGGATATAAATGGAATTAAAATTAAAAAAATAAAATAAACTGTTTTTAAGTTGAGGGCTATCTGTATTTATATCAACTTCCAACTGGTAAGCAGCATCTTTAAAAAGTCAGTCATCTTTTTCTTACCCAGAGGTGGATGCCTTTTATTTCTGACTGCCTGTCAGGAACAAGCAATATACTGCCAAACCATTTATATACTTATTCCAGAAATCACATAGGTGAAATTTTCTACAGAACCAATTGAAAGCACATCGCTAAAGCTTTAGTTACCACAATAAACATTCTAAATCTGAAAGTCACTCCTTTGAAATACCATTATATTTACTCAGTTTCATCACTAACATTCCCATGAGGCTTTAGCTGCAATCCTGCCCTGTGATTGGGTTATAAGTATTGTATTCTATGGCACTGGGGAAAAAAACTTGCTGCTACTCTGGCAAAAACATGTGCGTGATCATTGAAAAATTATGGAGAGGTGATGACAAGGCAGATTTTTAGATGAAAACAAATATTTTGTTTCTCTTTCCAAAAAGAAAAAGGAGGCTCCAAACTGCTATTGATATTGGGGGAAAATTCTAGGTGAAGTCATTGAAAGACTGCTCTATCAACATTTTAATAATGTGGTTATTAACATAAGAAGTTAGCTTGGAGTTTTCAGGAATAGGTTTTACAAGGTTAACCTTGTCTCATTTTAGAATGAGCGGTTTTGTGAGGAGATTGGGAGAATGCTGTAGATGTCAGATATCTTAATTTCAGCAAAGCATTTGAAAAATATCCCATGACATTTCATTAGCAAGTTAATTAAGTAGAGGCTGAATGGATTGTCAATTAAATGGAGACATATCTGATTAAACATTGTACTGAAAGAGTGCTTATCAATAGTTCCTCATCATAAATGGAGGGTGGGTCCAAATGGGATGGCCCAAAATTGGTTGGGACAATTAATATCCTAGAAGACAAAAATAAATTTCAAACAATCTTGATTGGTTAGAAGTGGATTGAAATAAAATTAAAATGAATAAATAGAAAGTTATGAACTCAGAAAACAGTAAGGCATAACAGTACTTAAAATAGTTGATTATAAACTAATTAGTGGGGATTTGCAAAGCATTGGAAGAGATATAGTTCAGTTAACTGCCCCTGGCTATCTCCACATGGTTTTTCATAGACAGCTATTGGGAGGCAGAGCTAAAATGGTGGTGGAGCGGAAGCTTTCTTGCTGAGCTCCTTGCAATATTTTATTTGTTCTACATGTGTAAAAAAGCAACTTTCAAAGAAATTGTGTGACCCTTGCAAAAGATGTGGTTGCTTTAAAAGTTTAAAAGAAAAGGCTTTTTTTGCAATCCCATGCACTGCAAAACACCTCTTTCAGCCTTATCAAACAAGAGTCAAATGCATAACTGTTATTCCATTAATATAAATATATTTTTCCAAACCAGGAGAAATAATTATTTTACTTTATTTTGTACAGACACTGTGTCAAGGACTCAGAGAAACTGGAATACTTTCAGAGAAGGACAGCAGGAAATGAAATACAATAAAAAGAAACTGAAGCAATTGTGTAAGTTTAGCTTTAAGAAGACTTGGGGGGGGATATGCCTTCTTCAAAAATGTCACAGAGAAGAAAATCAAGACATAGTGTCTTGAATTGCTCAGCGTCCAGGATTTAAGTTACAAGAGGTCAGATTCTATTCAGTTAAAAAACTTTTCATTTGTAAAAGTACCTCAACACTGTGGTCATTATCCAAAGAGATGAGAGGCTTTCCTTTTATTGGCTATGTTCATGTAAAGACTAGACAACCATCTGTCAGGAATGTTTTAATTTCAACTCCTGGATTGAGCAACTATGCTGGACTCATTGGTCTAAATTATCCTATCCAGTTCTATGATGTACATTCCACAGAACTGTGTACACATTCTATTTTCAAGTGTTCCAGCCCTCAGAAGGTCAGAGAGGACTAGTAACATTTCTGTAATACCAGATTTATTTACACACATTGTTTAGGCTGAGCATAAAGATAGGGAATCTCATGATTGACACCTCTATAGATCTTTCTTGTATAGCCAATTCATTGGGTAACCCATAGTGCCATCAATTTTTGACAGACACTGCATCAGCATTCTGCCTCCTTTTCAGAGATAGTTTGAATTAGATTTACTTTCTGATACTGATCTCACTTATTCCATCTTCTTGACTAGGGAGAAAGGGCAAATGAAAGAAGAAGACACCATCTTCCCAACCATCACCCATTTTAAGTCATCCTAGTTACTTCTGATCAGGTCCTACAAAATTGTGCAGTATTCTCACAATCTCCTCACAGAAATATTAGAACCAAGAATTTGCAAGCTAGACAGCTTCCCTTGTGATTCCGTAGCCAATATTAGGAACGTGATATATGTTCATATTGCTGAACCATGCAAGTGTTCCTGTGCTTCCACCTGGTATAATAAGGAAGAAGTTGGATGGATAGGGATCGATGGGAAAACGGATGGTGTAAGTTTTAATATCCATTAAACAGTCCAACCTCTGCCCCCATTTATAACCATAACTATTTGAAGATGTGCAGAAGAGGCAGACCTCTGATATAATGAGGCCCACACTTTAAGTCAGCCTGTTCTCCCACCTCACTAAAACCTTATTAAAACAAATGTATGCCCTTTGCTTTTGCTATCATGCATCATAGAAAAACTGAAATGGTTCCTGCAAACAAAGGAGAGACTGGGGTTTGTGCCTTACTTTATGAGTAAGTTATTAGAAAGATAACAAACAGAAATGTCTGAGGAAAGGAAGAATAGAGATGGATGGGAGAAAAGAGCAGACAAGTAAAGAAAGAACAAATTTGCAAGGTCAATAAGACTAAAGAAACATAGGATAGTATAACCCTCTAGAAAGCATAGAAAAGGCTAAGCAATAGAGGATAATCACAAATTATTCAGTGCCATACTCAGCAATCAATATTTCTCCCATTGACAGAAAAACTCAGAGGGTGGACACCAGAACACTCTTTCACATTTACACCATTGTGACTTAAACAGCAACTGTCATCTTAAGCAGATTTGACAGAGTATATAAGGTAGATATTAAAATCTCCTTTTAATGCTGATCTCAGGAGCCTTTGCCTCAGGAGCAATGGAATTTGCAAAAACATTGTATGCCATCATGAATAGCTATCAAAAGCTGCTGAAGATCACAACTGCAGACTTTTGAAAACAGACCTTTAAATTCTCACTGGTTCTTCAAACATGATGTCTTCTACAATAGATGATCTTGATATTTAAATATCAAATAGGATTTTCCCTGCTCAAAACACTGAAATGAATTCCCTTCCTGATAAGAGTTCTTACTGTAGTCTTGCTGGGAATGGGAAAGTAGATTTTTGCAGATTATTTTTTTTAAAGGGCATTTCTTTGAGGATGGCAGTTCTCCAAAGCCATGTTACACTGCCAAATAATAGCTAATTTTAAACTTACATCCCTTTTCATTATTGTGCCATTGAAAGGATAAATGCTTTCCTTCCACAGCTGGCAAAAATGGCGAAAGGAATCCTGTTTGAAAATAGGCTAGCCTTACTAACTGAGAAGACACTGTGCCAATTTATTCTGATTTGAATTCAGTGGGCTAGCTCTTATATATCAGTACTGGATTGCAGCACAAACATACGAAGTCCTGCATGGAAGTAATGGATCAACAGTGAAAGAACATGTAATGGAAGAATGATTTATTTTTTGTCAAAATGCTATACAGCATGTTCTCTGTAAGGGCTTCTCTGTCCCATTACCTTGGATCATTGTTGTTCCTTTAATCCAGGGGTCCTCAAACGTGGCCATTTTAAGACTTGTGGACTTCAGCTCCCAGAATTCTGGGAGCTGAAGTCCACAAGTCTTAAAGTGGTCAAGTTTGAGGACCCTTGCTTTGTGATCCCATATCCTTTTCCAAAGCCCTGCCCTGATCTGTGAGGCACTCCATATCTGCTGACAAGAAGCCAATCTGCTGTTTGGGACCAATGGGGAGATTTCTGATTGCAAATACCAGCTTCAGGAAACACGTTCTGACCAAGGGATAGCCTTACATTTGCCTTTAGCTCTGATATCTTGATCAACACCTCTTTTTCTTTTTTTTTGCTAACAGATGCATTTTAAAAAATCCTGCATTTGAAATGAAATTTTATCAATTCTGGCTCTGAAACTGTCAACAGAAAACGAATACTGTAGATGCAACAGACAGGAGTCTGTCTTATATTAGTCCTAGTCCCAAACCATCCAGTTTATTTGGGGAATGAGGTAGAGGTATGAGTACTTTTGTAAATTCTCTGATCTGCATAAATGATCCTTTTTATGATCCAGAGTCTCTTAGCCAAGCTTCCAACAAAGGTAGGGCTAAATTCATACCCCAACCCAGCTCTCTCCTGTCAGCATATAAAACTTCAGAATTTCTTTCAAGGAATGGATTCACTCTCTTCATTCCCAGGACTGAGACAATAGCCCAGAGAAGCCCCATGTCTCCACAGTAGTTTTCATTATCCTGGGCCATGGTAGAGTAGGTTGCAGGAAAGAAATACTACTTCATTTACACATAACCCTTTGGAATGGAAAAAAAATCCACCTATAAACCATCCATGGAGATCCTCCCTCATCCAAGTCATTGTTGTTCCAAAGCTGCTTTTCAAAAGGCAAAAGGACTTTCTTCCTTTTTTTTTTCTTGAAAATGTTTCACTTCTCATCCAAGTACTAAAGAAGCTTCTTGGATGAGAACCAAAATGTTTTCAAGGGGAAAAAAAACGAAGTCCACTGCCTTTTGAAAAGCACCTTTGGAACTACCTATAAGTCCCACTTGCAACATCATGTGACGTCGCGCAACATATCGGGACTATTTTGTCATTGCCAGCAATGGGGTGGGCGCAGCTTATGCGTGATGCATCTGGCCCGTGGGCTGGCAGTTTGACACCCCTGAGATATAGCAACATTTAAGGAAGAAAGAGTTGACCCATCAGTCTCGGTAGGCAAAGACAATTGAAGCCTAAAAAAAAAGTCAAATACGAAAGCTCCAATCAGGTGGGGTGTTATATGAGGTGAAGGGAACCTCCCTTTTTTTCCCTCAGGAATGGGAATCACTTTGGCTGGTAGAAAACCAATATTGCTGAGTTAGAAATCAGTGAATTAAAGAGCAAGCTACAATAATTGAAAGCTAAATGCAGATTAGAATTTGGTATTAATGTATAAACTGAGGTTGTGGGAGTTGTGTTACGTGTGTGTTGAGTAGAACCTGGCTAAAGTAGCAGTAGATGAAAGCAACCTCTCCAGAGATCTTCCTTCCTTCCTAGAACAAAGACTCAACCAAGTGAAATTTAATAAAAGTAAACTATATTGGATATGCGCTGATATGCCCTGTTTCACTTGGAGAAGAGAGTGCCAACAATCATTTCTATCTTGCAATTTTTTTATGAGTGGGTCTAATTAATGCAGAATATCAATCCCTATAAAAATTATTGTGTAGGATGTGTTACAGAGTCTCCTTGCCTTGGGAATTATGTAAGCAGTGGTATTCATGACCAGGAATAATTTGATATTTGCCATCAGTGACTGATGAAGGCAGAACATCAGGTCTGGCTAATGAATTATTCCGCAAGCTCTGTAATTTATTAGTGATTGACAATAAGTCCACAATTTCCAGGGAAGAAATGGTGAACTGAAAACAGATTCATTAAAAGGGAACCAATGACTGTGGCAAAAAGAAGAGCTGGCAAGTAAACCAGCTCTTCATATTTCTTCTCTGGATTAGGAGAGGACTTGAGATCACCCACAAGTTCTCCACAATTTGGTCCTCAAGAGGAGACCAAAAGACAGTGATTTCCAAGAGGTTTCAAGTTCTGGGAGACAAGGGAATAAAACCTTTCAATATTTAGCAAAAGAAGTTTGAAATACAAGTTTACCAGCATCCTGAAAAATCATGCCAGAGCTTATCTTCCAGTTGGGTGTTATTTTGGGGAAAACACTGTATTTGTTCAGGAACCAAAATTTGATGGTGCTAAAGGACGGGTCTTGTGATTAGTCCTCAATCTTCGGATTGTTGCAGTGCCTCCTCAGTGTTGTGAACAAAATTTAAGAGTTTGGCAATCAGGTTGCACTTATGACCAACTGCAACTTTCCACAGTCACGTAATTGCTATTTGTGACCTTCCTTACCACGGCCTTTCTTCACCACACCCTTCACCCACACTTCCCCCCTACCCTTTTTCTCTAGCATACCTGCACCAGCATGGACATACCCCGCCCTCTTTCCTTGGCCTCCCTGCACTCATACACATCCTATGTAGCCTTCTCTACCCAACCTTCTTGGGCTTGTGCCACACCACAACATTCCCCCCTCCCAATTCATGTATGCTGTTTCCTAGGACCTCCTCTATTTCCTTGTGGCATCCCCACACTCTTTATCTGGGACTCCTTCTGCTTCCCACTTGATAACTTTCCTGTCTGTAGTTATAACAACAATCAGAACTACCTGGATTGCCCTCCCTAAGCATGCAGTGTCCCACTTTATGGCCACATTGCTTAACCACAGCAATTCCAGTCGTAACTCAAGGATTACCTGTATATTCTTATTTTTTCTCTCTCTCTTTCTATTTTTCTTTCTATTTTTTTCATTTTTGCACTTTCAGTTTTTTATTTGTGTTCTCTTGTTAGTTTGTATAAATGTCAATGTTTTATTATTGTAACTTTTAAATCAATTACAATTTTTAAAAAAGGTCCATTGGCATGGAAATGAAGGCAAGCCTCCAAGACTTATATTGCCTCGGTGCCATCCTAATGTTTGTCACCATCCTGTGTCCAAAAGTCTTTTCTTCAGCCTTTTTTTTTGGGGGGGGGAGGGGCTTGGTCATATTCCATCCTTTGTAATATCCCACAAGAAAAGCTATAGAGAGATTGTTCTCTGATAAAAATCTTCCATGAGGATTGAAAACTAGGTAGGACAAAAAACGTTTCACTGGGAAGCCTTGATTTTTTTTTAAATGATCAAAATAAGCATAAATATGTTGAAAGCTTGAAAAAAAGAGTTTTTCTTCTATCTAAACATGGACTTGGAGTGTTGGTGAGGAGCCCATTATGGATTCTTCATTATTAGCAGAAACCAGTATGAAACTGAGTGCAGCAAATAAGTAGCCTGGCTTTTCGGCATTTATTAGAAAGAGGAAGTGGGCAGGCCAACTATCAACCCTGACGACAAGAAGGCACCATTAGATAGTCTCCTTCACAGAGATCATGAAAGCACTCAAAGTTGTTCCTGTCCTCCTTTCACTGATTTATACCGCTGCCAGCGTTACCAGATGGCCTACACACATAATCTGCAAGAACAATAATTTGGAAGTGAACTACAGAAGCTGTGGTGAGAGTTCATAGTTGTGTTTAATGTCTTACGATAACCTTGTTTTGTGCTACTGCAACAGATTGTGGAATAGACTGTTTGTTAGACATATTTGATATTTCAGGTCTTGATGAAGACTGGACTGGGGCAGTTTTCTCTTGGCACATTCCATTTCCACCGGACTAAGAAAATATTAATAAAACATGATTTTATATATAATGATAACCGAGAATAAATAATATATTATAAACCTGCTCATTTTAACCTCATCATATCTTCTCCCAGTCTAACCTTTCAAGTAATGCTTGAAGCATTTTTAGTAGAGAAGGTAAACTCTGATCTGGTGAATGGAGCTTTAATGCAGATTCACCTCACTCTAACCAATGCCTGTCCCCAAATATTCAGATTCATCTAACCAAGAGGTGGGAATCCTGATTTTTCTGTCTCCTCCCCCATCTACTTCTGTCCCTACCTGGGTAATAAAAAAGCAGTGGAGACATTTCCTCCAGTAATGCAAATCTGTTATTTTCTCTCCTTCCCCTTTTCAGTCAGCCCGAATCAGCTTTAACGTGTAACTCAGGAAGGAACCATGTTGTCAAAAGCGGGTCGCCAGGCTCCTCCATGCAGTGAGATTCTTAGACTGGCAGCATTTCCCATAGACAGTTGTTTTTTTCTAATCTGCTGGCAGAGAAAAAGAGCAGGCACCTCTGAAATGAATGGAAATGAATCTGCTTGGCATTCCTTTTTTCCAAAGCTTTCCAGCTTGACTGGCTCTGTGCCTCAGCTGCAGCACTGATGCAAAGGGGATAAAGGGAATGAGCTTCCCAGACATCTCATTCATGTGAGGCACGTGATATGAAAAGTGATCAGCGGCACACGAAAGCCCAAGTGTTGTTGTTGTTTTTTTCAAATTCATCCAAACACAAAAGCTGCCCTCTGCGAGTTTGCCTCCTTCCCTGAAGCTCAGGTACCGCTTTATACCATCATGGAAATTAAAACAAAAATGAAAAAACAGTGAGGGACACAAGGAGTAAATAAATATTTGGAATGCAATCTTTTTACTAGTCAGTTCCTAGGAGACAAAGTCAGCTTTCAATTTTTATAAGCGGATCTCCTGGAGTAGACAGGAATAGTCACAGGACAGCTTATCATTCAGGAGGCAAAATAGAGAAAGCTGCTTTTTATGAGTCAAACTATGACTTCATTTTATTTTAATGTTGTCTACTCCATCTGGCTATGTATCAGTATGTACCTGCAATCCATTTTGAGGGCTAAGCTCAGGACCCAACTCAAAATAGGAGCCATTTCTCCTGAAGAAATCAAACCTTGGTTTCATGTAGGCTGTTATATTGTTGAGAAAGAACAGATAATAGCAGATAATGTTAATGTTTTTTCCCCACAACAAACTCAGTCTGTTCATGCAGTGGGCATACACACAAGCTATTGCCTCATTTACAAGTAATAGTGACAATTACAGCTGTTAGCAGCTATTGTTTTTGCATTATTCCCTCAATATACCAGAGTTCTATATATCAACTATTTTGTCTTTAGCTGAAATGTCATGTAAGTCAAGGGAATGCAATCTTATGTTCACTGACTTGGAAACATATCTCACTGAAATTCATGGGATTATTTCTGAGGAAACATAGTTAAGCTCAATATGTACATGTTTTTGTAAAGTGTTACTAGCCAGAGTCTGTCTTCAAAAAGTTGTGGATTTTACCAATATAATAAGTTTAACTTGGAGACTCAGTGTTTCTTGTATGTAAACATACTGCAATGGGCTAGGGTTTTTTAAAGTATTTTTAAACTCTACAGATTAGGTACTGAATACATAAAATGCACAAATGGACTTTAAAGTATCATTCAATTTATTTTGTAATGTCATTTGTTCTTTTAATCAATGGGCAGTATCAAAATGACTCTAAATTATCTAAATGAAACACTGTTGGTATACTGAGTTTATATTTGATTGTTCAGCCAGACAGTGGTAGTCAAGGTGACTAGCATAATAAAAATAAAATATAGAAAACCACTTTATTTAAAAATATAATGAAAAGTGTTTGGGGTTTTCTTAATTAAAAAACCTAAATTTATACCACTTCAAAACTTTAAAACTTCAGCTTATTCACCAAAGGGAGGTCAGAAGAGAAACAGGTCCATTTGCCAGAAAGTGATAGTCAAGAGAACTTGTAAAAAAAAATCTTTAAAAAAAGCTAGAAGCTAGGCTTCCCTAATCTCCCAAGGTATTATAATTACAAGTCCTCAAATTCCCAACTGGCACAGTTACTATACTCTCAACAGTTCTGGGGAGTAGCAGACACAGATGGTTAGAAATGACAGACGGCAAATATTTCATATCTACAGTATTTCAAAATGATCTTCCAGGAAAATATGTTGCTGACCTGTTTGGGTGACTTTTTGGTGGCCAAGGACCACAGCTGACATTTCAAAGGGGGTTGAGAGCTGCAGACTAGATATGAACACTCACCAGTCATCTGAAATCAGTTGGATTTGTTGAGAAACTGGTTTTTCAAGTAGAATGTGAAAATTTCAGAGATTATACTATAATTTTCATGCCTTCCTCCCTGTCACTTATAGCATTTTTTTAGCTTCACCCAGTTAATCATTGAGGAGATTTAAAGCTTGTCTGTTCCTTTTATGTTATTTTGGCACAATAAAAGCTGGCTGGTTATAGAAGACGATATAAGTGACTAGGGTGATGGCATTCACACTATTTCTGACTCAAAACAGTGGGAAATTGAGGCTTCAACAATCATAGTCACAGGTGCTGCAAAAAGGTTGCTCATTCCTGAATTCAGTATATATATATATATATAAAGGGAACACTTAAACAACACAATGTACTGTATTTAATAGTAAAGGTAAAAGGTAAAGGTTCCCCCGCACATGCGTGCTAGTTGTTTCTGACTCTAGGGGCCGGTGCTCATCTCCATTTCAAAGCCAAAAAGCCAGCGCTTGTCCGAGGACGTCTCCGTGGTCATGTGGCCGGCATGACTAGACGCCCAAGGTGCACGGAACGCTGTTACCTTCCCACCGTAGTGGTCCCTATTTTTCTACTTGCATTTTTATGTGCTTTCGAACTGCTAGGTTGGCAGAAGCTGGGACGAGTAACAGGCGCTCACTCTGTTACGCGGCACTCGGGATTTGACCCGCCAAACTGCCGACCTTCTGATCGACAAGCTCAGCGTCCTAACCCACTGAGCCACCACGTCCCTTGTATTTAATAGTAGGATGTCTTATATATATATCCAAGCAACTTGATAAATCTGGAGCAGAAAAACCATCTATGTGAAAAAGAAAATACTTATTCCAACCCACAACTCTTACTTTCAGCTCACAAACAGTATCTGCTTCATCGCTGGTATTCTTAAGATAAGACTCTGGGGTAGAACTCCACTTAGCAGAATGAGCAGGAGGGCTTCTAATACAGCAAAGCAGGTTTCCCATATTTTGGAATTATAATGAAAGTAATAATAAAATAATAAAAAGCAATAACCATTACTAGCAGACTAGTAAACACACATTTTTTTTATAGAGAACATCCCTCTCTCTCTCTGAGGGACTGTCAGAAAATACTCCTCTGTTTGAAGGTGTGTTGAATTTGATGGGCTGTTCAAACCCCTTTAGAGATAGTTGTAGTTATGTACTGTTGTGTTGTAGCAAACATCTACCGCTTCTGGATAAAAGGTCCTCAAGCCGTCCTAACTGTTGCCACATTATCGAGTTCTTACAGGTGCATTTCGATGGCTTTCAGTACTCTGTCTGTCTGCATCATGCACTGTCAGCCTCATCTTCTCCTTCTGTCTTTCAACGCTTCAACTCTTGTGATATGTCTAAAGTATTAATTTTTTGGTTTCCCGTTCCTCATTTCTAGTTTCTAGTACTTGGTTTTCTCTAGTACTGAATGGTTGATTCCTGTGGCTGGCCAAGGAACACTAAATAACCTCTTCCAACACCTTAGGTCAAAGGAGTCAGCCTTCTTCCTCTCACTTCTAGTGCAGAGTCAATGCCTTACACTTATGCATCATAAGAAGGAATACCAAGGAGTCAAGAATTAACGTTGGTTAAAGTTACGCAATTCTCTGACCATTTTGCGCTCGCAGATCTCTCTCTCTCTCTCTCTCTACCTCCCCCTTTCTTTCTTTCTTTCTTTCTTTCTTTCTTTCTTTCTTTCTTTCTTTCTTTCTTTCTCTCTCTCTCTCTCTCTCTCTCTCTCTCTCTTTCTTTCTTTCTTTCTTTCTTTCTTTCAATAGTAGACTACAACTAGCTTCCATACACACCACTCCATAAGATAGTTAAGCTCAGTATCTAAAATTATCTAATTTTTGAAGGTGATTTTCTTTATAAAAGGGAGGGGGGTATTGGAGCTATCAGAGCTGCTCTGGTTTTCCGCATAGTGCAGGGGTAGGCAACCTTGGCTCTTTTATGACTCGTGGACTTCAGCTTCCAGAATACTTGAGCCAGCCATGCTGGCTCAGGAATTCTGGGAGTTGAAGTCCACGAGTCATAAAAGAGCCAAGGTTGCCTACCCCTGGCATAGTGACTGGTCAGCTTTATGGCAGAAAGAGAGTTGAACACACATTCCCAATTCAGTTCTCCTCTGTCCTCACTGTACTAGGCCAGTGTTCAGACTCTAGGCCAGGGATCTCCAAACCTGGGAACTTTGAGATTTGTGGGCCTCAACTCCCAGAATTTCCCAGCCATGCTGGCTGGGGAATTCTGGAAGCTGAGGTCCACAGGTTTTAAAGGTTTGGAGAGCCCTGCTTTAGAGTCATGTAGGTGAGATGCGC
Source organism: Vipera berus (assembly GCF_964194415.1). Lineage (NCBI taxonomy): Eukaryota > Metazoa > Chordata > Lepidosauria > Squamata > Viperidae > Vipera > Vipera berus. The sequence continues at coordinate 145,759,363 of NC_138204.1, forward strand.
AACTATATAAATCGAACAAACAAACCTTTATTAGAAGGAGATTTATCACAACAGTCTTTCTCTTAAATAATTGCCTCTAAATTGAGAAACCTGTCAAGAGATACAAATAATGCCATAATGGATGCCTCTGAAAACTAGTCTGAATGTTATTCCTTGCTTTGGAAGAGCTATTTGGCAGGAGGATTTTACCCCTTTTGGAAATGTTTATAGGCTTTTCTCTCCCTTCTTTTTCTTTCCCTGTTTCGGTACCTCTCTCCGCTTGCTTCACTTCTACCCATTCTGTTCTTCCTGTCCTGTCCTGTCCCGTGTCACAATTCTCTTTTTCTTTTCCTATTTCCATCCCAATAGTTTTTCTTATTTTTGCTGTTTCCACTGGAGGGACAGACAGGAATGAAGATGAAAAAGAACATTTGTATGTTTCTCCATGTGAGTATAGTTTAGACACAGAGGGATCAATTAATGTTTCAAAAGTGATACCTTATTTTACAGGTCATTAATTATAATCACTACAGGGACGCGGTGGCTCAGTGGGTTAGGACGCTGAGCTTGTCGATCAGAAGGTCGGCAGTTTGGCGGGTCGAATCCCGAGTGCCGCGTAACAGAGTGAGCGCCTGTTACTCGTCCCAGCTTCTGCCAACCTAGCAGTTCGAAAGCACGTAAAAATGCAAGTAGAAAAATAGGGACCACTCCGGTGGGAAGGTAACAGCGTTCCGTGCGCCTTTGGCGTCTAGTCATGCCGGCCACATGACCACGGAGACGTCCTCGGACAAGCGCTGGCTCTTCGGCTTTGAAACGGAGATGAGCACCGGCCCCTAGAGTCGGAAACGACTAGCACGCATGTGCGGGGGAACCTTTACCTTTACCTTAATTATAATCACTAATTATTCATTCAGTTAATCAATTTGGTTTTGGTTTTTTTTGTCCTGGGCTTGCCCTTTTTAAAAGTGTGATTTCTGTATTGCACACACCGAGGACTGGCGTAAACTGGAGTTGGTAGTCTAGATTGACAATGCAGAACTATTGGGGATTGCTCAGAATATTTGCTTGTGATAATCATGTTAATCTCCCTGCTCTTGTTTTGGGGAGGAGCTTCTTCAATTCAGATTCATCATCTTCAGGTCATAGAGAAGTCTAAAAACAAAAAAAACAAAAACAAAAAAACCCCAAATCATACAAACCTCAATTGGTATATGCAAAGGGTCATAGAATTCAGGCTCATTAACTACTGTGACACTGACCAAGAAACAACAAACGAGGGAGCTGGTATATTTCAGATTTGTCTTTCCCAGAGGCCAAGGGCTTAGATTAAACTCTCTCATTTAACATGAAGTATCACCCAGTGCTATTTCCAGAAATCGACATCATGGCAGCAAGAAGAATATCCATAAGCTTCAAGGTCTGAAAATGGCTCCCAAATGCGTCTTTAAGAAGAATCAGCAATAAAGACAGATTAGACACCAGATGGTTCTAGAGATCATGTGAGACACAAATCAATACAGGACAACTTATAAAGCCCACAGATATCTGATGATACATAGGATGACATCAGATTACATGCAGTGGTGGGATTCAAATATGTGAACAACCGGTTCTCTGTGTGGATGCCACTTCCCAGAAGTCCATTCTGGGCCTGGGCGACAAAAAATTAGCTACTGGTTCTGCCAAAGTGGTGCAAACTGGCTGAATCCCACCACTTATTATGTGGATGTGGGTCCTACTTTGGAGAAGATCTTTAGATACTTATTTGAAGATCATACTTGTCAACATACTTGTCTATCCTTGGTGGACCATGACTGTAAATGATGGACTTTTTTCTTTTGAAAACAAATACAGAAATGTATCTTGTATTCATCCAGGCAATTGAAGGACAGTATTTAAAGTAAGCACAAAACCACACTGCAGACTTGTGGGAATTGGCAAAATTCTCAATCAAGATTAAAGGCCTATCATTAAGATCCAGATGCAAAACCACAAAATGTTTTTATTGTTTTAAAATTATTTTTATTATTTTAATTGTTTTTATAGTTTTGAAATTGTAAGCTGCTCAGAGTCATTCATTAAGATGGGGTGGCTATAGAAATTGAATAAATAAATTAAGCGGGGGTGGGGAAACAGCATACATGAACCCAATTTGTCTTTATGAGGCACATCTGTTGGGATTATTTTCTTTCTTTGTAATACTTCTAACACATGTCATCCCTACTGATTAAAATGTCTTTAAAAATGAAAAAAGATTTTTGCATTTGGTACATTAGCTCATAGACAAGTCTGTTTAGTTACAGCAACAGTCACATAATCAAACCACAGTTGTCTGTGGCAATCGTGGCTAAGTAAAGAGACACCATCATGAGTGAACGTCTTGTCCATGTGGTTCCTCCTTTTGTTATAGTCAAATTGGAATGGGGACTCTGAAAGAGAGATATCCTTGAACTCTGCAGCATGGTTACCCTGCTTGGCAGCTACCTCTTAATTTTTACTGAAGAGGTTCTCCCTAAAATGAAGAGGATCTCGGTGCAAATAAGCACTTTATAAATGTTGTACCATCTCAGACACAGAGCTGCTGCTAAGAAAATAGCATATCCAGCCCAATGCCTGAAATGGCACAGTCTTTCAGATTCAATATACTTTGATCCTCAACAGAAAATAGAAGCGGAAGCATTTGGTATGTCTATAACAGGGGACCCCAACCAGCACTGGGTACGTCTATAACAGGGGACCCCAATCAGCACTGAGCCGCGGCATGCCAGAAACTGGGCCGTGCAAACAAGCAAAGCCCCATCCATGGGATGCAGGCAGCATGCAAAATCACACCCCCTCCACTCCGCAGAAAAACCTCTCTTCACGGAACCGGTCTCTGGTGCCCAAAAGGTTGGGGGCTGCTGGCCTATAAACAATTACAGATATAGGGCTTAGTGGATTTACTGGGGTAGGGACCCTTTAGATCAGGGCTCTTCAAACTTGGCCCTTTTATGACTTGTGGACTTCAACTCCCAGAATTCCTCAGCCAACGTGCCTGGCTGAGGAATTCTGGGAGTTGAAGTTCACAAGTCATAAAAGGGCCAAGTTTGAAGACCCCTGTTTTAGATGCACTGTAGAGTACAAGTCAGAATACACCAACTCACATTACTAAGTAGAGATTTTGCCTCCAAAGTCCTGCTCTTGTGACAATTTAGAAAAGGCATGTCCAACCTATGGGCCAATGTAGCCCTGGACAACTATTAATGTGGCCCCCACAAGATTGTAAATTTTTACCATTATTTATATAAAAACATACATTAACTATATTGTACATTTTATATGTGGCTTAGACAATTCCTCAAGGCAAGCCAAAATGTTGGACATGCCTGGTTTAGAGACTAACTAAGCAAAGTCAGAGAAGAGGAATCAATTTGCTAATATCTTTACATCACACGTACATAAGCAAGATTTCCCTAAATATGCTTATAAGACTACAAGTCTCCTTTTTATTATTGTTCTTTTAATTTTAGATCTTTAAAAACACAAAAATAAAAACAAAGAAAAACGAGATTTACAAGCATTACAAGATTAAATTAAAAAAAAATCCAACTAATGCTAAACAGCGCCATATATTAAAGTAACCGATATCCACTTTTAAATTCAGGACATTATTAAAAGTTATACAATTAACAGCAGAAAGTAGAATATGACTTATAAATCATAATGAGCAATTGACAAAAAAAATTATGTCCAATCTAAGAGTTCTGTTCTTGTTTTGCAAATCAGAGACAAGCAAAGATTTTAAAGCCTTACGTTAAAATAAAGCCACATTTCACATGTAGTATAAACTCATCTTATAGAACTGTAATCCAAGCAGGATTTCTCAGTTGATTTCTGCATCAGATTTGTTTTTCAAAGGCTCTTTGAGGGAGAAAAGGAGAATTTTTTAAAAAATAAAGATGGTAGCCGCAACCATACAGTCAAAGGTTTTTCCTTTTTTATGTGTGATGCATGCAATGCACATTAAAAAGAAGCTGGGGTTCAATCTTGAAGTTACAGCCACCATCTAGTCTTTTTTTTTAATCCTTTCATGATGTCAGCACATTGACATAGTCTTCACCAGGAAACCAAGTCCGTTACTTTGGTTAGAATTACTGTATATTTATTGATAGACATTCTAGGAACAGAGTCTTGAAAACTTAAACTGTGTTTTTCCTTATATCTAAGGGACTTTGGGAAGAACCAGACTGAGTTTCTTTCTAGTGGTTTTGTTTCCCAGACTTAAGTATGCTTTTGTACATGTTGTCCTAACTATCTCTGCCTAGGTTCTCCAAGGTCATGCCTGGGTCTCTCTACCTACGGATATCCTGCCCACAAAACTTGCCCCTTGAGGCAAAAGACAAAATTGCCTTTTCAATTTCACTGTTTCAAGCTGAAACACTGGTGATAGGATACTGCCTTCTACTGTTCTCAACCAGTGTACACAAGCACACAAATAACCGTGGTATGTTGAAGTAACCAGAATAGGAAATGATGCTGCCTTTTTAAGTTGGAATATAAAGAGAGGAGAACAGAAGCAGAAGTCAGAGCTGCCAGGAACTAAGATCTCAGGGGAATTTATTTTATTCATTTATTGAAATCCAGAATTGGAACAACACTTGGTCTCAGGAGCCAATTTAATTTAATCTAATTTAAAAATAAAATAGTTTTGCATTAAAGTTTGCTGGCTTCGTGTTATTTGACTATCTTTTTTTCTGGCCTGGATTTAGAGGAAAACTGCCTCTATTATAGCAAACAATCCCCATGAGTTCTCTCACTTGTTATTTTTTTAGTCACAGCAGTATTTTCAACAGTATTATTGAAATTTTATGATTTTAAATTTACTGTAACCAATAAATAAAGTAACAGATTTCCTGTAACTGTCTTTTAAAGGAAATATGCTTTTTTTACCTTTATCTTTCTTCTTTCCATCTTGTTGGTACTTAGAGCTGCTGTTACAGAGTGGTTATTGGGATATAAAGGTTCAAGAAAGGAGCAGTCTACTTTAAGAGGCCCAGATCAGTCAGAACTCAACTAATGTTAAACTAATCCCACTGCTTCACCCTGTCCATTGATGGGGCTGTAAGTAACTTTTGTCTTAGCAAGTGAAATGTGTTTCCAGTTCTAAATTTTAAAAGTGCAGGGTATGAGTGATGACAATGAGAAGTTTAGGGAACACTGAAAGTAATTTATTTCCCTAGCTGGAATACCAGTGGTGAGAAAACATTTTAGCTGTGATTTTTTTAAAAAAAAAAATGTTTGTAATCATTTCCACACCAGGACTGTGGTTAGAATTAATTAGATTAATTAATTAATTAATTAATTAATTAGCTCTTTGGAAGCAGAAAGCACTATGAAAATGCTAAGAATCAGTTTATTGTGTGTTCATTTTCAATTCTGCTCTACTATAGCATGAACTTGGAAAAACAGGAGCTAAAACAATTTACCGCCTTCCCATTATTTAACTATTCCCAGGAGTGGAATAGGGAAAGGCCAAAAGCATTTATGTACTCTGCAGAATAATGGCCCACCACCTCCATCCCAAACTATGTGAACTCAACCAGATCAATGTCTGGAAACATATGCAATTAAATCTACTGGAGATTGTTTTCCCAAAAATAATTTAAACCAATAATTTGTTAGAAAATTATCAACTAACTATTCAAAAGCATTGAACCTGGAATGGCATAGGAATAAGAGAGAAGTCGGGGGTGGGGGGGAGAAAATGAAATGTTTCAAATGTGATTTCAATATGATGGGTGAGGCCTATTGTATTGTCATCATAGAAACATCAGATATCCATTGTGTAGGAATTCCACTACTTGGAAAAAACTTATTCAGGTAAATAGCTAAAATAGAACGTAAAGGGAAAATGGACAATTCCTTAATGCATAAAAATTAACACATTCTAGCTTTACAACTGAGGGTTGCTAAGGAGAGAAATATCAAGGTATAGTTATAATGTCAAAGACAGAGATTGTCCGGGAAATTTTAAAACATGAAAACAGCAAAACTCCAATATTATTTCTGTGAAAGTAAATCTCTAAAGATAATTCAATTGTAACAATTTTGCAGGATTGAGACTCAGTGGCCATAAGGATGCTAGATAATCTATAGAAGACCTACCCTTAACTAATTAACTTGGTGATTTGTACAGCTAAATAAATTTTGCCACAATGTCGGTCTTCATAGATAGAGATATTTTGGTAATATAGTTGAAGAAATGCTTGATGGGTCCTCAAGATTGTGCTTTGCAAAGAACTAGTATGTAAAAATGAAGGTAATAATAGTATAATAGTCAATAATAGTCAATAGTATAATAATTAAAGTTTTTGGCTGGTATCAAAGAGATTCAAGTCTAGCCTCAGCCAGTGTCAGGCATAAGTAACCAGATCCACATGTGAAGTGTTCAGGTTGACTGCTTTATTGTAGTATATCTATAATACAAGAATCTCCCCAGACTGCTTACTTTCTCTTGGAACAAGCAGATAAAGTCTCATGGAACTTTGGGGCGCTCAGTCCTAGGTCTCTGGTCACTGTGCAAGGAAGAAACTCAAGGCAAATTCCACACTTGTTTCCTCCTCCTTGTGTAGCTGGCAGATTCCCAATAGTCAAAGAGGCTCATGGGATGATTTTAACCTAGTTATAGACTTTTGGCTCAGCCAATCTAAAAAAAAAAAAAAGAGGGAGGAGTGTTCATAACCTTGAATCTCTAAAGCAAAGGCAGGATATATATCTGACAAACAAATAAATGAGATAAAATCCTATTTGAACAATTGATTCCATTTAGATTTGCAATGTAATTCAGTTCAGTCTTTCCAATCAAACTATGATCAATGCAGTTTGATTCAGATACCTGAATTGCTTTGGAAGAATCTAGCATCAGAATGCTTGATTCAATTCACATCAATTTGCTAATTCTTTTTGGAAATATTCTTCATTTTAGAGGTCCAATCAAATTGCCTTTGAATTGAATGACCAGATCAAATATTCAGCAATGGACTTTTTAAAAACACATACACACACACATACACGAAACATATGAGGGGGATTTTATAAAACAAGAAAAAGATCTAATTTGGCAAGTGGTTCTGAAAAAAAATGCATATAGAAAAATCTAGAAATTCAACAGGGCTGTGTGTTTCTCAAGTGTGGAGGGGAAATGAGAGGTTGAAGTACAGCATAATTTACTCCTGGGAAAGGAAGATAAACATTTTGACTCTGTGAGAATTCAGGATGTGTACATTTTCAGCTTGAGGACAGATTGATGGATGGGTGGATGGAACAGAGTAACTCTCTAAGCAGTAAAGTGGACACCCCCACCCCCGTGACATCTGTGCATTTTTCCTGCACAACCTATTACGCACCAGTTATTGGAACTTCTGAGACAATAAAGAGTTTTATAGTCTGTGTAGAGCATTTTCCTTTTATCAATTCATTTACCCCCACAACCCACTATTCAAACAACTGGTAAAACAGGGATGGCAGATAGGTTTGACCACATAAAACTCAGACTAACACCATCAACATCTATTATTTTAAAAAGACTATAAAATCATTATATCAACTGGCTACCCCAAGTTAGCTGCCTGCACAAGGCTCAAATTATCCAAACCAGCAGCACCATTGGAAGGAGGGGGAAAAAACAATAGCACAAACTGCAAATACACCGACTGTCAGGACCCACCCCAAACCACGTCTTAGGAAGACAAAATTCTTGGAGTCAAATCTATTCCAAAAAGAATCTTTACTATGACATGCTTGGTTGTAGGAAACGAGACAGGACTTAATATTATTCCACGAAGTAAACCCTTATAAAGAGTTCCCAGTTTAACCCCCCCTTAACCCCATTTGGTCAGTCCCCCATCCTTTATCTCGTATCATCCCTCTCGTGGGAAAAAGGAACTTAGGACCCTTCATGTTTATTGCTCTCTTCCGTGACACAAGCCAGATGCTAGCCCCCCCTTTTGTTTCCCCAGTTCAAAAGGCTTCTCCTTTCCTTTGAAATGCCTAATACCGGTTCAATACACATCTATTCTCTTCTCTTCGGGAGATGGCAGAATCCATGGAATAATGTTTGAAACATTCCATTTATGAATATGATATAAATGGATTCTGACACTGACAGCAATTTGCCATGCTCCTTTTTTTTACTCTACCCGAAAACATATCAATCAACAGAATACCAACTGCTGCACATCTGTTCCTGTTGCAGGAATACACTTGATACACTTACAGTAATCTGCACTTGAAGACTGAGTGCAGTGGCTGAAAATGCTACAAGTGGCACCTGTAGCAAAAAGTCCCCTTATAGACTTTTTTCTATATTGTACCATCTGCATGCATGAACAGACAAAAGAGAAGAAACATTTTGGTGTTGTTGTTTTTTTGCAAAGTCAAATAGTTAATCTAAAAACCAGCTGAAGGCAAAAAGGGGAACCGATAAGCACAGAAAAAGAGATGTCAAGATGTTGGTGTTACGAAATCCATTTTCTAATGGGTTTTCATAGCCTACTTATGACATCTCAGTGACAACGGGGTTGCAAAATAATCGCCGAAAGTGTTTAAGAAGCAAAAAAATATTAAGCAATGTTCAGTTACCGTATCAGGATAAAACAAAAAGAAAAGTGATTTTGACAGATAGGGAAGAAAGCACAAAGGGTTCTATTCCTGTTTCCTTATAATGCTATCTTCCTTGTTGCCCATGGCTTTTGTTTTGATAATCAGAGCATAAACTTTTATTAAAATAGTTCTTACGGGGAAACTGCATCTATTGGTGTGATCACAAAAATATATATTTTAAAGGCATAAAGAAAACTTTTGGTGCATAAAGTTATATGTGCTAGGTTTGTTTTCAACTATGAAATGAATACGTTGTAAGATACAGGGCTCTTTCTCTCCATTCATCCTACGTGCCCTGTAGCCACAGAAACATTCTGAACGAAACAAGGCTACTGGTGCTGCAAAATTTACCTACACTGTCTGCTATGTATTGAGGTTTGGGAAACATCTATTCACATGTATAGTGGGAACTAACAGTTCCCCTGCATTTGTATTGAACTCTAACAGTTTTGGCGGGAGCCAAAGTGGCGGGATTGTTGGGTTCAATCTGATTGGTTGTATGAAGGTATATAAGAATGCATGTACACCCTAACCCCTTAGTACAGATATGACTGCCAATAAAGCAACTGTTCATTTTTTTTTTAAATTTTAATTCCATTTATATCCCGCCCTTCTCCGAAGACTCAGGGCGGCTTACAAGCTTAGCAGTAGCCTTCATTCTATGTATATGCCTGCTTATTAGGGCTTTCACACACACACACCCCAAGCGGCATTATTACAAAGTCAGCTTAATTGCCCCCAACAATCTGGGTCCTCATTTTACCTACCTCGGAAGGATGGAAGGCTGAGTCAACCTTGAGCCTGGTGGGATGCGAACCTGCACTAATTGCAGGCAGCTGGTGTTACTTAAGGAGGCATTAGCCCACTGCTCCACCAAGGCTAATGTACTCATCTGCCTGGCGTCTTCACTACGCTTCAGAACCCGATACACAATACTGTCCATGTGCAAAGGGGAATGCCACAGCACACTTTGACACTATATGTTCTGTGGACAAGTCTGCTAAAATTAAATATAGCATCTATTTCTCCTCAGAATAACAAAGAAGAAAAACTACAAAAATTTATAAATATAAAATTATTCCGCGTAAGGGACTCAGAGGAATTTCTGCTATAAGGTAGCGTAAAAAAAACCAACACGGTGTGATTGATCTATGAGACTGATACTTAAAGGGAGGTCTGAGAAAGCCAACTATCCCTGGAGGGTCTGCCAAAAAGAAATTGAGGAAGAGCTTGGAAAGTTGGAGGATACCTTTGGTGGTCCAATCACATCCTGAAGAAGCAAGGTGCTTCCTGTTTAAATTTCAATAGTGGCATTGCAGAAGTGGCACTTCAGGGCAAGCTGCAAAGAGAAGTCTGGTCCTCCACATTTGCTTCTACTCAGGAAGCTCGATTGCTTAATCAAGTTATGGTGTCAAAAGGACAAGGACCACAAGCTTTGAATTTCCTTCCCTGTTGAATCTCCCAGGCAGAAAGCAGAGTGATCAACAGAGATCACGTCCGCAGGAACTGTGAAGATAATTGAATTGAAAACAAGTTTAAGAAATATCTTTCTGATGTTTTGTTATCTATACTATTATAGTTCTTATTTAGGCTACAGTAAAATCAATCACTTGTGATTTGCATCTTATTTTTCTTTGCAGATCCTCTGCAAGATATTGCTTTGAGTGTTGACAGTTGCTCCTATGTAGCCGGCAGAGATGTGAACATCCGATTAGCAACTGTTTTAAGTAAGTATAGCAATTCACTGCTCTGTAGTGCTGAATCACAGTACAAGTGGGCAATTGTTCAATGGTTCAGAGAATGCTTTGTTTCCTAAATTAAAATTATCAGCTACAAATTATTCATTTTATTATTAGATTTAGGTCCTGCCTGGCTCCAAAGCAATTCTGTGCAGCTCACAAAATCAAAGAGAAAACGGAATAAAAACCCAGTACTATACAAATAAGCATAGGACATCCAATTGCTCCATACAAACATGAATGAAAACCTCATTCATCAAGGGGCCCCAATTCACCCTAACGCAAAGCCTGGGGGAAGAGTCAGGTCTTCCTGCCTTCTGGAATGTGATCATGGTGAAACCAAATGATCCAGCTGTGTGTGTGTCTCATTCCAGAGGGCAGGTAATGCAATAGAGAAGGCACCCTTCCTGGGTCCTAATAGATGCCATTGTTTAATCCAAGGGATGTGGAGCACACCAACTCTGCCATCCTGCACTGGCCAAGCAGAAACTATGGGATATTTGTGTTGCTAAGTAAGCTTACTTTTGGAAAGGTGTAGACTGATGGTCACCCTGAAATTTCTTATCAGATATGCATTTCTAAAAAGCTTATAACTGCCTCATATGTTACAGTAGATGTATCCTCATTTGCTGATTACTTAACCGAGTAACTCAGTACAGGACTTAAGATGAATTAACATTACATGACTTATTATTAAGGACATTTCTGAAAGGAAAGCTGTGCCAAAAGCTATTTTCAGAAGCAACACCGATGTCAGCAGTGAATATTTTCCTAGATTCCCTGTGGCACTTCATGGGCATGATTTTGCAGCTATGTCACTGTATGGTAGAGGAGGACAACTCCCATCAGATCCCCTCAAGATGGCCAAGTTGTAGGATAATGAGGTTCAAAGCTCAACTGATCTGGAAGTTCACAGACTGCTCTCCTTTGGTATAAGCCAGGGCTGCAGATATGACCTAGCAATATTCTTTTTGTAGAGCTTTTCCCCAAGCTCTAAGCTAGAAAGGCTTTAAAGCAGGGGTCTTCAAACTTGGCCCTTTTATGACTTGTGGACTTCAACTCCCAGGATTCCTCAGCCAGGCATGCTGGCTGAGGAATTCTGGGAGTTGAAGTCCACAAGTCATAAAAGGGCCAAGTTTCAAAACCCCAGCTTTAAAGGATACAGTGGCAACCTTAAGACTCGCAGAGGTTTAGGGAACCCATGTCCCTCATTAAAACACCTGAAACCCCTTCCTCAAACTGTCCAGCCCTACTTATTTTTGGAGTTCAACAAACTATGCAAACTCAGGGCTTACATGGATGTTGTACATCCCGCATGTAGGATAACAATATTCTTTAGGGGAGGAAGAAATCTGTACAATTGTGATGCTGATGTCAGAGGTACAGTTGGACAGAAAGAGCCAGTTGCACATTGCCCCTAACATTGTTTGCAACCAATTCAGTCTCTTATAATCTAAAATTATAAGATTAATTAATCTAAAATTAATCTAATTTTAGATTAATTAATCTAAAATTAATGTTAAAAAGAGCCTTCGTGGAGCAGTGGGCTAATGCCTCCTTAAGTAACACCAGCTGCCTGCAATTAGTGCAGGTTCGCATCCCACCAGGCTCAAGGTTGACTCAGCCTTCCATCCTTCCGAGGTAGGTAAAATGAGGACCCAGATTGTTGGGGGCAATAAGCTAACTTTGTAATAATGCCGCTTGGGGGCCCCCTGAAAGCCCTAATAAGCAGGCATATACATAGAATGAAGGCTATTGCTAAGCACATTGATTTGTGCTTAGATTGTAAGCCGCCCTGAGTCTTCGGAGACGGGCGGGATATAAATGGGATTAAAAAATATATATTAAAGTCTATTTTTACTAATTTGTTCACTTAAACCAGGTTTTGAAAGGTGACTAGGATTTGGATAAACAGATATTTTTTTACACAATGTATAATTAAACTGGAATTTGCTATACTGAATATGATATGGGCTACAGGCATGACTGGCTTCAAGAAAAGATTATGCCAATTCATAGAAGTCATAGGGTTCAATGGTTACTAGTCTTCCTGGTAGTGTGACTGCCTCTAAAGGCAGTGGTGGGATTCAAATATGTGAACAACTGGTTCTCTGTGTGGATGCCACTTCCGGATGTCCATTCTGGGCCTGAGCAACAAAAAAATAACTACCGATTCTGCTGAAGTGGTGCAAAGTGGCTAAATCCCACCACTGGATTAAGGCCATCTACAGGGAAACTGATTTTTTTAGATCTAGCCATGCCTCCTATCTTGACTTGCCAGATTTCAGTTTTGTTCAACTTTGGTCTTGCAAGAATTAAATAGGTTAGTATTTAGTATAAGTAGTTAGTATTTAGTATAAGCCAGTCTGAACCACACTATAATTTTGTCCCAAGCATGAAACTTACTAAGGATGGATTTTGTGTTTGTTAAATCAAAGCCAAACTCCCTCTACATCCAATGTAGATATTTGTCTCGAGTAATTGAGTGTAAGTTGGAATGTCCACTTACTTTAAATTTGGGGATTTACAATAGGTGAGACATATTGTATAAACCACATTTTACACACGTGTGAATTATCTCTCTCTCTCTCTCTCCCTTTATGAAAACTAAAGTAGCACAGTGACAAGGCCTTGTTCTTGTGTACTTCCTAATAAGATTCATACTATATCTATTCTACAGGGCACGCCATCAATGAACTCACTGTGGATCTCAGTGCTACACTTAATGGACATATTGTACCACTTTACAGCAAACAACTTTGTGAACGAAATCGGCCCCAGTTTCAATACTGTGGAAAGAAGAAAGGAGGTATTTTTTTTCATACAACAGCACTGACCCTGCTGAGCTTTTTCCAGATCAGCCAAAGTTGGAAAAGTTCTGTTCTCTTTTCTGCAGGATGTGTGCTACTTCTTATCTCCTACTTGATTTGTTGCCCCAAATCAAATGAAAAAAAGTAGGAGTGGGGAACTCAGATGCTTATCTCTGATTAAAAAAAATAGCCATAACCCCCAAAAGGCTTTATAAACAGATTTAGGAATTTTGGTTAGGAATTAGAGGTCTCTTTCTTGGTAAAACAGCTGATTAATACCACCTGTTCTGCTCTGTTTTGCACATATGAATACATAGATAGTGAAGCAAATGTGAAATGAGCATCAGTCATAGTTGTTGTTGTTGTTAGCTGCGAAGTCGTGTCCGACCCATCGCGACCCTATGGACAACGATCCTCCAGGCCTTCCTATCCTCTACCATCTTCTGGAGTCCATTTAAGCTGACGCCTGCTGCTTCAGTGACTCCATCCAGCCACCTCATTCTCTGTCCTCCCCTTCTTCTATTGCCCTCAATCTTTCCCAGCATTAGGCTCTTCTCCAGTGAGTCCTTTCTTCTCATTAGGTGGCCAAAGTATTTGAGTTTTAGCTTCAGGATCTGGCCTTCTAAAGAGCAGTCAGGGTTGATTTCCTCTAGGACTGACCAGTTTGATCACCTTGCAGTCCAAGGGATTCGCAGGAGTCTTCTCCAACACCATAGTTCAAAGGCCTCAATTCTTTGGCGCTCAGCCTTTCTTATGGTCCAACTTTCACTGCCATACATTGCAACTGGAAAGCCCATAGCCTTGACTATACGCACTTTTGTTGACAGGGTGATGTCTCTGCTTTTTAGTGTGCTGTCTAGATTTGCCATGGCTTTCCTCCCCAGGAGCAAGCGTCTTTTAATTTCTTGGCTGCAGTCCCCATCTGCAGTGATCTTGGAGCCCAGGAAAATAAAATCTGTCACTACCTCTATTTCTTCCCCATCTATTTGCCAGGAATTGAGAGGGCCGGATGCCATGATCTTGGTTTTCTTAATGTTAAGTTTCAATCAGTCATAGTACAATAAGCTAATCAAAGAGATTCAAAGGTATCTTAAGTCTTCCATGTTGACATCCTAATCAGAATTATAATCATAAATACAGAGCTGTGAGTTTCATGCTGATGCCACAATCCATCCATTAAGATGTGTGCTCTGAGGATTTGCTGGAGCAATTTTTATGTAGCTCAAAGATATCAGACAGTAATAACCAAATGCCACCTAAGCATGCAATCATGCAAATTATGGAGATGAGACTGATGACAAACTTAAATTCTCACATGCTCACAAATCTCCCTGACATCTACCTGATTTTGAGGAAGTACTTAATAAAAACCTGTGGAAAATTCAAGAGAAAGAAGGGTAAATCTATTGCAGAAGCCACACAAACAGTTCCTTCTGCAGACAAGTAGAAAACCAAGTTCTTTTATTATTGCTTGCTTGTTTATTCAACTTAAATAGCCATCCATCTCAGATACGTGACCCTAAATAGCTTATAAAGTTTTTTTAAAAAACAGCAAACCACATAAGTGCAAAAACAGTAAAAACAGAAATACTGTAACTATTAAAACCATTAAAAAATATTATCAACGGGAACACTCAGTAAACTCACTAACAATGCAACCCCTTTGCAGGCATCATGCCATTGCTACCAGATGCCCAGGTCAGATGGCAGAGTTACGTCTCCAGGTTCTTCTGAAAGGCCAGTCATGTCAGCACCATCCTGAAGAAGGAATGTTCCAGAAGGGGATTGCCATACAGAAAAGGCTCTCCTCCTGGTCCCATCAGATATATTCCTTTATGGATGGGTTAGGAATCAGGGGTAGGGAACCTTGACTCTTTTATGACTTGTAGACTTCAAATCCCAGAATTCCTGAGTCAGCATGGCTGGTTCAGGAATTCTGGGTATTGAAGTCCACAAGTCATAAAAGAGCCAAGGTTCACTACCCCTAGGTTAGGTGCAACCTGACTTTTGCTTTTAGGACCTGTTGGAATGGCTAGATGTGATGAGAGAGAGAGAGAGAGAGAGAGAGAGAGAGAGAGAGAGAGAGAGAGAGAGAGAGAGAGAGAGAGAGAGAGAGAGAGAGAGAGAGAGAGAGAGAGAGAGAGAGAGAGAGAGAGAGAGAGACGTAGGATTGAAATTGCTGAATATCCTGAGTTGGGATCTTTTATAGAACAAGTGTGCCTAGGTAGAGCTTAGTAGCATTCACCGTGGTAACCTTTAAACCATTTATATGGATTGGGGTTAGGCGCACTCTCAAATGGCTATTCTACTCCTTTCTGAGTGGGTAGTTCTAACTGACAGTCCTGGAGGTGGGGCAGTCCAATACCTGGTCACTCCACTCCTTCAAAATCCAGAGATTGTGAGTTCTAGTCCCACTTTGGGCACAAAACCATCTGGCCAGTCTGCCTCTCTCAGCCCTAGGCCAAGAAAACTGCAAGAACTTGTCCAGGTAGTCGCTAAGAATCTGACACGATTGAAGGGAAGGGGGGGAAAAATATCACCAATATATGGAAGATACCCAGTTATATATTATCACCAATGAGCCATAGCAGAGGTGATTACTTGAAGTCTACAGACTGTGAGCAATTGAGTGGGACAAAACAAGCTTAGACTAAATTCCAGCAAAAGGGGATTACTGTTTGTATTTAGGCTGTCTTCTGGAAAGGGTCACAGTCCTCCTGAAAGAGCAGGTTTATGGCTTGATTCATCTCCTGGACTTATGGCTCTCCTCGGGCAGCAGGTAGAAGCCATAGCTAGGGGGCATCATTTCCCAGCTTCAACTGGTGCATCCGTTATAGTTTGCTTGGACTGGAAAGTCTTACAACAGAGATATTTGCCCTTCTACCATGTGATTAGGGATGCGGTGGCTCAGTGGGTTAGGACGCTGAGCTTGTCGATCAGAAGATTACCTCAATGGTAATCCAGACATTGTAGAATAGCTCCCCAAAGTTGTTTTGGCCTCACACTGTTAAGAGACAAAAAGTATTCTCTTGAAATGGACACTCGGGCAATGGTGGTGGAATTAAGCAGCTTTTTTGTTTCGTTAAGACTTTGTTGACTTCAGTTGTGATTCATGTTTTAAGTTATGATCTAGCACATTGGATTGGAAGGATTGGAAAGATTTATTGTGATTGGGTGGTCTACATAATAAAGAAATAAATGCAAAGAATACATGTTCTCAGTGATTTCGGTCCTGACTTATTGCAATGTTGTCTGTTAGAGGTGGGCTACTGGCTACAATTTTGAAAAACAAACAAACCACTGTAAATAGAAACATTATTTGTTAACAAATAATATTATTAACCTTTAAACCATACACAAAGAGTCAGGTATAGTATTGTTACAAAATTCAGCAGCTCATTATTGCAGAGACCTGAAGATGGTGTGCCAAGTCTATATTAGAATAGTTATGTTGCATCTAAGTTAATTATTGAGCAGGGATCTGATTCTTGGTTTCCATCCAATAGAATGATGGTGTTTCTCTGCGTATGCATGTCGTGTATTTTAATCATAGAGGTTATTCGTGGCATTCATTGTATAAAATAGTTTCTGTCTCAACCAGTTTTCTTGCTCATCACTGGAAATGTTTGTTTTGCAGAATATATTTATTACTCAGGGCCTGTCTCCCTGAACGTGGAGAACATCCCACAAGTAAGTTTTTCTAAATTTTGTGAAGGAAAAATGTCCTTTGTCAAATGTCTAATAGATGCAGTAATACTATTTTTGTAAAGGAATTTACTGGAGAAGTAAGACATGTTAAAGAGGAATGTGGTTGTCGCAACATTATCTAGTAAAATGTCGTGTTTAAGGATCATGTATTCTCATATGACAACCTGGGACCAATTGATATTACTGCTTGACAACTGCGCAGGATAGAGGTATACAGCCTGACTCCCAGGGTTATTTGAGTACACTAGAGATAACTGTTGCTACAGTACATTATAATTTCTAATGTGACAGACAAAGATAATAAAAACAGCAGAGGAGAATCATTAACAATTTTAAGCTCTCATTAAGTTTCAATGTAAATCAAATCAAATGTAGATCATATCCAGGCAAATTGTGAAGTGTAGCTCCATGTGCAGCACTCAATGACAAGTAGAATTTTTGACTTGAAAAAAGGAAGATTGGTTGTAATTTTATATGGCCATAATAAGAACAGAAGCCAGACTAAAGAAAATTTTGTTTGATCAGCAGACCTCTTCCTAAAGGTAAAGGTAAAGGTTCCCCTGCACATGCGTGCTAGTCGTTTCCAACTCTAGGGACCGGTGCTCATCTCCATTTCAAAGCCGAAGAGCCAGCGCTTGTCCGAGGACGTCTCCGTGGTCATGTGGCCAGCATGACTAGACGCCAAAGGCGCACGGAACGCTGTTACCTTCCCACCGTAGTGGTCCCTATTTTTCTACTTGCATTTTTACGTGCTGTCGAACTGCTAGGTTGGCAGAAGCTGGGACGAGTAACAGGCGCTCACTCTGCTACGCGGTACTCGGGATTTGACCGGCCAAACTGCCAACCTTCTGATCGACAAGCTCAGCGTCCTAACCCACTGAGCCACCGCGTCCCTTGACCTCTTCCTAGGAGATCACTAAAAGCGTACAAGCAAATGATTTTTCATTTAATTATTATTATTATTATTATTATTATTATTATTATTATTATTATTATTATTATTATTATTATTATTATTATTATTATTATTATTATTCACACCTGGAATACTGTATCCGCATTACAAAAGAAATGTTGAGACTTTGGAAAAATGCAAATCAACTGAGATGATTAAAGGCCTGGAGACTAAAACATATGAAGAACGATTGCGGGGTTTGGGTTTGGCTAGTCTAGAGAAAAGAAGGACTAGGGGGGACATGATAGCAGTATTCCAGTATTTAAAAGGCTGCCACAAAGAGGAGGGGGTCAATTTATTTTCCAAAGCACCAGAGGGCAGGACAAGAAACAATCAATGGAAACTAATCAAGGAGAGAAGCAACCTGAAATTAAGGAGAAATTTCCTAACAGTGAAAACAATTAACCAGTGGAACAGCTTTTGCCTTCAGAAGTTGTGGGTGCTTCATTCTGGGAGGTTTTTAAAAACAGACTAGACAGTCACTTGTCTGAAATGGTATATGATCTTTTGCTTGAGCAGGGGGCTGGACTAGAAGACCTCCGAGACATCTTTCAGCTCTACTCTATTCTGATTCTGTTTTAACTCTCTAATGCAGACATGTCAAACACAAGGCCAGATCCGGCCCGCGAAGTGGTTTCATGCGGCCAATGAAGCCATCCTGGAAACAGTGAGGGAACGGCCCCCACGGCCTTGGCCCTGGCCCAGAGATCCTCCTTCTGCCAGAGACCCTCAGATCTGTCCCACTCCTGCCCAGGCCCCCATAGGCACCCTTGATGCGAACGATGTAGAGCTGGCCATGCCCACCCAGTAGGCCATACACACTCTAGCCACGCCCACCCAGTAGGCCACGCCCACCCTGGCCATACCCACCCGGCCCCCTGAGGGCAACCGCAATGCTGATGCGGCCCTCAATGAAATTGAGTTTGACACCCCTGCTCTAATGCAATTGTGGAGAACTTGTGTTGTGGAGAACAAGTCCTAGCAGTGACAACTAGCATGCCAAGTAATAAGGGATGCTGGGAAGTTTAGTCCAGCAGCATTTAGAGGACTTCCTGTTCTGTCGTGCCCTAATAAGTGATGGGAGTTAATTTTGAAATACAGGCAATGAAAAATAAAACCAGAAGAATTATGTTTGTAATAAAACTTATGCAGACTGATGCTTGTTTGAAATTAAACATATAAAATGATCAACTTTATTTAGGAAAGTATGATACAAGAAAGGAGAGAGAGGAAAAATGCAGGAAGTGCATGTGTCACCTTGCTAGTTGTAATTAATTACCCCAACAGCCCCCACATTATCCTGGTATGCTAAGGTTTATAAAGTGCAGAAAACCAGCAGATACAAATAATGAATCTTCAGACCACAGGATCCTCAGATCCCTTTGCTAAAGCAAATAACCTGGTCTTCCTTTTGCCTGTGAATGTATTGCTTGGAGCCTTCAAGGGATTATACTGTAGCAGCATGAGGAAGAGAGCATTTTTGCCCAGTTAAAACGATCTCATCTTATTGGTCTTTCACAAGGCATTAGAAAGTCTTACTTCCCAGTTTATTTCAATGCCAGCCTCAGCTGCAGGATTCCTTTTGACAATTGCCACGTATTAAATTGTTCTGACTAACTCAAAGCAACAGCCACAGTAACATTCTGGAAGAGAAGTGGTAGTCTCCATGAATTAATTAATTAATTCCTTCAGAACATATTCCTTCTTTTCTTTTTCTTACAGGGAGAATTTAATTTAACAGCTCAGCTCTTCAACGAAGACCATCACACAATTATTTGTGCTGATTTTTACATCAGTAATCAGTGAGAAGTTGCTGTTTGTTGCTTTTCAAGCTGGCATTGCCTAGACCAGTGCTTCCCAAACTGTTTCATTCATTACATAAGACCACTTATTAAAAAAAAAATCTTATTGAACTTTGAGGACCAGCTGTTAAGTCCTTTCCTTCAGCATCATCGTAACTTCGAACGGTCACTGAAGGAATGGACATAACTCGAGGACTACCATACCATAAAAGCAGTATCATCAAATGAACTTCATGTTATTTCAACAGATTACCATTTGCAATGTCATCCATTTTTGTCTTAATAGGAATACTTTGGGAGATTTTTGAATAAATTTTAGTACACATGCCATTCTTTAAGTCAGTTTAAATATCCCTCTTGTGATGGGTAATGGGCTTGTATGTTGTTAACCCCCAAACCCCCCACTTCTACAGGGTAGCTCTTGACTTACAACCAGCTGCTTAGCAACCATTCAAAATTATGACAGACCCCCCCCCCCCAAAAAAAAGGTACTTACAACCCAGTTTCATTCCACCCTTCTCCCCAAGTCACACAATTGTATTCTGGGCACTTGGCAGCCAGTCTGCCTTTATGGCTGTTTACATAAACTGCTATTTATGGTGGTTTTTTGCCAGAAACCAGCATTTACTTCTGGCAAAAAAATGCCCAAAGGCTAAAGTGGTTTCGCTAAGCGACTGTTGTCACAAAAAAGATTGTAAAATTGGGCCCAGTCACAGTGAAGTCCTTAACAACCAGCATGGTTTACTACTGTAATTCTGGACCCAATTACATATGTGAGTTAAGGACTAGCTGTAATTTACCTAGCTTTGGTAAAGCACTAGCCTAGTCAATTAAAATCATCCTAAGCTTTAGAAGTTCAAGGAGAACTTATTTCACTCTACCCATGATTATAACATGCTGAAATAATGGAAAAGGAAGTCTAGTGGCTGATTTGAGTTCAGTTGCTTTTTTTAAAAAAAGTTGAATGAACCTGATATATTCAAAATGATTTATCACAGTACATTTCATTTTATTTTCTGTAAGACTTTGCTTCCTTTCATTACACATTTTGTTAAAATCAAAGATTGTATGTGTGTGCTTCTATTAGGCTCATCCACAACAATTAATTTCCCAGAGAAATTAATTAATCTCCTCTGGGAGATTCATTTTCCTTCTAACTCCCATTCCCATCAAAGCAAGACAGAATACCCCCTTTTTTTCCAGTTCCTTTGTCAGTGCAGTTCATTTGGGATTTACGCAGGGACATCCAAAAAGTCAAGATGGTGGCCACCACTGTGTGATTGAGACTGCCATCTTTATCTTTTTGATCATGCTAGCAGTGCAGGCAACCTTGCATGAAAATGAGCCTTTTGGAGGAGTAAGAATGATGGAGATCCATACTTCTAGGAGTCTGGAGCACTACACTGAAAAAAATCTTGCACTGAAAAGCAAGGCTTGGACAAAGCAAGATAATGAAGCCACAAATGGGTAAGTGCTGCTATCTACAGCCAGCTGGATCAATAAACGAGCAATTTTGTCCTCACCCTCTTCCAGGAAAAAAGACAAGTCCATCTAGCAAGCTGGTCTCATCTGTGCTGGATGGAGGGAATGCCATTTTGGAAATCCACTGCAACGTTGTGCATTCTCTGAACATACTCCTCAGCCAAGAGATCAGCTTAGTCAGATGGAGGATTGTCATTTGGTCAGGAGACATGAAGGGAATTTTTCTACTTAGTTTTGTTCCGATTTTGTTGTGAGGTTTCCTGAGCTGAACAAAATAAAAATTCAACTGTGGTTACTTCCACACACAAAAGCTACAACTCAATATCTTGCCACTTCATTAAATAAAAGGTCCTTTTCTGGAAAGGTTTAAATTCTGTCAAATCTCATGAACAAATAAATAAATATATCAGCTAAAGAATGACTCTCTAAAGCAGACATGTCAAACTTGCGACGTCACATGATGTCATGCAACATATGGGGACGGTTTTGCCATTGCTGGCAATGGTGTGGGCGCGGCTTCTGGATGACACGTCCGGCCTGAGGGCCGGCAGTTTGACATCGCTGCTCTAAAAGAATGCAAACGACCAGCTGTCTGCAAGGAATATAAATCCTTCCATTCCCCACCATCCAGTCAGAGCTGAAGAAGCTTCTTGGCTGAGAAGCGAAACATCTTCAAAGAATAACAAGGAAGTCCAGTTGCCTCTTGAAAAAGCACCTTTGGAACAACTATGACCTGGATGACAGAAAATCTCCATAGACGTATCAGCTAAAGGAAAAAATCCATTCACAAGAATATATAAAAATGAGCTCTCTGTTTTTCAGAAGTACATATACAGAGTTAAGCCATAAATATTTCCTTTATATAAACGTTAATTAGATTTGACAAAATGTTCGCAGCTGTAAAATAGTTTTCATTTGAGGTTATGGCCCGTTTAACCTAAATCCAGATTTGTCAAATGCCTGTCTCTTGCTTTGGAGATGCATTTTTTTTTTGGGGGGGGGGTTTGTTTGTTTGTTTGTTAGTACTTATACCCCATTTTTAGTTCAGGAGCTCAAGGTGGTACTCATTGTGCTTTCTCCTTCCATTTTCCCCCACATGAAACTGGTTCGGTCACATAATGAACTTCCAGGTTCAAGGGTGGACCTCATTCTGAGTCTCCTGGTGTCAGTCCACACACCTTAATTGCTACATTGCACACTAGAACGGCTACACATATTTTATTGATTCATGGCATTCTTCTTCCCCCCACAATCAGTTCCTGAGGAAAACTCTTAATTGAATGTGTTGGTTTGAGAGTCTTTTAAGGAGAAAATGCTTTTCTTGTAATAGCTTCATAGCATGATTTAGCACAGTGAACAGTAGCCACTGCTCCCTCCATGGAACAAAATTAACCCTCTGGTTGCTATAACCAGCAAAAGAAACAAGTGGCTTCAGAAACAAAAAGGAGCACTACCGGAGTTTTGAATCACAGAAAATTATCTTCTTCCAGCTTCAGTCTTTGATCCTTGTAACTCTCGACTGAGTATGCTGGTTGATAGTAGCAATCCAGAGTTTTAAAAACTACTATTCCCTAGCCCTAGTGGAAATGTTGAAAGTGGAAACTAGGATCTTTTCTACGCAAAGCCACTCCAGCAGAGCTGCATATTCTCTTGCTGGTTTGAAACTTTTAATGTAGGATTATTATTATTTTTTATTTTCTGTTATCAGCAGAACCTAAAGTGCTTATACATTGGCTCATTAGCACTACTGAAAGGTAAGTCCAGGGCTTTTTTTTCTCATAGAACGCTCAGAACGGAGTTCCGGCACCTTTTTTGGATGGAACCTTGTAGAGTAGGCAAGGCGGGATGTATGACATGTGTGAGTTCCGGCACCTTTTTCTTTTACAAAAAAAGCACTGGGTAAGTCTGTCAAAATATTGTGCTGCTTGAGACTGAACCATGTATCAGCAAACCAAGGGAGAAAGCAAACCTAGAAGTGCAAAATCCAAGTCCTTTTGATTCCCACAGCAGTCAACTATTAACCCAGTTGAATCTCTCAGTGAGAATGTTCGCACAGCATCTAGTTCATGATTGCCCAACCTTTTGGCTTGCCTGGGCCACACTGAGTGAAGAGGAATTGACTCAGGCCGCATATACAATATATAATATAGATAATATAAATAACAAACTTCTATTTTAAAAAATATTTTTCATTATCTTGTGGGGCTGCATTGCTAGCTGTCCAGGGCCACATGCAACCCATGGGCCACGGGTTGGATCCCAATCAAGATCAAAAATCATTATCACTGTGACATTGCCTACTATCCCATGAATTCTGAGTCTGGCAAGGACTGACAGGTTCCTGTGATATCACAGCCCTTCCCCATTTGCCAAGCAAACAATGGCAGTAGACATGACTGCAAACCTGCTGGTGCAGTGGTTAGAATGCAATATTGCAGGCAAGCTCTGCCACAGTCTGGAGTTCGATCCTGATCGGCTCAAGGTTGACTCAGCCTTCCATCCTTCTAAGGTAGGTAAAATGAGGACCCAGATTGTTGGGGCAATATGCTGACATTTGTAAATCGCTCAGAAAGTGCTGTAAAGCACTATGGGGTGGTATATAAGTCTGAGTGCTATAGATATTGATATTGCAACCATTCAAGATTTGTGAGGTACATTTTGTTCATAGGCAGCATGTTTTTTTATGAAGATAAAGGTTTGGTTTTTCAGCTGTTCTTCTCCAAATCTTTTTCTTAAAGGACTAGAGATGCAGAGTAAATCAAATGTCAGTTGAAATTATTCCTATTCTTCAAGTGATTGGATCAAATTAATTTATTTGTATCTGACTGGGTCTGTTTAGGGTTAAGTCCTGTGATTTATTGACTGGAGCGATTAAGCCCTGTTACATGTTTACAAACCTCACTGTCTGCTAACTGAGCCACTGTACAGTGCACCTTGTCTAATCCTCCAAATTAAACAGGGTTTGATCTGGTTAATACTTGGATGGGAGACCACCAAAAAACCCCAAGACTTTGTGTTGACTAACAAATCAGTAAGCCTCTAGAAGAGAGCAATGAATGTGTCTGTCTATATAATAACTGGGAGAAAGCTAATACTGAACATAACTTACTAAACACTTTGTAGGTAACAAAGTGATATGAAAAACAACACTCCATCCCTTAATGAAACTTTTCAACTCAAGTTCTTTAGTGATGGTTAGAGTGGTATCTTTTCTGGCAACATTTGCTTTGTCCTTTCATAACTTATGATATTAAAGCCCAAACGTAACCTTCCTTTAATAAACTGTAAAATTATCCTAGTTTTACAGTGTACTAGAAAAATCTTTCATGTATGCCTGAATACAAAGCATGGATTTTTATGAACTCCACACTCTAAATTATAGTATTCATATCCACAACATAGTAGGGACTTAAATGCTTGTAAAATTCACCCACTTCTTGTAATGTCTCCATAATGATGAAGCATTTTATAGAACTTGAGCAGCATGGTGGCTTTTTATAATCCAATCTATCTTCTTAATACATTTTTGTCTTTAGGTTCTTTAAATCAGAAATAACAAAATCTAAGCCTATGAGCAGTCCACATGGTGCAAGAAAACATCTTACATTTTGTAACCCCAAATTTTTGATCTCATCATGAAGACAGCCCATTGGGAGAACTATTGGACCCTTTACATAGGGCGGGTAGGAAATATAAAAGAAAACTTGAACTAATATTTGAGTCCACCAATTCAACTATTAATACCGCTCTTTGTAACCACCCGATTTTTTTTTCTCTTTTCATACCAAAAATAGCTAAATAGAAATCTGGAATGCAGCAAAATAAAATACAGTATTTAGCATCATAGTTATTTTTGGCAATGGTCAGTATACAGCCTGATAAGGAGAAAGCTTTGTAAATAGCCACCTGCAAGTTCCTTCATTATCAGTAAAAGAATCTCCCATAAGTTCACAGAAAGTGGTTGGAACAAAACTAAGAAAGTTTCCATCCAGTTAAATTGATGAAATGAATTGATTCTAAATTAGAAACAGTTCAACTGCTGAAATCCTTGAAACTCTGTCCCCATAAATCTTGTTAAAGAAGACACCATGGGCATTTTGATTGGAAGAATTGCTTTTGGATAAATAGACTGTTCTACAGCCTGACATTCCCAAGAATACCTCTGGGCCCAAAATGAGTTAGAAAAATCATTTCTCAAAAATAAGGCTATCAACAGCATATAGAGCTTTGTCTGGAAGTGTTTAGCTCTGATCAGCAGAAAAATAAAAGTGGGTGGTTGGAGTACAGTATCTTGGGATGCTAAAGCATGAACTGCATAAGTAGTAGTTTGTCTTTTGGTAACTGCAAATTTTACAAAACATCTCAAGCATCAGGGCAGCAATTCTACCAAGAGTCAAACTCCCTTACAGCAGCACACATAACATGCTCACAGAATATTTCTTAAAAGATTCCCACTGCCCCCCCCCCAAATTGCTTTCCTCTGGCCTCACCTATCTAAGATCTCCAAAGTCTTCTTGCTATCAGAAAATCCTAGCAAATGATATCCCAAAGACTCAAAACTGACTGAATGAAGAAAAACCAGCTATCCTCCATCAGCTGTTCCTTCAAAGGATAACATTAGGTAGGTTTAAATCTTGTCATTGCTTGGATGGGAAAATACCTGGTCACCTCCCTGATTTCTAGTTTATTAAGAAGTTCTGTTATAGATCAATAACAGGTTAAAGAAGAGAAATCAGAGAGGAAGAATACATAGCAGTGCTAGTACTGAGTGGGTGTAAACTGTGAAATCCCAGAAGAATCAGTATTGGAACAGAGCTTTAACAAAAAAAAAACAGTCCAGAAATTATTTGACGTTTGGAATGAGCAGTGTGAGATCACTAAATGTGATGGAACTAAATAACAGAATGATTTATTTAAGGAATGATGGCAAAAAAAAATCCAAACCACTCCCTGGGAATTGGAGGAATGGGGATTAAAGTGACAAAGGTAACTGTCATGTGATCCACATCAGGGGAAAAAAAAATCCCAATTTCACCTAGACCAGGGGTAGGTAACCTTGGCTCTTTTATGACTCGTGGACTTCAACTCCCAGAATTCCTGAGCCAGCGGGCGCTAAGAGCGAGTCCAAGGCAGACAAAAGGAAGAAAGTCTGTACTGTGTGCAACAAGAGATTTTGGTCTCTACAAGATTTGACACGGCATATGAGATCCCATACAGGTACGGGTGGGGGCCGCTGAGTATTATTTTCCATAATATTTTAATCAGTCTGTGATAGAATATATTCAGAGGTTCCAGATAGAATCCATAAGATGTTTAGTTAAACCAGGGGTAGGCAACCTCGGCTCTTTTATGACTCATGGACTTCAACTCCCAGAATTCCTGACTCAGCTATATAATTTGCTATGCTGGCTCAGGAATTCTAGGAGTTGAAGTCCACGAGTCATAAAAGAGCCAAGGTTGCCTACCCCTGACCTAGACACTAGGCATTGTCAGTGAGTCCAGATTCCTCTGTATTGTCTCCCTAGGCTGGAGAAAATGGATTGGAGGGAGCCAAAAAAACATTTCCTTGGCTTCCCAAAGACATTTGATGAGCCCCTGTGAAAGTTGGACTAGGTTGCACAACAGATTGGAAATCTAACAAATGAGTCTGTGAAAGAAAACTGGAATATATTATGGGAAAACTAACCTGGAAACAGGAGAAGTTAAAATATCTGTAATTCACCAATGACTATCAGCAGACATAAGTGGGGATAAATGCAGTTTCCTCTTCCCAGTTGTCCCCTAAAAATCCACCAAAATGCACTAAATCATATTGTTTTAACAAACGTGGGGGTGTGAACACACACTTGCCAAGGTGACATGTAGTTCCATCCTGATTTACACTCACTTAGCCATGATTGTATCAGTCTAAAATAGGCTTACAATATTAAACACAGCTAGAACTTAGCAACTTAACAGATCTCAAGTGTAACAACATCCTTGGGTGACACATAGCTCTCAGGAGGAAAGGAAACATTTTACAGGAATGAGATCGATGATCATCTACCTCTGGTTTCCTAAAAATATGGAATCTGGATGTGGAGAGGCTGCTGAATGTTCAGGTGTTTTATTCAAAGGTTTTCTTGGCTCTGGGAGTGTTGGAGTTAAATTTTGTCTTCTTTAATATCATTGTTAAAGGTAATACTGAATTTTGGAGCATTCTTTCAGACATCTCATTCTATTCTTTTATGAGTTTTTTGGAATAGGACAGCAGAAAAATTGAAGGTAGTAACTGCCAGCTCTACAAGGTAGAAGAAGAACAGACTAAGAAACCACTGCCATATAGGTCAAGTCTTCATATCTTTACAATAACATTTATAGTAACAGAATCCTGCTGGTCTGAATATCCTTGTTCCTTCTGACACTTAATCTTCATGTGAACAAGGAAGCGGCTTGCCTGAGATGTTTTCTTGTGTTATTTTCAAGTTTACTTTGTCTGACTGTTGCCTTAGTAGCAACTGCTCCTGTCCTTCTAGACCATTCTGATATCTTCTATAATAATGGGTGAAAATAATCTTTTCGATATCTTTCTGGGTATTATAGGAGTTATGGTCTGAACACAAAACTATGGAAATTTAGTATGCATGGTACAATGGAAATTAAAAGTTGGGGAAGATTAGGTCTCTTTCAAATTCCTGATAGATAGGACACTGATTCAGTCCTAGCAATGACTAACCAGATAACCTCTAGGAGGAATCCTATAGTATAACTATAACTATAACTAGTACATACACACACACACACAAACACACACTATAACTAAGGAGAAATTTCCTAACAGTGAAAATAATTAACTAGTGGAACAGCTTGCCTTCAGAAGTTGTGGGTGCTTCCTCACTGGAGGCTTTCAAGAAGAGACTGTCTGAAATGGTACAGAATATCCTGCTTGTGCAGAGAGTTGGACCAGATGATCTGTGTTCTATCTTTCATTTCTGAACAAATATTTCCCTCTGAAGGAACGATGTAAAGAAGGTAGAAACACTACAGTAGTTGTCTCCACTTCTAAACTGGAAGGAATGAGAGTCAAGATTGCTGCAGCAGGGGAGGTGGAGGAGATAAGGATAAAGATGCCTCGCATAATTATGAATGTACTCCAGATCTGACTGAATACCAAGCAATACCAATGATGGACAGCAATGCTCCAAGGCAGCATCAAATGGAACTTGGGAGAATGTGTACAAGCTATCGTTTTGATTTCCCCTGAAGTCATGGGACATTGTGCGGAATTTTAAAAAAATTCTTAGATCTGGAGTTCTTCCAGAGGAAGACAGAACAGTGAGCTTTGCCCTGTTAATGACCAAGTGGTGCCATAACTTTGAGTTTTGCACTTACAAGCCATTTTAAGCCATTTGTGAGCCAGTGGCATTCTGTCAATGAATACAGAGCTCCAATTTCAGAGTAGTGAATCATCTTTTGAAAACAGTGATATGGCTTGAAAATATGATCTGTGCTTTTATTGGATGAGATTCTTGGCTCATCCCACCTTTCAACTCCTGAGATCCCACAATAGCAGCATGTTGACATGATTAGGTGCAGCAGCCCAGATGTATCAAGTCAGCATTAAGAGCAATTTTATTTATTTTATTTTTCTGAATAGAGTGATAGCAGATGCAGGAGAACAAAATGGATGGAGAAACACTAAATTTAGTACATTAAAAACTTTGAATTGAAATAACATGATGATAGAAAAGCCTAAATTATTTCATTCTGTATCTAAGAACCTGTAACATGCTTTCCTTCTTAATGGAGCGAGAATGATCTAGTTTTTATGTATTTATTCATCCTGTTTATAGTATATAGCCACCCACCTTACAAAAGAGAGTTTGGATGGCATATACTAAAAAAACCAACCCATAAAATAAACAATAAAAGACATTCTGCAATTAAAATATCCATTAGTGTTTACTATTAACAAATTAGTAAAGAGGATTTGACATTATAGGCAATGTAGCCACCTCGTATAGCACAAGTTGGAGACAGAAGAGAAAGAAGAATTAAACTGAACGGAATAATGAAAGCCTCTAGAACCAATGTAGGAATGACCTTGGGGAAAGGGATTGAACCAATGTAGGAATGACCTTGGGGAAAGAGAAGAAGAGAAGAGCCTAGGAAACAATCAGACGAGAGAGGCAGGAGCCACCAATGGATTAATGTTTAGAGGAAGAAAATTAGGAAGGACCTACCCTAATTGTCGGAATGGGACAATTCACCATGGCCAACTCATCATGGCCAACTCTGTGACCAATTCACTGTAGCCAACTTGCCATGGCCAACTTGCCATGGGACAGCCTGCCATGGCCAACTCACTGCAGGACAACTCATCACGGAATTCACTTAGCTCCTTTTATTTTTGTTGACCACATTTTCATCAAAATTATTTTACCTCTTGTATCACAGGAAATCATTCCTATGACTGCCAGCGTTTGTAATGCTATGATCAGTGCTTTTTTTGTAAAAGAAAAAGGTGCCGGAACTCACACATGTCATACAACCCACCTTGCCTACCATACAAGGTTCCATCCAAAAAAGGTGCCGGAACTCTGTTCTGAGCATTCTATGACAAAAAAAGCCCTGGCTATGATGAATAATAAAAGGAACAACTCCCGCATTGAATTGTCCTGCAGTGAATTGTCCCATGGTGAGTTCTTCCATGGTGAGTTTGCCATGGCAAGTTTTCCTGTGGTGAGTTGGCCATGGCAAGTCAGCCATGACAAGTTGGCCATGCCGATTTGCCATAGACCCTCTAAAGTTCGGGTGATTAAAAATGGTGGTGGGAAGTTTGTAACTTCAGACTTGCAAGATTCTGTTAATGTAGCCTTACAATAAAGTCAAATTACCTCATCTAGCTGTGTTTCCTTTCTGGTTTACCTGGGAGGGCTGACAATTGGTGATTCTTTGCAGGGTGTTGGCTTCCAATATTGTAACTATGCTCATTCTCAGACTGTTGTGATGCTCACAGAGTTCTGAAAATAGAGAAAACAGTTCACTCTCAAGTGTGTTGAAAGGGGTGCAAAAGGACTGGGAGGGAGAAAGGCTGGTTGTCTGAAAAAACAGCAGCTTTACTATGAAAAGTTTAAGTCTGGAAAAAGAATTAAAGGAATTCTCATGTGGTGATCAAAGTAATTCAGGCACAGGAACAACCAACCATTCCCTTCTCTTAGTATTCAAATTAAACTATAGTCTTCTACAGACCAGGGCTGAAAACTTCATTCAAATTGTACTTTGTAGTTTATATGAAGCATTTATTGATTTACATACATGTGGATAATAAATAGTATAAATATATTTTTACAATTTAAAACCCATTAAAAGCAATCCTAAAGCAGAGAATGACTAATTAAAAAGAGATTAAAATAAATTAGCACATTTAATTTCTGTTCCAGTAAAGCCTCACTTAAAATAGCTCATGTATTTAAAACTTGAAAACTGCTGCCTACACTGCAAAGCTAAAAAAGTGCTAGTACGGGCTATCAATAAGAAGGATGATATGGCATGCATGCTGAACTTGAATTTATTGGGATGAACAGTCGGGTTTTAAATTAGCATCACTTCTATTAAAAATGCCCTTTCAGGTTAAGCAGTAACCTTACTGCTTAAGCAACCTTCTAGCAAATATTCTACCCTTGAGAATGCATCTCCATTAGCTGTCAGCTGATGGACCCACGTGTAAGGGAGAACTATCCCAATCCTAAACCACTCGGGGCTTTATATGTCACCACAAGTATTTTAAGTCAATGACAGCCTGACAGTCAATGGGCAGCCAATGCAGTGTGGTTAGAACAGGGGTAGGCAACCTCGGCTCTTTTATGACTCATGAGTCAGCATAGCTGACTCAGGAATTCTGGGAGTTGAAGTCCATGAGTCATAAAAGAGCCAAGGTTGC
Organism: Vipera berus; assembly: GCF_964194415.1. Classification (NCBI taxonomy): domain Eukaryota; kingdom Metazoa; phylum Chordata; class Lepidosauria; order Squamata; family Viperidae; genus Vipera; species Vipera berus. Next base: position 145,790,400 of record NC_138204.1, read on the forward strand.
CTACCCCTGGTTTAGAACAATGGTAACGTGTATACCGTATTCTGCTGCAGCATCTGTTACTGGCTATATCTTTCAGAAATAGCCCCTCTGACAATGCATTGCAGTAACAACAATGCATGGACCACTGTTGTCAGGTTGTTCTGAACAACTATAGCTATGTACCAGGGGTGTCAAACTGCTGTCCCGTGGGCCGGATGCATCACACGGAAGTTGTGCTTACCCTAGCTCTGGCAAGGGGAAAAAAGTTGTGATACGTCACGACACATCACGTGATGCGGCAAGTTTGACACCCCAGCTATATACAATTATATCCCATTTCAGGAAATATACAAAGCAGATGATTACCTAATTCCCATAGAAAAGAAATGCCTCTTCACAATGCCTCCATCTTGTTAACGTACCATCTCAACTGATTGACCCTCAACTTAGTCTTACTCAGGGCTTTTTTTGTCATAGAACGCTCAGAACGGAGTTCCGGCACCTTTTTTGGATGGAACCTTGTAGGATAGGCAAGGCAGGTTGTATGACATGTGTGAGTTCTGGCACCTTTTTCTTTTAGAAAAAAAGCACTGGCTTGAGATTTTTAGAGCCACATTATGAATGGGGTGATGTCATCCATCATTGTTTGCTTCCTGCCTGGATTTCCACCATCTCTGTTCCAGCCATCTCACAATGTCAGGGAATTGAGCAGCCAGTGTCCAAATGGAGTCAGAGATGCTGACATGAACCAGTTTTATATAAATAAATATATTTACAGTAAATAAGATAGGAAAAGAGGAGCCTTGTCAGATTAATCAACACAGCAGGAACAAAGGTTTCTGTGGCCTGCATGATCTTGAATTTCCACAGCACCACAAAGATTTCAACAGAATTGCCGGCCTCCTTATTTGGAAAAAAAAAGGACATTATGATATCATCTGAGAGAAAGAGACAGGGCAAAAACCAAAAAAACCCCCAAAAACACGTTTATAACCACTTTGACAAAGTTTCTATTTCTATTTTTTTCTTACTTCTTCACTATTTTTCATTATTTTTGTTGTTCTAATATTTTTATCTTGTTAAAACTTTCTTCAGTAAAAATTATACTCGAAAAAGGAAATCTTTCAGATTCTGTTCCCAAAGCAGGCCATCTTCACCTCCACTTGCCTGTTTGAAGTTAACTTCCCCTTCATTCTAGTTCAAAAATCTACCTTCCCACATTTCATACTGAGTCCTCTTGCTCCTTGCCTAAAATATTCTCTTTCAAGCCACACAGCAGGTGGCAGTGTTAACCTGCCAAAAGTCACATGGACTTGAGGCAGCCATCCATTATTATTATTTTTTTATGCAGACAAGTCCTAAGTCAGGACAGGGGTCATATATAGTTAAGTAGGGGTTGTTAAAGTTTTTAAAAATTGAAAAGAAATAAGAACCATTCAGAAATGTTAGAGTCCTCATATTTTACACACACACAAACAAACACACTGAAGAGTTATATTTTTTAAAGTAAAAATGCAAAATTAGAAATCAGCATAATTAAACTCCTAAACTGTAGCTTCTGAAACACACAAGAGGCTCGCTTTGTTGCCAAAGCAAAGTAGGGTTACCTATTTAACTCCCAGCCAAGGGGAGGGAGTAATATCCACAAGGGGGGGGGGTTAAAAAAAGGCCAGTTGTGCAATCAAAGCCCCAGTCCTGTTTAGGTATGTATGTTCTTCTTTTTGCATATAACAGAAACATCTATTTCACGTGCTTTTAAGCTGCTTCACCCATCAGGTCCCCTAGCAGCATGCAGCAATATCTTCACACAATGTAGATTACTTAAAACTAAATCAATAAAATCTAAAATAAAATCAATAAAACATCACAGACAAAAATCCAATGCATAATCACATTCCATATTTGTACTAATGGCATTACAATTTATCACTATTGTAACCATCCCAAATGCTCTGTGGATTAAGTAGGTTTGTGGCAACTTGGTAAATGTCAGGAGAGAGGACCCACGTTTTACATCTTGAGGGAGGATGCTTTGCAGAAGGGAAAAATTCAAGTCTCCTCCCCTCTTAGCAAGGACTTCCAGCAAAAATGTTTGGCAGTCTTGGGCAGCCAGATACTATTGGGAGTAAGTCCCAAGCCACGTAGAACTTGAAAGGCAATAGCTAGCACTCGAATTGTACCTGGAAACCTACTGATTACCTGACTCTACCAGGTAATGCTGGTTAGCACATGGGCAATCATTTTCTACACCAACTACAATTTGTAGATGCTTTTTAAGGGCATTAAGGGTTCAGTGGGTTAGGACGCTGAGCTTGTCGATCAGAAGGTCAGCAGTTTGGCGGGTCGAATCCCGAGTGCCGCGTAGCAGAGTGAGCGCCTGTTACTCGTCCCAGCTTCTGCCAACCTAGCAGTTCGAAAGCACGTAAAAATGCAAGTAGAAAAATAGGGACCACTATGGTGGGAAGGTAACAGCGTTCCGTGCGCCTTTGGCGTCTAGTCATGCTGGCCACATGACCACGGAGACGTCCTCGGACAAGCGCTGGCTCTTCGGCTTTGAAACGGAGATGAGCACCGGCCCCTAGAGTCGGAAACGACTAGCACGTATGTGCGGAGGAACCTTTACCTTTACCTTTACCATTACATTACATTACATTACATTACATTACATTACCCCAAACACAGATAGTTCTCAATTTGCAAACTTTTGCAACCTTCGGACAAGCAAAGTCAATGGGGAAGCCAGATTCACTTAACAACCGTGTTACTAACTTTTAACGTTTCACTTAACAGCTGTGGCAAGAAAGGTCTTAAAGTGGGGCAAAACTCACTTAACTGTCTTACTTAGCAATAGAGATATCTTATCAAAGTAATTTTAACAATCCAGTGGAGTTGATTTCTTAGTTTGCTATATTTAGTCTGGTATATTTACCAGAACAATAAGTCTGAGGAGATCCAATGGCAACTTAGACATAGCATCAAGTTGCTTGAGCAGGGCTACTACAAGCAAGCTCCCCTACAAACTGGCCCCTACAAACCAACCTTACCAGAAGAATTTCACTTCCAGCTATGTGTGGGACAGTGCCCCTAAAGGTTTTCTGAGAGTCCCGAATAACAGCTCCCCCACCCCTATTCAGGAGTAATAGCTGGTGCCACACCTGAAACCCCAGAAGCCACATTTCCCAACCAGGTTTCGATGATGCAAACCATTTATTTCTAATGGCTGGCATGCAGCATGTACGTAGGCGGAGGGAATGGCAATGGGTCAAAGACCCATAAACTGTGGTACTCTACCTCCCATTATTGGAAGGGGTCAGAAACATGTTAGTTATCTTCTGTTTGAGGACCATTATCATCAGTCTTAGATTGGAAAGAGCTGCAAAATGCAAGTAGGGTAGAGCTTCATATGTTTTAGCCTCCAGGTCTCTAACCAATTTTGTTGCTCTTCTCTGAACTCTTTCTAGAGACTTTTTTATAGTGTGGTGACCAAAACTGGATGCAGTATTCTAGATATGGTCTTACCAAGGCTTTAGAGAGTGCTATTACTGTAGTACCTCACATGATCTTGTTTCAATCTTTTCATATAAACACTCATAATATGGAGATATTTCTTGGTTTTTAATAACATCCTTCCTTAAGAGTATGATAAAAGATGTGAAAGCTAAGTTTAGGAAAAAAAAGAAACAGTCATGGATGTATTTAGTACTTGGCAATTCCAGGGCTGTAGGCTACCCTGGGAAGTCAACAGGGCAGGACAGATGTCAGAGACTAGAGGCCAAAGTTTTATGGGCTTATCGTGGACATTGGAGGAAGGGCATAAGGTAAGAAAAACTTGTGATCTGCTTTAGAGAGTATCTAGAACTCCAAGGAGATGGTATCTAGAACTTCCAAGGAGATGGTATCAACACTGTTAAGTTTTCCTTGTTAAAATCATCACCGTTTATTTTAGCTTATAGGAATGGCCAAAAAGAATATAGAGAGAAGGAGCACATGTTCACTAAGGAGAGGCTGGGGTCTGGGTGACAGGGGATGGGCTACAAAGTGAATGTCACTAGACTAGAGGAAGGCTTGATGGTCTGGGATCAGAATCAATTAAAAGGAAGCCTGTCCTTACTAATATGAGACAACGGTGTGGTCAGTTAACCAAATGAGGAGCAAATTAACAGTAAACTTTGGCAAAGCATCCAAAATGCACGTCTCTGATAATGGAGGGAGCATCCGAGATGATGTATATCTTAGCTGGATCCACCTGAATTCCTTTCAAGGAAATGAAGTAGCCCAGATATTCACGTAGTTCAAAGAAATATTTCTTTAGCTTAGCATTAAAACATTAGTTACAAAAGTTTTTTTTAAAAAAAACCACTTAAGCGTAATCTTCGGAATAGATAAGCAGTTCATCTAAAATATCAAGAGCTTATGCAGAAAATGTGGAAGACATATTCAGAATTTTTTTAATTTAAAAACTTTAATCACTGATCTTCTAAAGATCACTGATAGACGTACTTAAGTTAAAATAAAAGGTGATCACATGAAACTGCAACTGTCATAAATACGAGTCAGTTGTCAGCCATCTGAATGTGACCGTGGGGATGCTGCAACAGTTGTTAAGTGTGAAAAACAGTCATAAGTCCCTTTTTTAAAGTGCCGTGGTAACTTTGAACCATCGCTAAGCAAACTATTGTAAAGCGAGGACTACCTGCACAGTTTTGGTTGGTAAGGAAATCTGTCAGGGAAACAAAAGGCTCATATTGAAAAAGGTTGTGAAGTCCGCATCAAAGGGTACAGCTGACACAGCAGTGGCTCCATGGTCCTAGGCTGGGACTGAGATGAGGTCCACTGGTTGATGGACTAGCTACTTCACTGTCTGGGCAAACTGGTTTTGCCACTTTTTTCTGAGGTTGGAGCAACACCTTGGTTGAGAGTTTAAACTGTTGGAGGGGGCAGTAGCCACCATTTCTTTGATCTTTGATCCCTAAATAAGTTGTAAAGGAATGTAGATACAACTACATACCAAAGATATGTAGATACCAAAGGAATGAGTGAACCATTAAGAGGGGATTTTGAGAAAAGACTGCTCAGTCCTGAGAAGGAAATTCAAAAATGCTGCCTTGCTTTTGCTTAGGATAAAAGATGGGACGGACCGAAACTTGCAAAAGTTTTCAAGATTTTGTCTTTCTACTGCAATGCAATAAAGATTATTCCCCAGATCTCTACCCTGTCCATTTCCTTGAATGGCTGACACTAGGCAACCTCTCATAGCAATGGGAGTATTGATGAGAGAATGAAGCCGAGCACATGACTGGGACTTGACAGGAAATCACAGGTCTGCTGATTTAGCTTAACTCTTTGCTTCCCCTCAACGGTAAACTCTACAGATGCAGTTTGGCCAGATCAGCATAGTAAGGAGCAACTCAGAGAATAAAGAAGAGAAATTGAGGGGCCGCAACCTCTTTAGGAGATACTGCACTTGCCTGTGAGATGGTTCTCAAAACACAACAGAGGAGGCATTCTTCCTGTGAATCACTTTCCCTAGCAAGAAAGGCTTCAGCCATGCATATCGGCAGAAGCAAGGGCTGCACCCTAAGCTTAGTGCCATCCTGTGGCCAAGCAACGTGTTGAGCCACAAAGAAATGAGAAACTGCAGAAGCTGAGAGGTCAACTTGCGCAAGAGCCTTGGTGGAGCAGTGGGCTAATGCCTCCTTAAGTAACACCAGCTGCCTGCAATTAGTGCAGGTTCGAGTCCCACCAGGCTCAAGGTTGACTCAGCCTTCCATCCTTCTAAGGTAGGTAAAATGAGGACCCAGATTGTTGGGGGCAATAAGCTGACTTTGTAATAATGCCGCTTGGGGGGGGGCAAAAGCCCTAATAAGCAGGCATATACATAGAATGAAGGCTATTGCTAAGCACATTGATTTGTGCTTAGATTGTAAGCCTCCCTGAGTCTTCGGAGAAGGGCGGGATATAAATGGGATTAAAATAAAATAAAATAAATAAAGTGCCAGCTTTATACAGCTGGAGAGTCATTAAGATTATCTGGGCTGGGATGAAGTTGTACTGTACAATCAAGGAAGTAAATACAAAAAACTTGGTTTCCTAGACAGGTTATTGTAAACAAGCTGACCATGAATCTTGCTCTCTCCTGTCTCGAAGAACCAGACTGTGACTCACCGTGGTACTTCTCCTCTACGCTCCTCGTAGATATGAACTGGTTTTGTGATTTTGGGATAATTTGGTTTCATCATCTACGTATCATTCTTGTGGAAATTGTGATGCATCTCTAATCAAAACCTGCAATCCCAGTCAAACTTTCCCTTTAGGGCACCTTCTGGTCTGACTCTTTTTTTATGCTCATATTCTTGCAGGAACATACAGTATGCTGTTCCAGGAGCTCACCACTTTGGCATCCAGATAAACATTGTGGCAAAGCGATGGGGGCTGGGGGGGGAAGAGAGAGCAATCCATATAGCTAGAGAAGAATGTCTTGAAGGATGAGAGTAGGACGAGAAGACTTGGCCCTTTCCAACTCCATGATTCTGCAATGGAATCTGCAGAATCATGGCCTCAGCTGGCCACAGAAGGTGACCTGGGAAGCCTTTGTGGAACAGCCTGCTTGCATAACAGGACATTCCCGAAATATGCCAGGTCCTGCAAAGTTTTGGAGGGAGTGGGATTTGTTGGTATTAAGTAAAAGAGGGTGCCTTAATCTACCAGAGGCTTCGTGCACTCATTTAAGGCTTCTTTTTAAGTCCATCTTACCACAGAGAGAGTACAATTCCAGTTTACAACGGTGATGACTAATTCCCCTACCAGAGAAGCAGTGAGCCTGCTATTTGGGAACTAAGCCTGAGCGCAAAGACTCCAGGAGGACCTTAGCCAACCATGGCACAAATAACTATTTCACACAGACCCAGCCTTTTCCTCTCTGAAAGAACTCCTGAGGGATTTGTTCCTTCAGGTAGCCTGAATTGCTGGCTTCTGCAGGGAAAATAAGCACCTTTCAGTCCTAATTATAGGCTTTACAAGCACATGATTTAGAGTGCTCTTGCCTTTGTTTGCAGTATTGGCTGGGCTTGCAAAATAGCAAGTAACCCAATCCGGCTAGAGGACCAGAGTATATGCAAAAGTAACTAAAACACACACACACACACACACACACACACACACAGAGTTTCTCTGGGAACTCAGACAGCAGTAGCCAATGGTGTTGCTCCACATCCTCCCCTTCCCATGCTTTGCCCAGCCACAGAGCACACCTTGGCAAGAAACTCTTGGCTTAACTCCTGCATCCTCCCTCCCTTCAGTTTATTGCTGCCATTGTTTCCCTGGCAAGGTAAGATGGCATTCCTACTGGATGCCTTGCAAAACCTAAGTCAGTTCTGCTCTTGGACTTTGCCAGGCTGTATTGCAAGCTTTTTCCTGCCCGTTTCCCCAGTCCACCCACCCACCCATTCCAGACAAGAGGAATATGAGGATCCTTTATATTATTAACTATTTTCTTTTTAAATTCATGGTGAAATCATTTTAATGCTACCCCTTCAAGATAAACATTTTGCTAATCTGAAGTCACCTTGTAGGGAAGGTGGGTGGCATAGAAATCAAAAGGAAAGAAGGGAGGAAGGAAGGAAGGAAGGAAGGAAGGAAGGAAGGAAGGAAGGAAGGAAGGAAGGAAGGAAGGAAGGAAGGAAGAGAAAGAAAGAAAGAAAGAAAGAAAGAAAGAAAGAAAGAAAGAAAGAAAGAAAGAAAGAAAGAAAGAAAGAAAGAAAGAAAGAAAGAAAGAAAGAAAGAAAGAAAGAAAGAAAGAAAAATGGATCTTCTAGAGACAATCCTGTCATAAGATGAAATGAAATAATGGTCTCAGACAGATGATGAATTCTTCTGCTGACCTGTCCTGAGCTTCTACACTAGTCAGTTACCTCAAGCCTGGTGGAAAATATTCCATCACTAACAGGCAGCTCAGCTACTGAAAGTAGGATGGGAAGAGACCATTAGCTTCTTTGTTTCTGGGAGAAAATTGTTTGGGGCTTATTAATTTGGAACACAGAAGGTGATGCATGTAATAAACTGTGCAGATCATAAAACTATATTAACTTCTGAGCAAGATGAAATAGCAGCTGGATAGGTAAAATTGGGGCTTTGGAAATACTTGTCTGAGCAACAGCAACGTGGAAATTTCAACCACCCCAATCCTCTGCATATTTTTTGAGAAGTCATGTCTATAGTGCTCATTGGGACTAAACTTCCATCATGAGTACTGCCACCAGTGTATCAGGGTATTGTGATAAATAGGCTTTAAGTCTCTTAGACAACTAGAAAAATATTAAAATCTCAATAACTGCTCTTAAGGGAATCTGTAACATGACATCACAATAATTTCTTCCTAAAATTGCAGGTGGTGGTTCCTCTAAAATTGTGTCCTCTACTTTGGGAAGTTTAAGATGTGTAGATTTCAACTCCCAGAATTCCCCAGCAAGCACATATATAAAAAAAAGACAAAGGTGATATGAGGATTGCATATTGTGGGCAACTGATTTTATATTATTTATTTATTTTAATTCCATTTATATCCCGCCCTTCTCTGAAGAATCAGGGCGGCTTACAAGCTTAGCAGTAGCCTTCATTCTATGTATATGCCTGCTTATTAGGGCTTTCACACACACCCAAGCGGCATTATTACAAAGTCAGCTTAATTGCCCCCAACAATCTGGGTCCTTATTTTACCTACCTCGGAAGGATGGAAGGCTGAGTCAACCTTGAGCCTGGTGGGATGCGAACCTGCAATAATTGCAAGCAGCTGGTGTTACTTAAGGAGGCATTAGCCCACTGCTCCACCAAGGCTCTCTATGGCTTAGGGGAATGGGAATGGAATGGAATGGCAGTGAAAGACCATGTTGTTCCTCCTTGCTTTAGAAGCATATTATTTCCCTCTTGCCCTAAATCTTTGCCCTAAGCAATATCCTGGATTTTTCTGCCAAAGACAACCAGATTATATCTGGTCATTGCTCTCTCCATTTCGTTAGTCATTAACCCAACAACTGGTCTTTCTAGTTTCCTTCCTTTTCAGTATACACTGTGCCCTGAAAATCACCTTGACGTCTTAAGTCTTCTACATTTGCCAAGAAAAAGAACATGAGACACTCCCTTCCACAGACAAATGATCTTTGTGGCTATAGATGGTACCTTACTCCAAAAAGAGCTGCTTCTTTAGCAAAGATTTGTACGTGAAACACTTGTGACTCAGCTCACATAAATGAGAAGGGATCTACTAGCTTACTGAGAATTTTTGAATATCCAGTTGCCTTAGTCTTATCGTTAAGTTTCTGGATGAAATAAATTATTTGTTAAATGTTACCTTGAATCAGCTTTTGAACAACTCCCATCTCAAGAAGCATAAGGTGGATAATAATAAACCGGTGTTTCCTTCCACAGTATTGGTCTAATCATCTAGGATTCTGAGCCTAGACTGTTCCCTATGAGTTCATTTCCTCTTGTATTAGAATAGCAGAGAAAACCACACAAAGAAGCTCAAAAAAACAGAATTCTTGGGTTTTTTTTAAAATGACAATCCACATGGCAGGAGGCGGTTCTAATTAATTAATGAAGCTTCCAATAGAAATTCTGGAAACTATAAGTCAGCCAAGAACGCTTTTTTCCAAGTAAGCTTTTCTACATGATGTGCTAGAATTAAACAATTGGAAGAGTCAATTGAGAGCATTGAATCTAATCCCTTGGTCCATCCAGGAATCTAAATTAATGGAATCATGACAGACAGCTATCTGGCCTTTTGTTAAATGTGCCTAATTGGAGCGGGGGGTGGGGTGGGTGGTGGTGGACGGACCCACTGCCTCTCTGTCAACTGTTTCCACTATCAAACTGTCTTTAGCAGTAGAATTTTTTCCTTTATATTCAACCTTCCTAAAGTTTGAGTACATCAATTCCATGCCTTGACAGAAATCTTCTGGGTATTGTCTTTTCAGATACCTGATGGCCACTATCATATTTCTCTTTAGTTATCTCTCCTCTTCTCTGGCTAAACATTCCAATTTCATCAGTATGTCTAGGACTGTGTACCTAATCCCTTGATCATTCTCTTCGACTCTGTCTGAATCCATCTTAAAATATGATACCTAGCAGTGAGCATAGCATCCAAGGTAGGGTTTGATTTAAAATAAAGTAAACAGTTTCTTCCCATTAATAAGAAACAGTACTTCTGTTGACTCAGCCAAAACTTGCATTGTTTTTGGAAGGGCTTCACATTGCTGACTCATATACAATTTGCAATCAGTCACTATTCCAAAATCTTTTTCTCAAATAACTAAGGTAGTGAATATGTGTAGTTTACGGTGATTGCCATGTTGCATTTTTGGAGGTGCTGAAGACTCATTGTGATACTGTATTAGATAAGTAACTTTCCACATCCCACCATCACACAGCAATCAACCAACATTCAGATAAACTAGGATAATGTCCTTATTAACCTAATAACAAAATATCTATAATTCAACAATCACAGGGAAAAAAACATCCTTCCAATGTGCAATGTGCATCACACAGCTATTAACACAGTATACAGGAAACAGCCAACAGACAGATAAGACAGAACCACCATCTTGTCAACCAGACAGTACTTTACCATCAAGTATTATTTGCTTGGACATCCCATCCTAACATGTGCAAAGCAGGCAAAATAGAAGGATATATCATCTCTGCCAACAAAGAATCTCACTTTTCCAAAACTCCAAATATTGATGGTTTATAATTTGTGGGATCCTCCTTTCGCTACTTTCTGAAGATATAGACATATCTTCAGGTTTTATGGTGCTTGAGATGTTCTCCAAGGTTTCTTAGCCAGAGAAAAACAAGTTCTCAGCAAGTTCTTTCAATACCCTAACGATGAAATTCAAACTCATTCTAATAAATAGTTATTTGTTGTTCATATTTCCATTAATTTCTCACTTTAATCCTTCATTCTGTTCTTCATAATTATCTTGTGGAACCTATACTCAGAAACAACTGAGACAAAATAGGAGCTTAGTAATTCTGCCCTTTCTCTGATTACCTACTTAACCTCTTCATTGAGAAGTGAACATACTGATTTGTTTCTCTTCAGCCCATTTTGTTGTTTGTAGCAAAAATTTTTTTGCCAACTTCAATTTATTCTAAGCCTTAGTCTGACATTAAGGTAAAGGTAAAGGTTCCCCCGCACATGCGTGCTAGTCGTTTCCGACTCTAGGGGCCGGTGCTCATCTCCGTTTCAAAGCCGAAGAGCCAGCGCTTGTCCGAGGACGTCTCCGTGGTCATGTGGCCGGCATGACTAGACGCCAGAGGAGCATGGAACGCTCTTACCTTCCCACCGTAGTGGTCCCTATTTTTCTACTTGCATTTTTTACGTGCTTTCGAACTGCTAGGTTGGCAGAAGCTGGGACGAGTAACAGGCGCTCACTCTGTTACGCAGCACTCGGGATTCGACCCGCCAAACTGCCGACCATCTGATCGACAAGCTCAGCGTCCTAACCCACTGAGCCACCACGTCCCATTATCTTTACAATTTCAGATTATCTCCATGTGTCATTCTGTGAGGCCCCTCCTATGTATCCATTTCTTCAGATCTTCACTAAGCATTTTATGGAGCTACATGGACTTCTGCTTCTTCCATTCTTCTTCCCTCACTGCAATTGTGCTTCTAGGATCTTCTTTTTTAGAGAACTCCCACACATCTTGACTCTCTTTTCCCATTAGCTTTTCATGATATGGAGCCTTATTATTGACTGGGGAAAGATCATTAGATTTCTCTTTTTTTAAGGGAAGATAGACAACAAATCCAGATTTTTCCAAAAAGAACAAAAACATTATACACTCTCTTTCTCCAATGCTAGATCCAGTTCTGCAACTAAGCCCCTAAACTAACTCTTTGGTTAATTTCAAGCTGAGTATCAATTTTCTGGAAGAACTTCACTTGGCAGAGTCGTTCTCCCAACAATTCTAGAGTAATTACATTTTTTCCATCATTATCATTTCACAGTGCTTAAGAAGATCTGCAGTTTGATGAAGGAAATGAAGGAGTCAACTATACCAGGATGGACTAAAGCAGGCAGTCTCTAAAGTTGGCAACTTTAAGTTTTGTGTACTTTGGGTTTCAGAATTCCTTACCCAGCAGTTGATTCTTAAAATTGCCAAGTTTGGAGACTCCTGGGCTAAACAACATATCCAACAATTAATAAATACAGAAAGAGAAGTGCTCATTTGTCATACTTTTGCTGCCACAAGTACTCTATTTGAAGGGCTGTCAAGAAACAATTTATTTTAATTTTAAATGTATATATGTTACTCTTTAGATTGAACAAAGATATTTCTAAAACCTCATCCTAATTTGACAATTGGGACCTGCAGTTGCAACACATCAACCAATGTCTCTCATTCTTTCATGCTGCAGTTGAAAAACTGGATATATATTTCCTCTTTGTGTAAATAAACTGGTCATCTCCTTTCAATTCGTGGGGGAAAAGTGCTTGTGGCAGGAATTATTTCAGTCACGAAAAGTATATTCTATAAGAGCATCCAGAAGGACAAACCATTAGAGGGCAGCATGTTCTTAATTGTTTTAATTTATTCTGTTCATACAGTAGCTGGATTTAAAACACACACAGAGACAGAGAGAGGGAGGGAGAGAGAGAGAGCACTGAATCTCAGATTAAAGGCATTGTTATTGGGTTATCTTTAATTAGTTAAATTAATCCATAGGACCCCTAGGCAACTGCTCTTTAGCTGATTTATTCATCATGGACAGACCAGTTTCATTTCAAGATTATATTTGTTTCAGACTGTCCACATAATTGAGAATGGAAAGGAAAGCAGAAAAAAATAGATTTTTTTCTAACTGCAGTCTTCAGATGTTGTTAATATATGCATTGTTGAATAAGAGACTCATTTATCGGACAACAATTTTATATGTTTATGTTCATTTTAGTATAATAGATTCCCCTCAGACAATACAAGACTGCAATCTTAATCACGCCGGCTCTATGCCTATGCCAAGAATATTGTTTGTACTCCATTTAGGACAGTTGGGGTAGTTTGTCACCATCATGGTGTTTATTTATTTATAAGGCTGCCAACTCATGGTGACTGTGTGGCAATGTGCATTAAGGTCACTGAAAGAAAGAGAGGGTTAAGGCTCAATTACGTTGAAATAACACTAAGTCAACCCTCTGTCTATTTGAAGCCATTCCCATCAAACATATTCAATTATTTTTAACCTGTGGTATAGGCATTAGTTGTCATGGAAGCAATAATAGCTATATCTCACAATTTAAGTTTATCCCCCTGAAATCAGCAGGAGTAAAGCTTGGGTGCTTTATGCACCACAAAGTTCAAGACCTGAGGGTCCTGTCAGCCTCTGTAAAACAAAGAAAAAGAGGAAGGGAGAGGTAGGAAAGGACGAGAGCAAGGGGTCATGAGAGAAGGAGGAGAGGAGAAACAGAGAAGAGAGAAAGGAAGGGAGAGGAGAGGGAAGGAGAGAAGAGAGGAGAGGGAGAGGGAGAGGAAAAGGGAGGGCAGGAGAGGTTTCTGTGAGAGAACATTGTGGAAAAGATGGTTAAAAGTAAAAAAAAAAAAGTACAATCAGGAAAGGCCATCAGAGTATGGCTCAATTCCCTAGCATGAGACAATGTTCTCCAAACATGGCAGGGCAGGGTAGGTTTACAAAGTGCTTGTTTTGTAAAAGAAAAAGGTGCCGGAACTCACACATGTCATACAACCTGTCTTGCCTAACCTACAAGGTTCCATCCAAAAAAAGGAGCCGGAACTCCGTTCTGAGCGGTCTATGAGAAAAAAAGCCCTGGGTTTACCACATTTTGAAGTGAAATCATAAGCCAAGATATGGCTGTGGAGACCAGAATTGAACATTGCCTGGGATGATTACTGGAGACGAGCGAGCGGCAGAGAAGATTTAATGTGGAGGGGGATCTGGAGTTAAAGAGAAAAGGAAGGATTAGTCTGGGGATTAGGATCAGCCAATGAGAGAAAGGTAAACAATTGGGATTGCATGAGTTTATTGTGGGATTATGTCTCTGGGCATTTATTAAACAAGTATAAGCAGCAGCAGATCTTTTAGCATGCTGTTATTTCTCGTTTCCCTGTAATTGGCTTCTGAGGATAGTCTGTTGGCAAGTAGGAGATTTGCACTGCCAATTGAATCAGGAGAGGAGATTGTCCTTCAGCAAAATATATCCTGCTCTACAATTCCCCCTCAGGAAAGAAAAATGGAAACATCTTAATACGCAAATGCTTTGTGACCGTGACATTATGTCAGCACAGATGAAACAGGAAAATTCAACCTCGCCACCTGGATACAATCTTCAGTTATGTGAATCTGACTCAAAATACATTAGCTTGGCTGCTGGAGAGGTGTGTCACACCTCAAGGAGTTTAGCACAAATTGTCAAGATGGTAAATACAGATAGTCCTCAACGTATGACCACAATTGAGCCCAAAATTTATGTTGCTAAGTGAGAAATGTGTTAAGTGAGTTTTGCCCCATTTTATAACTTTTCCTACCACTGTTCTTAAGTGAATCACACCAGTTGTCAAATTAGTAACACGGTTGTTAAGTGGATCTGGTTTCCACGTTGACTTGGCTTGTCAAAAGGTTTCAAAAGGTGATCACATGGTCCTGGAACACTGCAACCGTCATAAATATGGGTCAGTTGTCAAGCATCTGGATGTAAATCTCATAACCATGGGAATGCTGCAATGGTCATAAGTGTGAAAAAATTTTCAGGGCCGTTGTAACTTCAAATGATCACTAAGTGAACTGTTGTAAGTCGAGGACTACCTGTAATGACATTTTTTCCTGGTTAAAGGAGCTAATTTGCATGAGCCTACTGTTTCACTTTCTTTCTCCTTTCTCCTTTCAGAGGAGTAATGTCTTCCATGATCAGAGCAGGCAAGTGGATCACTTCCAAATAGTTTGATTTATTTTGCTGCCCATCTGACATGTGTGACTTTAATATGAACTAAGCATGAAGGTGAAAGTAAAATTAGATTGTTGTGAGGTGAATTGCTGCATTTCTCTTCCCCACACTCAACACAAACACCCATCACCCAAGTTTCAAGTCCACCGCTACAGTACTAAGATTTATTAGATACCATATCCTTTCCATCTGTACCAAAATCTGGGAAGTATCCCTCACTATTCTCAAATATCACATTATAAGATAGTTCGTTTAACCAATGTTTGAATGAAAACTGTGAATAAGAATAATTTAAGTAAACTTGAACAGTCAGAATATCAAAATGGTAAGGCAGATGTCTTTGTTTTTACATGGTTACACAAACATACAGGTAGTCCTAAACTTACAACAGTTCACTTAGTTCAAAGTTACAATGGCATTGGGGGGAAAAAGTGATTTATAACCATTTTTCACACAGTGGTTGCAGCATCCCCATGGTCACGTGATCAAAATTCAGATGTTTGTCAAGTAATTCATATTTATGATGGTTACAGTGTCCAATGATCACCTTTTGTGACCTTCTGATAAGCAAAGTCAATGGGGAAGCCAAATTGACTTAACTAACTTAACAACAGCAGTGATTCATATAACAATTCTGGCAAGAAAGGCCATACAAGTTTAGGCTCAATTGTGGTTATAACTTGAGGACTAGCTGCATGCCCATACATATGCATATCTGATATTTCTCAACAAATCAACTGCAAACTTGACTGCACTGTCAATCAAATAATTGAGAACAGAAGGGAAAGCAGGAGAAAAGAAACTCTTTCCTTTAGATGTGGGTAATAAAAAGTCTATTTTGTGTTGAAACAAGTTATTTTATATGCTGTTTGATGAGATAGCTTCATAAAGATCCACGTGGACTGGGTGGCTTTAAAACATTCTGTTACTGTATGAAATAAGGATCACAGCATCCTTATCTCCACTTGCCACTCATAGTCAATCATATATATTTTTCCAGCAGAATAATGTTCCAGAGATTTCTTAGTGCCAATCTTAGACTGACAATCTCTGTTAGAATCAAATTATAAGTTGTTCTACATTTAAAATTCAATGGTGAAAAATATATGATTCTACATTTAAGCAAGAAAAACCAAATGCACATGTATAGTATAGGTGGTACCGGGATCAATAGTAGTAATTGAGTCAGAGATCTTGGAATCCTAGTGGACAAGCACTTAAATATGAGCCAGCAATGTGCTGCAGCTGCCAAAAAAGCCAATGCAGTCCTAGGCTGCATTAACAGAGGAATAGAATCAAGATCACGGAAAGTGTTAATACCATAACGCCTTGGTAAGACCACATTTGGTCACCATGATGTAAAAAAGATGTTGAGATTCTAGAAAGAATAGAGAAAAGAGCAACAAACATGTTTAGGGGACTGGAGGCTAAAACACATGAAGAATGGTTGCAGAAATAGGGTATGTCTAGTTTAATGAAAAGAACTAAGGCAGGGGTCCCCAACCCCTGGTCCATGGACAAGCACTGGGCCACGGCATACCAGAAACTGGTCCGCACAAACAAGCAAAGCCCCATTCATGGGGTGTAGGCAATACATGAAACCACACGCCTTCCGGTCCGCAGGAAAACCTCTTTTCACGGAAATAGTCCCTGGTGCTCAAAAGGTTTGGGACTTCTGGACTAGGAGATGACATGAGAACAGTCTTCCATTATCCAAGGGGCCACAAAGAAGAAGGGGTCAACCTATTCTCCAAAGCACCTGAAGGCAAGACAAGAAGTACAGTAATGGATGGAAACTAATCAAAGAGAGAAGCAACCTAGAACTAAGGAGAAATTTCCTGACAGTTAGATGAATTAATCAGTGGAACGACTTGCCTCCAGAAGTTGTGGACGCTCCAACACTGGAAGTTTCTAAGAACAGACTGGACAACCTTTTGTCTGACATGGTATAGATTTCCTGCCTGAGTAGGGGGTTGGACTAGAAGACCTCCAAGGTCCCTTCCAACTCTGTTATTCTGATACTTGTTAAAAGTATAAGAAAATCTGATGAAAACCTAGAGTGTTCTTGCCAGAATGGCTAACAGATGTTTACTGGCAACAAAGAAGCAAAAGTGGTTTGTCTATGTTGCTTCCCTCTGAACAACAGTCACTGATAACTGTGGGAGAGAGTTATTATATGTGTATTTCTCATGGGCATCTGGTAAGCTGTTGGGAAACACAAATGCTGTTTCATCTTTTATTCTAAACTTTTTCACCTATAGTGCACATATGTACAGCCATATGATGGGTGTGAAGATCAACTTTTCTTTGTAGGGGTTCCTAGCAGGTTTCCAAGTGTCACAAAAAGTGATGAAAATTATTTTTTGCTACACCATACCAGTTTGTAAACACAGTTTTGCATATGTTAAGCAAAGCAACAGAAGTAAACACATAATGTCAGTACCTCCTGGCTTAACAGATATAATGTTGTGAAATACCACTGCAGGATGAACCACTACACAACATTTCAGATCCACGATGTTCGTTTATATGCAATGTGGAAGACACAAAAATCTATTCTTCAGCTTTTCTCTTTAAAGTTATCATATATAAGAAGAAAAGCCTATTGCGTGTAAAATATTTGCAGCAAAGTAAATTTTGGCTTGATTCACCTGTGAAGAGTCAAGAAATATTACACGTACCAACATTTTCAGTTTTCCTAGGATGGCCACTTAGCCACATCCAAAGCACAAATGACACAATGACAAGAAACTTCCATAAGGTTTATGAATGATTTTATATACAACTATTAAAGACTTAGGGACGCAGTGACTCAGTGGGTTAGGACACTAAGCCTGTCGATCAGAAGGTCAGCAGTTTGGCAGGTCGAATCCCAAGTGCCGCGTAGCAGAGTGAGCGCCTGTTACTCGTCCCAGCTTCTGCCAACCTAGCAGTTCGAAAGCACGTAAAAATGCAAGTAGAAAAATAGGGACCACTACGGTGGGAAGGTAACAGCGTTCCATGTGCCTTTGGCACATGACCAGCCACATGACCACGGAGACGTCCTGGGACAAACGCTGGCTCTTCGGCTTTGAAACAGAGATGAGCACTGGCCCCTAGAGTTGGAAACGACTAGCACGCATGTTCAGGGGAACATTTACCTTTACCTTTATTAAAGACTTAAGCAGTCCTCTTGAGATCTTTTTGTCAATTTAAAATCTGTTGCTAAGGTACATAACAATGATCACATGTTTTCTTTCTTTTAGACCTAAGGACTGTGGGGATATGGTAATGATGTTCTAACAACTCCCAAAGTCAAAGGAGATTTAGGGTGACTTTTATGGAGCAACTCCTCAATCCCTTCCCAAATAAAGTGATCCCAAAATATTGACCCTTAGCATTTTGGGGCCCTCTGGAGAGACTGCAGATTGAGCACTGTGAGGCTTTATACAAACCCTTCATTGCTCATTTCTGAATTAATGATTCCCAGAGCAATTATGAGTATAGAGGCATATAAATGCTGATCTTTTAAATGTTGAGCTGGATATACTTTTGCCCTCAGTCATGGATGTCCTCAGAGTGTGGTTAAGAAAAAGTCAAGATGGCAGACAATATCATGTGACATAGCTTCAATCAACCCATATCCTACTTTCAAATGCAACCTCTGAGAAAGCACAAGGGATTGTAAAGATCATGTCTTAACAGCAGTAGCGATAGCATTTTAGGCTTATGTAGCACCCCATAATTCTTTACAGCACTCTCTGGCAGTTTACAATGTAAACTTTACTTACTTATTGACCCCAACAATCTGGTTCCTCATTTTACCAAACTCGGAAGGATAGAAGGCTGAGTCAACCTTGAGCCCCATCAGGATCGAACTCCAGGCTGTGGGCAGAGTTTGCCTGCAATACTGCACTTTAACCACTGCACCACCACATTATTCCAATTTAATCCAGTCCTCCAATGAAAGAAGAAATTTACTGTGTGGTAATGGGGGAAGGGGGAGGGCAAAGGACCCTCAGGGTCAGTAGGTCACTCCTTCTTGAATATATCTCTGAGACAGAGGTTTTTTATATATACAATGGTAACATAAAATATTCCTGTGCATCATGTGCAGAACATCTCTGCCAAGCACAGTATGTTGTTAATCCACGTCAATTGGATGATGAATTGAAGGTCTTATTATTTAATCCAACAGCACAAATCAAGATTAACTACCACAGCTGCACAAATGGCCAATTGGGCACAAAATGGGAGCTGTTTGCTAAGAAGAAAGAAGCAAATGCTGGATTAATAGGGCGTACAGTAACATATTATTTTCGGTAAAAAGAAAAGAACACTCTGCTCCCTTGATCCTTTTCTCAACCATTATTTTCATCACTGCTAATCAGATTACTGTTACCAAAACTCTTGTATTTCAATATGTGAGAACAACTTTCATATTCTGTACCCTAAAATATTATATTGGATAACAACAACAAAAATGGAAGGAGTAGAAATATCATTCCTACTCAGTAGTGACATATTTATTTCATGATTTATTCTGCAGTTATTTCCCAAAGAATTATTAGGGAAGACATTCTGTTAGAAACATATTTTATAAAATAACAGACTTTCCTAAGGCAATGCTTCTAGCACAGAGAATTTTTAAAGCAGCAGCAGACAACTTGTCCCCCTCTCCATGGTGGTGCTACTATTCACTACACCAGAAACTTAATAATCCATATAAGATTTGGTACTCTAATTGATATAGTATATATCAATTGATATACAGTATAGTATATATATATAGTATGTGTGTGTATGACTACACATTAAAAAGGAGTAGGCTTTGATCGATCCGCCATTTTGATGCAGTTGACTATTACTTCAGATTGCCCTGAACATTCTGCCACCTTCTTATAAATCTATGGCCACAATACTGATGGGTTATTTGCTCCATGCCAAGGTAATCTGCTTTATTGGCACATGAAGATCTGGAAATCTACTTAAAAGAAACATTTGTGTGTTTTTTAAAACACTTTTTAATAAACAGAATTCCAGTTTTAAGCATGTCATAGATTGCCCCATTTTCTGCCAGTCTATAGAAAGACTCACTGAAACACAACCAAACACTGAACTGGAATAGGTCCTCCAGATCCTGACGATACATTAGAACTATAATCCTGTTCTCTGATGCCCTTAACTAATTCCCACTGAATAAGTAAGCATACCCACAACCAGATTTTAGAAATATTCTGAAATACAGAGTGATCTTACATTTCCTGTATAAACACGGCTACCTGCTATTCAACTAGAGGAGAAACATATCCATAAATTACCCATTTCTTTACCCCTTTCTCTCTCCACTTCCATGCATTCCAAGGATGTCCACATGACTTTGCTTCCTCTACCCAATTTTTCTTTCCTGTGGTGGTACGTTCATGGTGGAACGTGAGCAAGGTTTTTATTCAAACAGTTCAGAGACTGATGGTCATGCACCTGTCACTTTGCAGAAGGAAGGTTAGCTTCATCTCATCACTAAGTTATGGATTGTTTTTACAGGGCACATTTTTAAACTGCATCAATGATGACATTCCTTTGTCTCCGCGAAAGGATGTAGAGCTAATTGGCCCCAGGAGACAGTTAGGGTGAATGGTATGTCAGTATGTGAAATAGAAAAGCTTTTTCGAGCAGCTCTTTTCAAAATGAAAAGCTTTCTGGTGGTTTTCTTACTGCATCAGCTTACATCTTTTCAAACCAAAATTCCAAGTTGACTAATGGCCATCCATCTTCTTCACTGATTTAATCTCCATGGAACTTGTAGATAAAAGTTTATCGTATAAAAATAATATAATGGATGAAGTTTAAGCTACATGGTTCTATAGTGCCAGCGCTCTCTCTCTCTCTCTCTCTCTCTCTCTCTCTCTCTCTCTCTCTCTCTCTCTCTCTCTCTCTCTCTCTCTCTCTCAATATAAAGTATTAGAACTACATATATTTGTTCTCATCTACAAGTCTTTTTCTCTCTCAATTTCTAATACAAGGACACAGATATGTGGATGTTTGACAGTGCAAGAAGGAAATGAAAGAAGCAAAGCATAACTCTGGGTTCTACAGTGGCATTCTGAAGTTTGAAAATTAAGAGTTGTAACATTTTAATAGTCCATTTCACCTCCCTCCATCCCAACCTAAATATGAAGCAATTGTAAGGGGAAACATCTGGTTTCATTTTTCTTTTCCTTGTTGCTATTTCCATCTGACAAAACTGTAGTGCCTGCCAGTTTTCCCTCGTAAAATTAGATTTTGTGCCAGCTCCTTTCTAAGGCCTAGACTTTTAGTGTGAGGTAAAAGAGTTCTTATCTTCACAACAGTGTTCAATGAGTATTTCCAGACATGGCTTTGGATTCTTGCAGGAACCAAACTGAGCTCCTTACTGCTCAGTTGATAGCATCATTGGGGACTTTCCATCATGACAGTTCCTGGCTTCTTTCTGCTGCGATGGAAATGTTTTCTGCAGTTACAATAGTCTGTCTCGGCCAGGTTCACTGTGGTAGACATTTTATGACTAAGTAAGCTTTCTTATCCCCTTGGCAGCATTACCAGTAGTCCTCAATTTACAAGCATTTGTTGAGTGACCGTTCAAAGGTATAACAGCACTGGAAAAAATGACTTATGACTTAAGACCCTTTATGGCCATTGCAGCATCCCCATGGTCACGTGAGCAAAATTTGGACACTTGGCAACTGGCATGTACAGTATTTATGACAGTTGTAGTGTTCCAGGGTCATGTGATCACCTTTTGTGAACTTCTGACAAGAAAAGTCAATGGGGAAGCCAGATTCACTTAACAACCAGGTTACTAACTTAACAACTGCAGGGATTCACTTGGGAGGAAAGGTCATAAAACTCACTTAGTAACTGTCTCACTTAGCAACAGAAATGTTGGGCTCAATTGTGGTTGTAAGTCAAGGGATACCTGTATATTGGAGTATCTTCTAGAATTTTTCAAATTCCAAAGCGTATCACTTCAGTTCCAAAAGGTTGAGAAACTATGTACCATGTATATAGAAAATAGGTCTGCCTCAGACATGGATCTGATAGTGTAGAATCTGGTCCTCAAAATTTTTAGTAACAATAAGTGTGCCACTATTCATTGTTGCTTTCATCCCACGGATAATGTATCTTATACTATAAGGTGAATATAGGCATATATACCTATACCTCAAGCAAGACTAAGAATCAGTTGTAGGCCAATGCTCCAATCCAGTCAATAGTCCTTCTGTTCCTTCAGGATCAGAACAGAAAAATTAATGGAAACAAAAATCATGCTATTTTTACTCCTTGAGATTCTCTCTTTCTCTCTCTCTCTCTCCCCCCACTTTTTCCAGAAATTAAAAAGAGAGAGGCTGATGAATAGAAAGACAAAAAGGCATCTGCTACTCTTTGATCTGTTGTAGAAGTAAGAGAAAGACAGGATCAAAGAAGGTACTGAATGAATAAAACACCTTAATTAAACATAGCCCTAAAACAATTGACACAAAAATGTTAACATTTGAAAATATAATCATCATTCTCTGAAATACCAAAGAGGTGACAGATTCACATTCTAGTCCTTTGTCAAGAATGTTTTAATTCTGATTTATGAATTGGGGATAATGTTGGGAGTATAGTGGGAGGAGAAGGTTGATCTTGATATCTCAATGGCTCCTTCAAACTCTGTGATCTGGTGATAGCACGTCTATATGCTATGACTATAGCCACCATGGAACTAGGTACTTCTGATGTGTAAGAAAAGGAGTATTAAATTGTCTCATAGATCTACCTACCTACCTATCTCTATCTCTATCTCTAACATTATCTCTGATTGTTTCAGTTAATAGTATATAAGAAAAAGTCAGGGAGAAGGGCTTGGGCAACTAAATTGGTTAAGGGTCAGTCTCCTTGCTGTGATCAAATACATTATTTTTAAATTACATTAATTGTTCATACATTACAATCCCTATTTTTAAATTACCATATGTCTTTGCTCATGCACCTTGGTGTCTTGTTTTATCTTCTCAAGACATGATTTTTCTTTTTAAATATATAAATGGATATCCTAAAGGAAAATTCAGGAGACACTCCTGTGTGATGCAGTTCCCAGTGTGTAATTCCCATCTCCTCCCCTTTCCCTCAAAATTATTTTTTCCTTTGTTCTTTTCCTGCATTTTGGGTTAGGCATTGTGAAGTGGTAACTCTGAAACTCAAAGAGGATAGTTAAATAAGGGGCATTGAGAAATACATGAACACATCTAATATTAAGGTGACATACTGTAGATTCACTCTTCCAGAACTTCTTAGCTCTTTCTTTGCAACTATAAATAGTGGCATACTCAGTTGATAAATCAGTACTCATAAAGAATTTGCTTAAGATTGTACAGACGGTGAAAGTGATAAGATATTATTATAATACTGTATCTGTGCTTGCACTTATTGTCTGCATTGTCATAAACTGAGAATATCTGGATAATGATGTACTTTTATTTGTCTTCTGGTGGGTTTTTGTGTAATAAAACAGCTTGATTTTTTGATGTTTTTATTCCTGGTAATTTGCTTTTTTCACTTATTTATGTGAAGCCTTCTATTTTATTTATGTGAACGTTTCTCTTATATTTATACTGCATAATGAGATATGATTTACCCATATAAAGGGTTCCATCTGAATTTACACTCTGAAAAAAAATAAGTGTGGTAGAAAAACTGTTTTACTGAACTGAGGCATTATTGAAAAAAGGTTGGAAACCACTTTTAGAATGCCCAAGTAGGCAAAAATTTGGGTTCAAATTATTATTCAAACAATACATATTATTAACCTACTAGGAGCAATAAGGTGAGAGAACATCAAAGCCAGGGAGACATGAAATGTATATGTATCAGCTCTAGATACAGTAAAATATAGTGCAACAAGCACTTTTGTCTACATCAGAATGTCCAACCTTAGCAACTTTTAAGGTTTGAGGACTTCAACTCCCAGAATTCAGGCTTCAGAGATCCTCTCATAAGTTCCATTGCAAACAGCAATGATTCTCAATCAATCAGAATAGGACTGGAAGGGACTTGGAGGTCTTCTAGTCCAACCCCCTGATCAATATACCATTTCAGACAAGTCCCTGTCCGGTCTCTTCTTAAAAACCTCCAGTGATGATGCACCCACAACTTCTGATGGGAAGCTGTTCCAGTACTAAATTGTCCTCACTGTTGGGAAGTTTCTCCTTAATTCCAAGTTGCTTCTTCCCTTGATTAGTTTCCATCCATTGTTTCTTGTCCTGCCCTCTGGTGCTTTGGAAAATAAGTTGACCCCCTTCTCTTTGTGGCAGCAGAGATGGAATGTCCCCGTAGTCCTTCTTTGTGTAGACCAGAGGTCCACAACCTTTTGGGCACCAGGGACCGGTTCCTTGGAGAGAGGTTTTTCCACAGACCGGAGAGTGCATGGTTTTGTGTGCTGCCTGCATCCCACAAATGGGGCTTTGCTTGTTTGTGCGGACTGGTTGCTGGTATGCTGCGGCCTGGTACCAGTCCACAGAATGGGGGTTGGGGACCCTTGGTCTAGACTACCGTAGCCAAACCCAAATCTTGCAATGGTTTTTCGTGTTCTGCCTCCAGGCCTTCAATCATCTGAGGTGCTCTTCTTTGCACTATTTTCAAAGTCTCAACATCTTTTTTGCAATGTGGTGATGAAAACTGGATGCGGTATTCCAGGTGTGGTCTTACTAAGGCTTTATAAAGCAGTACTAATACTTCACATGATTTTGATTCTATGCCTCTGTTTATATAACCAAGGATTGTATTTGCTTTTTTGGCCTGCTGCCGCACACTGCTGGCTCATATTTAAGTGATCATCCACTAGGACTCCAAGGTCCCTCTCACAGTTACTGTTTTTGAGCCAGGTTTTACCTAATCAGTACTTGCACCTTTGGTTTTTCCTGCCTAAGTGTAAAACCTTGTTTTTCACCACATTGAATTTCATTTTGTTGGATAGGGCCCATTGTTCAAGTCTGTCAAGATCTTTTTGGATCATGAGCTTATCTTCTGAGGTGTTGGCTATTCCTACCAGATTAGTGTCATCTGTAAATTTAATGAGTTCCCCTTCTATTCATCTAAGATTTATGAAGATATTGGAGAGTACCATACCTAAGACGGAACCTTGTGGTAGACCACTGCTTATTTCCCTTCATGTAGATGTAGTACCAGAGGTTCCAGGCGGCGCTGGGGTCCCCACCTGCCTCCCTTGCTCACAGCTCGGCAGACGCCTTAGTGGAAGCCTGGGAAAGGGCAGCCACTGAGGCTCTTGACCGAGTTGTACCCCTGCGGCCCCTGACCCGGTGCAGATCCCGTCGAGCTCCATGGTTCTCCGCGGAGCTCCGGGAGATGAAGCGTCGGAGACGGGGCCTAGAGAGTGGTTGGAGATCCAGCCGATCCGAATCCGACCGATTGCGACTAAGAACCTATATTAGGTCTTATCTCGCTGCGATAAGGGAGGCGAGGTCTAACCACTTCGCCACCCTTATCGCGTCCGCAGATAATCGCCCGGCCACCCTGTTTAGGGTGACTCGCTCCCTCCTGAATCAGGAGGTGAGGGAGGAACCCTTGCAGGGTCGTGCCGAGGAGTTTAACCAGCATCTGTCGGACAAAATCGCTCGGATTCGGACCGGTCTGGACTCTGACTGGGCAGAGTCTGTCGAGCAGGACACGGGCAGTCTTGTCGATATCACCTGGGAGGAGTTTGATTCTGTGACTCCGGAGGAAGTGGACAGGATCATGGGGAGGCTGAGCACCACCACATGTTTACTGGACCCGTGCCCTTCCTGGCTGGTCTATGCAGCCCGGGAGAGGACACGCAGCTGGTTCCAGGCAGTTATATCGGCTTCTTTGAGTGAGGGCAGCTTCCCCGCCGTCTTGAAAGAGGCGGTGGTGAGGCCTCTCCTCAAGAAGCCTGCCTTGGACCCAGCTGTATTGAACAACTTTCGTCCTGTCTCCAACCTTCGCTTTCTTGCGAAGGTTGTTGAGAGTGTGGTGGCACATCAGCTCCCTCTGGTCCTGGATGAAGCGGATTATCTAGACCCATACCAATCGGGTTTCAGGCCCGGGTACAGCACGGAGACGGCATTGGTCGCGCTGGTGAATGATCTCTGGAGGGCTCGGGACAGGGGGCATTCCTCTGTTCTGGTCCTATTAGACCTCTCAGCGGCTTTCGATACCATCGACCATGGTATCTTGCTGCGGCATCTCAGGGGATTGGGAGTGGGTGGCACGGTTTTACAGTGGTTCTCCTCCTATCTCCAGGGACGCTCGCAGTCGGTGTTGGCAGGAGGGCAGAGGTCGACCGCGAGGTCTCTCATTTGTGGAGTTCCTCAGGGGTCGGTCCTCTCGCCTCTCCTGTTCAACATCTATATGAAACCGCTGGGTGAGATCATTCGTGGTTTTGGAGTTGGGTATCATCAGTATGCTGATGATACCCAGCTTTTCCTTTCGACCCCAAACCACCCCAGTGATGCCCTCACCGTGATGTCCCGTTGCCTGGAGGCGGTTCGGGTCTGGATGGGGAGGAACAGACTTCAACTCAACCCCGACAAGACCGAGTGGCTTTGCATACCTTCATCCCGGGTTTATTCGGACATTCCACCTCTCGCTATGGGGGGCGAATTATTACCCCCTGTAGATAGGGCTCGCAACTTGGGAGTCCTCCTAGATTCACGGCTCACCCTGGAAGACCACATAGGAGCTGTGACTAGGGGGGCTTTCGCCCAGGTTCGCCTGGTGCGCCAGTTGCGGCCCTATCTAAGCCGGGATGATCTATGCACGGTCACTCATGCGCTCGTGACCTCTCGACTAGACTACTGCAACGCTCTCTACATGGGGCTGCCCTTGAGGACCACCCGGAAGCTCCAACTGGTACAGAATGCAGCCGCGAGAGTTGTGTTGGGAGTCTCCCGATACTCCCACGTTACACCTCTGCTCCGCGAGCTGCATTGGTTACCGGTTGCCTTCCGGGTGAGATTCAAGGTACTAGTAATGGTATTCAAAGCCCTACATGGCAGGGGCCCGGAGTACCTGAGGGAACACCTGCTGCCGGCATCGACTTCCCTCCGCCCTGTGCGTTCCCACAGAGAGGGCCTCCTCAGGGTGCCACCGGTCAGAGAATGTCGACTGGTGGCCCCCAGGGGGAGGGCCTTCTCTGTGGGCGCCCCGGAGCTATGGAATCAGCTACCGGTTGAGCTCTGGACGGCGCCCGACCTTCGCTCCTTTCGCCGCGAGCTAAAAACATACTTTTTTGAACAAGCTGGCCTGGCCTGATGAAGGGATTGGGGGGGGGTTGTTATGGTTATTTTATTGAGTTTTAAAGATGTATTTTAGTATGTGGGCATTTATTTAATCTTGTTTTAACTTTTGTAATCTGTATTTTTATTCTTGCCCTGTTCACCGCCCTGAGTCCTTCGGGAGAAGGGCGGTATAGAAATAGTATTAAATAAATAAATAAATAAATTAAGGACTACTCATTGAATATGGTTTGTCAGCCAGTTACAAATCCATCTGGTGGTGATGCTTTCTATCCCACATTTTTCTAGCTTACCAAGAAGTAGGTTGTGATCTAGTTTGTTGAATGCTTTGCTAATGTCTAAGTATACTATGACCACAGCATTTCACTGGTCTACTAATTTAGTCACTTTGTCAAAGGATGAAATAAGATTGGTTTGGCATGATCTGTTTTTAACAAACCCATGCTAGCTTCTAGTTATAATTTTATTTGTTTCTAGATTCTTTCAATATGAAGCTCATTTCAGTGGTTTCCCTGCTCTGCTTTTGTGGCAATACCTAAATAACATCTACTGAGGAAAGCTCCATTATTTTCTCTGCATTTCCTTCTTTCTTTGCTTGCATGTGTTAAATCTACAACATGTAAAGGAAACAGTCACTGTGGCATATTGATTGTTGGACTGGGACCCGAGATTCAATCTCTCACATGACTGTGGAGCTCACAGGATGACCTGTTTTGAGGATAAAAAAATAAAGAGTAATACCATATATACTTCTTTTGGTTCCTGAAAGGAAAGCTGGGATACAAACCTCAGAAGTACAAAAATAAATGAATGTAAAGAAGCCCAGAATTTCTTGTCTGTGTTCAACTGTCTAGGAACATAAATAGCTAGCTTCCCATGAGGATCAGACCAGCCTTGGCTTCTTCTTGTGTGCTTTTAGTATTCAAATGTAAGGGCCTGGCAAAGGAAATTGGAGCTAGTAATTTTCCTTTCTGCATCAACTCTTCAAAAAAAATTCTGATGGCTTAGTGCCTACCTGTAACCCAACTCTCTGGAGCAACAAGCCAAGCGCATGCAGACCAGAAGCTTCTCCTCCCATTGAGAGGGAAAAGAGACCAAACCACAGCAATACTATGAATGTGTAGCCATCCGCATGAGCTGTTCCAACAGTTCCTTGGTGGAAGGCTGGGAACTGCCAGCCAATTCTGCAAACCATACAGCCAACAGGTTGAAATGCAAACAGCCTACAGCGTGACCTTGGGACCAAATGTGCCTTACGAGCAGAGCTAGAAAGTTAAAAGGGACAGGAGCTGAGTGCGTCAGGATCATGATAGGCTGGACATTTAATCCAAACCCTATTCAATCGAGAAAAGGAGCTTACCGTAGAAGAGCTGGCACAACTGGAGGCAGAATACAATGCATCATCAGTTTAGAATCCTTGCCTTGCTACAAAAGACCCAGGTCCATCCCCCTTGAGTTCCATTGACCCTTATCTATCAATTTAGTGCTGATGGTTAGTTGACCAGATTCTTATTTATAGGCTTCAATAAATCATATAGACAGCAACTTACCTGAATGGCCCTGATTCTTTTTACTTGGCATCCCCACAGAAGATTGCGGTCTTCCTTTTGTCTGAAGGCTTTTCATGAAGGACATCCCACCAGCCCTCTAGGTAATGGATGTAATATCATAGATATATATATATATATATATATATATATATAGATATATATATATATATATATATATATATATATATATATATGTATATATATGCATCATTATCAATAGTTCCAGAGATTTGAAATATTTTTGCACCTCCAGGGGACACTCTTTTCCTTTCACTAATGGCACCCGTACCTCTAGTTGACAGTTGCAGAGCACAAGATAAGAGAGCTATTTTTTCTTATTCTTGCTTTTGGTATAGACACCAGCTTCTTTGATATCAAAAGTCTTTCATCAAACAAACCTGTTTGCTTCTTCCCCAACGCTGCAATGCTAAATATAAATTTGGGGTAGCATTTCTGTTTGGCACTCTGCTAACCTCAGGCCTCAAATTCCCCCCCCCTTCCTATGGACAAAGTCATGCTTGGATTCCAACTGGCCATGAGCGACCTACTTTGCATATTCTCAAAAGAAATACATTGCACTCAATGGTAGATCATGTCATTAATTGGTCTGAAACATCTTGCTATGCAAGCTGCCCCTTCCACCCAAATCTAAACGGATAAAGGTACATAACTGTGACAGGCCTTTTGTACTGTATTGGTAGGTTTCTTTCTTTGTTTCTTGGCTCTATGTATGCAAGGAAGCATAGATGCCACGTTCCTCCTGTCTTTTCCCCCAGTCAACAACCTTAAGGTAGTTGTGCTGAGTGTGATTGGCCCAAAGTCATCCACTGTGTTTCTTCTTTGTTGTTAATTTGTTAATTTTATTGAGAAATGCATACGATAGTAAAAATGATGCAAATCTGAGAAATGAAGAAAAGAGACAAGTGGTAAATAGATAGAAGAAATAGAAAAAGAGAAAAAGAGAAGAAACAAAAGATAAAGGAGGAACTTCCAGTCTACTTCACAGCAATTAAATAAATATATCTTCTATCCTCCCTTTTTAGGATTACGTCATTACATTCGTTTCTTCCCATATTTTACCCTTTCTAACCATCTAATCCATAAATCACCAATTCATTTTTTCCCATTTTCAGCAAAAAGCCTGTAAAGGCTTTTTCCTAATCAAATGGGTCAGTTTTGCCACTTCTGCAAATACTGTCATCTTCACCAACCATTCTTCTGTTCTGCGTATTTCCAAATCTTTCCAACTTTGCTCATATAACAATTTCGTTGCAGTTACCATATTGTATGTAAAAGCAATTTTTTCTAGTTGTCTGTCCATAGGACCCAACAAAATTAAATTCTATTTTCAGCCGAACATTAATTTTCTATCGCTGTATGCATTAGGACCCAGGATTTTCTAAATATTTTACACTCAGTGCATTGCCATGATTGAGGGTGGACAAAAAAACCCTCCTGTCTCCTAGCTCAATACCTCAACCACACAAGAAACCGAAAAGTCTGCATTATTTTCTCCCCTCTTCTTTGGCCTTAATTAGCAATCATAATGAGTGACACTAATAATTTGCTCTCTTTTACGACCTCCAAAGGGGACTTCACTCAGTTTGAAGGAGAAACTGAAGAAGATCCTGAAGTACTGATATGCATAATTTTCCCCCAATTTTGTTTCCAACAGATGCACACACAGACCTTCTCCCTCCCTCCCCCGCCCCCAACTGCCCCTGTGCTGTGTTATAGTTCTCTAAAACAGGGTTTCTCAGCCTCGGGAACTTGATGTGTAGACTTCACTTCCCACATTGGCTGGAGGTTCTGGGACGTGAAGTCGATATATATTTAAGTTGCCAAAGTTGAAAAACAGTGCCTTATGGAATATTTAGGGTACCAATGAAGGATTCTATAAAATCTGTTTATGAGACAAAAGCAGGATGAGAATACAAAGAAAAATTAGATACCCATTCCAGATAAATAATCTTGCCTCCAGTCTCAGGAAAACTTTACAGCAAGCAGGGATGTTTCCAGACAGGATAAGGAATAGGAAGATAAGGAAACGAATTTCAGGCACTGACATTTCCACTCTGCTGGCTTTATGGGAAAAAAATTCTCCCCACAAGAGTGTAGCTTGCTTTTGAGCATGCTCAGGATGTAACTAAACATACTGAACATGCTCAGTATGTAACTCAGTATGTAAGCCCCTAGAAATGTATAAAACCTATAAACAAAATCAGATATGCAAGGCCATTGATACATATAATTCAGTTCAGCATCAGTGCCTTCATCTTGTTAACATATTTGTTTCACTAAACCCGTCAGCCCTATTGGCCATATGGAACTGACTCAGTTTCCAGCTATTAAAAATAAATAAATAAGCATTCCTGCAGAAATTATCAAAGACCCTGATCCATTAGCACGACAAGTTTCTATTTTATTTTATTATTTTATTTTATTTTATTTTATTTTATTTATTTTATTTAATTATTTTATTTAATTATTTTATTTTATTTATTTTATTTTATTTTATTTTATTTTATTTTATTTTATTATTTTATTTATTTTATTTTATTTTATTTTATTATTTTATTTTATTTATTTTATTTTATTTTATTTTATTTTATTTTATTTTATTTATTTATTTTATTTTATTTTATTTTATTTTATTTTATTTTATTTTATTTTATTTTATTTTATTTTATTTTATTTTATTTTATTTTATTTTATTTTATTTTGTATAGTCACAAAGAGTCCCCTAAAGCAGCTGGTAAATTAACTCTCTGCTGGCAGGTCTGAAAAGACAGAATTGTCTTGTTTTCTAAACTTCCTTTCCAATGTAACCCTTTTGCACAATGGCATAACTAGCAGGAATTAGTTACCACCGTTTCCATTCATTTCACTGTGGAGCACTTGAATTAAAGGGCTCACCAATGAAGTTTTAAGTATCTCTCCCAACTTTTAATAGCATGGAATTCCAGCTCATAATAGCAAGGAAACAGCCTAAGGGGCCACTAGTGACAGCAAGATTTTTTTCCAATTTTCTTAAAACACAATTTTAAAAAAGACAATTGTGCTACCATATTGTGGTGCCTTGATCTTAGGTGACTTCAGGAAACCCCAAAATTGATCTGGATAGGGAAAGTTTCAGACAACCTAGAGTCATCAGTTGCCAATTCCTGAGCTACACACATTCACTGTACACTGATAGGTGAATACAGAGTGACTGGGAAAGGGGCTTGCTGTTGTGTGCTCCTACTCATTAGTTTTGCGCATACTTGTAGACAATGCACAAAACAAGTGCATTAGCTTGCTTTATTTTCAACCCAAGGGTGGCACCTTCAGAAACCAAATTCTTAAGCATGTTTTTCAAGCCAAAAGATAAAGTGAACAGGAATCAAGACAATAATGAAATTTATTATAAATTAAATCAAATTAGTTCAAAATTATTTTATTTCTTAATGAAATGTTATATTCTTCCTTGTATTCTCCCCCCCCCCCTCCCCAGGTGCCCTGCTCTCCGCCTGTCCATCTTTTTTGGTTATCATACTGATGTATGGGCTGTTGTTGGTTTGATCTCCGAGCTTGGCAATTTGGTTGCAAACATTTCGTCTCCATTCGAGGTGACGTCTTCATGTCCCCTTGGAATGGAGACGAAACGTTTGCAACCAAATCGCCAAGCTCGGAGAGCAAATCGACAGTCCAACTAGCAACCCGAGCTACTAATATTCAAACACATTTCATGGTCTTCTTTTTCATTGTTTAGGTTGTTGTTCTATTATTTTACTTCTGTTATGTTTCGTTTTCTTCTTGTTTTATTATTGTAAGTCACCTTGAGTAGTCCCACTTTGAGACAGGCAGGCAGCAAACAAATTTAACAAACAAATATATAAACATTCCCTCATAAAGTTATTTAATGCAAGGGCAACTTTTGGAGGAGTTCTGCGCAAAACCAGTGGGGTGGCAGATTGTATGTGATCCTGAAACCTGAGATTGTGCATCCTTAAATGCCCTAAATGCCGTCAGATAAAATTGTATATATAAAGAATTTAGGGGGCTGGAAGGTAAAAACACATGAAGAACAGTTATAGGAATTGGATATGTCTAGTTTAATGGGGGGAAGGACTAGGGTTTAACTCAAGCAATTTTCTACTTATATACTGTGAAGCTAGGAGAGTAATTTCAGGAGACAGTCTCATTTTGCACAATTGGTGGAGCAACCATCAGGGACAACTTACAGAAAGAAAAGGAAGTTTTTATTTAAATTGCTCAGTTTTCAGACTCCCACATATAAAAATAAGAAAGGCAAGAGACTAGGGAAGAAACATTGTTTGAAAAATGTTGGGGTGGTAGCCAGAATACTCAGGAACTCACTAAGAAGATTGTTGTTGTTTTTTGCAGACTAAGTTAGTCCGATTCACCTCAGTGTTGACTCCAGTTTTGGGGAAGGTTACAAAGAGACTACCTAGGAAAGCTAGTTGCCAGGTTCAGATGTATTCTGTACAGGTTGTAGACATGGACAGACTTTGTGGAAAGGACCACCTTCTGCTTGCTGGGCTCTTGCCCCTTGTGTCTGCTAAAATCAACCAAGTTGAGGTTGGTCCAATGGTGAAGGGAAGTGATCAACGCTTCCTTGAATGCGGGGTATAGTCCTGCCTGTTTAAAAGAAGCAAGCCCTCTATTTAAAAAGTGTTCCCTTGACCTGGAAGATCTTTCTAAATATACTGTAGACCATGTCAAATATTCTAAGGTGGTTAAAAATTAGGTCTAGATGCAACTGGATTTTTTATTTGGGATATGATACAAAGGTGTATAACCAGTGCTGAAAATTATATGGGGAAGTACTATCTGGTAATTTTCCTAGACCTCCTGGTGCCTTCCCACACCATTAGCTTTGTTATCCTTCTTGGCCATGAGGCAAGAATGAATCTTGTGGTAGTTCCAATTATTCTTCTTGTAAAAAGCCCAGAAGCTATATGAAGGTGTGTGTTTGGACAATTATGTTTAGTGTACCAACTACAAGGCTTGGTTAATAATAATAATAATAATAATAATAATAATAATAATAATAATAATAATAATAATAATAATAATAATAATAATAATAATAATAATAATAATAATAATAATAAAGTTGGAAGGGACCTTGGAGGTCATCTAGTTCAACCCCCTGCTCAGGCAGGAAACCCTATACCATTTCGGACAAATGGCTGTCCAGTCTCTTCTTAAAAACTTCCAGTGTTGGACCATTCACCGCTTCTGGAGGCAGGTTGTTCCACTGGTTAATTGTTCTAACTGTCAGAAAGTTTCTCCTTAGTTCTAGGTTGCTTCTCTCCTTGATTAGTTTCCATCCGTTGCTTCTTGTCCTGCCTTCAGGCGCTTTGGAAAATAACTTGGCAGCCCCTGAGATATTGGAATATTGGAATATCAATATCAATCAGATTTATTGTTACCTGTGCCTTGATTGCAACCAAACTTGATTACTACAAAGCACTTTATGCACTATTCTTGAAAATTGTCTCAGAATTATAGTTGATGTAACTAGGCTGTTAAGTGATGCAAGGCAGAAGGATTACCGTACATGATTTCTGTACCAAAAGATCTGAATTGGCTCCTAGTGCTCTACTTGGCACAATTTAAGAATGCGTTTGTCTCTCTGTCCTCCCAGTATTTAGGGAAAAGGCAAAAATCCATCTAATTATTTTAACCATGGTTTTAATTTCTACTTATAAGTAAGATTTAAATTTTGGTTTTGATTGATTTAGTTTTAACGTTATAGGGTCTCCTGTTTGAGCTTAGATTAGAAGACCTCCCTTCCAGCTCTATTCTAATTGACTGATTGATTGATTGATTCTCATTTCATTGATTTAGTTATTCTTTATATATTGTATCTTCAAATTGTAGTTCAGCTGCTTTGAGTGCTTGTGGATACAGAGTGTATATTCTGTTATGAACTAAGACATGTTTAAAAATAAAAAAAAATGCTCATGTCAAAATCATTTGGACACAGGCTGCCTTCCAGATTTGTAAGGCTATCCCGTAAGAATTTTTTTTTATTCTGTGGCAAGGCAGACCTATCCCTCTGGCTGAAGAAAAGGCCAAATTATCTTACAGAATTGTTCCAAAGGTGCTACATAGCTTCCTTTCCACATACTTGCATACATAGTGCACCTTCAACCAAACAAGAGGATATTTATTAGTGAGATAAGTAAATCCTATTTATTCTCTAAAGATAATAAAGCTGCTTAGGGGTAGGGCAGCATACATGGGTAATGCAAAAAAATAAATTAACTAAATGTATATTTTAGTGTACATTTTTAAAAATTCTAAATCAGGCTTAAAGTCTAAATCCAGGTTTCAGTGAAGGGCCTACCCCAATATTTCTCTAATTGCATTAAGGTATCTGAAAGATGTCAGATAAAGAACACAAGGATCCCAAATCTTCTTGTTTTAGTTGCCACTCCACCACATTTTTTTTCCTGGCTATTCACCCCAGATTGAGAAGGACTCCTCATCCCCACTGCCTCTTCTTGTCAAGCAGTTCTCCAGAAAAACAAAATCTGGGCTGGCCAGAAGATATCCTTTAAAAGATTATGTTTCCTTCCTAGAATAGCAGTGCATTGAACTAATTAGTCTCTCCTTGAGGCTAAAAAGTCAATGAGAGCCTTGAAGTATTAAAGAGACAGATAGCTCTATTCCAGTGCCCTCATGAATACGTATCCCAGAGACAAAACTGATATGTCCAGTTAACTAATAACATTGTTGGGCTTCAGGATTTAGTAATCATGGCCTAGAACAGGGGTGGGGAATGATGGCCCTTTTATGACTTGTGGACTTAGTTCTAGGTTGCTTCTTTCTTTGGATGGAAACTAACCAAAGACAGAAGCAATCTAGAAATAAGGAGAAACTTCCTGACAGTTAGAAACAATTAACCAGTGGAACAACCTGCCTCCAGAAGCTGTGAATGCTCCAACACTGGAAGTCTTTAAGAAGAGACTGGACAGCCATTTGTCTGAAATGGTATAGGCTTTCCTGCCTGAGCAGAGGGTTAGACTAGATGAACTCCAACGTCCCTTCCAACTGTATTATTATTATTATTATTATTATTATTATTATTATTATTATTATTATTATTATTATTATTATTATTATTATTATTATTATTATTATTATTATTAAACATAAACCTCAGTCAACTGAACATTCAAATTGACTGGCACTAATAGTTGACATGGGTTGCTGCCAGCATCCTAGGTATCAATCAGGTACCTCATTATTATTATTATTATTATTATTATTATTAGTAGTAGTAGTAGTAGTAGTAGTAGTAGTAGTAGTAGTAGTACTTCCAGATTGTGGAATTCTGGGAGTTGAAGACCACAAGTCCTAAAAGGGCCATCATTCCCCACCTCTGTCCTGTAGATTTCCTGATGTTTTGTTGGAATATCTTCAGAGGCAAGGTAGACAGGCAACTAAGGAGGGGTTGACAGAGCTCCTGTCTTTATAACCAGAAGTCCTGAAGCCCGCCACAGTAGCCTCTACCGCGGCAGGGGAGGGGGGACCTGGGCCCATCTATGGCGAGCACTTCGAGGTGCAGGAAATTCTCGACTCCAGGATGCAATACCTAATCCGGTGGAAGGGGAACCCC
Source organism: Vipera berus (assembly GCF_964194415.1). NCBI lineage: Eukaryota > Metazoa > Chordata > Lepidosauria > Squamata > Viperidae > Vipera > Vipera berus. The sequence goes on from NC_138204.1 coordinate 145,826,803, forward strand.
GTGGAGGAGGCGACATGGGTGCGGGAAGGGGATGTTCACGCTCCCCGGCTAGTGCGGGCCTTCCACCGACAACACCCCGGTAGGCCAGGCAGGGAACGGGTGGAGGCCACGTGCCGGGCGGACAACCGCTTACCCTTTACCTCTTTCCTTGCAGGAGGGGCCCTGATAGGAGGGGCGGCATGTCGCGCCCCGCAGGCCCGACATTCAGCGGGTTCCTTGGTGAACAAGGTTTTGAGCGCCTCAAAGGCTCTGATTTCTGATTGGTGCAGGTTGGTGAGGGCTGGTCTCTGATTGCTTCTTTGTTGGGCACCTGAACCCTAAAAACCATACTGCCCAGCCATAAAAGCCTTGACTAGAAGGATAAAGTATTTTTGGTTAAAGCACTTTGGTTAAAGCATCTTCTTTAGAAGATCATTTGGAGCTATTCACTGGATATTTAGGATGTTTTAGGAACTCAAATGTCTACATACAGGACTATAGTTGCATGGCCTAATATTGATACATCATCTCTCTCAACCATATTATTTATTTAATTGTGCATTCTGGAAGGGGGGTGAATCCCTCTCTATTCCTTTACTGCAGTGTACTAGAGAGGGTTAAAGCTGGAACCACCAAAGGCCACGTCTATTGGGACTGGCCAAAATAGTTAGCCACAACCTGGTTTCCAGGAATTCTGGAATATTCTCTGCTTTTTTGATATAGCGATGCAAATAAATAATGAACTCTTCCTTGTTGTCTGCATCTCTTTCTCCCTCCCTTTTGCCTGCCTTTTATTCCAGTTAGCTTTTCAAACGTTTGCTGTTTAATAACCTATATTTTTGCCATCTGAACTGAATAGCATTGATAATGTTATCTAATTGGGTAATAAGATGTCTGAGAGCAAGCAACCAAGCTCAGAGAGCATCAAGGACTCCACAGTTCATCTCTGACTACAGATATTTATTTTGTTTGAACTGAGTAATGTGTGTGCTTGCTCTGATCTAGCAATAGGGATTGACTGGAAGTGTACTAAGTTCAAGCTAAACTGGGAATTACCCACATTAATTTTTCAATAAATATAACCTGTCTGCAACATTCAAGCCCCATCTGATCCTTCCGAGGAAATTGTGGGATTGTGACCGCAAAGAGATGGTTTGTTTTGCAATTGCACTCAAAGACAAATGTATTCTACTTAGATCATGCAACATACAAGCAGTTTCCCATTTAAAGTTCTTCATTTATTTAAGACTTGGTCACCAACTATGCTAGCTGGGGATACTTGGAGTTAACAGTCCAATGGAAGATGAACTTAATAAACATTAATAAAATGTCCCTGAAACCACAACCATTGTCATGTCAAATTTCAGGACTGAGCATTGTCTTTTGAAATGACCACCTGCATAATGATGTTTATGTATTTTAGAATCAAAAGAAAATCTCCTGCAATTCAAGCCAGATTCCTGGCAAGTTTAGAAATAGCTTGTTATTGGCTTCTTCCAGAGTGCTTTTTTCAGCTTTCTAGGACCGCTTTTCCCAGGGGTCTTCAAAGTTGGCCCTTTTATGACTTGTGGACTTCAACTCCCAGAATTCCTCAGCCAGCATGCCTGGCTGAGGAATTCTGGGAGTTGAAGTCCACAAGTCATAAAAGGGCCAACTTTGAAGACCCCTGGCTTATCCCTTTGAGATTTCCTTGCATTTTCTCATCTAAATACTTGGAACACCGATATGAGTTCTGGGCCCTATAGTTCAAAAGGTACCAAAGACATCTGATCATATCTCCCTTCAGTTGTGTCTTAATGCAAGCTAAACATAGACAGGATTCTTCAATCATTCATTATAAGGCTTGTAATCCATCCATGTTGGAGCAAATTCAGAGGAAGGCTACCAGGATGGAAGGGCACATGATTGAAGAACCCTGTGTATATTTAGTTTGCATAAGACACAACAGAATGGAGATATGATCAGGGATCCTTGGTGCTCTCTGTACTAGCACTGATGATGTTACCTAGTCTGGGTAATGAAACGTCTGACAAACAAGCACGCTCAGAAAGCCCGAAGGACCCCACATTTCAACCCCGAGCTGGAAATATTCTCCTTTATTGGGGGATATGATCAGTTTTCAAATATCACACAGAAGAGGAAATGGACTTCTTTCTATTGCTCCAGAGAGCAGGACCTGAATAAATGGGTTGAAACTATAAGGAAGTAACAGACTAGTAGTCAGGAGAAATTTCAAAACCATATGAGCGTTCAACCAGAGGAATGGTTGCCACATAACATGGTAAGTGTTGCTTCATTGAAAATCTTCAAACAATGGCTGGGTGGTCATCAGAAATGTTCTAATGAATCCTGCACTAAGCAGACAATTGCAGTTAAGTCCATCCGAATTCTGATTCAGCTAACATTGGTTAATTCTTCAAAAAAGCAATCAGATTAACCAGGTGCTACCATCTACCAGGGCACTGTGTAATAACCATCAGACCATTCATTTGGTTTTTACTCCTATCTTTTCAGGAACTGTTTTCTCAAGTATTTAATGGGAAACAGCACAGCAAATCATGAACTGCCAGTGTAAGTTATGTCTGGTTGTTTGTTTAGCTTTGGAAAATAAAAACCATATTCCCAAGTAGCCATTCAAGTCATCCTTTGAAAACTGAGTGCCAGCAATACCTAGTATGAATTCATTATACCACAACTTAGGAATCAACTTATTCTCCAAAGCATCTGAAGGCAGGACAAGAAGCAATGAATAAAAACTAATCGAGGACAGAAGCAACCTAGAACTAAGGAGAAATTTCCTGACAGCTAGAAAAATTAATCAGTGGAATGGCTTGCCTCCAGAAGTTGTGAATGTTCCACCACTGGAAGTTTTTTAAAAAAGATTGGACAACCATTTGTCTGAAAAGGTACTATATAGAGTTTCCTGCCTGAGTAGGGGGTTGGACTAGATGGCCTCCAAGGTTTCTTCCAACTCTGTTATTCTGTTAAATTAATAAGATAGCTATATATGTGGGCAGATTACTAAATCTTTTTGTGTTCTAGTGACTTTTGTGGCTTGGTTTTCACATTTCATCATGTACAAGCAGCTGCCAATAGCACACTACTCAGGATCAGTGTAAACACATGCAATTATTTAATTCTACATTGTACTAAAATCTAGGGCAGGGGTGTCAAACTCAATTTCATTGAGGGCCGCATCAGCATTGCGGTTGCCCTCAGGGGGCCGGGTGGGTATGGCCAGGGTGGGCGTGGCCTACTGGGTGGGCGTGGCCTACTGGGTGGGCGTGGCTAGAGTGTGTATGGCCTACTGGGTGGGCGTGGCCAGCTCTACATCGTTCGCATCAAGGGTGCCTATGGGGGCCTGGGCAGGAGTGGGACAGATCTCAGGGTCTCTGGCAGAAGGAGGTCTCTGGGGCAGGGCCAAGGCAGTGGGGGCCATTCCCTCACTGTTTCCAGGATGGCTTCGCGGGCCACATGAAACCACTTCGCGGGCCGGATCCGGCCCCCGGGCCTTGTGTTTGACATGTCTGATCTAGGGGGTGGGGAAGAGAGTACAGACTGGCACAGTTGGGACTTCCTCATGAACGTGATGCACACTTACATGGACTGCATTGCAGTCAGTCACATTAATTCTTGATATAAAATCTGGAAGGTAATGGGAACTGAAACTGGATAAGTTTCAAAGGAGAGTCATATGCTTAAAAGGGGAGTTACAATACAATCAGTCAAGCTTACAATCTGCCTACATAGAGATATTTAGAGATACTACACTCATACTTTATGTAGGCAAACAAATACTAAATATATACTGCAAATGGAAAAATTCAGATATGGGAAGGATGAATTTTGGAGAATGGATATAACCTAAATATGTAAGAAGCAATGGATATTAATCTTTCCCTCTTCTCAGGCTCTTTTCACATGAATAACTTCTGATATTACCCATCCAAAGGTACTAGCCAGGCCAGCTATGCCATTAATATAGAGAAGGGTGAGTACAATAAAGGCGCAGCTATTGGCATCCCAAGAAACTACAGATATAATACTATATGATTCTCCTCAATAATAGCTAATTTTCAAAGGGCAAGATCTTTGTTCTGAGTCATGTCTGAAGAACCACTAAAACAAAGGATGTACTAACTTCTACAAACCTGTTCGATGTAAGCAAGCCAATGATAACAAGAAACTGAATTTCCCAGCATCCAAAACAGATCGGTATTGTTTAACCACATGCTTCTTGTATATCCCATCTGAGCTTCCATTCATTTAGTTGTTGACTTAGAAGTTTGTTCTGAATTGCCCCTGATCCATTAACCTCCCAAATGATTTATTTTGTCTTTTCATTTAATCACGTCTAATTCTTGGAAACTGCCTGGAGACATTCCTGTTTTCTTGGCAAGGTTTATCAGAAGTGGTTTACCATTTCCTCTTTCTTAGGGCTGAGAGAAAGGGGCTGGCCCAAGGTCACCCATTTGGCTTTGTGCCTAAGACAGTGCTAGAAATCATGGTCTCCTGCTTTCAAGCTTGTTTCCTCAATCATTTCACTAAACTGCCTCTTCCCAAGTGATATATTAATATAGCACATTTTATTATCAGTCTTTCAGGCAGTTCATTCTGTTGGGATTGGTGTTTTTAATTCTGCTTCTTTTTACTCCGTCTTAAATCCACTGAGGGTGCTTACTAAACCCATCAAGTTTCTTTTTCCTTCATGTGCTTCCCCCAATCGGGACTCCTCTTTTGTCTTCCTCTTCAGTCCCCATTTATTGTCAGTCGTGATTGATTGGGGATAATAAAAATTGTGCGCTACCTCAAAATCAGCAAAGGTTCTCTGCAGTGTCAACCCATTTATATAAACTTGACAACAGTGAAGTCTAACAATATCATTGTAGGCATTAAGGAAATACTGGCCCGGCCAGTACCTTCCATATGGATAACGACACTCCTCCCTGATCTAAACTTAAGGAAGATGCATCCACTTTCATTATAATTGAACCAGTGTCTTATGAGAATGCTACACTGTACAGAGTCTATTTTCCTTTAAGCTCTCACAGAAGAGAGCTAGAGATGTTATATTATGTCATACCCATAAAATATTACATGGAAGGCGAGGGATATTTCCATTTTTTTTCAGAGTGTATATTCAAGGTTGACTCAGCCTTCCATCCTTCCGAGGTAGGTAAAATGACGACCCAGATTGTTGGGGGCAATAAGCTGACTTTGTAATAATGCCGCCTGGGGGGGGGGCGAAAGCCCTAATAAGCAGGCATATACAGAGAATGAAGGCTATTGCTAAGCACATTGATTTGTGCTTAGATTGTAAGCCGCCCTGAGTCTTCGGAGAAGGGCGGGATATAAATGGGATTAAAATAAAAATAAAAATAAATTCCATATGAAACCCAGCAGCATAATTAGTCTCAATCTCAAACGACAGCTGGAATTGCATGCACTATATGCCATTTAAAAATATATAGTGTATTTTCTTGCAACAGGTTGGGCAACATCTTCTGGCAGCTGAGGATTGGGGGTAACTGTGAAGTGCCAGGGAAATCAGGATATCCAGGCAGTTTGAATGAGTATAAAGATTTATTGAAGCCTAAGCTCTCTACAAGAATCTGAACTACTAATGATCCAAGCAAATTGGCGGTAAGTCACAGGAATTCAGGGTGGGCTGCACTTAGATCTCCTGTGGGCGTGAAGGGACTCATGACTGAGGACCTGTTTGACCCCTCCCTCAGGCTCAGCCTTGTCATCTCCTACATTGCACGTCTGACAAGGCTCAGCAAAAACATGGTTCAAAAAAAAACAAACCAAAAACCCAACCCCCAATTTTATTCCATTTTGCAAAACTAATCGTTTCAATTTTTAAAATTTCAATTATTGGCTGGATGTTATTTTAAAAAATGGATAACTTATTTTAGGATTAAAGGCACCTTTGCCATTTAAAAGCATAGAAATACCATCTTTGGAAATCACATGAAAAGTACAAAAATACAAAGACAGGGGAGGGCATTCTGAAGTCACCCATCCATTTCTACCACCCTCTCCCCATATCCTGAAATCCAGTAACAAGCTGAGCCTGTCGGGAAATCCATGATGGGTTCCAGACACTTTGAAGATGGCAAGCATCCAACTATGGGAGCAACGAGAAACAGAAGAGGTAATGGGTGTTGGGAGTTTTGTTGAAAGGGGCCAGAAGGCAGAGGTGTGAGAACTCTAATGGGGATTTATTTTGCAATCTACATGTACCCCTTATGACCAGAAGCAATGATAAAAATTACCATTCTGCTTCAAGCAGAATGAGGACTGCTTGAGCAATTTAACCAGGCTTTGGAGTTTGATAGGAACTCAACAGTGACTCTGTGTGACTATATCCTCTTAAGAGATACCAGAAGAGAGAGCACCATAAACCAGGATCATTGAACTTGGGATCAGGGTTGTTGATAGAACTGACAACCAAACTTTTTGTCAGGCTGAGTATTAATTCTTGTAAGAAAAGCAAGAGAATGCAGCTGTTGGAAACATCACAAGTGTCATCTGTGATATTCTTGACCCTGCAGGTGCCTTCTCACTTTCTTCACATCCTTCCATATGGCCCCTGAACAAAAATTGTGGGAATTTGAAACTGGGATTAAAGGCCTGTGGATGACAGCCTCTAGATACCAGAGATTAAAGTTCACAGAAATCTTTTATGCAGCATCAGTTTCCTCTGAAATACAGCCAGTGTCCTCGCACACACAAAAAAATATTTATCTAGTCCATTACAGGTGTCAGTGATATTCTCAAAATACCCTTAGAAATGTCCTAAGGATACACACTGCTTTGCTCAATTCATGCTCAATAGTGAGTTTGCAAAAATTAAGAGTACGCTATACAATTTTTCATAATGCGGTATGCTGCAGTTTTTTGAAATATGAAAACATTTATTCATTTTCTTCTATAATTACCTCGCTTAGGAACAGTAATGTATTCATCGTATCAAATTAAGAGCCCAAAGACTTCAAATGCCCAATTTTTTCCACAGCCTGCTTTTCCATCTAGATTAAAGTATACATGCACTAGATGTCCCGTGACCGTCTTCTCTCTCTCTCTCTCTCTCTCTCTTGGTCTTCTTGTTCATCTGCAGCTTTCACATATTCCTTTTCCATCAGTTTTGAAGCTCAGGGCAGCTCCCAATCACAGGAATGATTAGAAACGTATGTCTAATAAAATACTCCTGCCTGTGTTTGTGTCGAATCATTTTGAGGAGGGAAAACTGCCCATTTGTCTCTCTTGCATGTTGAAAATGAATCTGGCTTAAGGAATGTTGCAAGTATTTACCCAGTCATTAGATCTTAAAAGAAATCACTCTTGAGATGATGCTTCTATTATCTCTCCAGGGTTCCATGTTTTTACAACTGTGCCACCCAGTGGTGAAACAATATCAAAATGATATGTACAGTCCACCCTTCCCTTAAGGCTCTGAGAGAGATGCAGATGTTACGTTAGGTCACGTCTCCATTTATGAAGTGTTATTGTACTTCCCACCCCCATCTTTGGAAAGGAGTTCTGTACAGTGTATACCTTATGTGGTGTATATTTAAATTCAAGAATTAAAAGATCTTCACTCTTTATGCCTTTGCACTGGCAAGGTAACTATTTGCACTAAGCAGGGGCAAAAGTGAAGGGAAAAAGAACAGTTTAGCTAATTATTAAGTACAAATCTTTGGATGGGGACAAAGTAACACATTAGGAAAAAGAGCAAGTATAACAAGCAGGCGTTCATTGGGACTGTTCTCTGTTGTTGTTTTTTTTGCTTTTGAAAAATAATCCCAACTGAAAATGCGCAAAAGCTGAGATTCCCAAGTGCACGAAAAAGATAATTGTCTTGCAAATTCCAAGTGTACGAATTTCTTTTTAAATATAACCTTTTATTGTGTAGATCGTTTGATACAGAACAGCATTATTTTCATCACTTTGAATCTGGAAGTAACATACAACTGAATGAGAAGAATAGAAGTACCCAAAGAAATAGTGTGATTCTCTGTTCATGTGGCATAAATCAGTCTTGTACACAACTTGTAGCAGCAGTTTTTAAACGTTCCCTTTCGAAAATATATATATCTCTATATTTCTATATATAAATTGTACACACTAATTATCTCCTTGCACGGGCTGAAACTTTTAGAATTAAAACATCCATCTTAAGTGAAGAGAGAACAGTGAAGAGAGAGACATACTCCCCCCCACCCCACCCCATCAATACTAACCAAACTTGATTAACCAGAAGGGAGAATCCTCAATGGATAAGTTACCTCCTCAAAACCATGATAGTGTCACCTTGAGCTGAAGGACACAGAGGTATAAGGGATTTATTACTTCATGCAAGCTCTTACTTCCTTTCTGGATCTTTTCACCGACTTAATGGCTTTGAGAAACCAGAGGATTTAAGGCAGTGTCGGCTCTACTCTCAATTATTTCAAAATTCAACCGTCCGAGCAACACAGCAGACAGCAACACGCAGATTCATCCTGGGACTTGGAGGTACTCCCAACAGCATCTATGGAAAAACTTGAGGATCAGGTTGTAGAAAGAAAAACGACTACTAAAATCATTTGGGAAGCTGGAATTAAACCATCCAGAGAGCTAACTCTACTACATCAGTAGTGCCGTTATTGCTGCACACGTTAGGTCTATTTTTATTCTTGGTTCTTTTTATACTTTCACAGTCAAGTGCTTATTGTAGTGATTGAATTTTCACCATTAGCTCCTTTACAAGTCCAACAAGAGATTTTCAGATTTTTAAAAAGCCCTGAGAGAGGAAAGGGGAGGGAGAAGAAAAAAAAAATCAGGAAGATGCAGAGAAATGAAGTAGCTCAACATGCAAACTAAGCCTAAGGTTCACCCATTGTTTAAACACATTATAAAGTTCACAGTTTTAATATAGGGGGGGATTGTGAATGTGAGGAGGGGAAACAACAAAAGGGAACACATTTTTTTTTCTTCCATCAAATGCAGCTAATAAAAACACCAGTAAAATGTGGCAAGATTTTATATACTACGATATACATAAAGACTAAATAAAGCTTTAAATCAATAGTGATTATTGCTAGCAGATGTCCCGGCAGGGTGCTGGGATATTATTTGCTACATTATTTCTGCAGCATAAAGTTTTGTTCAGATCTGTCAGATTTACAACCCGCCCCAAACAAAGGCCAAGAGATTAAACAGGTCTACAGAATGACCCATTCAGTCTGAGGGCAGTTCTGACACTCCTGATTTAGTTAATGGCTTCTCCCCCACAATATTGCGCAGTTTAGTGTGGAGAGCTGCAAAAAAATACCCCTCAAATTAATAACAAAATATTCCCCAATAACAATAATAATTATAATAATTATAATAATAATATAATAGCAATTTATATTAAGGGATGCTGAAATTGACTTTGATGGAAAGCATCATTTAGCAAATGATTTTATATTCTGAAAGAAACAATTGGTATTTATTTTTAATAATCCAGAGGATTGGTTTCAGAACTGTCTTATACACCCTCTATAACAATGAAATTTGTGCTTCACATTCTATATGAAATACTATCGCCCCAAAATGATCTCCCTGCTCTTCCTCTGCAGTATGGGTTGAATCTCCAAAAAATAATAAATATGAAATAGATTGGTATAATACTCCCAATTTTTACCGAGAATTCAGAATCTATTTATTACTTTATTTCTATGTAACATCAACTTGTTTCTAATTTGCTTACAGTGCTATTTGCACAGAGTATGACTTTAGGGAAAGGTGGACCAAATTTGGTTTTCCAAATTAAATTAATATTCCAAGTTACAACAGCCACTGGTTAAGAATGCTTGGGTGTTTATAAGCCAGTTAATCTGGAACTCCACTGTTTTTTTCCACCCTGTTAAGTTAAGAGGGGAGGAAAAAAATAATATGAACAAAAGAGGTTCAATGTGAAAGAACAACAGAAAGATCCCAGAAATACTATGCCTTTGTCCTATTATATATGTCCCACAAATATTCTAAGTCAGGGGTGTCAAACTGCCGGCCCACAGGCCGGATGCGTCATCCGGAAGCCGTGCCCACCTCATTGCCAGCAATGGCAAAAAGGCTCCGATACGTTGCATGACATCACGTGATGTCGCACGTTTGACATGTCTGTTCTAAGTGAATGGTCATTCCTGGCCCACAACTCAGTCTGAATCAGAGTATGTGGACCGCAGGCAAAGGACTACTTCAGCAGACTCCCACATATGCATGGTTTCTGGTTACTTATAAAAAGAGGATCATCACACAGAGAGACATATTGTCTCTCGCCAAAGGCTCCTTGAAGAGAAGAAGAGATTGCTTTCAGAACTGGGTTCACAACCACGTAGAACTGGAAAATAATTGTAAATTTCCTCCATCTTTAAGATGAGGGTACAGAATTAGGATAGTCATCCCAAAACACGAGCTTTTTTCACACTGGATACAGAACTAGCAACATAACAACATGACCCCATAGTGTGTGGGTCACAGGTTAGTAGTATCAGAACTATAAGCGAAATTGTCAGCTGTCTTTTTCACATCCAATTGTGCATTTGTATCTTTAAAATTGAAATATAGGAATGTAGCAATGCAGCCATATTTGCACACATACGCACAAGTCACACATACATGGAGAGGGCAATTATTTTTTTCCTGTCAAGATAAATGGGCCTCACATCAAAGACGAAATGAACCTTACAACCTAACACACCAGCTTAACTAGTCAGTGGATCAGCCTTAACGCTGGTGGACTTGCATTAGGTCCTGTTGCCAGCAACAGGAATGTATAGTCCATTCCCAACTCAGAACAGAGTTAAACATTTGGAAAAACCTCTAGAAACCTTGGGGAAAGTATTTTTGTCCATCTGGAAACTTTATTGCCAGTAGTAGACTATTTCCTTACTTTAAAGCACATTAAGGTAATAAGATCACTTAAGGCTTCAAAAGTTTTCACTTTTCTCTATTATTTCTGGAAGACTACATCATCTTAGTTATTAATTTAAAAAAATGCAACTACTGCAATTCCCAATTATGCCACGGCATTTGCAGGGCCTTTCACATGAAATCTGGATAGCCTTCTTCCAATTCCTTCATGCCAGCCTGCCATTAATTTATTTGTCTCTTCTCCCTTTTATTAACTCACAACTCACACTGAACCCCCTTATCTGCTGGGGTTCGTTTGACACAATCGCTCACAAGAAATTGAAGGCAACTGTATGACTGGATGTGAAACAGAAGAGGACAGGCAGTAGCAACTTACATGCACTACAAGCATTCAATTGGTTGTGTGTGGGGAAAAATATTTACGGTAGGTACAACCCTCTCTGGCATGAACTTTCAATTCTAGTAAGGACTCTTGTTTTCCTAAATTCATTTATCAGACATTCAGTTCTTACTTATGTATCATCAGTATGAACCCAGAGGAATTGGGGAAAGATCACTGCTTTAGTATTCACTCTTTCTATTCCCTCCATGTAAATTTATTCTATGTCCACCTGGATTGATCCGTGAATGGGGCTTTCACTGTTTTCCACTTGATGCTAAGGGGTTTTTATGAATACCTATGAAAAGAGCGGCAAACCCCCAAAGAAAGTCAGTGAGAGATTAGGCAGAAATATCTAAGCAGGCAATCCAAGCTGTGGTGTGGATCTCCGTGGACAAATATTGTCCATTGGTTTCTGCAGAATGCAGAGATTAGCAAACTAAACAACTTTTATAAAATATTAAAACAATAATATATTGAAACACAAATCAAACATTTATATATATATACACACACAAAAAAAACTGTATGCATATATATGTGTATGTATACACACACATACATATATAAACATAAACAGTGGGCGCATATTTTCCATAGGTTTTTAAGTCACTATGCCACCCTTTCTGTATACTCGTCCACAACGGTCAGAAAGGGTTTTATACAAAATGACAGTAGCTAGAATGCCATCACTGATCATGTGAAGAGGAGAAACAGAAGAAGAAATAATGAAGATAACAGTAATTGTGGCTTCCTGCTTTTAGCCTGAACCAAGCTTGAAAACCTTAATTTATGTTAATATGTTGAACTGCTTTAACTCTCCCTCGTGATTTAAAAAAAAAAAAGGTCTGAAAAGACAAACCAAAAACAATTTAGCCTTTTATATCTACTACTTCTGCTTGGGATTTCTTAAAATTTCTTCCAGTTATTGGCTGCAGTTTTTTAGGGCTTTCCTTGCACCACTGAACCCTCCCCACCCCCCTTGTTTCCAGCTCAGAGAATACACAAAAGCGGCTATCACAGATATACAAGAACAAACTCACACACCCGAATTTTTAAAAAAAAGTAACATTAATGCTTAAATGAAAAAGGTCCTCTCCAAATAATTAAAATATTTTTTTTAAAAAAAATCATCTAATTTGCTTTAAAAAATATCTACGATACCAAAAGACCTAATAAAGTAGTAAGGCACTCAGACCAGTATATAATGGTAGTCTCTTGCATTATTTATACTGAAGGGCTTATGGCACTGAATCCAGACAGCCATACATCCTCTCCCCGATCCCGCCCGCCCATCGCCCACTCCTGGGTCACCAGAGCAGGTTGACTCAGCAGCAAAGGAAAGCTATAGCCCTGTCAACTTTATTCCTGTGTCCTGGATCAATGTTGCTGGGGTGCCGCGGAAGCCATAGCTGTCATTCCACTTCCAAGAGCTGAGGCGCATTCTCTGCGGAGGCGAGGATATGACTCATGGAGGATTTCTTGTTCTGGGTCTCCAGCAAGTCCTGAATGAAGTCAGGGGAGCTTCCACGATCGGCTTTTCCTCGAGACTCTGGCTCCTTCGCTGTCGATTTCTGCACGTTCTTGCTTGCCTCAGCGAGGCCTAGGCTAGAGGCTTTCCCAGCTGGCTTATCTTCCTTACAAGCGTAATCCTTGGTGGCATTGGCCAGGCTTTCTCTGCGGCTCCTGGTCACTGGAGAATGGCTTCCCAGCCCCACGAGGGCATCGCCCTCGTTTTCAGAGATGGGGTTCGTGCTGCTGGGCAGAGACTCGTTCTCGCTGTCGTCTTCCCCTCGTGAACGGGTGTCCTCCCTATCGCTGTCCTTCTCGTGATTCTTGGCACTTTTCACCTTCTGATGGATGCGCTGATGGCGAACCAGGCTGTGTTTCAACGTAAAGGTCCGTTCGCAGGTTTGACATTTGTACGGTCGCTCCCCTGGGATCAAGGGGGGGGGGAAAGAGAGCAAAATCAAAGGTCGGGCATTCCTTCATCCCTGAGAGGATCCCCTTTATTTCTTGGCTGGAATGGCCAATGACAGATCCTCTTTTAACGTTTACAGGTTTAGCAAGGCTGACCAGGGCCAAAGGGGAAATGTCTACCATGAATGGTGATACGTAATTCATTTCTCCCTGAGGAATACATAAATGGCATAATTTACCCAACCAACTTTAACCTGACAATTATATCATAGGAATCCACACTGTTTATTTAATAGCAACAGCACTTAGGCTTAGTAGAAGTCCCACCATTGCTATCATTCTTGTCTTATTTTTATCAGAGAAAGCCACAGGGGGCATTTTAGATGTTTTCAATTACAGCTATCACAAATCCTTTCCACATTGAAAATTTCAAAACTTTATCTGAAGTTATCAGATCAATCTGATTTTACTTCTTTTAACACAATTAAGTACTGTTCTACAGTTAGTACAGTACGTTGTAATTTCTTTTCTTACCCCTTAAATATTTTAGCACTTTTTTCCCCCTTTTTTACCCTAATTAATTGCAATTCCCTTGCGTTATTTGCTGATTTATGACCAAAAAAAATGGATTAATCCCAATCCTTTCAGATACAAGGTTTGCTGATGATAAGAGCTGACGTCCCTTAACAATGCTGCTGGGAGAATGAGGAGAGGAGTTCTACTGAATACAAAGGAGACTGGAAAATTAGCTTCTTATAAAGAAAGGTAAGAGCTTCAGAGTTTAGAGGGGAAAATGCAGAGTTTCCATTATCTTCGTCTCATTTGGCTTCCCTTTTCTAAAAAGAAATGGGAAGTAAGAATGAAGCACTTTTTGACAAAGGAGTAAAGTATTTGGTCTTCAATGGAAGCAATCTTCATGAATTGTTAAGACTCTTTCATTTTTCTCTAGATTCACCTTAAGTTTTATCTTTTTTACGAGAAAGAGTGTCCCTTGAGGTTGCAAAGAAAAATGCCTTGTCATCATAGCTACCTGACTTTCACAAGATTTGACTTAAACTTTCTACAGAATGGATGTTAGCTTAAAAGATGGGCGACTATTATACCTTATACAAGATCATTCATTTTTAAGCAGCATGTCAAATCATTACAACACGGGAGAGACGAATGCCGTTTTAAAATCATCTTACAAAATCTTTTGTTGTTCCAGACTAATGACCGAAAACATATTTGCAGGAAAATTATCTTCTTTAATTCCGAGTAGAATGGATAGAAGAAGAATGAAATACGGGCTGTAGTCTTTCAAAAATCCACAGCTATCTATTGTAAGAGCTCTTGCTTCATTCAGCGTCAATGTGATTAGATTGCTAAACCAGGGAACTCCCTGAATGCCTGCCAGGCCGAAGCAGGAAATTTAGTAAGTGACCTTGGATAATCACTATCTCTTGGACCAATCATCACCTCCACGTCTAGCCTGGATCGCTGGTAGTTGAGAAGATTAGAGAACCAGCTATTCTGTCTTCCTTTAGAACAGAGAAGGAAAACCCATCATGGCTCATGAGCTTAATCTAACCTAACAGAGCTTTAAACAAGGCCCTTCTCTGCCAAGATTGCCAATGACACATTTCCAGGCAGCTAAGCTACAAGCACCTGCAAAGGTGGTTTATCTTGGCTTCCTGCTGCTTTCAGCCAAGAGCCAAGATTGGGCATGACCGCTCATGCAAACATTCAAGAGCAATATTCAACCCAACAATTGAAGGCGTGCGAAATCTGAAGACACTTTAAGCAAAGCAAAGGGAGCAATATTGTCTCTCTGCTCTATTCTTCCTGGTGTTACCTTGAGTGTGTGGGACAAATCAGGTAGATGGGCTGTATATTAATTAACCCAGAGAAAGTAAATACAGGCAGTCCTCGACTTTTATTTAGTTTATTTAGTTTATTTAGTTACCCTTCAAAAGTTGCAAAGGGGAAACTGGGGGGGGAGTGACTTGTGAGCATTTTTCACACTTATAACCGTTGCAGCATCCCCATGGTCATGTGATCAAAATTCAGATATTTTCTGCATCTGGTTCATACTTATGACGGCTGCACTTTCCCAGAATCATGTGATCAGCTTTTTGGGCCTTCTGACAAGCAAAGTCAATGGGGAAGCCAAATTCACTTAACAACCGTGTTACTAACTTAACTGCAGCGATTCACATTAACAACTCTGGCAAGAAAGGTCATAAAATGGGGCAAAACTCATTTAACCAATGTTTCCCTTAGCAACATAAGGCTCAATTATGGTCGTAAACTGAAGACGACCTGTGCTTGGGATTTTGTCAGGCCGGCTTTTCTCTCCCGTATTTTGCGGCCTTCCAATTCCAACTGAGCTCCCATCATTTATTTATTTTTTATTTTTCTATTTTAATTCCATTTATATCCCGCCCTTCTCCGAAGACTCAGGGCGGCTTACAAGCTTAGATTCCATTTCACATGGAATCTCACGCTGGGTGGCCTTGTGCAAAGCTGCAAATCTCTTGAAATACATACCCAACTTGCCAATAAACATTGAGCTTCTGAGGGAAATCAGACAGCCTGAAAACCTGAGGTAAACCACCTGTCCTAGAATGTGCATCTAAACTTACATGTCAAAGACACTAAGCATATGTCCAAGATCCTAACCTAAATTTGTAAAAATGGGCTCAACGTGATTTTATGCTAAAATAAAGTGTTCGGAAGTTGCTACCTTTCCTTCTTTATGTTGCTCCAAATATTTCATACTGCATAGGATCAGAAACCTGGAGCTAGTTCTATATATTACTAAGTGCACAAGGCAAAGAAACCCTTACAGCAGGGGTGTCAAACTGCCGGCCCATGGGCCGGATGCATCTCGCCAAAACCGCCCCCCGCCCCCAATTGCTAGCAATGGGAAAACAGTCATAACTCACACGTCACATGACGTCGCGAGTTTGACACCCGTGCCTTACAGTAACAGGTTTTGATGCAGAATCTGACAGCCCCACCTAGTTCTGCCGCCTCTGAGTAGACAGCCAGTTTAGAAAGAAAGAAAGAAAGAAAGAAAGAAAGAAAGAAAGAAAGAAAGAAAGAAAGAAAGAAAGAAAGAAAGAAAGAAAGAAAGAAAGAAAGAAAGAAAGAAAGAAAGAAAGAAAGAAAGAAAGAAAGAGAGAGTTTCCTCAGTTTAACTCAGGGGTAGGCAACCTCGGCTCTTTTATGACTCATGGACTTCAACTCCCAGAATTCCTGCGTCAGCATAGCAAATTACATAGCTGAGTCAGGAATTCTGGGAGTTGAAGTCCATGAGTCATAAAAGAGCCGAGGTTGCCTACCCCTGGTTTAACTAAACATCTTATGGATTCTATCTGGAACCTCTGAATATATTCTATCACAGACTGATTAAAATATTATGGAAAATAATACTCAGCGGCCCCCATCCGTACCTGTATGGGATCTCATATGCCGTGTCAAATCTTGTAGAGACCAAAATCTCTTGTTGCACACAGTACAGACTTTCTTCCTTTTGTCTGCCTTGGACTCGCTCTTAGCGCCCGCACCGGGCTTTGGCTTCCGGTCTTCATCACTTTTTTCAGAAGATTTTCTTTCCGTGCTCTCTCCCTCGGAGATGCTTTCGCTCTCCTCATTTTCCCTTCCTGTTGCCTCGCCGTCTGTGGGAGACTCCACACCCTTCATGTCCTTTCCCGGCTCTTCCTGTTCAAGAGATGGGTCCTCTTGCACGGCAGGGACGTGGGCTTGGTCTCCACCTTCCACAGGTTTGCTTTCGTCCTCGCTGCTCTTTTCGTCTTTCCTGTCGTCGTGTGCGTGGACTTTTTTGTGCCGGCTAAGAGTACCAGCAAATTTGAAGGATTTCCCACATGTATCGCAGGTGTGTTTATTCTCAGACTGGTGAGCCCCGCTGCCTGTGTTTTGATCATTCTCAGCCAGCTTGAATTCCATGAACCTGCTAGCAAAATTGAGGTCCAGGCTTCTATTGCTGACCGAATCTTCTTCTGGCTCGTCTTCTCCCTCACTCAATTTCGCTCGTGCAGCCTCCTCTCCTTGGGATGAATCCATCTTCTCCTCTTCTTTGGGACTGCCCTCGGGCTCTTCTAGAAGCTCGGTGGCTTCCTCTAGGTGCCCTCTCTCCCCAGAGGTCAGGTCGAGTGCTTCATTTCCCGCACTTGTATTTTCTTGATCAGATTGACTATCTGCAAGAGAGAACAAGGAAAATATTGACCTCTTCAGATTGACTATCTGCAAGAGAGAACAAGAAAATATTGACCTCTTCAGCACTCAAGGAAGCCTCATCAACGTCACTTTCTGTCATGTCATCATCAAATATGTTTATCTGCTCTCTAGTCAAAAATGGCGTTAGGGTCTTGTTTGCATGTATGACACTCAGCAATACAGAATGACAATACTCTTTCAGATTCCAAATCCAACACTGTGGTGGACAATTGTGTGATGCGAAACATCTCAGCTTAATTTTTTTTAAAAATGCACAAACAGGAACCTGGTATATAAATGCTTGATCGCTGTGCAGAAATTTCATCAATTCACATGCAATACTTTTATGTGCTATGACATTCTGGACAGATTAATAAACCCAAATGTGTTTTTCCCTCAGCGACATGACAGAAAGGTGAAAACAACGGAGCAACCTATTTAATTAATGGGATCGGGCTCAAAGAAATTCTAGTTCCAAATAGTTAAATTATTGCTGTTTATCTATGGATAGGAGAAAAAAGATGGATATACTATTAACAAAGCTACCAGAATTTTGATGAATTGCTTGTCACGTTCACAAACTATTTCCTTTAATCTAATGGAGGAAGCATGCACAACAAACAGTATTCTGCGAAGTTTTGATTGGACAACTGGACTATTTATGGGCATATTCCTCAACACCTGACTGAAGGGTCTTGAATTAGTCACTGGCTTACACTAGAATCTTCTGAATCAAATTTCAGTCCATGGAAACCATGATGCAGGCACCCTTTTAGCATTCCTGTGTCCTCTGAACTACATCAGGGAGACTATTTTTAGAATTGGTGCTCCTTTCCTATCCTTACAAGCTAATCCTATTCCTTCTGATACTCCCAAAAAGAGACACATAGCAACATCATTATATCTCTTCCAAAATCCCAGGGATTATATATTTAGTTTGTCTAAACAAAGTCACCCTTTTAAATATTTCAAAGTTTGGGGGGGGGGTTGCGCAAAGAAGCTTAGTCAGAAAGGAGAACCAGTATGGTACAGTTAGTTCTTGACATACAACAGCACTGAAAAAAAATGACGTATGACCATTTTTCACACTTATGACCACTGCAGCATCCCCATAGTCACGTGATCAAAATTCAGACACTGGGCAATAGACTCATATTTATGATGGTTGCAAGTGTCCCAGGGCCCTCTGATCACCTTTTGCGACCTTCTGACAAGCAAAGTCAATGGGGAAGCCAAGTTCACTTAACCACCCTGTTACTAACTGAAGAACTGCAGTGATTCACTTAACAACTGTGGCAAGAAAGCCATGAAATGGGCAAAAGCCACTTAACAACTGTCTTGCTTAGCCACAGAAATGTTGGGTTCAATTGTGGTCGTAAGTCAAGAACTACCTATATGGTATAGTAGGGGTAGGCAACCTTGGCTCTGTTATGACTTGTGGACCTCAACTCCCAGAATTCCTGAGCCAGCATGGCTCAGCTTGGAAACCTCTCTCTTTCCCCTCAGCATGGCTGGCTCAGGAATTCTGGGAGTTGAAGTCCACGAGTCATAAAAGAGCCAAGGTTGCCTAACCCTGGTATAGTGGTTTAAGTAGTTAGACCAGGCTTAGGAAAAGGCAGGTTCAAGTCCACTTTCAGCCTTGTGAGTGCACTGGGTGACTTAGGATCAGTCACACTCTCTCAGCACAATCTACTTTCACAGAGTTGTTGGGAAAAACTGAAGGAGGGAGTGCTATTTGTGCCATCTTGACTGTGTGAAGGAAAGATGGGAAACAAACCTAACCAATTAACCATTTCCTTATCGCCAGCACACTTCATCAGACTGAATATAAAGACCAGAGGAATGAAGGGAACAAAAGAATATCTGCTTTAATGTACAAAATGACACACACTGTTTTGTAACATTTTGATTGTTTCTAATAAAGGTCTATCTGGCTGTGGATTTTTTCTTCTTCACTAATTCTCCCCTTCCTCCCCCATTAAAGTTTAGCAAACGTTGCAGCATAATAGGGTATGTAATCCTGATTAGATTTGGTGTTCATCGCCATTACGTTTTTTAGAATGCCTTCTATATGTTACAAGAACTAACAGTCTCTAGATAAAAAGTCTAAGGCTTGAGTTTTTGAAAGCTCAGTAGCGGCTTAGAAATTAAAGGGATGTCGGAATGTTGATAAAATAATGTTTTGGATCCTTTTTCTGCTGATTCATTATGTCTGTATTTGTGAATGATAACAGGGCAACCTTGAAAGACCAGACAAAGACAGGCCAGAAAACAAGAGGCTATACACAGTTTTAAACACATGAAAAATAAAAGGCAGGCATTTCAAATTTCAAAAAAAAAGGAAAAATACAAATAGGCTACAGAAATAAAACAGTATCTATCATTGGCTAAAGACAGAACTCTACAAATGGAGCCAGAATATCAGACCTGAAAATTCACGTGTTTATAACAAAGTGTCATCAACAAAAAACTGCAGTTGATTGATGGAGCAAAGAGCCTATGTTTGAAACCTTCGTTCAAGTACCCTGTAGGAAGGCACTTAAGCCTGTTTTGTCTTTGCAATGGGAGTGGAGTAGAGATGAGGGTGTTGCAACTCCCCCTTGAAGCTAGCATTTGATAGCTTGCTCAAAACCCATTTCCCAACATCCCCAAATCTCTTCACCCTTAAGGACTATCTGCAAAAGAAACTCCACAACTGTGCATATGCTCTTTGGCAGTTCAGCAGTTATCAATATAGCTTTCTTCTCCAGACTGAAAAATAACTTTTCAAACTATTTCTCAGGAGTGAAAATATATGTACATATATGGCTCAGTGGGTTAGGATGCTGAGCTTGTCGATCAGAAGGTCAGCAGTTTGGCAGGTCGAATCCCGAGTGCCGCGTAACAGAGTGAGCGCCTGTTACTCGTCCCAGCTTCTGCCAACCTAGCAGTTCGAAAGCACGTAAAAATGCAAGTAGAAAAATAGGGACCACTACAGTGGGAAGGTAACAGCGTTCCATGCGCCTTTGGCATCTAGTCATGCCAGCCACATGACCACGGAGATGTCCTCGGACAAGCGCTGGCTCTTCGGCTTGGAAACGGAGATGACCACCGGCCCCTAGAGTCAGAAAAGACTAGCACACATGTGCGGGGAAACCTTTACCTTTATGTGTTGAGTTTTATCCCACTTTTATGACTTTATTAAGTAACCCAAGGCAGCGAAAATACACTATACTCTTTCCTCCTCCTAACTTCCACACAATAACTCTGTGAGGTAGGTCAGGTTGAAAGAGAGTGAGTGGCTTCACATCAACCAGCTGGCTTTCACGTCTAAGGCAGAAGTAGGACTTACAGCCTTCTGGTTTCAAGGCTGTTGCCTTAACCATTACAGCAAACTGGCTCTCTATATCAGGGCTTTTCAACTGGTGGTACGCGTACCACTTGTGGTACATTAGCAAGTGGCAGGTGGTACGCAGCCCTGCCTAGCCAAGTGTAATGGGGGAGGGGAAAAGCCAGCACTGGCAAGGACTTACTGTGAGAGAGTCCTCCGGAGCTGCAGAGTAGCTGGGTTGAGGTAAAGGCCCCAGGCTCACTTCTGGTTCACCCTCCCCCATGAGAAAGGAGGAGTAGGGGGGCAGAGACAGGAGAGGCCATAAAACAGGGGTGTCAAACTGCCGGCCCACCGGCCAGACATGTCATTCGGAAGCTGCGCCCACCCCATTGCCAGCAATGGCAAAACTCTCCCGATATGTTGCACAACGTCACGTGACATCACGAGTTTGACATGTCTGCTATAAAAGGAGGCAGTTTGGGCGGGAGAGGGAGAGAGGGAAAAAAAAGAAGCAGCCTTGGGAGGAGGTGGAGTCAGCTCTAGCTGCACCGAAGGGAGAGAAGGAGGAGTGGGAGGGGGGGAGAGGAGAGGAGAGGAGATAAAGCAGGCCGGCCATGAGCCGATCTACAACTTCTGTGGCAGCCACCTGTGCTGGCAGCAACAAACAGGCAAGAAATGCAGCGGGGGAGGGGTTGCCCTCCACAAGGAATGAAGAAAGGCAGCAATGAAGAAAGGCAGCATCAGCTGGAGGTGAGACACGGAGGGAGGGAGATGGAGAGTGGAAGGATTCTTATGTGCTTTAGTGACTTTGAAGTTCTGGGATTTGTGCAATGTGGGCTTTGTGTTCTTAAGGAGTTTTTGGCAATTTCTAGATGGCTGATGGCTGGTGTTAGCTTCCATTGCTCTGCTATTGTTAGCTGTAAGTTTTGCTGCAAGGGATTTTGAAGTATTTTTCTCCTGAATGGATTTTGCCTGTAGCATTCCTTTACTTATGAATGGAGCCATTTGGGGAGGCTGCCTTAGCCGGCAGCCAATACTTACTACATTTTCTTTTTCTTCCTTAAGTGCCGGCTGCGCTCCTTAACTTTCCTTTCTAGCCAGTAGCTAATTCTTAAAGGGGAATGTGCCTTTTTAAGCTAGTTCACTCAGCAGCTTGTCTTTTCTGTCTCTGGAGGCTTTTCCTCGTTTGATGAATATATGGAAGAGAGAAAATATGGGTTGTTTTTTTTCCAAATTCTTCCTCCAGAAGGAGGTGGGCATGAGAAAGAGGGAGGCAGGGAAGGAGGGAGGGAAGTCCCACCTTAGCACTTGGCCACCAGCAGCCCTGCCATTGACTTATCTTGCCAAAAGGTTGCAAAAGGGGATCACATGACCTTGGGACACTGTGACCATCATAAATATGAATCAGTTGCCAAGCATCCAAATATAAATCACCTGATCCTGGGCATGCTGCAGTGGTCATAAACACATGGTCATAAGTCATTTCAGTGCAATTGCAACTTTGAACAGGTTTTTTTTTGTGGTCATCAAGTTTTTGACACCTCAAGGTGGTACTTGAATATTGCCATATCCTAAAAGTGGTACAATTGGTGAAAAGGTTGAAAAGCCCTGCTCTATATGGTATTGTACTGCACTGCTGAAATGCACTAACAAACATGTCAACAGCCAAGAACCCATCTTGCAAAATAAAAGGCAGTGAAGTCCCCTAAAAGCTTTTCAATTTATAAACCAGCCAGTGTTGATTAACTGAAGCTCTCAGTCCTTTTCAATAGAAAGAGTGCTTGACCCCTATTTTTTCTTCCATAAAATGAAAGCTTTGTATACATCTTACAGGCCATGCAACAAAATACAACAAAAACTTGGGAAAGCGCCTTATTTAATAAATGAGATTTTTAAAACTAGATTTGGTTACTAAGAAGCTGAAGTCCTTACTCCCATTCCACCCCCAACCCCCCCACCCCCATTAAAGTGTGATTTTAATATATCATTTCAGATATGGATTCTATTGTTTCTCAATTTTTGAATAATATTTTCCAGGTTTCCTTAACTCCTCCCTTGTTAAGGATATTTTGAGATTACAGATGTTTTGATTTTACAGACTTTCAACCAGACTGGTGGACAAAAAATAGATTTGAGGTCTACTGGCAGATCTGAGTGATTTGCAGTAATGTACAACTATGCATCATTATGAGCAGTAACTTCTACCTAAATTAGAACGTTGAAACACAAAGTTTGGCAGAATCAGATGTGAAATTTTGGCACCAAAGGTTATTTAAAGGGGGCTCAGAACAATCTTCCTGTTTTGCACTACTGATTCCAGTTCATATATTTGGGATTTCTGGTTAAAAAGACAAATCCAAGAAATCCATTCTTGGTCCCAGACAACTAAGTAATCCAAGATCAAACAGATATGTAACACATCTGTCCTATCCCCTGCCCAACCACTCCCAGAGCTGTATTTTACTTATCATAACATGGGGAAAATTCCAAGTCCATGATTGCTTGGAGGAATAGAAACAAAACATACATAGTGTGGACCAAATTTGTATGTGGGAAACGACAACTTTGGCAAACCATTTCTTGGGAGCTGTAACCTATACCACAATTGTACTGCATGATTAAACATTATGCACCAAACTCAAGGGGAAGTGGAGGATTTATATATACAGTCACCAGACCTTAAGGTATCTTCCTAATCCAATTATCTTCTGTATGTTCTAAGCATTTTGCAGGTTGCCATGGACGGCTGACCTCATAAATCTGCAGCTAGACTCCCTAATACTCCTTGCTTCATAATCATGTGCACTTTAGCCCATTTATCTTTATTTTTCTTCACAATGACTTGAGCAAAACCCCACCCTGATCTTTCACGGAGACTTTATAAACTACAGGCCCATTGTGTTGTCCTCCCTTCAGTAAGCACGGAGAGTCACGTGAAATACTGCTATTAGTAAAAAAAGAATAGATGGCTTTATAGAAATTCTGTTGACTGGGAAGCAAAGTTTAAAATCTGTTCTTCTTACAGGTAACTGTTCTTGGGTGGGGTGGAAACAGCAATTCATTATTTAAAACTGTAAAGGCCAAGTTTCTAATTGAGTGGAGATTCTCAAGCACCCCATACAGGTCTCAACTGAAATATCTGCATTTTATGATTTGCATAAGAGCCTGTTATATAAGGCATACATACCAATTTTCAAAGGCTTAAGTTATAAGCCGTTGCACTTTGTTCCTAAAGGACTCCCTTTTCATTCTGTCACCAAACAGGGAGAAAACAGTAGCAAGCAGGACCTGAAAGGTCACTAGCTTATTAAATCTGACTCAGGAATGTGAAGACCTAATGACACATGCTCCTGACAGCACCATATAAGATGTACAAATAATGAAAACCATCATTTTCAGAAACCATAAGAAAATAGCTAAGTAAATAGCTAAGAAGAAAGAAGCAAACTCTGGGCTGCTGGGCTGGGAAGGGGAGAATGGATTTTGGGGTGGGGGGGGGGTGGGGGGAGAAACAGGTCTTTAATTCACGTATTTCTCAAGTTATTTACATCATGCTGTATTGATTCCCTGTTGTTGACTCATAACTTTATTTGTAAACTAAGAAGTACAGCATACCAACTGTAGGCAGAAATTAACCCAGGATCTACTATTAGATCTCAGGGTGATTTGCAGTAAATTGTATACCTAATTCCCAATTACCTAACAATAGCAGCATCCAAAACCATTTGATCCTCCCTAATTGAGGATGGTGATAAAGAATGTTTGGCGGAGGAAGTGGGACTAGATTTTATCTAAAGAGACTTATGAGTTTAGTTCTGGTATGAGTTTTAATTTGTGAGCTATCCGTGTCCTCACAACACTGGCAAAAAAACACTGTCTGTCTGAATTTGCATCTATCTGAACATGGCACCTTACTGTAGTTCTTACTCAACTCAAAGAAAAAGTAAGCCTAAAATATTGAAGTATGCAGGTCCTTCATCTACAGTCATTTCTAATTTCCCACAATAGTATTTTTTTTAATTCTGTTTTTTTTTAAATGTTCCAATCTCAAATAGCTTCCACTAGGTGGAACACTTTGGTAAGATCACTTTCATACAAATGAAAGAATTCACATCAATGCTGATTAAACTTATTTAATTTTCAGTGATGTGATTAATTTAATCCTTGATAGGCAGATGTTGACTCCCCTTTATGGCAGGAGCGCAGTCTGTTTACTCTAGCTCAGGGGTCCCCAACCCCAAACCCGGGTCCGTGGACCGGCACCGGGCCATGGCAGGCCAGAAACTGGTCTGCACAAACAAGCAAAGCCCATCCGTGGGATGCAGGCAGTACATGAAACCACGCCCCCTCTGGTCCATGGAAAAACCTCTCTCCACGGAACTGGTCCCTGGTGTCTAAAAGGCTGGGGACCTCCGCTCTAGCTTATGCATTGCCTTGTGAAAATAAAAAGTCCTCAAAATTAAACATCCATGGTTAGAACTGTACACAGATTCCTAAGTTCTCCAACCTGAGACTGTGAAAACAAGAACATGGGTGGCAGCTAAGAGCAGGTACCTGCAAACATCACATTCAGAAGACTGTTTCTTTTGTTTTAATAATGGGAAAAGGTCTCTCGTACAGCCTATTTCTGCATGTATAACCACTGAATTCCAGATAGAGCACTGATGAAGTATAAAGAACTACGATCCAAATGATACCAAGGAATCGAAAAAGAATGTAGCAGTAAATTAACATTTTTTCTATTGTTAAGTTATGAAATTGTCAGTTTTCTTTTTTCTATTTATTATTTCCAACTAATCCTTTGCTTTTCTTACAAGAAACCATGGCATGCTATAGCTGCTTCTCTTCACAAGAATCCCAAGAACTCTTTCTCACTGAGTGAGAGAAGACTGAGCCAAATAAGCTTTCCTCCAAAAACTACCCGTCTCATTCTACCAGTCATCAAACCAAATCAAATCAAAATAACTAGTTAATGATACTAAACCATAAAAAGGTAAAGGTAAAGGTTCCCCCGCAAATGCATGCTAGTCGTTTCCAACTCTAGGGGCCGGTGCTCATCTCCGTTTCAAAGCCAAAGAGCCAGCGCTTGTCCGAGGATGTCTCCGTGGTCATGTGGCCGGCATGACTAGACACCAAAGGCACACGGAATGCTGTTACCTTCCCACCGTAGTGGTCCCTATTTTTCTACTTGCATTTTTACGTGCTTTTGAACTGCTAGGTTGACAGAAGCTGGGACGAGTAACAGGCACTCACTCTGTTATGCGGCACTTGGGATTTGACCCGCCAAACTGCCGACCTTCTGATCGACAAGCTCAGCGTCCTAGCCCACTGAGCCATCATGTCCCTACTAAACCATAGTTCCCAACAATCAATGGTAGCTTTAATCCTGATAAATCCTGGTACCTCTGGGTGACAAGGGAATGAGCCATCTAGCCCAAACCAGAATGTCATATTTAAAAGGATACTGGGTTTGCATACTTCCCTTTCTAATCACTTTTGGAAACTGCTTCTTAATGCAAGGGATTTTACAGCACTGGGTGAGTTTCCTTAAATCCTTAGTGAAAGAACTTTTAAATACAAGTTTTAAGGACGTAAACAAATCTGGATAAGCAACACAGGGGTAATTAAAATTTTGATTTTAGAAAGTTACAGACCTATCTTTACAAAAGGTGAAGGTAATTTTGAAATAAGATTTTGCAATTAATTGTAAGGAGTTCTTCTTATGGAAAATTGTTTTTGTCTTGAATTCTTAAAACAATAAGATCTGACTTTAAAAATTGGACATCATAGAAAATGAGAAGTAATTAAGGATTACAATTAAAGGGGAAGAACATTAAAACGCAACTTACTAATACCAAACAAAGCAAACTATTTTAACTTTGGACATACTGTAGAGAATTTTTGTACAATGCCCTCAGAAGTTAATTTCAAGAATGTCTGCCTCTATAGGTAGACTATGTATAAAAGCTGCTATGGAAGAAGAAAAAAATATTACCTGATGTGATCAAGACTGATTTGAAAGTGGAAATAACAATAACTAGCTACAAGAATGACATGGAAAAAAGGAGCTACACCAGACATAGAAAAGAAACTGGTTCATGTCTTAATAATTAAGAGGAGCATACAAATGATAAACCAAGAGAATGACCTGGATAATTTTCTTATATTGGATTTACAAAAGAGGATTGTTAGAGCTTTGAAGAATTTTGTGAGAAAGGGCAAAGAAAAAATGAAAATAAATCACATTTTTAGGCCACTGTTTGATGATAAAGCTTGTTAGAAGGAAAAGGAAGGAATATAAAATTGGTTTATTTGATCAAGGTTGAAATAGATAAATTGTTATTTCATCTAACCCTTGATGGACATTTGCTGATCAGGACTGAAATGATAAGGTTTTAAGGATCTGTTTATCGATAAGAGATAGGATAAGAGTTCTTTTGTTATATTTTAGGAGAAAGTAATACGTTAGTAAAATACTCACTTCTTTATGTACTTTTCTTTTTCTGTGACTTATTTATTTTTTTCCTTTCTTTTCTTTTTTTCTTTTCCGTACTGTTTTTTTCTTCTTTTTTAAAATTTGCATCATTGTGAATTGTAATTTTTAATAGAATTTCTTTAAAAATTAGGATGAGTAGGATCCAGCACATGTGGAAAACACTAAGTGATCCCTCCTTAGGGTACATATATGCTGTGACAAATCTCATCACAATTTAAAATTTGTAAAACTACCATCAGGCCTGCCTGCTTGATCACTTAGCTAATCAGACAGGTAATCTAGAGCCAAGGACAACTACCCTGCCCCACTATGTACGAATTCCTCTCAAGGCCAAATTAAACATTGCAGCAACACAACCTATGCATCACAGAATCCAAAACGTATGATTTCCTATGCTGAACAGATGAGTCCCTGAAATCCCATCAATGGTCAGGCAAGAATACCGAACGTTTTTCTGTCCCTTGATGTCTGCTGGGTAAACATTATTTTTCATCTCAGAACTGCACCTGAAGTAAAAATTAGGGTAAGATGAGAAAGAGGAAGATTTTGACACAGAACCCTCCTTGCCAATCTGTGAGACTTTCAACGCTCCCACCTCTCCTGAGTAGGGGAGAAATCTCCACAACAGACTTTAAGTGGGTCAAGGTGTTAACATCTAATTGAATTCCTCGGGTCCTGAAAAGACTTCTAACAGCCTCACTGATTCCTCTAAAGGCCCAAAGCAAAAAAGGAACACAACTTATCTTTAAATTCTGGAACAACCTAAAAAAGCTACCTGTGCTATCATGAGCTCCAGCATCACTTTCTTTAGACTGGGGGATAAGCCCGTTTCTTCTCAGACAGTAGTTGGCAACTCCGTGTTTGCGTAAGAGGTGGCGTTCACAGTTAGATTTGGTAGAAAAGAAGGCATCACATTTTTGACAAGGGAAGGGCTTCTGACCTGAATGAAGCAGGGAAAAAAAACATATTTATCTTTTTTTTCTAATGCATCAGAGGAGCTCCTTGCGTTCTCCTATCCCTTCAACTTAAGATTCAACAACTTTGACTCGGCTCAGTCCTAAATAGATTTAATTTTAAAAGAAGGCCCCTATTAAATTTGAAGCAATTTACTTCCCTAATAGCATGCTCAGGATTCCAGCTATAGCCATACGTAAAATAACATAATAAAGGTATACTGACTCTGAAACCCCAAAGCTCTGAGAGTTCTCCAATGTAATTGCCTGAAAAATCATATGGACTTAATAACGGGGGGGAAAAAAACCTATTTTGAGAGGTTTGGTATCAGTGGAATACTCTGCAATCAACTGTGCATATGGCACCACACAAATCCAGAAGGAAATGTATGTTTGGCTGCAAATGATCATAGCTTCTATGGCCCATTTAAAAGGGATCTAGAAGGTCATGGGCTTGATAAAAGTGAGAGGCAACTGCAGAACTAGCTTGCAACCTTCCCTCGGCATTTAAACTCATCCAAAAGCTTCCATCGGTTATTTAAAGGGGAGATTATTTCATTTCAGACATTTATTTAAATCCCCAACATAATTTCCACGGTGCTATACGTCTAATTAGAATACTCAAGCATATCAAAAGGTCAACTTCCTTGTTCAATCTACTGCAGGAATGAGTTCTGAACTCACTTAAGAGAAGGAATGTTCATGACAAAATTAGAGAATATAAGGAGATGGTAACACATTATTATTATTATTTTATAAAGTAAAATTGCAAAGAGCTACGGCATGGGTCCCCAACCCTCAGGCTACAGCTCCACTATTGGGCCTTGAGCCATTCAGAACCGGGCCACAAAAGTGGTGGGTGAGCGCAGGCGTGCACACACATCCCTACTTGTGTCAGCATCAGGCAAGCATGTGTGCACTCCATTTGCATGTGTGGCTGGGTGCGCATGCAGGTGTATGCGTGCTTGCGTGCTGCTTGCACGGAACCATCCCCTCTTCCCCCCTGCTAGTCCGCAAAGCTGGAAAGCTTGGAGAACTCTGAGCTAAGGTGTGTGATAGAGAAAAAGTGGATAGGGCATAGGGCGTGGAGAAATAAAGTTGCTTAGGAAAGTTAACTATCACAATTTCTAGTACCTGTGGCCACTTCTACAGCAAGTAAAAGGCTCAAAAGCCAGCTGCCTAAGCAAGGCCACAATTCTGCGTAGTTGCATGCAGCTTCGATCAATTCACACACAGCTATAAAAACAAACATTAGAGGGCAGAACAAAATTCCCTCCTAGTCAAGTCATCAAAATACAATTTGCAATGCCAGCTGGGCTTCGTAAGTAAAAAAAAAAAACATACAACTAGTCATGCCATTCAGCCATGCATAAAGGTAGCCTCTAATCATCTTGAGATCCCCTAAGAACATGAGACAGAAAAAAGAGAGCAGTGGAATATCATTAAACAGAAAGACGGGATGAATCAGAGATGGTCAAAGTACTTTTCCAGGTGTATTTCAAGCATTAATTTTTCAGATGTTTATCGAGCATTACAAGTCTCTCAAGTCTTCCTAATCACTACTCATGTAGTAGGAATTTTCTCAGTCCATCAATGGACGCTATTTTTCCAGACACACATATAAACCTCGGGGAACAGGTAATTTCAGAAAATAAATACGATATTGTTTAATCTCTGTTAAAAAAAATCATGCTACCGTACTATGCAACAGATCCAAATTAAAGTCTCAGTATAATCTTTATTCAATAAAAATAATGCATTAGGCCAATGATGACTAATCTATGCTAGTGTACACTAATACCCAACAACAACTATCCTCAAAAAATATACCTCACTCTCGTGCGATTTTCAGATGGTTGTGGAGGCCATGTGAGGGATGAGGTACACTTTTGTGTGACCTCTGGAACCTTTGGAAGTTGCGGGACAGGGCCATGCACTTACATGGCTTCTGAAGCCTCCAAAAATCGCACAAGAATGGGGTATGGTTTGTGCCATTTTCAGAGGCCACAGAGGCTGTGGAAGAGCTTTCTTCAAAGCCACTTCAGGAACGAAGGCATTGTGAGACCCAGAGCAGTTTTGGGTAGCTTGCAAGGGCCTGAACACCACTTGAAAGTAAATGGCACGTGGCAGATCCTGGGGACTGTTAGGCCATGGGGGCAATCAAGGCTTGGTGAACAGAACCGGAGGCTTTTTAAGTGGTATCATTGGTTCTAGAGATGAAGTTGAGGCCTGGTCCTTGACTTCAAGCCTAGCCTCGGGAGGGCCATCAACTGCTGCTGTTCATGGTGGCCTAGTTGGTGGGGGAGGGGAGATAAAGAATAGTTTGTTTTGTTTGGAAGGAACTGCAAGCCAGGTGAGTCAAATTTCTGAATTTATAACATGATAGACTTAAACTCTCGTAATCTTCTTCCCTTGGCAATCCTAAATATGAAATTCTGGTTTTGTACAATTCGAAAGTACTAGATTGTGAACCAGGACCAAAGACTTTTTCCATTAAG
Source organism: Vipera berus (assembly GCF_964194415.1). Taxonomy (NCBI): domain Eukaryota; kingdom Metazoa; phylum Chordata; class Lepidosauria; order Squamata; family Viperidae; genus Vipera; species Vipera berus. The sequence continues at coordinate 145,857,461 of NC_138204.1, forward strand.
AAAAATGCATAGCCACAAAATCTTGGTCCGGGAGCAAGAGCTACCATGGGTATCTTCTCATTGCAGTGTGAGATTTTAGGGATGTTTTCCAAGTTTGAATTAGTTATTTTCTTCCTCTCCGCCCCATTCTGCTGCACAAGCAAATGAATCATCAACACAGAGAAATAGAAATAGGTGACCAATAACCACAACAGAGTCAATGGCAGATAATCCAGGCTGTGTAGTAGACATGGAGGGCTTACTCTGATTTAGTCATCATTACACCAACATTTTAAAAAAAAACCAGAAACAAATAAAATGAGGTGGGAAACAATGAAATTAAATTAATGGAGGGAAAGTCAAGGTGCTGTATTTTGTCAAAATTGTATGAAATCTCAGCTTCAGTGTTTGAAAAACAAGAGTAGGAGTTAATACTGAAGTTACCACAAGAATGATGTAAATATATGGCAGTGCCCAATTTATTCATCAACTGTACAAATTACCAAGATTTGGTAGATATATAGTGTGGACAGTCCCTTCCCTTCACTAGGCAAAAATTATTCTGAATGTTCTGGGCCTTTGACATAAATGTTGAATTTATTACCTGGTGGGTTGTTTTTTGAGGGGTGGGGCATCCGAAAAGGAGGGGAAAATCACACAAAGCAAATATTCACAGGAAGCTTATAGGAGGAATTATTTGTAAAGCCAAGAAGAGGGACCCATACTGTTCTTCAGCCTGCTATTGTTGTTGTCCCAGCTGAGTGAATTCACAAGGAAATAGCTTGCCAAGCATTGCAATACCCAAGTTCCCTAATCTGAATGCTATTAATGGATTCAGCATGTTATAGTTACATCTAACGTACAGAATATATTTCAGTTCGATCAATTCAACTCGGATTTTTTCCAAATGCTCAACAACTACCATTATGCGTTTTACACCTATTATTAGCAATAGGGTTTATGTTTATCAAATTCATATCTCATCACAATCCAAATGGATGCTCAGCAGGTTACAAAGAATAGGTGTTTATGGTAAATGGCCTCTAGATACACCACAGTTGAAGAATAAACTGTTCTTATTCCCCTTCCTTCACTACACTGCATCCCAAAGATTGTTTCATGCTGTGAGAAAATCTACTTATTACTACTTAGTTGCTTTAATCCATGTGGAAGTATGAAGCATGGTTGTTTTTTTTTAAAGGGATAAAACCGGCCAACAAGTTTTTAGACAAGGAAGGAGGTACAGTTCAAAACAATGAGTTAAATCAGCAAAGAGATTATTTATTCAGGGAGACTGTAATTAAGTTTTTAAAGATGACCTGGTTCTACTCTGAGTTCAATGGCAAAGTCTAAATTGGCAGAAGTTATTATCTGAGCAGGCAATCCAAAGACAACTGCTGCCATTAAACTGATCTGTCTTTATTCAGCCTACAAACAAAACTAAACACCAGAAATGGTGAAGCCACATTTTCCAAGGAAAAGGCTAAGGTTTTTTTTGTTTTGTTTTGTTTTTGGTTAATATGGTTCATCTAATTCAGGAGCAAGCAGTTATTTTGAGTCAGGCACTTTTAATTGTCTTTGGCTTGATCCCAATTTTGGAATTTTGCCTTTCTGCCACTACTGGTGACATATACAGTATTTTGCGACTACTCTCCTTATTGCTGTTACCTAACACTAAATTCCTGCCATTCTTGCAAATAGTTTTAATTAGGTCCTGCAGATTCTATCCTTTCCTGATGACAGCACCATAAGAGCAAACAAGATTGGAGAAGAGGCTAATCCTGTGATTCCCTCACTTGAGACAAAGCAATACTGGGTGCCTAAGCAGGCCAACTGCTTTGGCTACACCACACAGCTATCCTGGAAAATGGTGGGAGAAATACTGTATGTGAGCAATGCATTTTAATAATTAACCACCGTCTTCAATGCCAATCTGTTGCCCTTTTCTATTTGCAGACTTCAACAGTCTGCAAATAGAGTGTGTTCCTGATGCATCTAACACTGAATGCTCTAAAGTATCAAAGCAGAAATCAATTGTTTGAATTCAGAATTAATAAGATGGTGGAATATACGTAGGTTGGCAAGGTAAAAAGTATGGGAGGATAGGTGGGAAAGGACATAACATTATTCATAAAGCTAACAAACAGCCTTCGCCAGCAATGTATGAATCATAGGAATTGAAGGACATATTTAAGTGCAAAAACAAAAGCTAGCTAGCATATTTTTCACACATCCTTAACCACACTAATGATTTTTTTTACTTTTACGAAAGCCAAATGTAATGAAGAAAGAAAGATCCATATCTTAAAATTTTGAAGTTTAAGTAAACAAAAGGCTCTGATGCCGTTTATTAAAATAGAGACCCATATAAAGAAAGACAGAGAAGGAAGTAGAAATATCTCTCTTTCTCCCTTTCATCTATGCTTAGGGAGAGCCAATAGAAAGCCTTTTTCCCCCCCTCACTCTGGCTTTCAATTCAAGAATTGGATACATCAAAATCAGAGCAAGATCTAGTCACTGAGTGAGAGCAAATCTTAAGATATTTTTACATGGGGCAGGAGGAATTTTTTTTAGTAATTTTCTGTAAACACACATCATAGATCAGGGGTCTTCAAACTTGGCCCTTTTATGACTTGTGGACTTCAACTCCCAGAATTCCTCAGCCAGGCATGCTGGCTGAGGAATTCTGGGAGTTGAAGTCCACAAGTCATAAAAGGGCCAAGTTTGAAGACCCCTGTCATAGATATTAAAAGTTAACGCTAGCTTTTGTCAGCAGTTGCTTTTAGAACAGGGTGGAGAACAAGGGCCCTTTTATGACTTCTGGACTTCAACTCCCAGAATTCATGAGCCGGCTATGCTGGCTTAGGAATTCTGGGAGTTAAAAAGTCCACAAGTCATACAGGGGCCATAGTTTGCCACCTCTGCTTCAGAATGATGAAAAGCAACTTCTAATGAAGGCAATGAAGACAGGAGAAGCAGAAAGGAGCAGCATTGTGGCTTTCTTTCCTCTACAGCAGGCATGTCAAACTCGTGACATCACGTGACGTAGTGCGACGTATGGGGAGAGTTTTGCCATTGCCAGCAACGGGGTGGGCGCGGCTTCCACGTGACGCATCCAGCCCGCGGGCCGGCAGTTTGACATGCCTGCTCTATAGTTTATTCCAAATGCTGCTCAATATTTTTCTTTTTCCCCCACTGTGTTAAAGTGTAGGAGGAAGCAATGTTGAAGCCTCACAAATGGAAAAACAGATAAGGGAAACACATCTGACAAGCAGGAAAAAAAGAAGATGTATTCTTCCCTTCTGCCGTTTCTTTTCTTCCGATCTACTGAACCCAGCCTTTCCTCTTCTCCCAGCTTTTCCCAAATATCTTCCAGATAACATTGGCATATACTTCCCATGATCTCTACACCCCTGATGAAACTTAACATACAGAGTGGATGAGAGTCAAAACCCTATAGCTACTCTAGTGGACAGGAAGGGAGAATTAAGTCAGAAATCCTCACCAATCTAAAAGATTCTACAGGACGAATCTAGGATACAGTGATACTTCTGCAACGCTGTAGATCTTCCATGTTTTGCTTCTTGTCAAGAAAAAAATAATCCTGATGTTGAATTTAATTACGGCAGCGAGACTTTTAGTAGTGCAATATTGGAAGAAGGAAGAACTGCCGACTATAGAAGAATGGACTTTAAAAGTTTCCAATTTGGCGGAAATGGCAAAGATTTCAGAGTATTTGAAAGACCAATCGCAACAGAGATATATTGTGGAGTGGAGAAGATGGATTGATTATATCCAGAATAAATATGGGACTAAAAAGTTTCATTTAGCATTTGAATAAGTAGTGGATTTATATGATGTATAACTAGCTTGTAGTTATTTTATTAAGAGTTAAAGTGCGATAGAATTTAATATTTTATTGTTGTTTGCATATTTTAGATTATGTTTGTTTGTATTTTTATACCCTGTATTTAGCTCTGGGAAGTCGGGGAGGGGGGGGATGGGAGGGGAGAGTTGGGGAGGTTTGGGGAGAGGGGAGGGGGATGGGAGGGGTTTTGTATTCAAAAATGTACTGTAAAACTTTTCAATAAAGAAAAAAAAATCCTTTATACTCAGACCAGCAGTTAGAAGTTAAGAGATCAAGTTGCCACAGCAGTGTGGCACTGTAGCCACGAGCCTTGGGTTCTCCCACCCCCAATACACTCTATCCTGTTTGGATGTAGCAAATCAGAGTCTGTCAGGCCCAAAATAGCAAACTGGGCTGTAAATCAAGATTTGATCTTACAAGTACAAGGGTCAACCCTGTAGTACGAGGTCAACTGCTGCTAATCCATGCAAGTAGTGGGGAGGGGAGCATGTTGTTTGGCTGATTGTGTGTAGTTTAATTTATTTTCTGCTGCTGTTGCATATAATGTTTGAAGTTTTTCATCACCAGGCTGTGCTTTCCTTGGTTTCTATTCCTTTTAACACCCAGAGTCATGTATAACTGATGGACAGCTATATAAATTGACCAAATAAATAAATGGTGCACAAACATAATGTGTTTCCCAATTAAAAAAACAGGATGTCCCAAGAATGGCGCAATACAGATTAAGCTTATCAATACAGTAAAGCTGGCACATTTTCCTGGCAATCCCTTTTGGATGTAATGAATGAACGATGCTTTTCCCTCTAGAGTCACATCCCTCCTGGTCACTCAACTAATATTCCTGTGAGCGTATCCTGACCATTCCCAACCCCCGGCCATTTTGTAAGATCTCTCTTACCTGTATGAGTGAGCATGTGCCGCTGCAAAGAACTTGCCCAGGGAAAAACTCTAGGGCAGTGGGGGCACTTGATTTTCTGAATGCAATTTGAATAGGCATTTCGCTTTCCGCGCAGGAGTTTGTCTTCAACAGCCTCTCTCTCTTCCTCGCTGGCTCCGTTTTTATCAGCCGCTTCTTTAAAGTCTGCAGTTGATTGTAGAAATGTGCTAAATTTATTGGTGTCTGTGGTTGCCAGCATTTTCTCTATGCTGGCAAACTCCCCACTGGATTCCAAGTCCAGACCGCTGCTTGCTTTTGGCTTGTTTTTTGTGCCTTTCTTTCTGCCTCTTTTCTTTACCGATCCAGACGTCGAGGATTTCTGGGACCCCGTTGGACTGCTGGTGCTCTTCGTTAAGTCACTGGGGGTGTTGGTATCCGTCTGGACGGTGGCTAGGGTAGTTGGTTTAGGACTGGGATTTCCTAACTTTTCAGAGCTGGTGGAGCTGCCAATGGCTACCTTGGGGACAGAGTCTGCGACTTCTGCTTTGAGTAGAGCAGGAGCAGAAGCCACAGACGAAATAATCTGTGCAATGGAAGCGAGGGGTGGCAGCTCTTTTGTTGCGAGAGGTTTTGGCAAGAGAAGTGGTGGTTTGGGCCTCAAAGGCCTCAGCAAAACCGAGTTCCCCAAGACACCTGGAGAAATCATTGGGACAGTCAAATGAAGTGGTCCCTTCAGTGGTTGGGAATGTCTGAGAGCTGTGTTTTCCAGGTTGCCGTTAGCTGGAGGAGACAGTTGACAGTCCTGGAGTTTTTCGTCATGGAGCTCTTGCTTCTTATCCTCACTCATGCTACTATCATCACTGTCCTTTTTTGGAGCCTTGGGAATTGATAGATCAATGGGCTCCATGGAGCTGTCGTAGAGAGAGGACCCAAACGGGTTCTCTTGCTTGACCAGTACAGAATTCAGGTTTTTGTTCTTTTGCGAGAAATCTAAAGGCTCATCAAAATCCATCGGGAAGTTATTTGCAGTTTCAAGTTTGATCGATGCATGAGAGGGAGCCCCCCTTAAAAAGCCATTCTGCGATTCCAGGAAAGGTGACATAGATTTGCAATCCAGATAAGTGCTTTCTTCCAGTAACACAGGATCAGGCTGGCTTTCTGGAGGAGTGCAGTCCACGGCCAGCACATAGCTCTCAATCTCCCGCTCCTGGATGTGCAAATGCTGCTTGAGGATATGATGAATGCAGTTCCGCTTGGCTGAGAAGGCCGTGCCGCACTCCTTACATTCAAATGGCTTCTTCTTCTGGCAACTGCTGTGTGTCCTCATGTGGACACGGAGGGCACGGTAATGCTTAAGGTCCTCCCCGCAGAATTTGCACACTGTGTCTGGGGAGCAGAAAGCATCTACCATCTCAGCTGCATTGCTGGCCACGTACTCAATATTCTTCTCTATGTCCTTTCTGGTTGTTTTGAGGTGTTTCTTGCGCAGGTGCCTTTCACAGTTGGCTTTCACTGTGAAAGGGTAGTGGCAGATTTTGCAGATGTAGGGCCTCTCCCCGCTGTGCGTCCTCAAGTGGCGGATCAGCGCTGCCTTGTCGGCTGCAATGTAGTCACAGATGTTACACTGATAAGGGGAGATGCCCAAGTGAGAGCGGATATGAGCTCTTAAGACTCCAGAGAAGGGGAACACCTGCTCACAAAAACGGCACGGATACAAAACTTTCCTCATAGCTGGGGTCTTCTTGTTTGCGGTTCCAGTCATGATGGCCTTGAAGTCTCGCTCGGTCACCTCTTGTTTTATTTTTGCCTCCAAAGGCAAAAGGGCTTCTATGATGCTGTCTTGCTCCAACTGAGTTTTCATTTCATGTTGACCCAAAGACTCTGGCTTAGCCTGTGGAGAAGGACTGGAGTTTGTTCTGGATTTACTATGTGCGACAGAAGAATCTGAAGTTGATTCTTGGTCTTTGACCATCTTGGGTGGTACTGGAGGAAGGCTTGGGCTGATGCATCCTGGAGAAGCTTGCTGAGTGTTGACCAATGGAGGTGGTGTTGAACTTGCTACAACTGTCCTGGGGGCTACCAATGGCTTTGGCTTCAGTGGAGGCATATGTTTGAATATGGATGGGATGGGAATATGCGATGCCTTAGGCAGTGGAGGAAGGCTGATCTGTGGAGTCGCTGAGGAAGCCATCTTTAGGATCTGCTGGATATCTGCTAATTCACCCGAAAAGGGTTTAACAACAATGCTATTGTCAGGCTGGATTATGAAGCCTTTCTGGAAAGGCTGTAGTGAGAGTAGCTTCATATTTTCTTTTGTAGGGGGAAGGACTGAAAAGGGGCCTCCCACAGAAGCAGCCTCCAGAGGGGATATGTTCAACTGGTTATCGCTTCCCGGTTCCTGAGGTAGGTTACATTTCAGTGTTCGTAGCTGCATTTCTTGGACCTCATCATCTGGCACGAGCGCCTCCTGCTTGACAGATTCAATGTCTTTGGTATGCTGCAGCCCCAAGGATGCCATGTAAGCTTTTAGGTCTACATCCTCTGACTGCAGGTTGTGCACGTCTCTTCCCTGATCAGTGGCATGGGTGTCTTTGTGCAGCTTGAGTGCTGAGAGCATTGGGAATGCCTTGTTGCATATCTCACAGATATAGCGATGATAATCACTGGTGCATCTCCGCAGGTTTGTTTCGCACCAAACCTAGGAGACATGACAAGGAAACACATAAGCATCAAGTATGCACAAAATCCAAAGGCCAACAGCAGCCAGTTTTTGTGCCCCTATATTTTTAACTAATGCTTCTATCAGGAAGATGCCAGCTGAAACTGATTCTAAGAGACGGATGCTCCAGATGTTTAGCTCCCAATTCTCTTCTAAATTAAATAGAAAAAGAAAGTAATGGATATTATACAAATAACCAGGTAAAATGAGCAAATACCTGAGAAATGCGAGGAAATTTCCTACAAGAAAAGTCTGTGAAGCCCAAATCATGGAAGCCGGCAGGAATTGAAGGGTTGTTCTGAATATAAGGCTTTCCAGTTGAGTCCTTTGGAAGTTGTTTATGAATAACTGCGTTATGCCGCAACAGCCCCCGGTGTGTGCGAAAGGTAATACAGCAGACATCACACCTAGAGGAGGAAAAGAGCATAATAACTTATGAGAAAGACACACAATCACACCAACAGTATCAGTCCAAACAGAACACTGTTTCTTACCATTCTCTTTCCTTGTAAAAACAGAGCTAATATCATAATAGAAAATCAGATGCCAAAAAGTTCCTATAAACAAGGCAAATAAACATTGCTTCTGGATAACCAAGATGATCCATTCCCAACAGAGTTTGTTGGCTTTGACTTAGCATGATATGTGAATCCCCAGGCTATGTATAAATCCTGTCAAACTTTGAGGATGACACTCAGAACGACTCTAAAAGTGGTTACCATATTGTGAAGTTTATATGATGTAGGATACAAATTATTAAAGAAATAGGGAGAAATCACAGTAACTGTATTCAATATGTCAATTAATTTACAATTATTTTTAATTTGTTTTAATTAAAATATGAATTTTGTCTTGACCCCACCCAAGTATTGTTCCTGCCTCTAGCAGATCAACTGAATGTTAAATTCATTCAATTTAATGATGTAATGTTTTATGTGAATCCAATCGCATCAGGTCAGAAAACAGCATTCTAAACTCAACACCTGTTGCCACGATTGCAGATGGAAACCTGAAGTCACAGTAGTAGAGACAGAAGTCGTCACCCAAAAACCTCAATCAGACACACTTCATTTCAACACACAGCTCCTCCCAAGACCTCCCACTTATTCTCCGGGACCTTGTTTCTACATCTTCCCCCCAAAAAACAATAAGGGTCATTGTGAGTGGACTCCAAAGGCATGAAAGAGAAAAACAGATAAATAGTCTTTGGGCTTTTAAGGTCTCTCCTGTGAACCCCAGTTGGGAGAATCAAACAGCTGGAATGAGGCCATTATAGAGAAAAGAGCAATAAACTATGTAACAGCAGCTAGGCAGAAGAAGATAGCAAACCACTGGGGAGATATTAACCAATTTTCCCCTCAGTTGATAGAGACACACTGAACACACTATAAAAAAGGGCTCTCACTTTCACAGTAATGCTCAGATTGACCAAGAAAAAGTAATTACTAACTCATCCCTAACACAACACTTCAGCTTTGCAAGTACATCCACAGAAGTCTTAATTCAGGATGACTTTTCAGATTACTAGTTTAATTCTCCCAAATATCTGTATCAAAGTGTTGCGCCTAATAAGTTCATTGACATTTAGACTTCACTTTGAGCAGTGAAATGTCTCTGTTAACACTAAGAATATAGATAAATTAGTTTAAATACCATATGATGGAACTTTATGATCCTATTAACAGGAGGAATCAATGTCATACTAACTGCAATAAGGGCCAGGAAATCTAAACAACTTTGTACAGAGTTCTACCACTAATTCTTCCAATAGATGTGAAAAGGATATAATTAAAATGAGGCTATTCATAAGCATTTATGGATATTTTCAATGGCCAATTTTGACACTTTTTAATGAATTTTAAAGAAGTACCTTATAAACAGAAGTTGATTGTGCCAGTGGACAAAACATATGATAACACTTTGAACATAATATCAAAGGAGAGAGAAAATGAAAAGCTTGCAATCTTAACGTGAATATCCCACACATAATGTCAAGCTAAATACAGACAGGATAGTTACATAAAGCAGCGATTGAAGCAGAGAGAGGAATTAAAAGTAGAATGACTAACAAGAGTGACAACTAAAGCTGCTGTACTAGCAAGGCATTTTTCCAGCTGTTCTTCAGGGACAGTTTGATGTAAACTATGATACTGGTATTAACAGCAGAAAACTAACATTCTTGGTTATTTTCAAACAGAACTTAACTTCTTTTTCAATAATAAAAAAAATCAAGCTGTCCAACAAGATTCAGATTTGTGTAATAGCACATTTACATGTAGGCAAAACATAAATTCCCTTGCAGCAGGCATTCAAACAGCATTTTGCAATACTGTACAAGATTACATTTGAAAGCCTTTGTGTCAGCTACTGCACAAAACGAATATTAAAAGAGGACTTGAACACTCCAACTCTCTTGCGATTTCTGGGGTCAAAGGAAGGCATTTTGTTGTACATGCAGAGGTATTTTTATTATCCATCCCCCCCCAAGTCACACATGAACAAGTGAACTGATAATGATAAATGAGTATTGTGAAGGACAGAACAAGTCACAGGTTATTTTTCCACTTTACATTCCTAAATCCAATTCCAAATTAATAACTTTTAAGTGGGCAGATTTAAAAGATCTAGTTAAGATTATTCAGACTGAAATCAAATGCAACAGAGAAATGCTTCATTTTTTTCTTGAAATGTGCCCAAGTGCATGCAGGCCTAAACAGTGTGTGTGTGTGTGTGTGTGTGTGTGTGTGTGTGTAAAGAAGACACCCAGCTTTTAGCCATGGGGAGAAAAAGCTATAAAATCTGAACTTTATATAATTATTTACATTAACCAATACTCAAGCAGAAGCTTCTTGATCATCATAAAAAATATTTTCTGAACCCCAAATGCCCCTTTGCTCCTACTTTAAGAGGAGGTTGGCAGAATTTTAAACCAGCTTTGAAGTAGAAAGCAAATGACTTATTCACTGTTGAAACGATTTCAATGTTCACCTTTATTAAGTATGCACTGGTTTATGTCCCTGTTAACATTAGCAGTTCACCACACAGCTTGCCTTTCAGGACAACCCCCCACCCCAGTCTTTTGCCCAGAAGTCACTGAGAAATGGGATCAAACAGCTGCATTAATCCCCAGTTACTGGCACTAGAGGAGCTGGCATTAATACTGAAGGAAAAGAGCCAGGGTTGACAATCTGACCAACAGATAGTGGGACAAGACAACTGTTATTCAACAGCTTATAAACACAATCATGAGCCTTTAGCTGCAAGAAAAGAGGTTCTATACTACTACAGGACTCCATTAATTCCTCAGTATATCGTGCCAGCTGCTGTATGGAAATAATACTCCTCACCCTGCCTAATAGGCTTGCTGTTCCTTTTAGAAGAGAGAAGAACACTCCATGCACAAGTTTAGGTTGCAACCAGGAAGCTCTGGAAACTTCTCAGAGCACACTGGCATTTTCAAGTTGAGATTACTATTATGGCTTTCAGCTGAAGTGAAAGCCGGGCCTGGCAGGGAAAGGTAGGTTTGATAACGGTCAAGGAAGAGATTGACAAATAAAGCACGAGGAGGAGCTGAAAGAGCAGGGTCTGAAAAGAGATTTATACAAGTTTATACAAGTTTAGAATTTGTGGAGGACAGAACAGGGCAGGAGGTATAAATTGGAGGAAAGGAGTCAATATTTGCTAATAAAAGAAACAACAACAAAAAAGTAAATGTATGTCACAGACTTATGTGTTCATAAAGGTCTGACTCCATTCAGATCTAAAAGCTCTTATTCATCGAAGTTGGTACCTCTCTCTCTCTCTCTCTCTCTCTGCCTAGCTGTATTTGTTTTTTTCTTTTTTCTTTTTTTTAATTGAAAAGTTTTACAATACATTTTATCTTTAACAATCCCTCCCCCCCTCCCTCCGCCCACCCCTTCCTGGCCCTCTCTGCCTAGCTGTATTGAAAAGTGTCTCATTGATTATAAAAATCACTGATTATTCACATCATATTTTCAGCACCGAACCTTCAGGAAGCAGAATATGATAAAATGATCATTGAGGGCCGCATCAGCATTGCGGTTGCCCTCAGGGGGCCAGGTGGGTATGGCCAGGGTGGGCGTGGCCTACTGGGTGGGCGTGGCCAGCTCTACATCGTTCACATCAAGGGTGCCTATGGGGGCCCGGGCAGGAGTGCGACAGATCTGAGGGTCTCTGGCAGAAGGAGGGTCTCTGGGCCAGGGCCAAGGCAGTGGGGGCCGTTCCCTCACTGTTTCCAGCATGGCTTCGTGGGCCACATGAAACCACTTCGCGGGCCAGATTCGGCCCCCGGGCCTTGTGTTTGACATGTCTGATCTAACCCTATGTCCCCTCATATGTATTTTCCTACCAACCATAATATCTGAAACTAGCTCTGACACATTCTTAGCATTTTTCCTTTCTTCCCCCCCCCTTTTAAACTCAGGTAGACTTTTAATACCATACATTACAGAACTCTAGTGTGAAGGGCTGCCATCAGTGCGCACAAAGTTGCTTTGAGTTCCCCAAGCTCGCATCACTAACACCAAAGCAATGATGAAAGGAATCCTGCAGAGGTTTTTACCTTCAGTAGGTTAAAAAAAACATTTCAAGAAATATGTGCAACGCTATATACTCCAACATTCCACCAAAAGTTGGTTTAACAGATGATTGTGAACCCATCATTATTTTTCGTTCTTAGAGAGCCATTATGAAGACAACTGGTAGATAGGAAGATGGACAGAAACGTAAGAACCATGGTATGCTGGCTGTCGAGGAAAGACAAAATAAGAATGGAAGTACCTTGTATTTTTGTTCAGTTGTCTCCAGCAAGAGGGTTTCCATTCTCCTAGGCAACTTTAAAAAGCAAAATGAAGGAGCTGGATCGAAGGCTGACACTGACAGAAACACAGGCAGAGAACACCTACTTAAGTAGAGCAGTTTCAATTGCAACCTAGGGTACTCCCAGAACTTGCTGAGGATTTGGCCAAGCTTTTGTGAATTAAATTCCAGAAATCCAGAAGGGGGGAAGTATCAGGCAATGGAGGACGGAAAATGAAAATCCGAAGAACTACAGAGCAATCCATGTGACACTGATGACTGGGAAGATTATAAAACAGACCATAAAGAGATTGATCTTGGTCTGCTTTAAAAACAATGTAACAATTGCCAGAAGTCATCAGGGGCTTGTTAACAAGAACAACCCATCTTACTTTACCAGACAGCTGTAGACAAATCTTAATTTCAGCAAAGCACTTAATAAAATGTCTCATGACAGTATATACTGACTAGCAGTCTAGTTAAAGGCACGCTAAATCACATGCAACAAAATTGATCGTAGAAGTGGGTTTGAAAATCATACTTAAAGAGCAATTCTTCTTAATCAAATGAGGGGAGTGTTAAGACTCAGTCATGAGTCCTGAATTCTTGAACAAGTTTTTATTGAGGAAGTGGATGAACTTAAAGCAAATGCTGATCAAATTTGCAAATGGCACAAAAATGGAAGGGATGCCTAGCACCCTAAGAAGACAAAAATTCAATTCAGAAATGAACTTGATAAGGCAGAGCAGGCATGTCAAACTGCCGGCCCACAGGCCAGATGCATCATACTGAAACTGTCCGCACTGCCAGTAATGGGGGAAAAGTCACAATACGTTGTGCGACGTCACATGACGTCGTGAGTTTGACATGCCTGAGGTAGAGAAAAGGCTGAAATATTGAATGAAATTTTTAAAAGACAAATTTGAAAGTAATGCATGTAGAAAGCTGTAATAATTTGAACAAGAATATGATAGAGCAGGGGTCCCCAACCGTGGCCACTTTATGACTTGTGGACTTCAACTCCTAGAATTCCTCAGACAGCCATGTTGAAGTTGAAGTTTACAGGTCATAAAGTGGCCATGGTTGGAGACCCCTGTGATAGAGCACAAGTGTCAAAGTTGCCATGTCACACTTTTTTTTTTTTTGCATTCCCAGAGCTGGGGTGGGCACAGCCTCCGCATGATGCAACCGGCCCATGGGCCGGCAGTTTGACACCCCCGTGGTAGAGGATATCAAGTTAAGCAATGTTAGGTGTGAAGAAGTTTTCTAAAGAGCAGATGGCTGAAAAATGAGTATGACTCAGCAGTGTGAGATGGCTGTAAAAAATTTTTTTAAAAAAAGCAACAGCAATTTTACACTACATCAACTGATGTATAATTTCCAAACCGCAGGACAAAATACTTCTACAGTGGCCAGATATCACTTGTGAGTTTTGTTTCCAGATCCTGGCATTGCACTTTAAGCAGCATTCAATGAAATTGAAATAGGTTCAGAGAAAGCAACAAGGATGAACAGAGAACAAGAATGTGGTATTACAATTACTGATCTTTTTAGGTAAAAGTGAGTTCAAGTTTCAATTTAGCCATGAAAGCTAGCTGGTGATTTTGGGCCAGTCACACTCTCTCAGGCCAACCCACCTCGCAGGATTGTTGTTATGGGGAAAATAAGAGGAGGAAAATGTGTTGGATCTCTCTCTCTCCCCCTCCCTCTCTCTCTGTATGTGTAAATGGAATTTAGGAATCTACTGAAAAGCATGTCACGCAGAATGAAACCAATACTTAATCTCCATTGCTAAAAAATAGATAATGTGGAATAATGGATTTAAACTGAAGGGAGATTCCAACTAAATGTTAGAAAAAACTTTCTATCGGCAAATGGAAGTTTTACAAGGGAACAGGTTACTGGAAAAGTAATTTGCTGGATGTGCTTAAACAGTCGCTAGACAGCCATCCACTTACACAGAATAGTCTCAGGTGCTTTAATCTATGATTTGTTTCTATGATTTAAATCCTCCTTCATCAAAAGGCCTTGTTTGAGTAATTTAGTTTTGCTACTGCTGAAGCTCTTTGAACGCTGAGGGGAAGTAACATTTATAGGTTCAGTGAGAAAACCAAACCAGGCATGGGGAAGTTTCAGAAGAGAAAAATCCAACATGTGAAAAAGGCAGCTCGTTTTTTCCCTCCTGGCCATGTGGCATTTCCCAGCTCTGCTAATTATATCATCGCTACTATATAAACGCACCAAAATAGCTGGAGCCCTGCTGGCTGGCCTGACTGAAGAGAAAACTAGAGTCTTAACTAATCCTAGCAGGAGGGAAGCCAGGATGAAAAGGGCAGTGTTATACCCACCTCCAAGTAATGGTCCCTAGAAGACATCAGTCAGAAATGGCCCCTGCCCTAACTAGCCAGTGCAGCTAGCTTCAGGTTGTTTCAGTAGGACGAGAGTCTAGACCTGAAGAGTAAATTCTAGGGTAAGCGCCTCATTTACAGTCAATTGTCAGTGCAACAAAGGACCCTATTATTTTGCATACAGACACACACATAGCACTGGTGGAGAGAGCTGTCCTCAGAGGCAACGATCAAAAACGCATAATTTAAAGGTTTCACATCATCAAAAGAGACTGCCCTCCCCCCTCAAAAGAGAAGTCTCCCACCTAAGCAATGCATGTGTTTTGTGACTGACATTTACATTCACAAGACAGACTGATCGCCCACTTCCTATTCACTTGCTAATCTGACAGTAGCAGAATAGGTTTGAGACTCAACCTGATCATTTACAGCCTCTCTTTGCAGTTACTAGCAGCCACTCCTCCGCAGACATTATTGATTTGCACAATAATTCTATGTGGGCTTGAACCCCAAGGGCTTATTCTGCCAAAAATATTCTTCTTATCTGGCTTCACAGAATGATGCCAGATAAAAATAAATTACTATGGACTTGCTATCCCCTTCAACATTAGATTTACTGTGTCAATACCGCTGATCTATTTCATTTCATTAACTTTATCAAAAGAGCATAAAGTAATTAGTTTTCAGGAAAAGGTGCTTCTAGTCAGGAAGTGCGCACCCAGTACATATATATCAGCAAACACCTATGAGCAAGCATTTTGCTCTGGGGGGCAGGTTACATTAGGCACACCCGATGGATTAAATTAAACTGCATGCGGTACTTTCAAATGTGAGAATTCTTTAATATTTTTTGTTGTTAAGAACCGACTCAATTTAAAAAAAACCTAGAAAGTGGAAACTTAGAAGAATGATATAATGCTACAAGTGATCAAGTTGAAATTCCATGCTAAATCAAACAAAGTAACAGAATACAATTACCAGGTTGACATTAACAGCTTAGGCACAAAACTGCTAAATTATAACGTGTGACAAGTTGGTTCATATGCCCTGCTAAAAGAACAGCCAAGTTCCTATAACATCTGCATTTCAAACTGCCCAACCTCATTTTTAGCATGATCTACTATGGCAGGGCTTTTCAACCTTTTCACCGATTGTACCACTTTTAGGATATGGCAATATTCAAGTACCATCTAGCAAGGTGTCAAAAACTTGATGACCCCCCCCCCAAAAAAAAACTGTTCGAAGTTGCAATTGCACTGAAATGACTTATCACCATTTCCACACACTTATGACCACTGCAGCATGCCCAGGATCAGGTGATTTATATTTGGATGCTTGGCAACTGATTCATATTTATGATGGTCACAGTGTCCCAGGGTCATGCAACCTTTTGGCAAGATAAGTCAATGGCAGGGCTGCTGGTGGCCAAGTGCTAAGGTGGGACTTCCCTCCCTCCCTCCCTCCCTGCCTCCCTCTTTCTCATGCCCACCTCCTACTGAAGGAAGAATTTGGAAAAAAACAACCCATATTTTCTCTCTTCCATATATTCATCAAACGAGGAAAAGCCTCCAAAGACAGAAAAGACAAGCTGCTGAGTGAACTAGCTTAAAAAGGCACATTCCCCTTTAAGAATTAGCTACTGGCTAGAAAGGAAAGTTAAGGAGCGCAGCCGGCACTTAAGGAAGAAAAAGAAAATGTAGTAAGTATTGGCTGCCGGCTAAGGCAGCCTCCCCAAATGGCTCCATTCATAAGTAAAGGAATGCTACAGGCAAAATCCATTCAGGAGAAAAATACTTCAAAATCCCTTGCAGCAAAACTTACAGCTAACAATAGCAGAGCAATGGAAGCTAATACTATCCATCCGCCAAATAGAAACTGCCAAACACTCCTTAAGAACACAAAGCCCACATTGCACAAATCCCAAAACTTCAAAGTCACTAAAGCACATAAGAATCCTTCCACTCTCCATCTCCCTCCCTCCCTGTCTCACCTCCAGCTGATGCTGCCTTTCTTCATTGCTGCCTTTCTTCATTCCTTGTGGAGGGCAACCCCTCCCCCGCTGCATTTCTTGCCTGTTTGTTGCTGCCAGCACAGGTGGCTGCCACAGAAGTTGTAGATCGGCTCATGGCCGGCCTGCTTTATCTCCTCTCCTCTCCCCCCCTCCCACTCCTCCTTCTCTCCCTTCGGTGCAGCTAGAGCTGACTCTACCTCCTCCCAAGGCTGCTTCTTTTTTTTCCTCTCTCCCTCTCCCACCCAAACTGCCTCCTTTTCTAGCAGACATGTCAAACTCGCAATGTTACGTATCGGGAGAGTTTTGTCATTTCTGGCAATGGAGTGGGCGCAGCTTCCGAATGACATGTCTGGCCGGTGGGCCGGCAGTTTGACACCCCTGTTTTATGGCCTCTCCTGTCTCCGCCCCCCTACTCCTCCTTTCTCATGGGGGAGGGTGAGCCAGAAGTGAGCCTGGGGCCTTTACCTCAACCCAGCTACTCTGCAGCTCCGGAGGACTCTCTCACAGTAAGTCCTTGCCAGTGCTGGCTTTTTCCCTCCCCCATTACACTTGGCTAGGCAGGGCTGCGTACCACCTGCCACTTGCTAATGTACCACAAGTGGTACGCGTACCACCAGTTGAAAAGCCCTGTACTATGTTATGGGAACTCAGTCTGTGAATGCCACAAAGAGACTTACTGAGAGACACATCTTAGACCTGTCTCTCAACTACTGATTGATACTCTCTATATTAAATTAGTTCCCAGCCTTACATCACACTATAATTTGAGAGCAATAGTATCATGTAGATTAGAAATGGAAACAGGTTAGTACATTCACAGGAACGTGATTGCACAAAGATCACACCATCCAAACCAGTGTTTCCCAAACTTGGCAACTTTAAGATGTATCGACTTCCAGAACTCCACAGCCAAAATTTTGCCTCCCAAGATGTATTTTATTTTGTCATGAACATAGTAAAGCAAAGGTAACCACAATGAGGACTCATAATAATGCTAAAAAAAATGCCTGCAGAGCCTATTTCTTTAGAAACAGGTCCCACCAAGTTCAAATGAGTCTCAAATTTGGTGCATGTAACATCAACATGAAATATCTTTTTGTTTCACAAATTATCTCAACTGCACTCTTCTTACCTCAGTGAGGTATCTGGATGTACTTCCATGTGGGTTTCTAGCCCATACTTGCAAGAGAATTCTTTGAAACACACTGGACATCGATAAATTTCATCAGCCCTTTTTTCAGTTTCACCATTTTGTGGTTCCTCCACAACCTGTTCATGGTTTAAAAAACAAAGAAAAAGAGGGGGATTTCAAACCCAGGATGTAATTGAAGTTAAGAGTTTCCGAAAGCAGTAAATTTCAACTGGCAATAATTGATTGCTTTATCCCTTGGCTAAATGTTACAAAATGGATCGATAAGAATAAATCCAAAATTTAACCAGGAATTTCTTTTCTATATTTGGAGATCCATTCTTTGTTGTTGTTGTTTTTAAAAGTCCTCAACATTAAGCAATGTGAACATTTCCTTACAAAGCAATTTAGTTTATTAACTAGATCTTCTGACCTGTTCCACTCCATTTATCCCCTTAAGAGATATTTCACATCACACAGAATATGAACATATGGAGGAAATTACTTCATTTCTCAAAGTTATCAGGAAAAAGTGTCTGATCACAATCAATCAATTGCCATGCACTCAGAAATGAAATTTTTCCAAATAATAGTATGCACAAATAATCAAAATGCAGAACTCAAAACAATGCAGTGTCATGTTGACAGAGGTTTTCACTAATATTTTATCATAAATTCGGCCACAGCACATCTGGAGATAATCCAAATGTACACTATTTATTTTATACAGTATCGTTTATTTAAAATCATTTCTTTAGGTAATAAAGGAGATCAGCATAGATAAGTAGCCATCGTCACAATTTAGTGTATTTCAGAGGCTCTTGTTGGCTGAAAACTTCAGGAGCTGAAGAAAAACCCACAATGTTTTTATTTCTTGTCCTGAGTAGTCACTTTGTAAGTATACTGCAGTTTCAAAAGAAGCATAAAGCTGCCTGCAATTAGTGCAGGTTCGCATCCCACCAGGCTCAAGGTTGACTCAGCCTTCCATCCTTCCGAGGTAGGTAAAATGAGGACCCAGACTGTTGGGGGCAATAAGCTGACTTTGTAATAATGCCGCTTGCGGGGGGAAAGCCCTAATAAGCAGGCATATACATAGAATGAAGGCTATTGCTAAGCACATTGGTTTGTGCTTAAATTGTAAGCCGCCCTGAGTCTTCGGAGAAGGGCGGGATATAAATGGGATTAAAATAAAAAAAATAAATAAAAAATAAAGGTAAAGGTAAAGGTTCCCCCGCACATGTGTGCTAGTCGTTTCCGACTCTAGGGGCCGGTGCTCATCTCCGTTTCAAAGCCGAAGAGCCAGCGCTTGTCTGAGGACGTCTCCGTGGTCATGTGGCCGGCATGACTAGACACCAAAGGCGCACGGAACGCTGTTACCTTCCCACCGTAGTGGTCCCTATTTTTCTACTTGCATTTTTACGTGCTTTCGAACTGCTAGGTTGGCAGAAGCTGGGACGAGTAACAGGCGCTCACTCTGTTGCACGGCACTCGGGATTCGACCCACCAACTGCCGACCTTCTGATCAACAGGCTCAGCGTCCTAACCCACTGAGCCACCGCGTCCCTTTTAAAAGAAGTATGCACACCTTCTAAAGCATGTTGTGTGTCTAAAATTACAAACAGTCAATTGTGCATCTATTATACTTCGCCTTCTTTCCATTTTTAAGTGATTAGCTGAATTCATAATCTCTAATTTCAACCAACTACCAGGATATATATATATATATATATATATATATATATATATATATATATATATATATATATATATATATATATATATATATATATATATATATATATATATATATATATATATATATATATATATATATATATATATATATATATATATATATATATATATATATATATATATATATATATATATATATATATATATATATATATATATATATATATATATATATATATATATATATATTGCTATTTCCCAGAGGACCTTTTTTGCTGGACTCTGCTCTTCCTTGTCAGCCTCAGCCTCATGACTGAATTTTCGTTTGGTGGACAAGCGCCTGCGTTTCAGTGGGGAGGCAGGAGTTGTGCTTGTAGCGCCAGTTGCATCCTTCTCATGGATTTTCATATGTCTAAAGTCAGGTTCAGAAAAGAGTGAGAAGACAAAAAAGATGTTCATTACAGGTTCTGAACTGGAAAGAAGTTCTAATTAAAGTTATACTTGCAAAGAAGACAATTTCTTGTTTAAGGAAACTCAATCCTAAGAATAGGAGTCGATTCTTTTTTAAAAATATGATAGCTAATAAGCTTTTCAACATCAATTTAAGATATCAGAAGTATACAAAAGAGCACATTTTCTGACAAGCCAAAGAGAACAAAAGTACTTTGGAGTTAGAACTGAGACTGTATTTTCCAACTAAGAGAACCAATATCTTTAATCCTTCATGATCTGAAAGTGTTTTATTATGAGCCCTCATTTCAGAACACAGGATGTAGTCAGTGCAAAGCCCACAGCTGTTAACTGACTCACTAAAGCTCCTTTTCCCTGTTTTAACTTCCCCATTTTTTAACGACCAGGACGACGTGTCAAGTCATTTGTTCCAGAAACTGAGGTGCAAGAGAAGGAGAGACATTTGGCCACGGTAGTTGTTTGTATATTGTCTCATACAGTTTGAGTTGATGAAAGCTTGTTCCATTATGGCTCCGTGGGGTGTCCAAAAACACTTTAGCATGCTAAAATGCTGGTTTCCACCGAGGCAAATGGAACTATTCATGCTAACAAGGGAGCAGCAAAAAAAGTCCAAGATACGTTTGGTAGAGCAATCAGCTCAGCAATAGTGCAATGACTTTAAGCAAATCCAGACGCACCAAAGCAATACAGTGAGCTCCTTACGTTTCATGAAACTCATTCTGTACAGCCATGGGCTGGACATACTGGTACTGATTTCATAAAGAGATAAATAAAACTGAGAGAGCAGCAGCATACAAAACCCAGAAACAACTGAAGTATTTTAGTTGCTATTAGGACTGAAGTGCCCATGGTAATATACCTAAAAAGCTGCGATAATTAAGCAGTATGTTCCTGTATATGTCTTTAATCAGTGTAATCATTTTTATGTAATGACAAATGAAAATTAACATTTTCTGAACTAAGAAATTCAGGAGGATTTAGAAAATACGGCTTAAATGAAATCAAGATGCATTCCGATACTCATCAAGTCCAACTAAACTCAAAGGGATTTACTTTGTAAATTTACTTTGTAATTGATAGAATTACAATCCTACTTTTCCCATGTTTAGTCTGCTCTTTTCACAAAAGGCCTGAATCCCAATAGACACAATTTAATTCATTTCCAGTGGGGGAGCCATGTTAATATTTCACAGCACTTTAAGTATGAATCAATAAAAGACTAATAACTTTGTTAAGACCTTCTGATTAATGTTGCTGTGTTACCTCATACATTACTGAAATATATTGTGTGTTGTCTCTAGCACCCTGGGTATAGCACATTCTGATGCCAGTCTTAATACCAAGATTGTTTCACTTTGGTGCTGACTGAAAATATTAATTTTAATTCTAACTAGTCTTACTGACCTCAGATCAACTTTTAAGTCACCATGAACTTACAGTATATTAGTTGTCTATTTAGACAATACTGTGATGTTAATTGTTTTCATCATAGTTTGTTTTTACATGGTTATTATTGTATTTCATTCCAGCATCTATTTTAAATTGAACGTGTTGTAAATATTTAATACACAAATTAATTATTGTCCTGAGAAACAGAGATGATCCTGTTTATCTAAATTTGTATGCTCAAGCAGTGATAAATGATCGTGGTTTATTAGGAAACCTAGCCTTATACTAATTTCAAATGCAAGAATTTGAACCTGAGTGCATAAAATCGGTCTATGCATTTGGGGATGAGGGCAAATGCCTTTGCCTTTTAAGTGGCATGTTAAAGGCAATTAAGAGAAACAAACATAGCATTTGATTTCATTGATTTAATGCAGAATAAACTTCCAATATATTTAATAACAGTTCAGAGGAATTTTATTCAAAGCTTTTCATAGCTTTATGTAAGCCTGGAGTCTAAATTCATCTACCTGGTGTAAGAACTACTTATTATCACAGAGAAGATGTTCCAAAATAAAAGAGCCATTTTTGTCACGTATATTAGAAATACATAATAATACAAATAATTTATAGAAGCACATGTCAATTGTGAGTGAGAAAAATAAGGTTCTACACTTAGGTAAGAAAAACCAAATGCACAGATATACTAGTTGGGACCTGGCTCAACAGTAATAATTGCGAGAGGGATCTTAAGAGTTCTAGTGGACAATCCCTTAAATATGAGCCAGCAGTGTGTTGCAGCTGCTAAAAAAGCCAGTGCAGTCCTAGGCTGCATCGAATCATGGTAAGACCACACTTGGAATATTGCATTCAGTTTTGATTGCCCCAATATAAAAAAGATGCTGAGATCTAGAAAGAGTTCAGAGAAGATCAACAAGGACGATTAATAAGTAATAAGTAGAACTTTCCACAGTTCTAAATGGAGACAAACCTATTACAAGTTTGATGGAAATATTATATCAGGGAGTTCCCCCACCTCTTCCAGTATATCTGAATAAGAATACTTGTTGCTTTGAAATAATTAATTCTTGGCTTCCGGTTTGCACGCGGGGCGCTTTTGGACGCACAGGAAGAGCTCTCTCCCTGCCGTCCGATCCTTCTTCATTGGAGGACCCTGAAAAGGTCGAAAGTCACCCTGGAGTGGTGACCACCATAAGGAGGCCCTCCTGCGATCTTGGAAGGGCAGCAGCCCTCCACTTGAATCCAGAGCAGCTCCTTTTGGCCCGAAGAAGAGACCGGCCATCAAGATGGCTGATCATTAAGCCGTTCCCTGCCGAAAGCCAAAAGCACTACCTAGCACAACAAAGCAATCTGGAGGACCTGGGTGAGACCTTACCTTTCTTATCCCCCTAACTGCCTGCCTGTGGGACTTTTCTGAAAATTTTCTCCCCCTTTTTTTGAAACAACGGGATTTGTATACTTGGGGAATAACATTTTAAGCCTTAAAGCGTGGAAGGAAAAAAAATCATCTGATTAAGCAAAGAAATTAAGCAATCTTATTCCTACTCATTAAAAAGCTCCTATTTTTGTGGGGATCTACTACCCTATTTTCTGTTTAAGATGTGAATTAAGGAAAAAAGAATGGACTAATTATACAAAGGCTTTATATTAATTTGGGGGGAAAAAGAACTTTACAACTTATTCTATATGCTATTGATGACATCTTGTGGCTAAACGTGGAATTGCAAGTAAACCTTTTGCTTATTGTGTGAGCTGACTGAATGACAGAGCTCTCCTTGATACTATCTTTAAAGATAAGTGTGGGAACACCTGGCACTGAAAACAACTTTTAGGAACATTGCAGGTGGAAAATTATTGACTCTTATTAAAATAGCCTCCATGGAAAACTTAGCTGTAAACACCAACGAAATGGATGACTATATCCCACCATTTAACTACAAATTGATATTGGACACAATCTTGGCTATAACTGAGCAAATTAAAGCCAAATTACATGATAAACCTGACAACTTAAAGCCACTAAACCAAACTTTCACCTTAAATGATGAACTGACAATTCAAAAACAAATAGAAGTGGAAATTAACATCAAAATAGGAGACTTCAAAGAGCAACAAACACAGCCTACAAAGAACCTTGAAGTCCAAACTCCAACTTCAACTACAAAACTTACAACTCAAAAAACAACACCCGAAGAAAGCAACATTAAGAGTGAAGATATCAAAGGCCTTCAAATACAGTATGTTGAGGATTCAGCTAATCAAACTATAACAGCATTAGCTACTACTTTCTACCTAACCCAGATGGAAATGGAAGAAGAAAAAGATCAGACTGAATTAATGACAATTATACTACATCAAACATCAAAAACTGAGCTATTAAAACAATATTTCAATTATTATAAAGGGGACACCAGCTTAGCAAAACTGTCATTTGGATGGTCTCCTCGGAATCAAATAAGAGGTGGAGGAAG
The DNA here is from genome assembly GCF_964194415.1 of Vipera berus. NCBI lineage: Eukaryota > Metazoa > Chordata > Lepidosauria > Squamata > Viperidae > Vipera > Vipera berus. Next base: position 145,881,254 of record NC_138204.1, read on the forward strand.
AAAGAGAGACACACTTAAAAATTCAAAGGCACTAAGATGGAAGCCTGATTGGCACAAAAAGAAGGCGAGAGTTAAAAATTTAGACTTATCTCTTTTTTGGGATTTTCAAGGACAGAGTTTAAAAATTCTCTTTTGATGGACTAAGGGGAATCTTTAAATATACATACATACATACATACATACATAAATACATACATACATACACACACACACACACACACACAAACTGATTTTACATTTAGGTTTTAGATCTTTAAAGGAAAACAAAATTAAGCTTTTAGAATAAAATTTTGAACTATACTATAGAATTTAGAATCTTATAACAAAAGATAGTATTTTAATAATTGTTGAACGGTTAAGACAAAAAATATTTTTCTAATAATTGGTGATTTGTTAAGATGAAAACTAGACTTTACTGGTAAATCATAAGAATGTTTTGTAATGAACAATGTAAGTTTTGTAGACAAGAGAATTATTCTTTATTGAAATAGGGAATTGTGGGTTACCCAAATATCAAGCTTTTTTCTGTATATTATAGGCTACCTTAGGAGTATTTTATTGCAATTAGGTAAAACTTAAAAACAGGATTTTCATATGTATTAGTGAAATTATATTGAAAATTTTGTTAATTGACTAGGTCACAACTAGAAATGTATTAACTTGATTACTTTGACTATGTGAAAACTAAGGGAATCAGAGAGGGAATCTTTATTGATGCAACCTGAACTATTTACAAACAACTTGTTATTTGTTACTTTTGACTACCCAACCACCACATTGCTTCACAAATACATGTATATGTAAATATTAAAAAACCAATAAAACTTGTAATAAAAAAAGAAATAATTAATTCTTGTGGTAAAAGTAATCTTACTTGAAAGCCATCTTAAGAGTTTCATATAAACCAAAAGTGTGACCAGTTTGGAAGTTATTGTTCATGTGCGAGTTTATTTTCATATCTGTCAAACCATAAGAAAAGCGCTGCTGAATCAACCAAAGACGTATTTAACCCAGTATCCTGTTTCCACACTGGGCCACCAGAGACCTATGATGTCTAACAGCAGGACATAAATACAATAGTATTTTCCCAAGGGGAGTCTGCAGCAATTATGCTGAAAAGCATATTGTCTCAAAGGTCAGGAGTAATGTAGCTATTATGACTAGCAGCCATTGATAAATTTATCCTCAATGAATCTTTCAACTGAATCATTCTTTCTACTTCTGTACCTGTAGTTTAATGCTAAAAACTTAGCACACTTACTGTATTTTTCGGACCATAAGACGCACCTGACCATAAGACGCACCCAGTTTTTAGAGCAGGAAAACAAGAAAAAAAATATTCTGAACCAAATAGTACCGGTATACTAAAACAGGGCTTTTCAACCTTTTCATCCATTGTACCACTTTTAGGACAAGGCAATGTCCGAGTACCACCAGTGGCCCAGCAAGGTGTTAAAAACTTGACACCCCCCCAAAAAAAGGAAAAAAAATGATACAGGTAGTCCTCGACTTACAATGATTCATTTAGTGACTGTTCAAAGTTACGACAGCACTGAAAAAGTGACTTATGACCATTTTTCACACTTATGACCATTGCAGTATCCCCAGGGTCATGTGATTTACATTCGGATGCTTGGCAATCAATTCATATTTATGATGGTCACATTGTTCCAGGGTCATGTGATCGCCTTTTGCAACCTTCTGACAAGCAAAGTTAGTGGGGAAACCAGATTCACTTAACAATCATGTTACTAATTTAATTTCTCTCTCTCCTTCTCTTTCTCTCTCTCCCCCTCCCTCTTTCTTTCTCTCTCCTCTCTCTCCCTCTCCCTCTTTCTCTCCCTATTTTTCTCTTTCCCTCTATTTCTCCCTCTTTCTCTCTCCATTTCCCTCCCTTTCTCCTTCTCTCTCCCTCTCTCTCCCTCTCTATTTTTCTCTTTCCCTTTTTCCCTTTCTCTCCCTCTCCCTCTCTTTATCTCTCCCTCTATTTCTCTCCCTTTCTTTCTTCTCTCTCTCTCCCTCCCTATTTCTTTCTCCTTCTCTCTCCCTCTTTCTCTCCCTATTTCTTTCTCCTTCTCTTTCTCCCTCTCTCTATTTCTCTCCCTCCCTCTCCCATTGTCCCTTCCTTTTTTCCTTTCTTTCTTTCCTCCCTCTTTGTCCTTCCCTCTCCGTGTTAGAGCAGTACCCGTGGAGGCGGCCCTGCCGCCTGGTTTTCTCTTGCAGAAAGCAAGCTGAAATGGAGCGAGGGATATTGACAGGAACACGAATTGGCCGATCTCGTGCTCCTGCAATCTCCCTCGTTCGGTTTCAGCTTCCCTTGCTACAAGAGAAAGCAGGCTGAAACAGAGCGAGGGAGATTGCAGCAGCGCGATTTGCATTCCTGGCAATCTCCCTCGCTCCGTTTCAGCCTGCTTTCTCTTGTAGCAAGGGAAGCTGAAACCGAGCGAGGGAGATTGCAGGAGCGCGAGATTGGCGTTTCTCAGCACATGCCGATTCGCGCTCCTGGCAATCTCCCTTGCTTTCCACTTGCGGAGGTTGGGGCTGGCCATACGGATCACGTTCGGACTATAAGACGCACCCTCGTTTTCCCCCCTACTTTTGGGGGGGGGGGAAGTGCGTCTTATGGTCCGAAAAATACGGTATTTATGATGAGGTAAAATAGTTGCTGCTCTCAACTGCTCCGCTGGAGCATCTTCAAACCAGCTCGTGTGGGAAAGAAGAGGAAAAATCACCTTTAGCCCGCTCACCCCACCCCACCCCCAAGTTCCCTTTGCTGCTCGGTTCTGTTCTGACCATAACTGCTAAAAACAGCACTATTTCTTGCCATTTTAAAACTGTGCTAATTATTGTCACTGTTAAAAACAAACAGAAACCCTCTTCCCGACCAATTGTATACGGTTGTACCCACTTTGCAGTTCCAAACCTTCAAAAGAAGGGGAAATTGTTCACCTATGTCTGACAGCTTTTGTAACAGACCCAAATCCTTCTGATTTTCTAGCAATACAGTTAAGTTCTTGACTTACAACCATTCGTTTACTGACTGTTCAAAGTTACAAAGGCACGGGAAAAAGAGACTTATGTCTGTTTTTCACAGTTATGACCACTGCAGCATCCCCATGGTCACATGATCAAAATTTAGATATTTGCCAACCGATTCATATTTATGACGGTTGCTGTGTCCCAGGATCATGTGATCACCTTTTGCAATCTTCTGACAGGCAAAGCCAAGGGGGAAGTCAGATTCATTTAAAAACTGCAGTGATTCACTTAACTGTGGCAAAAAAAACCCATAAAAGCAAGCAAAACTCTTTTAACAACTGTCTCACTTTGCAACAGAAAGATTAGGCTCAATTGTGGCCATAGTCGTATTCATGGAAATTTTGTTTCTTAGAACATAAAAAAACCCGAAGAGTATATGAGCCTCTGCATATGAGCAAGTGGCAAGAACTTTTTACAGTATGTCTCTAGAAAGCCAAACTGTGTGGCAAGTACCTCATTAGTCTCAATGCTCAGATTTGGGGGTGGAGCGGTGTTTTACACAGTCAAAACTACTAGATCTCCTGATTCATCCTTTTAGCAAACAGGGATTTTTCAACATCTTTACCGCACTTTACCACACCCTACAATGAAAAAGCATCCTAATCATCTTCCTTCAGGGCTTCCAGGTAAGAGGAGAACCCTGGTGATTACACAATGGGAAAATCTTAACAAGACTACCAGCAGCTACACACACATACTTAAATATATAAAAATATATTTAGCTATATATATATTTAAAATATTCTTTCCTGAAATAGACTCTGGTCCTTGAATTTTGGGTTCAAGAACATGAGCTAAGTATTCTTGTTTCAGCTCATAATTAATGGGAGTTGGAAATAAAACAAATATTCCCAAATTAGAAAGAAAATGACTTAAGTGAGAAAACTGGAACAGCCTAAGCATACACCACCATCTCTAAGGTGCTGCTAACTAAAAGCTGCTGGTTAAAATAATAATACCAAAAAAAAGCAACCAGATTTTTTATTTTGATTACAAATGCTAAACTTCTTTGGAGCTAATTTACACATCAGTTCAGGAGAGAACGGATAGAATCAAACATCCTTCTATCTCTCTCTGCTGGCCATTAACAGGAGGGAGTCTATCCTAGCTACCACAGAGCAGTCTTCCTAACCTTGGTGATTCCAGATGTGTAGCCTTCAATTCCCAGAATTCCTCAGCCATTATAATTATAGCCGAGAACTCTAGGAATTGATCTAGAAGAGCAGGGGTGGGGCCCTTTTATGACTTGTGGACTTCAACTCCCACAATTCCCGAGCCAGCCAGTTGAAGTCCACAAGTTATAAAGGGGGCGTCGTTTCCCACCTCTCCCCTAGTCTAGAGCCTGGAGGGCATTGAGGAAGGACTCAAAGGAAGACTCAAGCATAGTTTGGATAATCCTATAGGGGGAGCTGAAAGGTCACCTCTTCCCCACCCACCCCCCATGTTAAGAGAGGGAAGCACTAACTGAACTTGACACATCGATTTGCAATGTATACAGAAAATTCCCTTGTTCCCAAGATTTATGGGAAATCCTAATATTCACCGAGTCAAAACTGCAATGCTGAAGGATAAAAAACAGAAGAGTGCATAGATCTGGGGAAGTTGCAGGACACATTTTTAAAACGATTGCAAGCAGAGGAAAAGAACTGACGCATATCGACCTACACATGATAAGCAGGGAAAAGGAGTACAGAATTGACCCTAAGCAAAGCTGTATTTCAAGCCTTCTCTCAAATGGAGATAACTTACAATGGAGACTTTCTGGCCTCAATGGTCTAGAAAAGGGCTTTTCAACCAGTGGTATGGGTACCACCTGTGGTACATTGGCACCTGGCAGGTGGTAAGCGACCATCCTAGAAAAGTGGTAGCAGGGGAGGGGAATGAGCTGAACCGGTGGCAGCACCACACAAGCCTGAGCGAGAGATGGCTGGAGCTGCAGGGGTGTCAGGGCTCAGTGGAAGCACCAGAATCAGCGCCAGGCTCCAGCTGGAGCTGGGCGCTGATTCTTCTGAGTCCAGAAGAAGCGCCGATCAGCTGGAATGTTGCAGCATCTCCAGGGTCTTATGATTTACATTCAGACGCTTGGCAACTGATTCATATTTATGATGGTCACAGTGTCCCAGGGTCATGTGAAGTGACCAAAACCTGCTTCAACCACCCAGCATGGGGGGGGGGATAAAAACCAAACACCCCACCCCCACTCCCGCTGCCAATCCTCAACAAAAATGCTCACAACAATGAAAACCTCGGACAGGAGGAAGAGCGCCGCCGGGCGGGCAGGCAGGTGTCTTGCTCAGCTGTGGCTTGGGGGGCACTTTTTTCAGTGCCACTGTAACTTTGAACAGTCACTAAGCAAACTGTTGTAAATCGAGGACTACCTGTACTTCATCACTTTTTTCCTCTTTTTTTGGTCATCAAGTTTTTGACACCTTGCTAGGTGACTGATGGCACTCGGATGTTGCCATATCCTAAAAATGGTACAATGGATGAAAAGGTTGAAAAGCCCTGTTGTAGAAAGAAAAGTCAGATCACATGGGGTCAATATCAGTAAAGTCTCTACCTTGAAAGGCTTCAAACAGCACTAGAGGCACACGCACACACACACACACACACACACACACACACCAATTTTTCCCCATCCATTTTGTTCAGTGGAAAGACTAAACTAAATTTTCCCCCTCAACAAGCATTTTTTTTCAGCCCCAGAGAGGGAGTGGAAATTATGTGATGACATAACTGAAGAGGACAAGACTCATTTGGGTAGCAGGATTATGTTTAATGAGTCTTCCGTAAAGCTACCATAGCTATTTAGAGTTTAACTCAACAACCAAAAAGGTTTTTTAAAATCATGCCCCTAAAAATAGTCACATATTTTGGTGATCGGGGGGTGGGGGGTGGGTTTGTGGTTTTTTTTTAAACAAATCTGGTTTCCAGCTCACACAGTCTTTAGACAGTATTTCCAAATTTTGAGTTGAATACCTACTTTTGAATACCTACTTTTGAGTTCACAAAATTGAATTCCCTGTTCTTTTAAAAACCAAGCGCCGTTTTTCAATCAACTGTGTTAAGAATGGGTAACACAGTAAATGCATAATTCTCCTGAAGAAACTGTCGGCCAGCCCTGCCCTTATGCAGGATGTTCTATTTTTCTCATTGCTCCCCAATCAGCTAGCATTCCCTGCCATCAAGAACAGCTTTCCTTACTAGTCTGCTTTAGACCTCTTTCCCCTTTCCAGATTTCACTTTTTTCTTTTGTTCTTCCACTTATTTTAACCTGCTGCAGCCTCTCTGTTAATTATCACCTTACGCAAACAGCTCCAATGAAAGAATCCTTATAAATTTATAAAGACTCTTGCAGTTAAAAGATTTTATTGGTGGTATGAGGGCGGGGGGGGGGGGAAAGCTGGCCAGCAGTCTACAGGTAGAAAACAATTTTTACGACTATGCTTGTCAAGGAAGTACAAAATTTGACAAAAAGAAAGGATGGAAAATCCAGTTGGCAGATTCGTTTTGGTCGTTGTTGCTGTTTCACTTGGACACCAGATGAAGGATCAACTCCAATATCCCCCCACCGGTACCATATCCAACCGGTTCTGCTTTGGCATGCCAGAATGAGCAAATATCAGAATGTACCTTTCTTGTCAGTTCTCTTTTAAACAAGACCAAGAAACTGTCACCATTAAAAAAAATAAACAATGACAAGAAAGAAATATGGCATATGGAGTTGGAACTAAACTGTCAATCCTTCTCTCATTGCATGCACTTGCCTCCACACTCTAGCCCATATGTTAGGCAGCTGGTTCCTATGTTCACAGGAGACAAAATAAATTCAGTGTTGTGCCCAACACCCTCTGTAAGCATTTAATGATAAGTCTGCAGGAAGTGGCGAGGTGGTCAGCAAGAGCTGAGGATCTTTGGCATGCTTTGAATTGCTCACTTGTTGCTTACAGAAACATTCTGCATTGACACTGCATCTGTTTAATGTGATTTGCTTATTAGCATGATATGTAGACAGGAATGAAGAAATAATGAGCAGATTGTTCCACTACAGGACATCAGAGTCTCAAAGCATGGTTTCTTGTTGGCTAACTGATTGCAAACTGTCTTTTCCTGTGTGGTAAGAACCAGAATATCTGGTTTGTTTGCAGTTTTCTCACTTATTCCTAGTTGATTTTTGTGCCTTTCAAGCCTTTAACCAATTCACATAGATGCAAGACAAAAGTACCTTAAAATTATTACACTCTAAAAGTCATGTGATTCAACCTTTTAGCAAATGGGCATTATTGAGAACAATTATTCACCACCCAATCCTCTTCAGAATTGCTGGACTATCATTCCTAACCATAAACTGAGACTTGTTACTGATGTAATCTAACACGTCTAAAACATTTGATGCCATAAGCAAGCTGTAGTAACCAACCTTTTCTTCCCCAGACTGTCATTCCTATGATGATAATAAGCAATAGGCACTGGTAATGCAGATGGCATCAATTCCCCACCTATCCATACCATTATGAAAAATAGGAAAAGTATTAGAGAAGGAATAATGTAATGACACAGACAGAAAAGTGAAATAGCTGCATGTAATATTCCTTGCCCCCCTCCCCCTCCCTTGCAAATGATCCACTGACATTCCATATTCTTCATCTATTCAGGGATGAATTTGAAGACAAAGGGAGTATAATCTACTGTAATTAGGAATATCAAATTTATGAATCAAAGCATGCTGACTTGGGGCAATGTTCTTTAAGCACATGCAAATCAGCACATTTTAACCAAACAGACCTGCACCTAGTATTTAAAGCTGGATTTTTAAAAAGTGGTGGAGAAATGCAAACCACAAAAATTATGCTTATGCTATATGAATAAAGTATTGAAAAGGAAAGCTCTCAAGCACAGCACACAATCTAAGAAATTCTAACTGTACCAAAAACTGGGATAACCCTAATAAAGGAAGTGCCAAAGTAATCATAAACCATACTTGGCATACTTGTATATTTCACACTAAATATAGTTTTGGTGGTAAAGTAGGATCAGTGTAGTGTAATACTAAAGGTATTACATTATAGAATATCCAGAATATTCAAATCACAATCTGATGACCCCTATCAGGTTGGCCAGCCGCTCTCTGACCCCATGAACATACACACACATCACTAGGAAAGGCTGATATAAAGTATATAAAAACAGTCAGAATAGTAAATAAATTGGAGCATCAGTTGTAAATATGTTCAGAGTACTGATGGTAACTGGTGAACAATATATAACTGGTGAACAATATAACCTTTTTAAAAAAGTTTTCTTTAAATGAGGTCAAATGAAAAGCCATGATGAGAATGAGTTTCTGAGAGGGGAAAAATGATCACCCACCCCCCACACACATACACATACACATACACACACACACACACACACACACACACACATACACAAAAAAACCACCTTGTCAAGCAAAACATGCTACCCTTAGAATAGGAATTTAAACTAGCTGGATTTGGTTGTCTATTTGAAAAGTATCAGAGGATATTTGTGCATCTTTACTAGTGTGCTCAGCTTCTCATCTGAATTCAGCACCAGACCTGCAAGCTTATCTCTACAACCTTGAAAACTGTAAACTGACATTCTTAGGATTCTGATGAGAAGAGTTGAAAGGAACACAAACTGCTTGCGGCTATTCACATGCTCTGTGCTTAGTTTAGTGCACCCATTCAAACGCCAAAATTACTTCATTTTTATTTCATGTCTGGCTTTTCCATTTCTGCCTTCTCTGAAGCCACTTTAGCAGATGCCACACCATTACTCACTTGCAAATAATCAATATTCAGATGTAAGATCAAAGATGCAGCGTGGGCCAGAATGGAGCAATTTTGGAAAAAAAATTTTTAAAAAGTAGTTTACTGTTAAAGGTGCAAGGAAAAGCTCGTGCTGAAGTAACAAAAGGCCGGTCCATGCATGCTACGATATCTCATGATGTAACACCACTCCCTTAGTGCATATGGTTTTCTACGTGCAAACAGATTTTCCCCACCTCTCAGATCAAATATGAAACACAAGGTTCTGAGGAAATTCCTGTTATCAGATCAGTTGATTTTCTCAGTATTTCAAGAAGTTAAAAGATTCAAGTAACCAACAAGTGAAAGATATCAGACATCAAACGTAGGAATCTTTGAAAGGAAGTTGTAAGTCCAGGAATTTCTCTATACAGGTGGTCCTCGACTTACGACCACAATTGTGCCCAAAGCTTATGTTGGTAAGAGACATTTGTTAAGTGAGTTTTGCCCCATTTTACGACCTTTCTTGCCACAGGTGTTAAGTGAGTCGTTGCAGTTGTTAAATTAGGTAACATGGCTGTTCAGTGAATCTGGCTTCCTCATTAAGTTTGTCTTTCAGAAGGTTGCAGAAAGGGGATCACGTGATCCCCAGACCCTGCAACCATTGTAAATATGAGTCAGTTGCCAAGCATCTGAATTTTGATCACATGACCATGGGGATGGCCGTGTGCCATAAGTGTGAAAAAACGGTCTTAAGTCACTTTTTTAAATGCAGTTGTAACTTTGGGCAGTCACTAAGTGAACTGTTGTAAGTTGAGGACTACCTGTACAAAACCAAGAAAGAAGCCTATAAGCAAAATCTTCTCCAAGGATAAAACTATTTGCATCCAATATAATGATGGCTAGCATAAGGCTATCATCATCATCATCATCATCATCCATCTGCTTGTACCCAACTCTGAAAAAAGAACAGCTGCCAAAATGCTTAATATTGGCAGCAGCATTCCTTCAGCTCTCTAATAACTTTCCCCACTTTCAAATTTCTGGCTAGGAAATTACACTGCATGTTTTGACCTAGGAGGAAGATCTAGAAGAAATAGTTGAACTTCACATGAGCACAGTTCATAGCGGAATAAAAAATCTCTGCTATTCACCAGACTGAGGGGTTTTAATTATTTATTAATGGGGTTTTAGTTTAAATTCAAGGATTTAGTTTAATCTTAGTTTTAATCGATTTTAACTTTGTATGTCATGTATTTTTAATTTTTCCCTGTAAACCGCCCTGAGTCCTACGGGAATAGGGCGGTATACAAGTTTAAATAATAAATAAATAAATAAATAAATAAATAAATAAATAAATAAATAAATAAATAAATAAATAAATAAATAAATAAATAAATAAGGCAGCCATTTTTTTTCAGGCTAGTTGTAAGAGGCTGGAAAAAAGATGTGGCTGCTATAAACAGCTGACCTATTATAATTAGAGAAGGCACATCTTGTTCTCAGGTTTCTTCGGTAACCTGGGGAAAGTCACCAGCTGCTTTCATAAATAGAGAGGTGCTGGTGTTTATAGAAAGATCAAAACATTACTTGCAAATCACTTTCAAAGTGTGCACAGCCTTACTCCGCAGCTTTTCCTCCAATTCCAGCACAGTCAAACCATGATCAGATTAAAAGATTTCATGATGATCAAATAAAAATTCTGTAAAAATACCAAAGCAAGCAGGAATGAGATAGAAAAATCAATATTGTCTGTTACAGATAAGGCAACAAGGTCCTTCACTTCCGGGCCTACTCCTCCCTATGAAGCCTGAAACAAATCTCTAAAAACTAAGTACTCCAAAGCAAAGAGACCATTCATTTAATAAGACGTAAGAGGAAGAAAAAAAAAGGATAGTCAAGCAATATGAAAAGAGATGAAATAGCCGTGCATCTGCCAACCTACAGTGTGATAAGAATGACGTGTGAAACATACAGTAACCCCTATTAAATGCTAATCTGTTCAAGCTCAGTTCTGAAGAATTGATGTAATAAGCAAAATTAAATTCTTGGAAGCAGGATGGCAACGCTGAGTAATTCAACAGAAACCCAAGAGCAGAATGCACAAGGAAATTCCTCTGTGGAAATGGAAAGGGAGCAACCCAAGAACATATTTTAATTATTGGGTTATTCCCACTCGCTGCAGTGCAGCAGGCTACAGGAAAAAAAAAACTTCACAGTAGGCTGTGACCCTCATTATATTATGTTCAATATTAAGAGAGAAATCCAGTTGAAAAAGATGAGCAACATTGTGTATCTACTGTATATCTACTGTTAGCAATACTGTCTTCAGAACATACATTGTATGTAAAGAAGGACTAAGGCTTATTTCTTTGGAAGAAATCTACAACCAACAAACTGGTTCAATATTGCCGCACTTTATTAAAATGCATGTTAAAAACCTGCATCTACAACCTCACTCATACCATTGTAGATTGGCAGAGTCTTTGCAAATGGACCTGCTAAGCCACCAACCACAAGACCTGCAACAAGAAAGAATTCCTGCTAGTCAAGAGAAGAAAACTGAGATGATCCAGTTTCCTTCCCCACTGCAAAACCTGAGTGATTTTTGAAAAGCATTTTTTTCTAAGGAAAACCCAATGTAATAAACCAATATCTTTAGCCACGGTTGATGCAGTTATGTTAGATGCATGCAGTGTTGTATATTTTACCCTGGCCAAGAGTCAGTAATTCCCAGAAGGACCTCACTCTGCTACTTGCAGAATTAACAGACTTTCATGCCTTCTCATTAAAGGCCTGTTAATGTACAGGCAAGGCCTCTGGGACAATTTAATGTAGCATCATGATGGAAAGATACCCCACTGCATATCAGAGCAAGATAACCTATAGCACAGCGGCCCCCAAACTTTGTGGGTTTGGTGGCTTGGGGGGGAGGGGAGAAGGAAACTGGGCTGCACAAGTGGCAGATTGGCACGCACACACATATGCGCGCAACTCAACTTGTGCAAATTAAGCTGCATGCTCGTGTGCATGCACAACAGCCTGCCACTGGAGCAAGTTGATCTGCATTTTTACGTGCTTTCAGACTGCTAGGTTGGCAGAAGCTGGGACGAGTAACAGGCGCTCACTCTGCTACGCGGCACTCGGGGCCCGCCAAACTGCCAATCTTCTGATCGGCAAGCTCAGCGTCCTAACCCACTGAGCCACCGCGTCCCTACACCACATAAAAATACCCAATGACAAAACCACATTTTTAGGATTTTTGTAAGGCCCTGAAAACAATGACTTATGAACGATTTTCGTACTTATGATTGTCATAGCATCTCCATGGTCCCACGATCATAATTCAGGCACTTGGCAATTAGTATGTATTTATCACGATTGCAATGTCCTGGGGTCATAGGATCACCATTGGTAACCTTCCCAGCTGGCTTCCGACAAGCAAAGTGAATGGGGGAAGCCAAATTTGCTTAATGACTGCCTGATTCAATTAACAACTGCAGTGATTCGCTTAACAACTGTGACCAAAAAAACATTGTAAAATGGGGCAAAACTCCATTGGGAAATCTGGGACTCAACTGTGGTCATAATTTGAGGATTACCTATATTCCATCATGAAACCAATTTTGTTTACCTTGCAACTACTGCTTGCCTTGTGATGCCTATTTTTTACCCCAGCACGTTGTATAGCCCTTTTCTTCTTCCAGCACACACTAAAGCTTTCTCTCCAATCAAATGGTATATTAATCTGAACAGGATGGTCCCACTTTGCAACATAGGGTGATTTTTAAAATGTTGGGAGAGTTAAGTGCCTTAAATAAGAAAAGGTCACTCGTTCATCCCAGCAGAAACTCAGAAGAATTCTTTTGAACTGGAAAGAGAGTTCTCAGAATTAAGATTAGAAGGTTTCTTGCTTCATTTCTTTCAAACAAGAACAGCTTATTATTTTACCTATCAAAAAGAAAATACGAATCACAACTGTAAACTCATAACAATAGGGAAGTTAATGAAGGCGTGAAGCAGAAGTATCTAATTTTGTATTGTTGAAAAACTGCAGGCACAGGGATCAGATTGAAAAGTACTCTGAACTAGGGCGTACACATAACCAATGAATAGGCAGTCCTCGGGTTACGACAGCAATTGGGACTGGGATTACCATCGCTAAGTGATGTACTGTAAAGTGTGCTGTCATGTGACTGCATTGCTTAGCAACGGCAATCCCTGCAGCACCAGTTGCCATGGTAATCCCAGGATGTACAGGTCATTAAGGAGGAAGAGGTGAGAGATAAGGTTGCTGTGAGGGAGGAGAATGAGGAGGTGAAGGGGAGGTTTGGAGTGGGCAAACGCAGGACTGAAGAGGCTGGTGTGAATTGAGGAAAGGCCCGGGAGGGCTGCGGGCTGGGAAAAAAAGTGGGGAATGACTTGTGACCTTCCTTGGTGGCTTCCCCATTGATTTTCCTTGTTGGAAGCCAGCAGGGAAGATCTCAGATCCCAGGAAGATCCCAGCAATGTTATAATAATGAGCCAGGCTCTCAAGCACCCAGTCTGTGATCACATAAGTGCAGGGGTGCTGCAATGGCCAAAACCTGGGAGGACTGGTCATTCGGTCCATATTTTCAGCACCACTGTGTAGAACAGGTGGGCATAAATTGGGGATTATCTGTAATCCTAACATGTAGTACTTGTCACTCTTAGCAGATGAAATGCAAAAAAATTAACACCATCCCTGGTTACTTCCTGAGAAAAAAGAAGCACAGGTAGTCGTTGGCCTACAACTACAATTGACCCCAAAGTTTATGTTGCTAAGTGACAGCTAAGTGAGTTTTGCCCCCATTTTACAACCTTTCCTGCCACAACTATTGAGTGAATCATGCCGTTGTTAAGTTAGTAACACGGTCGTTGAGTGAATCCGGCTTCCCCATTGTCTTTGCTAGTCAGAAGGTCGCAAAAGTTGATGACGTGACTCTGGGACAGTACAACCGTCATAAACACGAGTCAGCTGCCAGGTGCCTGAATTCTGATCATGTGAACCTGGGGATGCTGCAAAGATTGTAAATGTAAAAAACGGTCACTTTTTTCACTGCCATTGTCACTTTGAACAGTCACTAAATGAAGTGTTGTAAGTCGAGGACTATGTATATCGTCAGAAAAAGTATATTCAATCTGTAAACCAGAGGGGGGTCCAACCTTGGCAACTTTAAAACTTGTGGACTTCAATTCCCAGAATTCCCCAGCCAGCCCTCCTGTGGAGATGAAGTCCACAAGTCTTAAACTTGCCAATCTGATCCCTATGCATATAAGTTTTTAACTTGCCTGCTGTAAATCAATCAGTTCCAAGCTGGAACTGAAACTGGAGGAAAAAGATAACTCTGAAAAGTGCACGTGAAGATGCTATAAAATGCCACTTAGGAAATGTAATTTCAAGATGTTTCCTTAAAAGTGCACCAAGGCAAACAGACTACTCCAGATATAATTCAACTGTGGTAAGAACATCTTGAAAAGGCCCCACCTTTTCCCAGTGGAGAGACCTTCTGCCATTCGTTTTTGACTAAGGAAGAAAATGCATCCTGGGTTGTTAAAAAAAAAAAAGCTAGCTTTTGCCAATGGACATCGTCTGTAAATTTGCATTCTGAACCTGATGGATACTGTAGGGAACAAGCCCTCCAAGGCTTAACAGAAGGGGGTGGGGGGGTGAAAGTTCAACCTACATCTCAGTAAATTAGAAATGTGAAAGAACCCCAGTAAATAATCAGGGTAGGAAATCGAAAGGGTAACTGCATTCTCATCTTTAAGCCACGTCTTTTATTTAGCAGGTATCTAAGAGATGGTCACACAGAGATGGGAAAAGCAACACGGGGGAAACGGTTTTTAACCTACATACTACTCACAATCCACATTTGCCTAAACAGGAATCATTGCCTTGCAGAAAATTGCATAATTCCTCCCATACAATCAAGAAATGCATAGTGCAATGGACACCTAAGTTCCAACGTGAATGGCCTGCTATGTCAAGCAAGTTGCCAAGCACTTCAAGAACCTGTTTGGCCAGGCTTGCTTCAGGGATCAAATATAAATATTTTGAGTTACGTGAATCTGCCGCCCTGCAAAGGAGAAGCACGCTCAAGTGTTGCCAACATAAATTTCATACATGCTGTCTCTTGAGCTACATTGCTTGTTACTCGTCAACAGCACTGCCTCCCTTGAATCTCTTAAGCCTTTCAGTTCATTTCAACAGAGCTAAAACAGAAGTAGGAGGACATTCGCTGAAATGCTTTGTCAAGCTAGAATTTGTTAGATGTAATCAGAGAACAAGTATTATTTTGCAGGTTTTTAATCTCCCTTTACTAAGGTGAGCTATAGCAAATCAGTTAAGCGCCCTTTAAACAATTTTTTAAAAAAAGAATTAAAGACTAGCAAATAAAGAGGTTTTTAAGCATCTCAAATGAGGGGAAATTAACTGCCAAGGACGATTAGAGAGAAGAGATAGATGGACTGCCTTTAAGAGGATATTCCAGGACTGTGCAGCCAATCTGAAAAAAGATCCTATCACTGGCATTCATCAATGTAACTGTTCTCACAACCCAGCTAAAGAATAGAGCTTAGGATGCTTATTTTAAGGCAAAGACAAATATATGGAGGTGTATCACTTCTACTGAGAACTTGGTTCAAAATCATTTAGGGCTTTAAACTAGTATGTTAAATTCGAATAGCTGCAGCATTGCCATTTGTTTTCTGCATGAGTACACAAGACCCAAAGGGTGACCTAAGGCAGCTTTAGAAAAGACAAGACAAATTTGTCAACAATAGTTATTAGTCTTGTGAAGCTGAACAGAATGTCCTTGTGAAGAGCAGTACAACTCTGATTATCAGGTAACTGGACAAACAGAAGATACTTCTGCCTTAGTTGGCTGACCATCACGGGAGGGGGGGGAAGCTGAATTTGATAGGAGTCTTACTCTAATTCAAAAGTGCCTGCTTATGCTTTCTTAGCAGAAAGATGTCAGGTTTTGTACCTTGGGAAATATGTGCATCTCGTAGTTTCTAGGCACTATTTATGTACAGTTGCATTTGAAAACAAGTCAGCAAAGTATGGAAAAAAGAAATACCAGTGTCTGTGCATATACACCCTGGTCGGTATCTCTTTACTCTCCTACCATTGGGCAGGAGATATAGGAGTATAGCCAGCCATACCAACAGGCTGAAGAACAGCTTTTATCCATGGGCTGTTAGGCTCTTGAAAGGGAAATAATTTTATAATTTTATGTATGACTGACTTGCGAGGCCGGTGTGTTGTGCAATTAGCTCACATGGTGTAACAAGATGGTGGGTTTGTTGCCACTGTGAGCTGTGGTGGTGGGGGGCATGAAGGGAGGCTCAGCCAATCTCAATGTATACATGGTTGTACTTTGACAATAAAATTATTTCATTTCATATACACAAAGTTTTGCATATTCCTTCACCAAACCATGTTCCTCTACAGCAGTATTTTTTTAAAATTTGGCAACTCTAAGATGTGTAGACTTCAACTCCCAGAATTCTCCAGCCAGGAGTCCCACATCTTCAACTTTGAAAAACACCGCTCTAGAGCCAGAGATTCCAAACTTGGCAACTTTAAGACTTGTGGATTTCAACTCCCAGAATTCCCCAGCCAACACAAGTCTTAAAGTTGACAAGTTTGAAGACCCCTGCTCTAGAGGAAGCAGATTAATGAGCAGGTTAATCTTCTTTTTAGCCAACAACTGTGCAATGGAGACTTCAGTAGGCTTTGCCCTACTGCACAATGCTAACACAACGCGTGCTACAAAAATTCACTTGTAAAAGTATCTTCAATTCTAAAATCGCTGTTAAAAAAATATCAAATTTTGAATTTGATATCTGTTATATACTATAAAATGAAGAATCTTGCAACACTTTCATTTCTGTTGTATACTGCCTGTAAAAATTGTGTTTTTGAAGCTTACCTTTCATGAGAGGCCCAAGACATACTGTAGTATTAATATATAGACCACACAAGCGGTTAGCAGTTTATGAGATTCCTTATTTAAACCCCACTTTTACGCAAAGCTACCATTAGCTATAACAAGACAAACCAATAAGGATCTCTGTTGTAACAAACCAGGCATCCCATCCACAGGCAAATATTTTATGCAGCAGCAAGAAAGTTATAGCTACTTTTTGCACTTAAAATTAAGCTTGTCCTACTTAATTGCTTGCTTTTGCTTGCTTTACACTGTGCTGCCTTGATCTTAAAGCAAAGCTTATCAATGTGTGATGCAACAAGGGAGTTGTTTTTGAGCCAGCTTGTCACACAACCTTATGTTGATTTGGGGGGGGATGGCCAAGGGCACCCAGTTGATTTCCATGCCTCAAGGGTAGATTAGAACCTGGGTTTTCTTGCTTCTAATCCACCATTTTAACTACTACACAACACTGTCTTCTGGTTTTAAAGTGGGGGTGTCAACGTTTTGGCCAAAGGACTAGATACAGAGGAATATGAATCCTCACACTCAACACAGACTTGATATTAAATAGAAGATATTATGATCTAATTAGCAAAACCAGGGCTTTATTAAAATGCTTGGTTCTACGCTGGCTGTTTGGGAAAATGAAAACATATTACTTCCATTCTTTCTACCATAATGGAAAAAAATCACATTGAAAAGATACAGTCTGTTAAGCATGTTGTTTCTTTTCTCAACTATTATCTTTTCTTTATATAGTGGCCCTTTTAAAGGAACAAATTACCTGATGGCTGTAATCTCTCAGCTACGTAGTTTACAGAATGCATATTAGATTAAGTGAATCAGTAAATCAGAATGGAATTGTCCCTGACAATAACCTTATAAGTTTATTTAGAAGTGGTTTGAAAATCTTGGCACTGTCTCCCTCCCTCACTTTTGGGTTGTCACAAAAAGAAAACGTTAATATGCTCAAAACATAAATTTATGCCAGGTAATCCTCGATTTACAGCCACAATTGAGGCCCAAATTTCTGTTGCTAAACAAGATGGTTGTTAAGTGAATTTTGGCCCCTTTTACGACATGTCTTGCCACAGTTAAGTGTTTCACTGAAGTTGTTAAGGGAGTAACACGGTTGTGAAGTGAATCTGGCTTCCCCATTGACTTTGCTTGTTAGAAGGTTGTAAAAAGTGGTCACATGATCCAGACACTGACACATGCCCATTGCCAAGCATATGAATTTTGATCACGAGACTGTGGGTATGCGGCAACAGTCGTAAATGTGAAGAACAGCCATAAACCATTTTTTAAAGTGCCGTTGTAACTACAGTCTCTAAATGAATGGTTGTAAGTCAAGGACTACCTGTGTTGAAAGATGAAATGAATGAATTCCTTCATTATGGTACATTTGTTTTCTACCTATCAAGCATTAATGATATTAGGAAGAATGTTGATAGATAAAACTGATCAGGGCAACTAATATTCCACTGTGGAGGGTTATTTCAAGTATTTCTGAGTCTTTGGCAAAGATTCTTATGTTCAGCAGTATTCACAACATTGTTTAAGAAGCTCAGGCTGGACCAGAATTTTGGGACAGAAATAAAGGCAAATCTACACTGAGAAATGGCCTCCAATGTTTCCATTTGTTCAGGAAGTGTGTGTGTGTGTGTGTGTGTGTGTGTGTGTGTGTGTGTGTGTGTGTACACAAGATGTTTAAGTTCTATCTTCCAATAAGCTGTTCCAACAAGAGGACATACTAAAGGAATTGATCATGCACTGGAAGGAATGGCTGTCAGATGATCATACATGCTAAAAAGAGAAACACTGGATTATAGCCCTGGAAAGGAATAGGATATATGCTGTAAACAATATTCCAAACATACACATTGATCACCCCTTTTGCACGCTGTCATCTCACCTGTGCATGTTTCCATTGGTGGTGAACGACTGATCACATACTGAGCATTTATAAGGCCTCTCCCCAGAATGCACTAGCATGTGGCGATCGAGGGAGCTTGCAGAGCTCAAAGACTTTCCACAGATGCTGCAGGAATGGTCTGTTCCTCCAGTGTCAGTGTTATGCTAAAGGAAGCAACAGATTTTTCTTTTGAGTTCTTCCTGTTCAGGGTCAAGGACGTACTAGTCAATTGCAACCATCATCATTCTAAGAAGGTTCAATATAACAGAACTCAAGTTAGCATAATATAATCATTCCAGTTATGACTCAGCCTAAAAATAGAATACATTGCAGGAAGCAGGGAGGGGGGGAAAAGGCAAAAATTGGGGAAATATATATACTTTTTTTAAAAAAACAACAACAAACCAACATCTTAAATTGATCACCGTATAAAAGCATTGATAACAGCTTTTGCTCCTCTCTGGAATGTTGCATAAAGACAACTCATTTTTGTACCGAGCCATGAAAGATTCAGAAAAGTTACTGAGATGAGGACCAAAAGGAAATAGAATGAACTGTACCACATGCTTATATGGAATGCATCTCACAGCCTTGAAAAATGAGGTCTACGAGCCAATTCAAACTCTGTGGGTTCATTCACATTAAAGTCTTGAGAGTACATCAGAGATATAACTGGTCTTAAATGCACCATTTTGGACCGGGTTTCCCTGGTATGGCCATCACAAATTGTAGATGGTTCCTACTCATCCCCCAGAAATTGCCAAGGAAAGAGGCCACTATTTTATCACACAGTTTACGGCAGATCCATATAAAAATACTAATTCACATGAAAAAAATAATTCTGTACATACATGTGTATCCACATGCATACATTTGTCCCAGTTGGGCCAGCAGACTCCCAAAAGGTCATTTCCTACAGCTGTTTAAAGAAGCAGCTTAAAATACAGAACAGATTCCCATCTAGACTTCTTTAAACACTCCCAGGCAATACAATGTCTTCTAATGGGATCTATTTTGCTATTCAACAACAGGAACTCCTGAAACGATTGTTTTTAATCCTTCATGCTATTACGATAAATTCATCTTCTTTGTTATGGAGTTATGGGAAGATTATTAACCTCCTACCATGTCCCAGCCCAATTTTTCTTTTCTTTCTTCTAACTCATTTTTGCTTCTGGCTCATAGAAGTTAGCTAAATCATTTGATCTGTAGACCTAAAACACTTCTTGTCCAGTGTATCTTAATTTCCCCTTCCCCCCAAAAAAATGTAGGCAGAAAAATAATATGTACACTTATGCACAAATGGCAAAGCACAGTATTGTCTGTTTTAAAGCTGGGGAAATGCTGAGTATTTTGAAGTGATCAAAAATTTACAAAAACTGGATTCCTCTACGAGTAACTGCCCACACGTTTCAGTATACCATAACAGGGAGGCAAAAAAGCAAAAAATATAACTTGGTTGTGACTGCCTGCTGGGAGCTTTGGCAATACAGGAAGTCCTTGACTTACGACCATAACTGAGCCCAAAATTTCTGTTGTTAAATGAGATGTTTGTTAAGTGAGTTTTGCCCCATTTTATGACCTTTCTTGCCAGAGCTGTTAAGATGAATCAGGGCAGTTGGTAAGTTAGTAACCCAATTGTTAAATAAATCTGGCTTCCCCATTGACTTTGCTTGTCAAAAGGTCGCAAAAGGGGATCACATGACCCCGGGACGCTTCAACCAACATTTTTTTTAAGCCCATTTATATCCCACCCTTCTCCGAAGACTCAGGGCGGCTTACAATTTAAAGCACAAATCAATGTGCTTAGCAGTAGCCTTCATTCTATGTATATGCCTGCTTATTAGGGCTTTCGCCCCCCCCCCCAGCGTCATTATTACAAAGTCAGCTTATTGCCCCCAACAATCTGGGTCCTCATTAATATGAACCAGTTGCCAAGCATCTGAATTTTGATCACATGAGCTTGGGGGTGCTGCAAAGGTCATAATTGTGAAAAACAGTCCTAAGTCACTTTTTTTTCCGTGCTGTTGTAACTTTGAACAGTCACTAAATGATCTGCTGTAAGCCGAGGACTACCTGTATAGCAGCCAATGCCCAAGGAATTGGGGTGTTTTGAAATAAAGCAAAAGGCTATGGTTGCTGTGTCAATGCATTCCCCTAAATCATGGGAAGATTTTAAATACGGTAGATCCAAGCACACATATCCCTGAATACCAAACAAGTAAATTTCAGCCCAACCCTAGTTGAAACTACAGTAGTTTTCTGAAATTTCTGATCTGGCATCAATAGAGAAAAGGGGGGGGAGAGAATGAAGCAATAGCAACAAAGGGACAAAGACTATGAAGCATAGTTATCTTTAAAATAAAAATGGTTCACAGCTGGAAGAGGGAGAGGCTTCGAGATACACGTTGACAGCCAACACAATTTTGGGCTTTGCACGGAGAAACTAGTATATGTAACTATAAATTTATTGGCAGATCTCCAGATTAAAAATATTATGTTGTAAAATTACCAACTTACCTGACGAATATGCATAGTCAGCTGATGTTGGGTAGTGCAAATCTTTTCACACAGAGGGCAGGTGTAGGAAGACTTGTCATCTTTTGTTTCCTATTTTTTTTAAAATATATATATATATACGTTTTAATAATGTTAATTAAAAGCCAAGTAATCACTCATTGTATACATTTACAAAGAAAACATTACAGTGACGTAACAATTATACTCCCTCATAATCATACAGAGTGAATTCTTGCAGGGGGAAGCTATTATAGAAGAGGCATTTTTAATAATAATAATAATAATAAAAATAACAATTTGGAATTCTGAGTCAAAATCAAAGAAAAAAGATGATTCTTTCAACCCAGTGTGTGGAAAGAGCCCCACCATAATATCTAAAACTATGGAAGTGACTTGACCAACCAGATTATAAAAAGCTATGAAGGTGGAACACAAGACTTGCACACTTTTATTCCTCAACACGGATCCCAAAAGATCATTATAATTAGCTGCAGTGCTTTTTTTGTAAAAGAAAAAGGTGCCGGAACTCACACATGTCATACAACCCACCTTGCCTACCCTACAAGGTTCCATCCAAAAAAGGTGCCGGAACTCCGTTCTGAGCGTTCTATGAGAAAAAAAGCCCTGATTAGCTGTCCTATAGAAAAAAACTTCCTGGAAGTTTTTCTGCCTTGTCTCTTCAGTAGTAACCAGGAACAATCTACACAGATTTTCAGCTGGATTCTTCTCTTCCTCCCCACAGAGTCATTGCCAACTTTTATCCCGATCATACAAATGTATAGTACCTTTGTGGCAAAATAATATTTATTGTAATTTTTTTTAATCTTGCTTGCAAAGTCACTTTAGAGGATCTTTACCTTAAAAGAGACTATAAATAAAGGTAATAGCAATAAGAAAGGCCTAGAGTTTCAAATATTAAAGTATTAATAGTCTTAGCCTTCATGTGGCTGTCTAATCAGGGTCACCAACACAGAGCCCGGGAAAGCAACTGTGCCTACCGACATCTCCCTTAACGATTGCCAGGCTCCATACCTCATCTGATGCTTCATATTTTGAATATATCTATTTTAAATTAAAACAAGTGAAATATGACATATTGCAAAGAAAACCTGTATCACCATTACTTGCAGGAATGTCCCTGGGCCCGGAAACTTTCTCCAAAAATAAAAATGATGGAGAGCTGTAGTTCTCTGGCTTTGCTTGGAAGCTTGCTTAGCTTCTCAGAAAATGAAACATCCATAGTGGAGGCAGGAGCGCGAAGAAGGGGTCAGAGGAAGCAAAAGGGAGATTATATCCCTCATGCTCCCCACTCC
Source organism: Vipera berus (assembly GCF_964194415.1). Taxonomy (NCBI): domain Eukaryota; kingdom Metazoa; phylum Chordata; class Lepidosauria; order Squamata; family Viperidae; genus Vipera; species Vipera berus. The sequence continues at coordinate 145,903,773 of NC_138204.1, forward strand.
CTGAATTAACTAGTTCAGGGGTAGGCAACCTCGGCTCTTTTATGACTCATGGACTTCAACTCCCAGAATTCCTGACTCAGGAATTCTGGGAGTTGAAGTCCCTGAGTCATAAAAGAGCCGAGGTTGCCTACCCCTGAACTAGCTCCTTGCTATCTTTCTGTGAGAGCACCCACAACATGCACCCAAAATTCACACCCAGGTAGGGGGGGGAAAAGGAATTTTTTTTTAAACGTACACTGGAAATTTTCGCAGCATCTTGATATTACAAAATTTACAATGTAAACCACCTACTGCAGGAAAGGAACCTTTCCTTCTATCTATCTCAAATCACCCATCATTACATTTATTTGAAGACTCTGGATTCTAGCCTCATGAAGTATTTCCAGATCAAATATAATATCCTATCTCAGGACTTCTTTAGGTTATATCCCTTCTATAGATTTCCTAGAACCCAGGGCTTTTTTTCTCATAGAATGCTCAGAAGTGAGTTCCGGCACCTTTTTTGAATGGAACCTTGTAGGGTAGGCAAGGCGGGTTGTATGACATGTGTGAGTTCCGGCACCTTTTTCTTTTACAAAAAAAGCACTGCTAGAACCTATTTAAGTACTATGATATCCCCCAGTTTCCCCATCTGCAATACAGAAATCACCCCAAACTGAAAACCATAGAGAGAAAAGGAATCACTGTATATACTGTAAACCTTAAGAACAGATCAAGTTATATATAAGGATATGGGATTCAGAAACACCAAAAGAAAGATACAGTAATACATCATAAGGGGGGGGATTAGCAAGTTTATAACTAATCCATTTTTTAGTTTTACCGATTACAATTTGACCACGATGCTTGCATTAAACATGAGACACTTCTTTAAAAAAAATTTTTTAAAAAGACCCATAAGCCAAATGTTTATGAAGATTCTCAATCATCCAGCTAATGGTTCAAAAAGAAGCTTCTTGAGAAGCAAAATGTTTTCAAATAAAAGAAAAAAGGAAAAGGAAAAGGAAAGTCCAGTTGCCTTTTGCAAAAAGCACTTTGGGAACCAGAGGCTGTTCAATTAAAAAAAAGTTCCCCGCACATGTGTGCTAGCCGTTTCCGACTCTAGGGCCCGGTGCTCATCTCCGTTTCAAAGCCGAAGAGCCAGCGCTTGTCCGAGGACGTCTCCATGGTCATGTGGCCGGCATGACTAGACGCCAAAGGCGCACGGAACGCTGTTACCTTCCCACCGTAGTGGTCCCTATTTTTCTACTTGCATTTTTACGTGCTTTCGAACTGCTAGGTTGGCAGAAGCTGGGATGAGTAACAGGCGCTCACTCTGTTACGCGGCACTCGGGATTCGACCCGCCAAACTGCCGACCTTCTGATTAGAATCAGCAAATATATGTTTGCATCATTTCTGCATAGCAAAGAACTGTAGCAGCCTCACCAACGCTCAGCTGCAGAGAAGTCCCAAGGAGAATTAGCCAACTGCTTCATTTTACTTTCTGTTACTGTTACAGAAATACTGTTATTTACTGCCGCATCCCCCCCCCCCGCCCCCAAGACAATCCTGAATCAGAGTTGAAAAATAAAAAGAAACCTTCAACTAGTCCTGCTGTTTTGGGGGAAGAAGCAAAGAAAAAAGCTAGGGAACAGAATGATTCCTGATTAGTTATAGGTACGATGGGCACTGCTCAAGAAACCAAAAGAATTTGTCTCTATGCAGAACATCCTGATTCATTCATTGGTATTTTTCAAAATGCCTTTAGGATATTGAATCAGATACCAACATTTCTGTCAAAGGACAGACTGGAAACAAGTTAATCATTTTCTCTTGCCCAACTATTTGAAAGAGTCAATATAATTATCCACTATTCTATCATACACAGCACATCCAGTTTTACATTAACTTTTCCAAGTTCTGTCCACACTTTATAAAAAAAAAAGTCTAACGCTGTCTCCTGCATTCTAAAATGAGCTGTCCAATCCTTCCTAATATATTATGAAAAAAATACTGCAGTCATTTTAGTAGAATGTAATACGAAATAATTTAAATCTGCTCCACATTTATCTGTGCATGCAAATTTCCACGAGTTTTAAATCCCTCCAAATACTTGGGGCATTTTTATTAATTATTCTCCCGCTGCCTCTAAAACTTTTTGATTGTTGTTATTGATCAGTCAGATGTTTAGACTGGATTTGGCATTTTTATTCACCAATCAGGTCCTTTCCAACGACCGGAGATAGGCAGGTACTGTTCTTTGGGTTAAAGGTATTGTTGCAGGATGTAAGTTGTTCCAAGTAAAGCTGCCCTTTGCAATTGACTGACAGTAATTTTGTCAATGTTGTAGGTGTTCAAGGGATGCTCCAGATGTTTTGGGATTGCATCCAAGATTGCACCTATTACTATTGGTTCTGTCTTTGCTTTCTTTTGCCACTGGTGTCATACTTCTATTTGCAGATCATTGTATTTCATAATTTTTTTCCAGCTCTCCTATTCTGCTGGCTCCAAGTATTGCCATATCTACTATCCAGACTTTTTTGCCTTTCTTATCAAAAGTTGTTAAGTCTGGAGTATTACATAGCAGGTGACCCTCTGTTTGAATTCTAGAACATTTTAGCTTTTTTTATTTTACTTTTTCTGTCTATTTTGTGGTCCCACCAAGTGCTTGCGAGGCAAATGGTATTTCTTGCAGATATTCCAATGCACCATTGTTGTTATTTCATGATGCCACAAGTTGTAGTCTGTGCAATCTTCTTGCAGTAGCTAACTAGGTGGTCCACTGTTTCTTCAGTTTCTTTGCAGAAGTGGCATTTGCTGTCTGTTTCTGTTGTCTCAACCCTGGCTTTATATGCATTTGTTCTTAAGCCTTGGTCTTGTGCAGCCAGAATTAGCCCCTTTGTCTCTTTTGTCACTGTGGATAGTTCACTTAAAGAAACTCCCAATCTTCTCCTTTATACACTAGGCTTCCATGTCACATCTCTAAAATTGCACAGTACTGAATTTAATCTCCAGTAGGTGCTTGTGACTATGTATCAGCACAAATGGAAGCACATGCATGGAATGCTTTAAAGCAATGTGTTCAGAAGCTGTGGAGGGCAGGCAATCATTATCATGAACCAACACCACACCAAAAGTGGTGCCATAGAAAATCCTGCCAAATGTGAAGATGCCAAAGGAGTACTACTAGTGAAGTTCATGGAGCGTGGTTCGACCATCAATTCAGAAATCTACTCTGAAACGTTACGAAAACTCAGACGAGCCATCCATAACAAGCGTGCGGCCTTGCTGACTTCCGGTGTGGTGGTGGTTCAAGATAATGCTTGCCTGCACACCGCTAGACACACCCAAGAACATTTGAAGCAGTTCTGTTCGGATGTTTTTTATCACCACCCACCAGCCCCCAATAGTCCAGATTTGGCGCTGAGCAACTTCTACTAAGGAATTTCACACCTTGTAAGACGTTATGACAAGTGCCTCAATTTGAATGGCGATTATGTCGAAAAGTAATGCAATGTTGTAGTTTTCTAATGTGTATAATAAAAGTTCTGTATTTGCGAATATCTGTCATTGGATGTTTATTTCCGAATTGCCCTCGTAGATGCTTAAGTGTCTAGCTGTTCCTGAACTGTTCTTTTCGTCACAGTTATTGGAGCCTTGGTGGAGCAGTGGGCTAATGCCTCCTTAAGTAACACCAGCTGCCTGCAATTAGTGCAGGTTCGCATCCCACCAGGCTCAAGGTTGACTCAGCCTTCCATCCTTCCGGGGTAGGTAAAATGAGGACCCAGATTGTTGGGGGCAATTAAGCTGACTTTGTAATAATGCCGCTTGGGGGGGAGAAAGCCCTAATAAGCAGGCATATACATAGAATGAAGGCTATTGCTAAGCACATTGGTTTGTGCTTGAATTGTAAGCCGCCCTGAGTCTTCGGAGAAGGGCGGGATATAAATGGGATTAAAATAAAAAAAATAAAATAAAATTATTACAGCAAACCCCTCAAAACAAAGACAGCTCAGAAAAGTTCCCAGAAAAAGTGAACATACTTTTAAAGTACTTTGTTAGAATATTTTATACTGGATTTTGGAAATTCCATCAGCAAAATATCAAGCAGATGCTTCAGGTAGATTTATATAAAAATGGTTTACTTGTAGTATCATTTCACTGTTAAACCCTTTTCTTATACTCAGGAGCATACAACCTTTTTCTATAAATTTATGTAAGGTTTTTCCTATCTGCAGATTTTTCTTCAGTAATACATTTATACTATTAGCCGTTGCAATTTACATAGTGGCGTGCTCCACAAATTAATAAAACAGTTATTGAAGTTCTTCTTTTTGCCTTTCTCTTTAAAAAATAAATAAGTGTGACATGGTGGATAAGCACCTCATATTTTCCTTATGCATGGCTAAAGTAACACAAACTTTGTGTGCTCATATGTTCCTATTAAAACACTTGGTAACACATCCTATACCTATTACTAAAGTTCTTCTCAGGGACCTTCAAATTCTAGCTGGCTCATAGAATTACCTTCAGGTGCAAATCTTTCTTCCACCATGCTAAATATTGTCTCAGCAAAACAAACATATCAGGAGGAAATATGTTTGTGCAGGCTTTCCTGTGAAATCAGGCTATCGCTCCCTTGCTGAAAGAAGCCTATCTACACCTCTGTGCAATGCCATTAATTGTTTGGAAGCCTTGTTTTCTAACATATTCCCCTTTCAAACAAACAAATTAGTTAGAACTGATTAGGGCAAACTTCAGATCTAATATTAGCCCAGGTCCTTGCAACTACCAGGCCTGGGCTTCCCTTATTGTATAGCCCCGGTCTCAGTTGCTTGACATAAACCAAAACAGGCTCAATACTCTGAAACAGACTAGCTAAAAAGGAATAATCTGTTTGGACTCAGTTTACAACGTAATAGTTTTAATACAACTTTCTGTGTATGTGTGCATTTGGGGTTTTTTTTAAGTTTTGCTGAAGAATTTGGACTGCGACAATACAGCTTGACTAGGCTGGAGTATTACTGAGTATTACTCAAACAAAGTAGCAAAAAAACCCAGCCAATTTGATAAAAAGTTTGGTATGTCTTTATGTGACCTCTGATACATGTAGAAAAAGCACCCCTGGGAATTCTTGATCTCTCGTATCATGAAATCATTTATAAAGAGAGGAATAAGCAATTTATGATTTTAAAGAATATACTCTCTGAATTGGATTAAGATCCTTCAACCTGACATAGATACCTCTAACTAATAGGTATCCCTGTGGATTGCTGAGTAGAGGGGGCAGTGCTTATCTCCATTTCAAGGGCATTGAGCCAGTGCTATCCAAAAACATTTCTGCGGTCGTGGGGCCAGCATGACATCATGGAGCACAGTTACCTTCTCACCAAAGTGGTACCTATTTATCTACTTGCATTCGCATGCTTTCAGCAGGAACTGGGGCACGAACAAGGGCTCACCTCATCCTGTGGCACTTGGGGTATCGAACCTGGGCTGCTGGCTTTCTAGCTGACAAGCCCAGCATGTCTTAACCACTGAGCCGCCATGCTGCCCTCTCTTACTAATAAAGGAATGAAAATTGCAATTCCGTTACAAAGTGATTTGAAAGCATTTTAACATGCAAGTTCAACATGTAACTTTGAATCAAATGTTTCCTCCCGTAAGATTTAACAAAAAAGCACATTGACCCATGAAATAACCTAGCATCGTGCAAGCTGTGTTCGAAATAATTCATCTGATCCAGGATTTTATCTCTAGTGGCAACCAGAATATTATAAGTAGGTCACAAAGCAACAGCTTTCCAAATGTAGTTACTGTATATTGCTTGTGAATATGGAGATTTCATTTCTCTACTTTGGAGAACTGCCTCCTCCTGTAAGATTGAGCAATACGGATCAAGAGCCCAAGACTGGAATCAAACGGTTTCTCCACCACCACCTTCTCTCCTTGTGTCAGACATTCAGAATGCTATTTTTAAACTTCAACACAATCTTTAAAATGTTGCGCTCTCTCTCTCTCTCTCTCTCTCTCTCTCTCTCTCTCTCTCTCTCTCTCTCTCTCTCTCTCAATGCAACAGGAATTGCCATCAGAGAGACCACATCTGCCTATCTACAGCAGTTTTGGGGTAAGGATCACTAGCAAATAAAATAATGGGTGAGGGCTTCTCTGTTTATACCATTCTAGGTACTCCATTCCAAACAGCAAACCTACTTAAATGTCAACTTCTATTTTGACTGATAGGAAAATCACTCATAGCTTCTCTCCATTATTTATTTGTTTATTTATTACAGTGCAAGTATTTAAGTTAATCCTGTCGCATTTACTGTCTTGATCCAATGCCCAGTGAAAGGGTTGGTGTGATTAAAGAGCCAGTGGCTCTAAGTAAAGTTCACACAAACAAGCCAACCAGTTTATCCACTTTCTCCCTGCTTTTCCAACGAAGTGCTACACAAAGGACCAAAGGGAAAGAAATATAGTCCAGCCCAGTGGCTGTATCACACATATCTCAAACCTTGACAGACTAGGTAAAATTTAGGGTATAACGTTCAGGAAAACATTGCATCTTCTGCAAAAGCCCTTCGCTATGTTACTAGTTTCTCCATGCAACCACAGTTTCTGCTGATGTCCTGCACAAAGAAATGTGGTCCAAGCAGGGTGCCATCACTTCCAGCCTTGCCTAGTATCTTAAGTCATCTTGTACATTCTCTGACTGGAGGGAAACATAAATTACTTTGAAGCAGAGATGTCCTTGCAAGACCTTCCTGTAGATACAGCTGCCAAGGGCAGTTCCTGCTTTCTGTGGCAGCTCCATACTTTTCCCAATTTGTAGAGAAGTTTGGATTACAGAAAGGACAACCATCCACATCAATAGTGAAAAGGAACTCTAGAAGAATGGCCAAGTGAGTCTGTGCTAGGGTTGCATCTTCCCTATTGAAACTATTGTCATCCATCCAAGTCCTAAGCGTGAGCTGTGTCAGGTGCAAAGAACAGGAATGGAACCAGACATTAAGTTCCAATTAAGAAGATTTAATGCTCAAGCTTACATACAAGAATCTAGTGAACTAAGGTCAGCACTCAATTGGCCCTAGGTAAGAGTTAAAGGTAAGAGTTAACGGAATTCAAAGGGGGACTGGACTAGGATAGCTTGCGGCAACATAACAACTCCAGGCTGATTCCTCTCTTGACTCTTTCCCCAGACTCTGCCTCTTCTTTTCCTACGTCTGTGAGATTTGTGCTAACTAAGGCAACCAAAGAAGCCACTAATAGCTTCAGCATTTTAACACTACCTTGAAGTTCACTGCAGAAGAGTTAGTAGCCTGATGCTGCAGGGTCTAAAACATCTTGTGATCCAAAGTTAGCTACGCTCCAGCTTTAGGAAACTGGCAAGACATACATGCCTTGCCTTGCCTTGCCAAGTCACACTGATTTCTCAATACATTTTTGTTATGCTTCAAAACTCCCTAACAATTGCAGCATTTTTTTTCCTAAGCAGGCCAACCTACGCCTAAATTGTTTCTTGTTCTCATAGAAGAAGGTACTGAGATACCTGAACCACTTACCAAAAAATTGGAGATAAGAAAGGATGGTTCTTTTTCCTGTACGTTGCTTATTACCAAGCCTGGCTAGTTAGAAACCTTGATCCTGGAGGTCCTTTCACAGCCTCTTAACAACTAAACACATCATTCAAAGTTTCGTCTTCCAAGATCCCTTCTAATCTTTTTGACGGTATATTTTACAACAAAAAGTAGCCTAATAAAAGCTCAACAGAAACCCTGCAAACACTATTATTTTTTTCTGATAGTAACACACCAAAAAGGCAAGAAGAGGGGTCAAGTCACTTGCCTATAACAGATCTGGGAAGCAAAACCAAACAGTTTCCCCTTCCAGCCTTGAAAGGCCAACTACAGAGGAAGCAACAGGGGAAATGGAGCAAGAAGACATAGGAGGAATTGAGACCATGTATAAAGAGAGCATGTGTGACTTGACTGCAATTCTCCTAGCTAGTAAAGTAATCATTTGCAACCAATCATGATTAGTGGAGTTCATTTACTTCCAATTTGCTCAAAAGCTATTTATTCACAAATGCTTAGGCTCAAGAGCTGCTCCATAATAAATGAGAAAGCATATACAGACTGGCTTTTGAATATACAGTATATACATTTCTCATTAGTTGGGAGTACTGATAGAATGTAGCTGGCCAGGAGGCAGCAGAATGGGGAGGTGATAATTCATGTGAAATTGTGTTCTTCTGAAAACCAAAAATAACTAAATTGTTATTCCTTACCTGGTTTCTTCTGCCAATCCGAGTAGGAGTAAGAGATTTTGATGGGGACTTGACATTTTGAGATGCCATACTGCCGTTTTCAGCAATCTTTCCTAAGCTCATAACTGCTGCCATTGCTGTGTCAAGAGAGGGCAAATCCACACCTTCGAAACAGTTGAGAATCTTGGTGCTGCTGTACAACTGCTTAAGATTTGGAGTTTGTTCTCTGAAATTATAAACAGACATACATGTAAAGCTATAGTATCTTACCAAACCATATAATTCAAAACTATGATCATCTATAGGTATTGCATGACACATCCTTTAAGAATGAAGAGACAGAACTAATGAGGACAGAGGGAAGGCAATTACCGTATTTTATTGATTACATTTTATTAATATTTACAATGTTAAATTGTAAATTGTTTTATCCCATCTTTCCCCCAGGTGAAATATATGTACACTTCTTGCATTCTTGCTCATTTTCCCCCCCATATCAATAAGCCCATGAATTCTAAAACTCTTTCAATAACGGCAAGTTGTTGAAGTACTGTATTGTACTTCTTTAGGCTATGTATGGCATACGATCACTGGCAGCAATAGGTAATCCTCAACTTATTCTCACAATTGGGACTGTAACTTCTGTTGCTAAGCAATGCAATCATTGAGTCCTTACATCAGCTGTGGTGGCACAGTGGTTAAAATGCAGCATTGCAGGCTAATTCTGCTGACTGCCAGTAGTTCGATTCTGACCAGCTCAAGATTCATTCAGCCTTCCATGCTTTTGAGGTTAGTAAAATGAACACCCAGATTGTTGGGGGCAATATGCTGACTCTGTAAACCGCTTTGAGAGGGCTGTAAAGCATTATCAAGCAGTATACAAGTCTAAGTGCTATTGCTATTGCTACATGACCACATCTGATTTTACATTTTTTCCCCCATGGTTCTTAAGAGAATCATGTGGTCACTGAGCAAATCACAGAATCATTAAGCAAATTCAGCTTCCCCCATAGATTTTACTTGTTGAAAGCCAGTTGGGAAGGCTGCAAATTGTGATCGCGTGACCCCACGACACTGCAACCATCATAAATTTATACCAGTTGCCATGTACCCTAACTGCAATCATGTGACACTGAGGCCATAGGCACAAGAACTGGTTACTTTCTTTAGCACTGTTTTAACTTTGAATGGTTACTAAACAAATGGTTGTAAGTTGAGAACTAGCTGTCACATAATAGAAGAAAAAAATGGCTTTAGGTTCAAGGCATATAAACTGCATTAAAATAACACAACTTATGGGTGAACATGGATTACCATGTCAGTCTATCCCAGTAAGGTCACATCGATGGCAAAACTGGATTAGGTACTGTATTCATCCCAGGCTGTACTCCAGTTTCTTCAAAGTGAGTAAAACCTCATTCCGTTTCTAAACCTGAGTTCCTAAACCTGAAAGTATTTATCCATAATACATCTACAAGATAAAATTAATTGGCCTTCACCTAGACAAAACAGAAACCCTAGAGTCAAACAAAAGTTCTACCATATCATTCTGTACAAATAACATAATGTAAATAAACATATTCACCATGTTCCCCAATTCCCAAGTGCCAGTATGATCAGACACTATGACTGAAGGTATTAAAAATTGGCCAGAGAACTTTCCTGCTGTTGATAAACAAGGGATAATAATCAATGATGAAAATCACATGAAAATGACTCAATCTGCTTTTTCAGTACTAAAATATATATACTCAATATACTCAAAATAATCTGCTTCTTCATTTCTAAAATCCATTTTCTCAAGAATCTTTGGACCAAGTATTGCTATAAATCTCAAAGTCTTGGTATGGGTTTTAGATTAAAGCAAATCTATGATTATTTATTGCCTAGGTTCACACATCACACTAAGCCACAACATGACTTAGTTTGGCTTTGGCTTATAAAATCCATGAGCCCAGAATTGTGTTTTGTAAATGATGGTTTATTACCTTCCTGGAAAAGATGATTTGCGTCCTAATTTTGTGACCAAGCTAAGATCCTTATGTATTGTTCATCCCTAATCATTGCTCTAAGTAACTGTGTTGTGTTCTATGATTAATTCTTTACTTCTTATTTCTTTTGTAACATTTACTATTACTAAGTTTAATTTTATTAGCATAAAGATTACATCTGACACAAATACATACTTCCTTCCCCCACAAGCTTTCTATACCATTTGAAGGCAGATATTAGCATGTATATATATTGTAATATATATAATATATATAATATTTTAGTTATGCTATTTTTACCATGTTTTAATATTTTTATATTGTTAAAAGGCCTTAACCTTCATTGTTGTTAATAATGTCAGGTTATAATATTTTATTGCCACAATGATAATGAAAAAAGAATAAGTCTCCAAATTGGGTTCCTTTATTATTTAACATTTTGATACTAGATAATTTGAAAATAAAGACTTTATAAAATTTCTCCATTTTTAAGAGGCAAAGTGCATTTAATGGAAGAATCCAAAACATATCCAAACATCTTGAAAGAGAAAACATTAATAATCCAGCAAGTATAATTATTCTGCATAATTAAAGCAGCAGCTATTAAAATATCATATCAAGTCTGATCAGGCCATCTTGATTCATCATTATCTCATTTATTTTCAGCATGTCACAATTCAGACAAATTCAGATATTCAACTGTATCTACGTCTCCAAACTGTTTGATGATGTAGATTTTTCCAGATCATAGAACATCAAACGCTTTCAGACCATGCAACCTTAGTTAAAAAAAAAATCCCACAACTCCTGATTAAGGGGCAAAGCCTTGGTGATTAAAAAATGGGTGTGTTGGAGGAATGGGAGGGAAGTCTTAGTGTCTCGTGGAATCCCATCCAAATTTCACAATACTATAGGATTTTGCAGAATTCTGCTTAAAGAATAAGATAAAGGAAGACCCAGATGGAAAACCAGAAGAGAAGAACTCAGTAGAATAATAATGCCTCAGAACATTTTTTTTAAAGTAAAATGTTAGCACAAATAACTGCAGTGGATGGAAAAGGGTTTACCTCAAGGACAGAAGGAAAGACAGACAGACCTGATGCCTAGTACACTCAGAAGGGATCAAGCACTATAGGTCAGGAGCCCATCATGCCTGGTGAATCTTCTCAATTTCAATGTTATCAAGAAAAAAGGAAGCCAAATTTACAATCTGCAATTACTATCATGTTACACGTGCAATCCCACATTGTAGGTGGCGTAAAAGTACACATAAAAAAAGGACAGAAGCATTTGTAAATTGGACAGTGAATACTTCTTACAGCCGCTGCTTTACATATTTTCATAAGTACAAATATAGCTTTGTAAAAATAGCTATATAGTTTAGTTTGCTTTTGAGAAAATGCAGCAATTTTTGCACATCTTTTGGAGAGGCTGGGCTGTCTCACAGAAACTTTAAGCTCAGCTGCTTCTAAAGCCTCCACACCTCAAATGGCATCTTCTGCCAGTTAGAATGTCAACAGAAGACTAACAATGCAGCAGAAACTTAATTTTTTATGGTCACATTCTCATGAAATGTTTCCCTGAGGAAAATGATCTTTGCCCTCAAGGAGCGAGTTCCCAGGACGCTGATGTAGTTTTAATGAAAGCTACACACAAACTGGCCAGTTGCACTGTCAAAAAAACGGACCTGTTTAGATGAAGGGTAAAAAAGGAAGCATTATCACAGGTTAAAGTTCACAGGAATGCCCCCTTCGCTTCCATTTGGATCCAGGCCCACCAAGAAAAATAGCAAGCAATAGCTGCAAGACTCAAAAGCATTAACACGTATAAATAGACTACTAGAAGCTACCAACAGCAAACAAATCAGTGGGCTTTTGACAAAGGCCAGCTCAAAGGCAGAGTAGTCAGCCCAAACACCATGAGAAAAGGCCCTCAGAGATGAGACATGATTTAAATAACCATGAGGAAAAAAAGAAATAAAATTAAACCAAGGCTTGCTGTTTCTCATTCAGTACCAACAGGAAGAAACTTGCTAAATTTGTTTCCTCTGTTGGGATTTAAAAAAAAAAACTGAGAAAAGAGGTAATTACCTAAGTGAACACCAGACTTTTTTTTTATTGAAAAGTTTTAGAGTACATTTTATCTTTAACAATCCCCCCTCCCCCCACCCCTACCTATCCCTCCCTGCCCCTCCCCCCCATTTCCCCCCCCCCCCGACTTCCCAGAGCTAAGTACAGGGTATAAAAACAAAGAACAATCATAAACATCCATATGCTAACAACAATAAACTCTTAAATCTATCTCTCTAGCTCATATAAGATAACTACAAGCAGTATTAATATTACATATAAAAAGAAAGAAAAAAGAAAAAAGAAAGGAAGACCTATTCAAATGCTAAATGAAACTTTTTAGTCCCATATTTGTTCTGGATATAATCAATCCATTTTTTCCACTCCATAATATAACGTTCTTGCGAATGATCTTTCAAATAAGCCGAGATCTTCGCCATTTCCGCCAGGTCAGAAACCTTTAGAGTCCATTCCTCTATAGTCGGCAGTTCCTCCTTCTTCCAATATTGACCTATTAAAAGTCTTGCTGCCGTAATTAAATTCAGCATCAACTTAGTGTCCACAACAGTAGCACCTGTAATTATGCCCAACAAAAACAACTGCGGACAAAACTTTATCCTTTGCTTGAAGATCTTCTGCATATTCCACCAAATTTTTATCCAAAAAGCCTTAACCTTTTTGCAGGTCCACCATATGTGAAAATATGTTGCATCTTCGCCACCACACCTCCAGCATTTTGGCTGATAGTTCGGATACATACTTGCAAGCTTTTTAGGATCTAAATGCCATCTATAAAACATTTTATAAAAGTTCTCTCTTAAGTTTTGAGCTTGTGTAAATTTTACGTTCCTCACCCAGATCTTTTCCCACGTATCCATTGTAATAACTTCTTGGATATTCTGGGCCCATTTTATCATACAATCTTTAACAAGTTCTGTTTCTGAGTCAATTTCTATCAATGCAAGATATATCCGTTTGATATGTGCTGGACCCTGATTTCTAATTTGCTTTATCAAATTTTCGTCAGTCATTGCAAAACCAATTTTCTGATCTTCTTTCCACCTGGCCCGTAACTGAGTATATTGAAACCAAGTTTGAACAATCTTCTCATCTCGCAAGAGGTTATACGGTTTTAAACACCAGACATTTCTTTCCAAGCTTAAAATCTCCTTATACGTAGTCGTATCATGTTTGAAACCAACATTTATGTTTTCTATTGCGTGTTTTGGAATTGTCCACAATGGCATCTTGTAATCTAACTTATGTCTATACTTCTTCCAAACTCTCAACAATGCCTGTCTTAAAATATGCACTTTGAACACATTATCTACCTTCTTATCATACAACAAATATGCATGCCAGCCAAATAACAAGTCATGGCCCTCAAGATTTAATAATCTCTCTTGTGTCAAATTAATCCAATCACTTATTCCTGATAACGCAGCAGCTTCATAATATAATTTAAGATTAGGCATTTTAAGGCCACCTCTTTCACGAATATCCTGCATAATCTTAAGTTTAACTCGTGGCCTTTTCCCTGCCCAAACAAATTTATTGATACCCCGTTGCCATTTTTCCAAATTAGAATCTTTTTTAAGGACCGGTATCATTTGAAATAAAAATAGAAATTTAGGCAGGACATTCATTTTCACTGCTGCAATTCTTCCCAGCAAAGACAGTTGCAATTTTTCCCAACTCTCCATTTCTTTTTGAATTTTTCCCCATAACTTTTCATAGTTATTTTTATATAACTTTGTATTAGAGGGTGACAAAAACACCCCCAAATATTTAACCCTTTTAACAATCTCAAATCCAGTTAATCCTTCTAAAAGGGCCTTTTGCGATACTGTCATATTTTTGGCCAGAATTTTAGTTTTTTGTGCATTAACTTTAAATCCAGAAACCTTCCCATATTGCATTATTATCTCCATCAGGTCCACAACAGAGTTTTCCGGCTGGGTCACCGTAACAACCAGATCATCTGCGAACGCTCTCAGTCTATAATCCTGATCTCTAATTTGTATACCCTTAATTCTTTCCGAATTCCGTATTTTTACCAATAATATCTCCAATGTTAAAACAAATAATAAAGGTGATAACGGACACCCTTGTCTTGTGCCCTTCTCAATATTACATACTTCAGTCAAACTATTGTTAACTATTATTTGGGAAGTTTGTTTTTGATATAATGCCCTAATTGGTTGCAAAAATTTATCCCCAAAATTCATTTTATCTAAAACTTTCATCAAAAATTGCCAATTCAATTGATCAAAAGCTTTTTCAGCATCTAGAAAAATTAGCGCCGCAGGGATCTGGTTGTTCCTTTCCAAAAACTCCAACACATCAACTATATGCCTCACATTGTTTTTCATTTGCCTACCACTAATAAACCCAGTTTGATCCCCATGAATCACCTGTTGCAGAACCCTCATCAATCTGTTAGCTAACACCTTGGCAAATATCTTATAATCTGTATTTAAAAGTGATATCGGTCTATAGTTTTTTACTTGAGTAGCATCTTGATCTTCCTTCGGAATCAAAGAAATAAAAGCAGTTCTCCAAGACGGAGGCACCTTTCCCCCTCTCTGAATTGTCTGGAACAGTTCCTTTAACGGCTTTATCAACTCCAATTGTAAATTTTTGTAGTAAGCCGCAGTCAAACCATCCGTGCCTGGCGCTTTATCCACCTTCAATTCCTTAATTGCTATAAGAATTTCTTCTTCTGTTATCAATTGATTAATCTCCTCCTTTTGTGCTTGCGTAAGCACCGGGATGCTAGCCTTCTCCAAATATACATCAATGTCTTTTTCATTAATCTTCTCCTTGGCATATAATTTAGAATAAAAATCCACAAAAGCTTCCTTGATAAGATGCTGTTGAAACACAACCTTTCCCTTATATTCAATTTTATCTATATTAGAAGCCCTTTGCTTTTTCCTTAGTCTGTAAGCTAGCCATCTACCTGGCTTATTAGCATTGCAAAAAGTATTATGCCTAGCAAACCGTAAATTGGTTGCCACTTGATCAGCCATCAACTTATCAAATTGTCCTCTTAACAGATTAATAACCTCCTTAGTCTTCACATCCAATGGATTCAAGATTAGGGCCTTTTCTTTTTCCCTAATTTCATTCTCCAGTTCTTTCCTTCTAGCTTCCAAAGTACGTCTGCATTTATTATTCATATATATCAACACCCCTCTCATGTAGGCCTTGCTAGCATCCCAAACCATGTCCATAGAGGTATCCTTATTCATATTAATTTCAAAGAAATCCTTCATCTGCTGTTTACATTCTTCCACATTTCTCTGATTTCTAAACAAATTCTCATTTACGCGCCACGAGCGCCTATCCCTATTGTTCTTATTGATCTCTAACCAAACTGGGCTATGGTCAGAAATAGTTCTTGCACAGATCTTTACCTTCTTAATCCTAGAAAAAAAGTCATTAGTCAGCAAAATAAAATCAATCCTGGAAAAAGATTGATGTCTGTCAGAGAAAAAAGTATAATCCTTTTCGTGTAGATGTGTATCGCGCCAAATATCTCGCAGTTCCAAATCGTCCTTCATTTCAAAAAAAGATTTAGGCAATCTAGCATGACTCGGAACGCGCTTAAAAGAACCAGCCTTGTCCATCTGTACGTCTAAAACACCATTCCAGTCCCCCATAAAAATAAACGATTTATAATCCAATTGGGTAACCTTTGTGTGAAGTAAACTAAAAAAATCAGCTTGTTGTTGATTAGGAGCATACAGTCCAACTAGAAGCGTCTTTTTACCTTCTAACAGCAAATCTATCATGACATATCTTCCTTGCTTATCTACTTCAATTAGTTCCGCTGTTAGAGTACTTTTAACGTAGACAACCACTCCATTTTTCTTGTTCATCGCAGAGGCAACAAATTGCGTGCCCAACCTTGAGTTCGATAAGTACTTTTGGTCCATAACCCTAATATGCGTTTCTTGCAAACAGATAACATCAGTCTTAAATTGTTTTAAATATTGAAAAACTTTCTTTCTCTTCTGTGGTGAATTTATTAATCCATTGACATTCCAGGTTAGAAATTTAGTCGCCATGCTTGGCGTCCCGAAGCTTTTGGAGCACATCTTCAATGGCCCCTGTAATTTCCTTGGGCCGCGCCCCTCCCACAGCTTCACTGTAAGTACGCTTTGGAAGTTCCATAACCTTCTGCTGGTCTTGCTCTTGTACTTGTCTTGCTCGTCTTAAGGCGGCACGCGTCAACCTCTGCTCTCCAACAGCAGTCGATGAAGCTGTAGTTTGATCCCCTCCAGCACCATTCTCCTCTGTCTGTCCACCTTCCGCCTCTTGAGGTTTTCCCTCTCCAAATCCCTTTGCAGCTTCCAGGAGTGATAGAGGGGTAAGTTCCTGTGCAAGGAATGCAAAATCTTTCCTTCTCCTCAAAATCTTTGGAGGAATCTCTTTTAGAACCAGGACTTCTTGCTCAGCAACCACAAATTTAGTATCATAAGCAGCTTGAATAACTTCATCTCTAGTTGCTCTCTTTGTAAAATAGACCACCACATCTCTAGGTAGCTTCCTCTGCCTTGCAATCCATGAATTTACACGAAAGATTTTATCCATGTTTCCCTCTATTTCAGATGCTGGATGGCCCAGTACTGCTTCCAAAGCCTCAGAGATCAGCTGCTTTAAGTCTTCTTTAGGATTCTCTTTTAAGCCCCTGATTCTAATAGCATACTGCATCTGATGGTACTGGACAAGACTCAATTCTCCGTCCATTTTATCCCTTATATTTTCATTCTCTAGTACCTTTACTTCTAATATAGAGTTCTTTTGACTAAGATCCTCCACTTTTTCATCCAAACGTTGCACACATTCAGCCACGCTTTCAATTGTAGACAAAATGTCTACCCTCATTGCACTAAACTTCTCTTCCATCCTCTCCTCCAATTTCTCCAATTTCTCCTCCAGCTTTGCCATCTTATCATCCATCATATCTGACATTACCTGGGATTGCTTTGCAAAGGCATCTTGTAAGTCCTTAAGCGTCAATGCCAGAGGAGGTGCAGGAGGAAGCAGAGCTTGCAACGAAGTCTGTTGCACCGGGGAAGTTCCCGCACTCCGAAGAACTTTAGAGGAAGATTTAGCCGCCATCTTTCCCACTTTCACTTGTTGCGTACTTTCACTTTAAAGCTATAAAATCCATTGAGCTAGGAAGTAAAAATAAAAGTCCACTTCACCTTGGCCTCTTGTACCGCTCTGCCTGCACCTTATTACTCGAAAGTCTTTCCTTCTGGCAGGGGTGGTTGCTAACGCCTGGCTCTGCTCCAAAAATCACGGAGCAGAGACGCTGCACAGCTCGGAGCTAACCCAGGCTTCGGGGGGGCTCAATCCTTCAGCCGCCCAAACCTTCAGCTCAGGCGGCCCCGGAGAGCTCAACCCCTACCTGGGGCCTCACCCCCTCTTCTCCCGAGGAGGGGGCTTCAAATCCACCTAAACAGCTGATCGGCGCTGTTTTAGGTGGATAAACACAGCTGCGGAGCGGACAGCCCGGAGGCGGCTGTCTTCGGCGCCGCGTCGCCACCGGAAGAGAACACCAGACTTTTATACTAAGCACCCTTTAATCCTATATATATTTCCTCATAAGTAAGTCACTTTTAGAGTTCAGTGTGACTTACTCCCAAATGCATTCACAGAACTACATTAATATAAATTAAACTTTTCCACCCTGAGTCTATTTCCAAAGACCATGGCCCACTTCCTTTGTTTCCCTCCAAGATGTTTCAATATCTTGATAATCTCTTATGTGGAAGATATTTTATGTTTTGATTTATTTCTAAAGAGCAAATTCATTTTCCCTTCCTTTTTTAAAATAAAAAAATATTGACCAGGTTTGATTAATGTATTTATGTATTTGATTAATGTATTTATGGTTTATGTACAGATAGTCCTCAACCTACAACCACAATTGAGCCAAAACTTTCTGTTAAGTGAGACAGGTGTTAAGTGAATTTTGCCCCCTTTTACGACTTTTCTTGCTACATCTGTTAAGTGAATCACAGTTGTTAAGTGGACCTGGCTTCCCCAATGACTTTGCTTGCCAGGTGGTCACAAATGGTGATCACATGATCCCAGGACACTGCAACCGTGATAAATATGAATCAGTTGCCAAGCATTTTAATTTTGATCATGTGACCATGGGGAATGCTGCAAAGGTCGTAACTGTGAAAAAGGGTCATAAGTCACTTTTTTCCGTGCCGCTGTAACTTTGAGTGGTCAATAGGTGAACTGCTATAAGTCAAGGACTACCTGTATTTATGTATCATTTTTATTTGATCAGCATCCAGCAATCTCAGATATTGTGGCTGTTTTGTCTCATGCGTCAAGACCCAATCAGTGCAACTGAAATAATAGTTTGGGTTATTTCTTTTTGTTACTTCCGTATATTTGCAGAAGCGAAATTGTATATTGAACCATATTACACCCTTTCCCCGAAATACTTTTCTGTTTGCTTGTTTGGCTAATCTATGGACATTGTTATTTTATTCAACCAACTTTAAAGCAGGGGAGGGGAGAGAGAACAAGGAGATGCCTGCTATTATAATCTCAGGAACCCAAGAAAACTCAAGAGTAAAAGGGGTTTTCTCTCACAAACATTTTTACAAGCATTTGTTCTACACTTCTGCCACTTCTCCCCACATGTTTTTTTTTTTAAAAAAAACAACTGTGGAAAAACCGATTGCTGAAATCTGTTCACAGTCAGTGGAAAGACGGTATGCTAGTAAATGTCTCATTCAGGAGAATATGTTAACCTTTGGTAAAAATGAGAGGAGCATTTCATCATAAAGCTTCACATCCATTATAGTCTATAAGTCCTCCCCCATTTGCCTGATCCTGGCAATAGCCAAGGCAGTGTTCGTAGTAGAGTAGTGTGCAAACAAAAGGTTCCATTACTCCAATTATACACTAAAGATTTCACAGCTATACATGAGATGGATGTGACCCTACCCCCTTAGAGACGGTATATGGTCAAGAGGAATAACTATTGACAGTAAATTACTTTTGGATCATTGGACTGAGAATTTATATGGGAAAGAGGAATAACTATTGCTTGTATATTACTTCTGGCTTAGTAGGACTAAGAGTTTGGGACTCACCTTTTGTAGGTTTGAATTCTTTCACCTAGTTCCCCTCAGAATTGTTGGGGCTATCTTTCGCATCACATTGGCTGGCAATTATGTGTGTTTTCACAATGAGTCTTGCTTAGTCATGTTGCTTTACAGGTTAATCCATTGAAATTGCTACTCCATCCACTCACACACACTCCCAATCCCTTCTCTAGTTCTGTTTTTAGTGAGCCCTGCCAGCACAAAAATAGGCTCCCTCCCGTGCCACCTGAACCAAGCAGCAATCACTCAGCAGCCTAGGTTGCTTCCACTTTCTGCTGAGCTCGGAGGATTAAGGATAACGTCAGACAGTGATACAGGAACTTCAAAAAGGGTGGGGAGGGGGAGAAGGGGGAGAGATGAGAAAGAAGCCATGTTGATCCAAACTAACCTTTAAAATGTGAATTCTGAGTTGCTGGTGTAAACTGAGTCCTGATGATGTCAGCACAAATGAAGGATTACTACAAAAACTGCCTAGAAAAGAGAAAATGAAAAAGATAAGGGTCTATAATTTTTATTTTTATTTTTTGCTAAGTGTATTACGTACATGTCTACCACCTCTTAAGTCACTGGATGACTCGAACCTTGTTGGGTTTTTTTCAGTACACAGGCCATTTTCCTTCAGACTTATAGGGAAATTAAACTGATTTGTTTTAATTTAGTATTGGCAAAGCTCTCGGAATAAAGCCCACAGGAAAATGACACCTGCCTCAGAACCGCACAATGTTTATGATTTGTTTTTCTATTAGCCAAAAAAAAATCAGCTACCGGAGTTCATACTTTGAAATCTACAACAGCAATTTGTAAAGCTTACAGCCATATAAGGATGTAATATACAAGCACTGCAAATATTTAGAGAACAGCTGTTTGGGATAGACCTACAATGTGATGGAAAAGAAAACTTGATAATCTAAGCCAAATAATAATAATAATTGAGAAATATTAGTGCCTAGTACTTGGTGCATCTTTTTTGTACCAGCAGAGTACAAGCAAAACATGCCAAATATTTTTCACTGACATTATAAATTCACAAGTAACTCAGATAATAAGAGGCTTTAGAAATTAAACCCCACACTGCACCTCTGGAATTCAGACGTTTTCGTATCTTCAAGATACATTTTCCAAAAATTTCAGCACTAACTTGAAGGACATAGGCAAAAGATAGCATCACATTCCTGTTCTTATTTATTTTAAAGAAAAACAGCATTTGGTTCATGCATTTTGAACCATTTTATGCCACCCCCTCAAAGTAGCCCCTATATCAATGAATATTTCTGATGCACAGCCTCAGGCTAGGTTCCATTTCTTGATGACATTAACCTAACTAAACTCTGGAGAATATTTTTTTAAAATAAATCAGCCTTCTTTTCAATTCAATTTACTTAGAATTTATAAGTAAAATGATAAAACTGTTGATTCTCTCATCCATAGCATTTACAGATGATGGCAGAAAGTGTAGTAGCCCAATACATTTTAAAAGAGACAACTTGAACATTTTATTGTTTCCAAAACAACAGGAGTTCTACTACCAATGTTCCCTTAAATCAAAGAGATTAAAAAATGGAAATTAAGACCTTATATATGTAACACCAGTCCAATTACACAGTATTAGAGTCCCTCCCTTGAGT
Source organism: Vipera berus (assembly GCF_964194415.1). Taxonomy (NCBI): domain Eukaryota; kingdom Metazoa; phylum Chordata; class Lepidosauria; order Squamata; family Viperidae; genus Vipera; species Vipera berus. The sequence continues at coordinate 145,924,849 of NC_138204.1, forward strand.
CCATAAAGAAAAGCGGCTTCCACTCAACATGTTGCTTCACAGCCTGTACTGTTCAATCAACTGTCAGACTTATCTTTATCTGCTAAGAGAATGCCAGAAAACAAGGGTTTGGCCCATTTCAGCCTGCTTTTAAGAACATGTCCAGGCATACTAGAAATCAAGGTTTTCAAAGAGAGAGAGTTTGTAGGGTTGCTAGCAGCATCGTGGACTGCACAAGTTAGAACAGCACTAGAATTTCAAATGCACACACCACTACTTCAGGCAACAACTTATCAAAGTCAAACACTCTGTTCTCTTAGTCCTTTACACTCTAGACTGCAGCAATTAATGGGGACATATAAAAGAACTTGCTTTCCTTACACATTTTATTGTTCCTTTGGTGCAACCAGATGCAGACTTATCCCCCTTTAACGTCAAGGCAAAACACTGCTGTTGCCTCTTCTGTGAAAAGAAACAATTCCTTGGATTATGTGTGTTTACAAATGTTTACATGCCTTGCAAAGGCTTTTAGTGAACACACCATTTGGGGATTTAATTCTAAGGCTTTCTGGTTTCCTGAAAAACCAATATACAGCCTTTATTTATTTATTTATTTTGCTTTTGAGAGGAGAAATCTGGGCTGGACTAGGGCCTTAACATCTTCAGAGTTCTACACTGTCAACTCAGCTTCAATATTACTTCATAAAGTATTTGCAACTTTTTGTCACTGTTCCTTAGCAACATTTGCTTACTATCCTGAAGCACATCTATTTTCTTGTTATTGTTTACATAATGCTATTTAGCATTTTTGACATCAGACAGATCTGATGTCAAAAATGCTAATCCAGAACAGATTCCTTAACGGTTTATTCTTTATCACTATTGCAGAGTTCCTCTTTCTCACTGCAAAACCACCTGGATTTATCTGCAACTTGCATCAGGACCTCTTGGAGAATACAAAAAAATACCAAAAAAAACCCCTCACAGCAATGAGAGATTTGCAGCTGTTTCAGCCACTCATCTCTATTGACTGGAGTAGCAGAGGCAGTAAGAAAGAGACTGAAGCCAAAAAAAACCCAGGAAAATGAAGGAAAAATGCAAATCAACAGTTGTCTGTAGCTAAATGTTCTTTACTGGACTGTTGAAGGTTACAATGTTTAAATAGCTAATTTAGCTATTGATCATCCATCAATAATAAGAACATATATACCAGGGGTGTCAAACTGCCGACCCATGGGCCGGTTTCATCATACCGGCAATGCAAAAAGACAAAAAGACACAATGCAAAAAGACACATCACGTGACATGGTGAGTTTGACACATGTGATATATACCAAAACCTAAGATCAGAACAGTGAATGTTAGTGTGTGTGTGTGTGTGTGTGTGTGTGTGTGTGCGTGTGTGCATATTATATATTTATATTGCACAGAAATTACAACACAGAGACCTTATCCACAAAAAAGCTAAGTCAGAATCTTCGTAACAATAGCCTTTTACAGCATTAGCTAGGATATGTAGAAGGAAATCAATTATATTTACTGCAGTCTTTTTTACTTACAGTGTGATATTTGAGCAATTAAGGCTCAAAAATATTTTAGCAAACTTTGAAATAAAAAAGGAAAACCAAACAAAAATAATTGTTTCCATGCCTGAAAATGATCTCTGTATTGAATGTACAGATTTGAAGGCTGTAACTTTTCTGTGATATAGGGACGCGGTGGCTCAGTGGGTTAGGACGCTGAGCTTGTCGATCAGAAGGTCGGCAGTTTGGCGGGTCGAATCCCGAGTGCCGCATAACAGAGTGAGCGCCTGTTACTCGTCCCAGCTTCTGCCAACCTAGCAGTTCGAAAGCACGTAAAAATGCAAGTAGAAAAATAGGGACCACTACGGTGGGAAGGTAACAGCGTTCCGTGCGCCTTTGGCGTCTAGTCATACCGGCCACATGACCACGGAGACATCCTCGGACAAGTGCTGGCTCTTCGGCTTTGAAACGGAGATGAGCATTGGCCCCTAGAGTTGGAAACGACTAGCACACATGTGCGGGGGAACCTTTACCTTTAACCTTTCTGTGATAGCTGACCCAACTTTGAAATATTTCAGATAATTCTAGAAAGAAAGTAGCCAAATTACAGATAAAGGAACACAACAGGTAGGATGAAGGCAAACCATAACAGTGGTATCACAAGTCTAATTCTTACAGATAGCTTTAAAAACACTGCACCCCAACTGTGGACGAACTGGGGGGATGCCACAGGGTACCGGTATGTAATGAGAGCCCCTGCCACATTCATGGCTTTCAGGCCCCAGTTTGACCATCAATTGGTTGTGCAAATGCCAAGATTTGGAACATAATGGGCATCCAAGGGTCGAACAGTCTGGCTATTCTTGCTAAGCCACAGTGGAAACTAAAGAAGCTGTAATGCCCTGATGAAGGAAAAGCTGCAATTCATTGATGTCAGAATTCTCTTCGGGCATTTGCTCCTTGCACCTGCTAACTAGGAGGAAGGGAGGGAATCTTTCTTCCTACCCCTGGCTTAGGAGCCTGGCAAACAAGGGGAGGAAGGTTGACTCTGACCTTCGTAGCCAAAGAGGCTTTTCTCCACAATTAAAGCAACATGGTAGGAGCTTATTTACACACTAAGTTAAGGCATTTTTCCTCACTAATTGACAGGGGAGGAATTAAAGTGTTCAGGCACAGAACAGCAAGTGTTAACCAATGCTCACTTTTCTCTGTTTTTATGATCTTTAATCATCTTCAAGTTCTTTCTTTTTTTTGCCTTATCTTTTCAACCAGAAATCTTTCTGTGGAAAATCTTTCCAGGGATCTCCAAAGAGAAAGCAAGGGCTGCTTCTAAAGTTTTCCCTTTTCCACAAACTATTCTAACGTTGATTTTCTTCAGACTCCCCCATCAAAAGCCTCTTTAAGCTCATTAACAATGCATAAACCTCACCACTCCCCCCCAAAATAAAACCTCTCCAACCCAGGAACTACAAATAGCATCCAAATACAAATCAAGTGACCAATGGCTGACCGCAAAGATATTCAAGTGGCAATAGTCAGTGATCCAATTTTTGACTCACTCCAAAAACAAATATGGAACTGTCTGGAATAAAGGAGAAAGTCAAACTTCCATTAAGTCAAAAGGAGAGCCAGCAAATGAAGTGAAGCTGTGAAAAACAGAGGCTTTCAGTTATGAAGTTCAGCATCCTTCACGGCATTTTCATCCTCTTTTTGTGTCTTTTTTGTGTATTGTGTATTTTGGCATTAAATAAGTAGAATACAGCCTTTTAGTTGACACTTGAATTTCCACTCCACTTCTACTATTGCTTTGCTTCCCTCACACCAATTTAGTAATTTATTGCAATAAGCAAGACAAACACATCATGGAATCAAAAGCGTTGGTAGACTTAACCACTTGGCGAGACCAAGGAAGAGAGCCTTTTCTGCCATGGGACTCACCCTTTGGAACATCATCCCCTCCAAGGTGAAGTTGGTCCCAAGCCTATTGGCTCTCCAGATGGCCCTCAGAAGTTAGTTTTGCCATCACCCATAAAAAGGCTGGTATAGGTTTGATTGCAATCTTCCCTGTCTTTTTAGTTATTATGGTTTTTATTTTTTTAACTGGATAAATTATACTGGTTGTTTTTGTTTTAATTGAACATACTGCCCAGAGTTACAAGAGGCTATATAAATTCAATAAACAAACAAACCTGAGGGAGGCTTTATCTCTAACTTCTAATGTAAACAAGGTAAACAATATCTTTCAAGTTCCAAATAGAAAATACTTGGGGATGAAAAGCAAGGAACAACAGCATCAATAACCACCATTTGTTGATATTTCAGATACATCTTAGTTAAATGGATGTGTCTGAAACAAAATTGGCTTGTTTAAATGAGTAGGAACTCATTAAGAAGAAATTAATAAACCTCGTCATGTTTTAAAATCAAGCCCATCCCCAATTAACATTTGCTTTAAGAAAAAAAAAGCCTAATCTAGGATTATGGCTTTTTAAAAACCTCCCTAACACATCTACCTTTCAGTGACACTGATGTTGACTTTTTTGAAAAAAAAAGAAAAAGAAAAAGCAAATTAAACTGGGGGAATATTTTATTCTCTGTATTTTTCCCTTTTAATAGGAGCTGAGGAAAACCCCCGTGAGATTTTTAAAATAACCAAAGAATTTCACAATATAAACCCTGCTGATCAATAAGAAAGTCATCGTCTCACTACCCCCTCATTTTCCCCCCCCCCACACACACACAAACACACAAGACCAATGAATTCTACTTGAAAGCAGCATTTGCAATCCTGGCTGCTCTTACTGACAGGATTAAGGGACAAAGCTGGGAGACAGCTGCCACACAGTCATTTATTACAGAGCGCCACTCCTCTCAAGTCAAGAGCGAAACAGACCCTCTTATTTTCAGCTGTTTCATCTGTGGGGGTTTCTTTGCTTGGAGGCTTTACTGACTAGGCATCTCCTAAACAAATGCCTCTCCAACTTGTTTCCCTCACCCTCTTATCATCCACATCATTTTGTCTTCAGCTCCCTGACATCACAATTTCAACATACACAGTGATCAACTGATCCAGTCTGCTGTCTCTTTATTGCAGACTCCTCCCACCTCTGAAGATGAGTTTGACTGGGAAAAGAGTTTAAGATGCCAGCAACATATGCACAGCATTATTTGTTTTTAACTACCCGAGTAATTATCAGGATGCCTTCTATTTCTTGTTAACCAGTCTAACTTTCTAAGTCTCAAAATTTCAACTCATTGAGATGGGTAATTGCCATTCATCCTGTCCCCCTTCCCAATAGTATGAAAAAGAGTCAAACCAATCGCCCATCATACATTTCATATACACAGTTGCATCGTTGGCCGCAACCTAACCACATATATCAATACAAAATGCAATAAAAGTCAGTAACTTAAATGAGGCTCATTCCTACATCCACAAAATTACTGTATCCTTTCTTAATATTAATTTAGCGAGAAATACTTGGAACCAGTACTTGGAACTTAGGCCTTATGCTTCAAAGCCAGAGACAATCCCACACTGAATTGGAGAGCTGGATTAGCATGCTTGTGAGATCTTCATGGTTGCACAGGACTTCTCAGGATTTTAGAAAGCTAGCACAACTCTAGGGATGATTAACCTGAGCAAATTAGGAAAGTGAGATTGCCTGAAGGCTGAGCACAGATCACTCATGCTACACAGTGTACAGAAGGCACAGTTCCAGCCTTTCTTTACTGTTTGAAGCTGGAGATCCTGGGTTCAGTCTTCTCACTAATTCTATGGCTCTCCTGTTACAGTGGTACCTTGGTACTCATTGTTAATTGATTCTGGGAGGCATGATCAGTATCGAAAACGATGAGTACCAAACATTTTTTCCTGATAAGGAATAATGTAGTGAGTGACAAGGTAGCTGACACTGACAAGTTCTAGCTTGTGGGTACCAAACAAACAATGAGAACAAATAATGCTCTGAGTACTAAATTCAATGAGTTTCATAGCAGTTGAGTAAGTACCAAGGTACACCCATAGGAAGGTGATCTGCATGGGAGGAAGCATCCTCAGAAAGGGACGACTCTCTCCACAGGAGAGAGCTAAGTTCGGACTTCTACTTTGAAACAGACATAAACAAAGCTGGCACTTTTATGGTACCTGCACCTAATACAATGCATGCTGGACACCACAGGAATGTAACATATTGTTTCCCTATCGCAGGGGTGTCAAACTCAATTTCATTGAGGGCCGCATCAGCACTGCGGTTGCCCTCAGGGGGCCGGGTGGGTGTGACCTGGGTGGGCGTGGCCTACTGGGTGGGCGTGGCTAGAGTGTGTATGGCCTACTGGGTGGGTGTGGTCAGCTCTACATCGTTGGCATCAAGGGTGCCTATGGGGGCCTGGGCAGGAGTGGGACAGATCTGAGGGTCTCTGGCAGAAGGAGGGTCTCTGGGCCAGGGCCAAGGCAGTGGGGGCCGTTCCCTCACTGTTTCCAGGATGGCTTCGCGGGCCGCATGAAACCACTTCGCGGGCCGGATCTGGCCCCCGGGCCTTGTGTTTTACATGTCTGCCCTATCGTGACTGTTCAATTTAGTTAATCTACTTCTACAATCTCAGTGTGTCTAACAAGGTGTACTCCAGCCTTCCACAACCTGCTACCCCAGTTGGGTCAGTAATTCCCATCATATCTGGGACTTTGAGAAGTCTAGTAACTTTCTTCTACTATAAGCAATTTTGGCAAGCCACAGACTATTCTTTCAATTCTCTTCTTTTTTTACAGTTCAACATTAAATGGGTAATTCCTAATGATATGAACTCTTGTGTCATCTTTCTCTCAGAGATACAGGCTTTACAGCATGTAAAGTATTTCCTAGAAATATCCTCAGTTCATTCAAACACAAGTCCCAGTGCATTGTTTTCTGAGAGTGCTATTAATAATTAAATCATTATTTGTAGAAAAACTTTTTAAAACTGGCTTTTCAGTAAGACTCACCCAGGGATAATTTTTACAAAAATTAGAATTAGAAAATTCAATTCAGGCTTCTTTCGTTACAGCTTGTCTTTTTCTATCTGAAGCCAAAAGGGGGCCAAACCCAAACAGAATATGTAGACTCAAGAGGTGGTAAAAATGTTTGTGGGCTAAGCACTTTTGAGCATTTTTAAACATTTTTTTGCAGGGGGGGGGGCTGACTGGCTTTACAAGGTGTTAACCAGGAGAAGATGTGGGAGAAAGATGAAGCTATCATCTCCAAGTGCTCACTATGACATCATGAAGTAGTTGGTGAATCTTAATCACTGCAAACAGGTGGCACAACATACCAGCTGAGTATTAAACTGAAGCCAGCAGTCTCATTTCATAGGATCAATGTCTAAATTAAGAAACAAGAAACGAGGAAGCCCACTGCTCCAGTGTATGATTTGTACTCCAGAACAGATCCATATTTGTGATAGAAGGCAAAGTCCTATACTACTTACTTGGAAACACTTTACTTTTTCACTCAAGGACCTCTGAATATAAATAAAGGGAGGGAGGGAGGGGGGGAACGGAGAACACAGAAAACAAAATCCTCCTTTGGATGGTCTTCTGGAATTCGTAGCCTCAGCACTACATTTTTAGGTAGCTAAGCAAATAATGTTGCTCAAATGATTTCCAGACTATATTCCTCAAATGAGGCAGATCCAAGAGCTAGCAATGGGAAATAAAACCAACAAAGGCAATATCTTTGTTAGGTCAACTGTATTTGTACAAAATTGCTGCAAGCTTCGAGTTTCAAGTTTGTAGAAATGTTGTAGTATTTCAATTGGCTTGACAGAGCTATTTAAGGACCGTTCTTCTCCTTTATCATTGCCTTTACTGTATAGGTAGTCCTCGATTTACGACCCCAAATGAGCCCAAAATTTATGTTGCTAAGTGAGAAATTTGTTAAGTGAGGTTTGCCCCATTTTACAACTTTTCTTGCCACATTTGTTAAGTGAATCACTGCACGTGACATTGTTAGCAACATTGTTAAGTGAATCTGGCTTTCCCATTGATTTTGTTTGTCAGAAGATCACAAAAGTTGATCACATGGACACTGAAACCGTCATATATATGAGCCAGTTGTCAAGCATCCAAATATAAATCACATGACCGTGGGGATGCAGCAATGGTCGTAAGTGTGAAAAAGGGTCATAAGTCACTTTTTTCAGAGCTACTGTAACTTCAAATGGTCACTAAATGAACTGTTATAAATTGAGGACTACTTGTATTGCCAAAAAAAAAAATCAGAGGCATCTGACAATATCTGAAGCAATAAGTTGCAACTCGTGAAAACTGATGCCTCTTAATAGGATGGGTTAGTCAGAAAATGTGCTGCCAGATGCCCTCTGATTTGTTTGTCACCACGAAGTAACACAGCTGTTCTCCCACAAAGAGATCCTGGTCACATTCCTTATGTCAAATTGGAACAATTCTGCAGATCTTCCCTGAGTTGTAGTGATCCTGATCTGAAAGAAATTTATTAAATTTCCTTTCTTGAGGAGCAAAAAGGCTGTAAAATAGCGGTAGGGCAGTTCAGAAGAATGTGGCTAGATTCTGGGGATTACCACACTTGGAAGACGTCAAGCACTTTTATCCTGGCTATATTTCATACCTTCCTGAACTCAGGGGAATGATTAGTTCATAATAACCCATTCCCCGGGGTGCCTAATTGCTTAACTGGCTTATTGAAACAAAAAAACGGCCGTGCCAGCCTGAGTCACATAAGATTAAGATAACTTTTTCATTTACAAACGTACCCACTAACATAACAAAAACAACACACACACACACACACACACACACACAACACCACCACCACCACCACCCGTGAGACCTACTACGTTTTGAGAATGTACTTGCCGCTTAATTGGTAACAAATGTGCTGGAATTTCCCATCCTCCCCTTCGCATAAAGCACTAGCAGAACGGATGAGAAGGAAGAAGAGGAAAAAAACAGAGGGAGAGATAGAGAAAAAAAACCTGAAGAAAGGATGCAACAAATAGAGATCAGATGTCTCTCACATAGTGGTTCCACGAAGTTGTCAAAACTGCATTAATCATTAGAAAGACTATACTAAACGGGAAAGTCAGATACAAAATTAAACGAACGCGGAGAGGGTTGGACTGAGGAGGGAACAGTATCTTTTTTTATTACCAATCCTTTAAAAAGAAACAAAAATCAATCCATGAACTACAGAACAGAATGCTATATGTGTAGTTTCTATGCAAAGCATCTACATTAATGGTTTGAGGGTGCAACAGATTCTTGGTGTCCCTGACACTATCACACTACTACTGAGTCAGCATAAATTGAGATCAGGCACGGCTCTGTCCATTTTGAATCCATGAATGCAGGAGAATTCTAGTTGGTTGTTGCTTAAGTTTGCATCCAGCAGTACAAGGGAGTCCCCCAGCAGCTCAGGTCTTGTCTGTTTTTATCTTTTGCTGACCACTCAGCAGTCTTTGGATTTCCTGCTAGCTCTCCTAAAGGAGGTGGTTGGTTCAACTTATGTAAATATTGTTCATATTGAGAGCTTTGGAGTTTTGCCCAAGCAGTGTTATTGTACAGACCTCTCTAATGCGACCGCACATCGTCTCACAAAAGGGAAGGGCCTGGTGCCATTGGACTTAATTGACTTACACCTTTAAGCTCTAATTTTTTTCTGAGTACTGTTTTTTGCTACAAAACGAAAAGGGCGTGTGTGTGGCTCCTGACCCTTTCAACCAGACTCATAAACACATGTTAAATTCTTTCAGACCAGGCAACCTTAAAATTAACTGCCACCTATCTATGAATTGTTCATAAGCAGATGTCAATAGCACAATGCTTTGGGTCCAAAACTTAATCAGAATTCTTGTATAAGTCTTATAAACAGGTCAAGATACTAGCAATTTATTCAATTCAGTGGAGTAGCTAGTGTCATTTGGGAGGCTCTGGTGACTTTCAGAGATGCTGATAACCGGGGATCCTGTTTGTGAAGCTGGATCTATGGATGGGGAGGAGGGGGCCTGCTATATACTCTGTCTGCTGTGTGGCTGCTTCCTTAGCTGGGCTCTCTGAACTTGTGGCTACATTGGTGGTTGTATACTGGGACACCTCCACCTGCCTTTTTGGGGCGTGAAATCATAGATGGCCTGGGGGTTCATGGCTACCATGACCCTGATCCAATTCACTGAGGATCCAGCACATGGAAGTGTGATTTGTTTTTGTTTTTTCCTTGGGACAATAGCAGCATGATCTGGATATTAGGGATGTTTGTATCAGTCGCTTGTCAAGGTCTAATCACTCTTTGATTGCCCTGGAGTTCTGCATGGCTGTTCCTTGCTACAGGGAGACAGGACCTGTTCAATTGGGTCTGCTCCAGGCATTGACGGACTCTGTCAGGCTTCAGAGAAAACCTGTCTGATGCAACTGACACATTAGTCACCACTTGGAATTAGAGAATAACAATGGTCTCGGAGATCCCATTGGTTTTCATAGGAACTCTAGGAAATGAAACAAGAGAAGATACACCTCTCAAGCAGGCATGTCAAACTGCCGGCCCACGGGCCGGATGTATCACGACGAAACCGCGCCCTCCCCATTGCTGGAATGGGGGAAAAAGTCGTGATACGTTGCAGGTTTGACATGCCTGCTCTAAAGTGTCACAGAGGAGGGTGAAGAGCAAATCGAACACGTCTGGTCTACGCAAAAGCCTTTCTGAAAGACTGCTTCATGGCAATAAGACAGGCAAAATGGAGGTGTTTTTCCATTCTTATTAAGTCTACAGGGTGCCAGCAGGTGGCCCTGTTTAAGATAATCCAGACTCTCTGGGCATGGAATATATGAAGTGTCACTGTGAGGACTATTTGTCTAATAAAGTTCCTCAGTTTCGCTCTTACTTGGAGACTAGCCCTATACAAGTCCTATGGAGTTGGCTGAAGTATGCTATGGCTTCTTTGCCTGGAAGAAATTTAAGCTTGATGGTGCTAAGGAAATGAATATGTTATTGAGGCTATGATTGGACCACCTGCTGGGTAAATCCATCTCTTGCTAGCTGGTCAGAGGCCCCAAGAGACAACATGTCATTAGGTCCAAGCAGTAGTGAATTCATCCTTGATAGAGGAAGTAGTCTTACCTGCACTAAGAAAGTGGTGGTTTATCCTCTCCTCAAGCAGCCCTCACTGGACTCAACAGTACTAGACATATTTCATCTTTTCTTTATTTTAGATACTTACCCCACCTTTTCTTCATACACATCTCAAGGTGGCTAACATACCAATATTCCTTCCTCCTTATTTTCCCCACAACAACCCTGTGAGGTGAGTTAGGCTGGTCCAAAGTCATCCAGTAAGTCTTTAATGCCTAAGGTGGGACTAGAACTCACAGTCTCCTGGTTCCCAGGCAGCATCTTATCTACTACACCAAATTGCCTCTTTTGGTTTCAACTTTCCCTTTTTTGGGGGTGGGGGAAAAGACGTTATTGAGAAGGGAGTCATGCTGGGAGAAAGCTAATAATTTGGACCCCTTTTGGTTGCATTTCATTCCTGAGTATAGTATCAAGACAGCATTGGTTGCACTTGTGTGGATACCTCTGGTTGGACCAGAATGTAGGTGGTGAATCCATCCTGCTCTAAAAGACCTGGCAACATACTTTACTCCATCAGGAAGTTTGAGTTAACTATGGCCTTAAAATACCAAGGCACGTAAAAACAACAAAACAACAGCCAGTGATTTCACAAAGCCATGGAGGCACAAAATATCTTTTAATGGACTTGTAGCAAGAAACAATGAAATATCAATGGAGTTTAACAAAGCGATATAAAGGTTTTGTTTTAACAACTGCACACATTATTTCAGAAACATAATTTGTTCCAAAACTAGTCAGCAATTCAAACTATAGCAGTACTGTACTAAATCTTTATTATAATAATAATCACATGTTCAAAGCATGATCTGAAATAATGCATCCAACCAGCATGCAAACTGATTACTCTGACTGAACTAATGTAATCAAGGCCATAATTGAAATTCTATTTATTTATTAAATTTATATGTCATCCATCTCACTGCCAGGCGACTGAAAAATCATCAAATGGTTCAAAGTGCAGATTGTGCAAAGAGGTAGGGGAAAAAAGTAGATCACACACTCAGCTCGTGCAAAAGGTTTACACAAACTGATTATAAACAATGACATCACACAGTTGCTACATTGCAGATTCACTTCAACATCTGTAAAAATTATCACGTGCCAGCAATGGAAAATTGGTGGGAACATAGAATCGAAAAAATAGTAGAAAATGAACAAGTTTAAAATACTTTGGGTTTCCTAATACAGACAGAACAACTCTTGGCTCATAATGCACCAGATACAACTGTGGATGAAAAGAAGAAGAAAATGTGAGCATGGATATGGCAATACCCAGGTTAATAAAATAGAGCACAAAGAATCAAGATCTGAAGATCACAAAGTATCAAGATCTGAAAACTGAAACTGAAAGATTATGGGCCATGGTGGTCCCAGTGATTATTGACACAGATAACAAAAAAGCTTGGATGGCACTGAGAAAATCTGCTCATTGAGTTAGTTGTAAAAGGCCACACTGCTTAGATTGGCACATACAGTATGCCAATACATTACAACATCCTAGGAGGTTCTTGGGAAGAACTGGATGTGTATGAAGACCAACACCAGCTAAAGAAATGGCAGCTGTGACTTCACATTGTTGTGACACAACAGAAATGGGAATAGGTAGCAGTGCAATCCCAAAACACCCAAAGTGCTACTTGACCACCATTGGCGTTAACAAAATCACCATCATTCAATTGCAAAAGGAAATAAGAATAGCTTCCATCCTGCAACAATACTGTTAACATCATCAAACAACATCTGTCTATCTGAGGTCCTTGAGAAGGCCTGGATAGGTGGACAAAAATGCCAAATCCAGTCTAAACATCTGGCTAACTGTGAAACTCACAAAAACAACAATTAAAGTTGCAAATCCACGGCAAATTCTCTGACCAAACGCTGCTAGAATATGTGTAGAGGTTTTTCAAAGCTTTGCTGTACAGGAAAAAAAGGGGAACAAGAAAGTGCAAGCTCATTTGTCCTGAATCTTATGATGTTCTTCCTCTATCCTTCCCCCATCTTTATCCTCCTCCCTAAAGTTAAATTCGTTTTTCCTCCTCCTTTGTTAAGAATAAGAAAAAAAGCTACTATTCAAAATATAAATTGCATTTCACCAAATACTCAAACCTGTTGCCTAGGTTACAAGCGTGGTCATTACAGAGCGTTACTCAAGATTGTAATTTTACATTTAATTATCCAGAGAATCTATATTAATTATCCAGAAAAAGCAAACCGTTTAGCATCAGAAGAGGTCACTCTGCTTTATATGTTAATATTTTAAAATATTCATTATATATTTTTTATGCTGTGTTTATCGTTCCACGTTGGAATTCTCACGTGTGGGACTATGCGTTCCGGCATGGAATCCAACGATGCAAGCCAAGTCACAAAATAACTTACTCTGAAATCTTCTACTTGGTGTAGAATTAGGAGGCCTAATACATCTCCAAATTCATCTTATAACTTTGGGGAAAAAACAACAACACAATTCCTCATTCCTCATTCAAAGTTCTGAAAAATGGGGGCAGCACTTTCAGTATCTTTTGAGGACTTGGAACTTAAGAAGGATAATACCCCATAAATAATCAATAATTGCTTTTAATTTAGAGGAACGATTCTAGAGAGCAAAAAAAAAGGAGGCCTCCTGCCTGGCTGCTATGGCTAGTTAGCAGAATATTTTTTCCAATAACATCGCTCAGAGTAGTGTAGTCTTCCTGGGCACAGCCCATTGTAGTGATTGCAGCAACATCTTGCCTTATCTGAAATTCCTTCTGACGTATGGACTTTGATAACGCAGACAGGATTCTCCATCATAAATCCCTGTCCACATGGGTGCTTGATTCTTGCACCTCCTGGCTCCTTCAGAGATCCAGATTGAATCCTGGAAGTGACCAATACCTCACTTGGATTAATGCCAACAGTCCTGGTTCATTCCCCTGCTTTAAAAAGCCCTCTTTTGATTGTCACATATATCCCCCATGTTTATTATTTTTACAAATAACTCAAGGTGGCGAACATATCCCACATATCATCCTTCTCCTATTTCCCCGCACAACAACCCTGTGAGGTGGGCAGGGCTGAGTGCAGAGTGACTGATCCAAAGTCACCCAGCTGACTTTTGTGGCTATGGCAGGATTGAACTCGCAGTCTCTCCCGCTTTCTAGCCTGGTGCCTTAACCACTAGACCAAAGTGGTTCTCTACACACTTTGTTTAGGGAAAATCACCAAGATTGTAGCCAGCATATGACTTCTGGACATTCTAGAGCAAGTGAATCGTTGTCACCCTTCTCAATCAGGATTCAGATGTGGGCATGCAGAATTTGTTTTGACCTGAATAGACTAGTGCAGGGGTAGGCAATCTTGGCATTTTTATGACTCGTAGACTTCAACTCCCAGAATTCCTGAGCCAGCCATGCTGAGGGGAAATGGAGAGGTTTCCATGCTGAGCCATGCTGGCTCAGGAATTCTGGGAGTTGAAGTCCACGAGTCATAAAGGAGCCAAGGTTGCCTACCACTAGACTAGTGCATTCTTCCTAGCATTTTCGCACATCACAGAGATTATGATTCTGTTGAGCATGTTACCCTTCTAGACCACCTGCAAGCTTTGGGAATTGAAAGCACTATTCTACTTCTTCCTCGGTAGGTGGTTCCAATTAGGGTGGGGAGAAGAATTAAGCCAAGAGGTTGCTTACTTGGGAGGTGCTGCAGGGTTCATTCCCTGCTCTTTAATATTCTCCTGAAAGTAGAAGGAGCAATACTATGCCCTCTGTCAGTTCAGGGTAAGGTATTACCTCCTGGAAAGCACAGCTATCTGGAGGTTTTCAGGATCCAACTGATACAAAACAGGATAATGTTGAACTCAAGCAAACGGAGATTCTGCTTGCTCATTAAAGTTCCTCAGTGTCTCTAGTAACTGTCTCTTGACAAAAGTCAACAACTTTGGGTCCTTCCGGACTCATGGCTACTGTTAGATTGGTAGAAACAGGCCATGGCCAGGAGGACTGCTACCCAGAATCAGCTGGTACACTGGTTGCAGCCCTACCTGAAACGGAACATTTAGCCTATCGCAATGAAAAAGCTATCTCTGAAAATTATTTGGAAGCTTCAATTGGTCTAGAACAGCCATGTCAAACTTGCGACATCACATGGGGTAGGCGTGGCTTCTTTGTGACACGTCCGGCCCGTTTGACACCCCTGATCTAGAATGCCAAATTTTGGCTACTAATGAGTACCCACTGACATGAATATATTCGACCTGTGCTTTAGGCCCTGAACTCTATCCCTACAGTATTAACTTCTGAGTACAATCCAAAGTGCTGCTTTTGAGTTTTAAAGTGCTATTTGGCTTGGCACTGAAGTATTTTGCAAGACTGGGTTTTTTTTTCTTCCCATCCTGTTTCAACACACCTGGGCCAGGTGTGCTTGAAGAATTTGCTAGTGTCCCTCAACTTTGGCAAGGTGGAGGTTCTTAAGTGCTATATCTCAGTTTTCCCACTAGTCTTGTAAAATACCTCTTCCTCAAAATATAATCAACTCTCACTTTACTTAATATTTCTAAAGTTGCTTCAAAAAGAGATATTTAGAAGATCTGAATTGAGATTGCTACTAAGATTTGTTTTTTTCATTTATTTTAATGCTTTTTGTGCTGTTTGCTATATGTGGGGGGAGGGGTTTGAGTTTCCATTTTTATTACATTAGATTCTGGATATATTAGACAATTTTTAAGCAGGAAACCATCATTTAATTGTGTCAAGTAACATATCTGATAAATGCATTTACTTCAATTAATTCATTTTCAAAATGTATGGCTTTACAGCTAGTTCACCTTGCTGCACCACCCTCTTTGTAGTATAGTAGCCTACTATAATATGACGTCCTTCAGCTGTATCAAGTTACATAACCCACCATTTATGGACAACATGGATGGAGATAATACAAGCAGTTGCCTATGAGATGTGAGGAACAGCAGATTGGGGAAGGCTACAATGCAGAACCACTATTTTTAAGGGGGAGGGAATATCAAAGAAAATTGGCTAATGTATGCTTAACTGCCCAGAATCAATCAAACAGGTTACTGCAACTTCTCCACTAGATAAAATCGATGATGACTCTTTCCTTAGTGCTAATGGACACTATCAACTAAGCAATGAAGAAAGGTTTGCCCAACAATTTAACAAATCAATGTATTGCTATTTATGAATGTCAGATTTACTTTATTTAGAAGCTTTATACCAGGTAGTCCTCAACTTTCTACCACAAATTTCTGTTGCTAAGTGAGATGTTTCTTTTTGCCCCATTTTATGACCTTTCTTTCCACAGTTGTTAAGCGAATCACTGCAGCTGTTAAGATAGTCACACAATTATTAAGTGAATCTGGCTTTCCCATTAACTTTGCTTGTCAGAAGGTGAACACATGACCCTGGGACACTGCAACCATCATAAATATGAGTCAGTTTCTGATTTTGATCATATGACTAGGGAGATGCTACAATGGTCATAAGTGTGAAAAATAATTCACTTTTTTCAGTGCCATTGTAAATTTGAATGGTCACTTAAATGAACTGTTGTAAGTCGAGGACTATCTGTATACAAATCCTTGTTTACTACTGGAAAAAAACTTGTCCCTTCAACAACACGCACACAAGTGCGTGCAAACACACACACACACACACACACACACTCCTAATATTTACTGAAAATATGCATCTACAAATCCCTATGTATCCTGGAACTTTGGGATTCTGTGGGAATTTAGCATTGCAATTGTCAGAACTCTGTAGTGAAGTGTGACGTGCAACCTATACATCTGGTTAAAAAGCTAATGGTGTCACAAGGGCTTTCCCATTGCCTTAGTTTTACACTGCACAGAGGCAATTCGATGCAGCATTTTAGCAACTCCAATCACCCCACATAAAATGGAGATCACTTGCTCTTTAAGAACACAGACTTCATCCCCACAGGAATACATTTGCCAAGTTGTAACAGCACAAGCCAGTTATGAATGTAGCTTGGAAGCTACTGTATTGACTAAACTGAACAAATATTGTTTAAAGACACACACAGACACAGACACAAAAACCAGTCAACCTTTCACAGGTTATCTGTAATTTCAGCATCCCCAGGTTTGTCAAACTCCCATTTCAGTCCTGGTGCCTTCCTGAAGTACGCTTCACTTAACAGTTATGGATAAATCTGAAGGGAGGGGTGGGGGTATGGAATTGATTGCTCCTAAAGATCTTGTTTCCATGTAGCAAACTCTTAAAATTTTCTCCAAGAAACGACTCAGAGCTTCTAGGTGTGCCACATTCCTTTTTGTAAGCATTCCTGCTGTGCATAAGGGAATGTAAATATTGCTGCAGTAGGCTCCGTGCATAGATATGACTATTTTATAAAGATACTGTCTGTCAAACAAACAAGGGGTAAGAGCAATCTAAGAATTACATCCTGGGCAGATTTCACAATGGAAAAGCAGATGGATAGTGATTGATGCACAAATCCTTTGCACCATATGCAGCTAAAGGAGGTGCTGAGTTCTGAGATTGTAGACAGTCCACTTCGGGGAAGTGGACTTCTACTCCCTTCTATGGAGGAGAAGGACCATACATTAGGAAACAATGCTTTAGCTCAATTGTCCCCTTGTAAATTGAAAATTAACACAGCAGAATTTTTTTCCCATACGGGAAGGCCTTAAAAGTTAAAATGACAAACCCATCCACTTGTGTTGTGTGAAATTTGGAGCCTCAAGGGACCTTCTCAGTTATTTCCAAGTTTCTTTTCGACACTCATCTGGCAAACTCTGACGCATGGACAACATGGGAAAAGACAATCCCAGAAACTCATCTTTACAGCAGAATAAAACAGCCAGAAACTGAGGTCTCTCTCTCTTCTTCCTGGGCTAGGGCTTTTCAGACATTTATTTATTTATTTTATTTTTATTACATTTATATCCCGCCCTTCTCCGAAGACTCAGGGCGGCTTACAAGCTTAGCAGTAGCCTTCATTCTATGTATATGCCTGCTTATTAGGGCTTTCACACACACACCCCAAGCGGCATTATTACAAAGTCAGCTTAATTGCCCCCAACAATCTGGGTCCTCATTTTACCTACCTCGGAAGGATGGAAGGCTGAGTCAACCTTGAGCCTGGTGGGATGCGAACCTGCACTAATTGCAGGCAGCTGGTGTTACTTAAGGAGGCATCAGCCCACTGCTCCACCAAGGCTCTTCCCATGCTCCTTGACATCCCTCGAGGAGCATGGGAAGAAACTACACTACAGCTACCATGCCATGACACGTTTATTGGAAGTTTACTGGGAAACTATTTCTGAGAACCCAGTGATCTTGCAGTACTGTAAAAGCTAGTGCCTTATCCCGAGTCTGATGCAACTATTTTCCATGGCTCCACCACAATACCTTGGCATCTAATGGTCTGGAAAAGAGGGTTCTAAACAAATACCAAATCACTGACTGTTTAAAAGCTGTCATTTATGAGTCAGTGTGGCTTTTCAGAGGTTCCATCCCAGAGATAAGCAGGTGTGACATTCTCTGGTCAAAGTTGGGCTCAGGGAACAGATGGGATTGTTAGTGTTTTACCATCTCCCTGCTGCACCCTTCCTAAACTGCCAGATCCTCTTGCTGGGCTGAAAGTTGAGATCCTAAGCTTATGGTTCTTGGGGACTTCAATCTTCCACCTGGCAACATCGAGTTTTGGGTAGCTCAGGGGCAATCTTGGATCTGTTTCAGGTCATGAGAGTGCTACATATCAGAGGTTGAAGATTAGAACTGGGTTCTGCCTTGCGGTAGTTGAAATGTGACCTGGTTTTGGAGTATATAGCTGTATTTCTATTACTGTGGCTTGTGATTGCTGTTTGGCTTGTTGGTGTCATCCCCACACTTCAAAGGATCAAGGTCTGTTAGACTAGTCTACCCCAAGCAATTAATGGATCCAGCTGGGTTTTGGAAATAAGAAGAACGAATTAATCAAGCACAACTAAGAAGCCACATTAGGAATTACATGATGATGATGATGATGATGATGATGATGATGATGATGATGATGATGATGATGATGATGAAGATATGGTTGGCAAAACATTCTCATTTCTCTGTCCTTGTTGCATATGCCAGCAGATATTCAGTGGTCCCATTTAGGCTGAGCCATTCCTTGCTGGGGGTTGGGTGGGGGGGGGGGGTTGGGATGCTGCACCATGTGCAAGGCCGTCATGAGGAATGTTCTCACTATTTGGCAGATCAAATCATTTGGATTTGCTGTGATTCCCAAGGAACTGAGCACAGTTTTCCAATTTGTTAGCTCAACCACCTGTTGTATCCAGGTCCCTCCTGATGGTTAAGGCTACCCACAATGAGACCTGTGGTTGAGTCCATGCAGTAGGTGTCCATTTGTTCGAGGGAAGGGTATCCGTTCAGCCTGGAAGGAGGCTGTGGTACACCCTCTCCTCAAGAAGACATCACTGGATTTAACAGTCCTGGACAACTACTGAAGTTTTATCCAGGACTGAAGGTTTAGGGAAGATGCTTGAGGCGGCAATCAGGCTTCAAACCCTAGAGGAAGTGGATTATTTGGACCCATTTCAGTTACGTTTCAGGCTGGGGCTGAGTATAGAGATGCCACTGGTCATGCTTGTTAATGATCTGAGATGGAGCCAGGATGAGATTGGTGCGTTCATGCTTGTCTTCCTGGATCTCTCAGCAGTTTTTCATACCATTCACCACAGCATCCTTTGGGGCTGACTTTGGGGGTTGAGAGTGGGAGATACTATTTTACAATGGTTGTCCTCCTTTCTCTGTGGCTGGTTTCAATTGATAAGTAGAAAAAGATCACATCCGTGACAATGGGTGTTGTGCTACAGGGTTCAATGTTCACTCCCCTTCTGCTTAAAACCTACGTGAAGCCTCTGAGTAAAGTCCCTTGCCAGTTTGGGTCAGGTTGCAACAAATGGATGATACTCAGTTATACATTTCAATCCCTGGCTGGTCACGTTAAGCTGCTGAACTCCTGACCTAGTAGTGCCTGGAGGCTGAGAGGATCTGGAGAGGGAGAAGCAGATTCGGGTTCAGCCCTGTCAGCCCATCAAGGTAGATCACACCAGGAAACCAGTGCACTGTACTCTTAATTGTAAATCTGTGGTAACAGAATCTTGCAAGTATAAATGTGTCCCAAAGATGCTTTTTCACGAGACAACTGGACATTCTCGTTTTTTCCAGTTGCATCGTAAAAAAGCACATTTGGGATAACTATGACCTGGATGACCGAGAATCTCCATAGACATGTGCTTCCCCCTTCCCTCCCTTTATCTTTCTGTGAACTAGCAAGGGATGTCTTAGAGCAGAGATGTCAAAGACAAGGCCCGGGGGCCGGATCCGGCCCGCGAAGTGGTTTCATGTGGCCAGCGAAGCCTTCCTGGAAACAGTGAGGGAACGGCCCCCACTGCCTTGACCCTGGCCCAGAGACCCTCCTTCCGCCAGAGACCCTCAGATCTGTCCCACTCCTGCCCAGGCCCCCTTGATGCGAACGATGTAGAGCTGGCCACGCCCACCCAGTAGGCCACACCCACCCAGGCCACACCCACCTGCCCCCCTGAGGGCAACCACGATGCTGATGCGGCCCTGAATGAAATTGAGTTTGACACCCCTGTCTTAGAGGTTACTCACATTACATTTTTGCTCCAGACTTGGGACTCCCTTTTATCTGAGCATTATTTGGTTTTTCCTGTCATTCAAGGCCATTTCCCTCTGCATCTTTTGACAAGACCAAGTGGCTTTGGCTGTTTGAATCTGGGGGTATCCCATTACTGTAAAAGTCCCTTTTGATTTGGTTTTACTTTATTTTACTTATTTATTTTTATTTTGGTTTGGTTTGCTCTGTTTCGGTTGTTTTTGTACTCTGCTCTTCTGTTCTGTTGTATTTTTCTTTTAATGAGCTGGGTTTTCTAGTTATAAGCTGCCCAGAGACATTTGGATTTTGGGTGGCAAAATAAATAAATAAGAAAGCAGATCCTTCTAAATTCTATCAAAATTCCTTCATCCTAAATACAATTAGAAATAGGCAGCTCCTTCCCAAAAAGGAGGGGCAGGGAATAATAATATTTCCACTTATCCATAATTAACCATGCATTTTGTCTTTTGAAAAAAAAGCATAGAGCACCAGATTTGCAGATTAAGTACATTGGTAGAATCGATGCCCTCTGGCAATCATATAAACTCTTAAAAAGGTAAAGGTAAAGGTTCCCCCGCACATGCGTGCTAGTCGTTTCCAACTCTAGGGGCAGGTGCTCATCTCCGTTTCAAAGCCAAAGAGCCAGCGATTGTCCGAGGACGTCTCCGTGGTCATGTGGCCGGCATGACTAGACGCCAAAGGCGCACGGAACGCTGTTACCTTCCCACCTGAGTGGTCCCTCTTTTTCTACTTGCATTTTTACGTGCTTTCGAACTGCTAGGTTGGCAGAAGCTGGGACGAGTAACAGGCGCTCACTCTGTTACGCGGCACTAGGGATTCGACCCGCCAAACTGCTGACCTGATTGACAAGCTCAGCATCCTAACCCACTGAGCCACCGTGTTCCTAAGTCTTTAATAGTTGTATATAAAACCATTCATAAACTCTTAAGGGAGGATAGTTCAAAGAGGTATTAATAGAATATATATTTATAATTGCTATTAAAAATTGCGGAGTTCAAAAGATAAAAGAACAAGTGGCTTGTTCCAATTAAGGGGAAACTCCCACACTTCTGGGGTGAAGAACAAACATCCTTGTGCCAAGTTACCAAATCCTGTTTAACAATCACAGTATGCGGGGAAACTACTTCTATCAATATTTTTCCTATAGTAGAGTCATTCCTGTAAAAAACTTGTTTCCCATGTAATGAAACTTTAAAAATGCACTCAGCTCTGTTCATATTTGTAAAAGGAAGATAAAACAGGCCTATAACCGAACAAGGCAGCTTGAAACATGTTTGATTAGCAGATTATATAACTCAGTTGAATGGTGAGTGAGCCAAACCCTATTAGGAAGGACTCCCTTGCCTTGATAGCTTGACAGAATAATTTGAAGGATGTTACAGCAGAACCAGCACTCCCTCTCACCAGCTAGCTATTAAAGGCACTGTAATTTCATCCAGAACCCAACCTTATTTTCAGTCAAGTGACTTGCTGCCGAGTGTGGATGACAGTGGGATCCTAAGAGGAGTAATGACCACCTTCAGTTATCAATCTGCGTCAAGCTTGTCCCATTCCCAAAGACACTGTCATTGCAAGTTTCTGTAGGAATTGGTTCAGAAAGTTCACAACCAACTCTAAGAATCGAAATCTAACCCTTTTTGGAATCATTAGAACAAAAGCAAGAGGCAGTTGGGTGCAACAATACACTGAGTTATAAACTGGGAGACTGACTTCTAGTCCTCCCTTAGGCTCGAAGCCAATTGGGTGACCTTGGGCGAGTCACTCTCTCAGCCCTAGGAAGGAGGCAATGGCAAACCCCTTCAAAAACCTTGCAAGAAAACTGCAGGGACTACTAATCCAGGAGTCAATAATGACTCAAACACAAAACTGGGAGAAGGGAGGGAGGGAGAAATGAAAGTAGCTGCCTTAGAAATTAGAAACAAAATTCAAAGTGGTGAATTTATTATTTTTTCCCAAAGGCCATGTTAGTTCTTCAATAAATGGAAGGTGGGGGGGGGGAGAAATTTTTTAAAAAGAGATAATAGAAAGACATTCCTTTTCTAACCAATTCTGGAATGACTTTTTTTGTCTCCATGATACTTTAAGCAACATTGTGTGGAACTCAATTTACAGAATTCCCCAATCTAAAAATTGCTGAGATTGAGAAACGTTGATCTATATCACCACAAGCCCTTGCTATAAACACAAGTGAGACAATAATTTAGACTCCTTATAAAGTTCGCATCATCCAGCAGAAGAGATGGATAGCTGTGGAAAATTTGAGCTTAGGTAGCAGATGATTTTCATTTGGGAAGCTAAGAGAATATGGCAGACTGCTGCCTGAAACCATAGAAGACTTGTTTAAATAAAACTAAATTCAGGGCTTAGATTTTAGAAGTCAGAAATAAGTATTGCTTTAGAGGCTGCCACTACTAGAGGATGGATTTTAAAATCTTTCCCTTTTTTATCGCTTAACTTATAACCAACATGAATGATAAAGCAGAAAGTGGAAAAGTTCTCCATTATCATCACAAATCGGAATTGCTACTGATAGCAGACTTGGATGCAGAAATTCACTGAGGCTGCAAAATGGGCTCCTGGCTGAGGAGGAACACAATTTCCATTTCTGCAGTTTCCAGTATGACATGAAGAAAAGGCTTCTTCATCTCCATGGCCAGAGAAGCTAGTAGGCTCTTCGAAATCTCACATTTGCTCTCGTTTTTTCTTTTTTTTCTTTTTTAAAGCAGACCAGCAGCTTTTGTAGACTTATTTACAGCAGCTGACACAGTCCTAAAATTGAGATGCAAGAACAGAAGGAAAGAAAGAGTTGATAAGGAGAGTGAGTTTTTAAAATGCACTTTCCGGAACTGTGGTTAAAAAACAAAACAAAAACTTAAAGGGGCGAAATAATCGACACAAAATGGTCCTGATTGCAAGCCCTTCAGTCAGGACCCACTTTTCAGAATCTGAAAGAAGAGGACAGACAGCAACTTCATTTGGCACCCTGCAGGAAAACATGCAGAAAAACAGCTGTGGGGAGGGGCAGGGACAGCGCCTCTGTTTCTTCCTTCACAGAGCCCCAGCTAGGCCCATTTCTGTACAAGCATTCCAGCCAAAATGACAGGTTTGCTTTTTGGCAACGGCGGCAACAGCAGCGGCAGCCGCAGCAGCATTCATCCAAGTCCGTCTTTTAGATGGAACCTACACAGACTTTCAAGTCGAAGCTGAGAGGCAACGGCTACGTGCAAACTTCTGTTTGTCACCACACAGCAGCACACTGCCTCCATTTCCTTCTAAGTAATTCCAAAGGGAAATGTAATGCTTTCAAAGTTGTTCTTCCCACCACACCCAATTCTTTCTCAAAAGCAGAGCCACTCCTTGTTTTTTTTCTAGTCACCAAGAAAGGTGAAAACTTCCTGCTCGCATGGAAATTGCCTGGGTTTCAGCACAGTCTATTTGCTGCCGAATCCTTTACAAGGCCACCAGGCCGGGCATGTTGCCCTCAACCTTGGTGTATCTCCTGGAGTGAGAGGGGGGCAGAAATCTCTTTCTCATCATTTGCTAGGAATTGCAGTGGGCTTTCTGTATTTCAGGACAGTAACTTTTTTTTTTTGAGCAAATACAGGTAGTCCTCGGCTTACAACAGTATATTTAGTGACCATTCAAAGTTACAACAGCACTGAAAAAAGTAACTTATTACTGTTTTCATACTTAAGACCGTTGCAGCACCCTCGTGGTCATGTGATCAAAATTCAAATGCTTGGCAACTGACTCATATTTATGACGGTTGCACTGTTGGAAGGTGTGATCCCCTTTTGCGACCTTCTTATAAGCAAAGTCAATGGGGAAGCCAGATTCGCTTAACCACTATGTTATTAACTTAACAGCTGCAGTGATTCACTTAACAATTGTGGCAAGAAAGATCATAAAATGAGGCAAAATTCACTTAGCTGTCTCACTTAGCAACAGAAAGTTTAGGCTAAATTGTGGTCATAAGTCGAGGACTACATGTATTATTTCATTCATATCAAGGCTCTCAGCACCCCATATGCCTTTTTTCAATGATGCTGATTTATCCAACAGCCAGACTCATTCTAGTTCATGTATTCCTGAAGTCAACTGTGAGTGGATTCCATTCTTTTACCACCTGTTTCTTTAATCAGTGTTTTAAAACAGTACTGAGAAAAGGTAAAATTAAATCCACAAAAAAAAACCTAACATAAAAGGAGAGCTGTGGTAAATTAGCCTTGTAATGTGCTCTCAAAATAAATAAATGACAAACCTTTTGAATCAGGTAGTTAGTAGCAACAGTTTGTTGAAGAATGTTATCAGCAACATTTACATATCCATATATGTATTATTTTCAGTTATTCCTTATTTGGGAGTCCATTTAGCAACTGCCTTGTTTAATGACTACAGTTATAATGGTGTGGAAAAAGTAATTTTGCAGCCAATTTTTGCATTTACCAATTTTTGCATAGGTCTATAAAGCAAAGAAATGCTGAAGTAAAATTATAAGCCCCGTTATGCTTAATGGCCAAGTTGCCAATCCCTATTGTGGTAGCTAAACAACCATCATTTGTAGTTAATTAGGACAATATCATCTTGAACTTACCTCAACCTCCTTCCAATCTTGCTAAACTGCTCATGAAAAACCCTCTCCCCCATTTATTTAGAGAGGGGGGGAGGGAGAGATTTTAAGTCACTTTATTACATTTTTGGTTCTTTGTTTAGTGCCTTCTATCTTAGAAATGATGGCAACTAAATATTTTAAATCAATGAATAATATTTTATTGTACTATATTATAAACTGCTGAGACAGCTTCAGTATTGGATGGTTTCAACTGTTTAATTAAAAAAGAGCCAACAAAAATAAGTCCCATGTTAAATGAGTTCATGGGGTTAAAAATAAATGGGTAGAAAGGACTTCAATGCTCCTTCCAAGAGCTATCAGAAAAAATAGAAGATTAAAACAACCAATGCTTTTTTGGTAAAAGAAAAAGGTGCCGGAACTCACACATGTCATACAACCCATTTTGCCTACCCTACAAGGTTCCATCCAAAAAAGGTGCCGGAACTCCGTTCTGCAAAACAATATGTCTTTAAAAAGACAGGAGATATCTAAACTGCAGTCTTTCACGAAGTAGTCAGGTTTTTTGTGATAAGAAAAAAAAGGTACCAGCAGCACTGGGAAAATACAGGAGAGTTACTAATGAACAACATGTCAAATATCCCTCCCATTGCTGAGTTCAATTAATGAGTCATGCTGATTCCTCAATCAACTTTTATCTGGAACCAACTCAAGGAGGCTTTTTTTAAAAAAATCAGGCGTGTCAAGGATTAAATCTGAAATTTTCCAAAGGCTTCCTTTCCAAATCCAGATTGTCTAACCGCTGGCATGTCTACCCTTATCAAGGATCAATACAGGCTGGTTTTAGATAATCATTATACTTTATATTAATTGATACTAAGATAAGGAATATAGGAACAGTTAAGCTTAAGAAATTGTGTAAATCAGGAAGTTCCCTTAGATATGAAATTGAGATCATTAAACAAGCCATAGCTTGTGTGCCACAGCCCAATCTACAATAGACCATAGCGGTAACAATATTCATATACCATATAAGATGCTATAGGAAGTCTCACAGTAAATTTGACAACTTTAAGATGTGTGGACTTTCAGCTCTCAGAATTCTCAGCATGGCTGGCTGGAGAATTCTGGGAGTTGAAGTCCACACATATTAAAGTAGCAAGGTTTGAGAAACACTGTTTTAAAGCCTATGTAATGCTGATCAAAGGGACGCGGTGGCTCAGTGGGTTAGGACACTGAACTTGTCGATCAGAAGGTCGGCAGTTTGGCAGGTCGAATCCCGAGTGCCGCGTAACAGAGTGAGCGCCTGTTACTCGTCCCAGCTTCTGCCAACCTAGCAGTTCGAAAGCATGTAAAAATGCAAGTAGAAAAATAGGAACCACTATGGTGGGAAGGTAACAGCATTCCGTGCCCCTTTGGTGTCTAGTCATGCCGGCCACATGATCACAAGAGACGTCCTCGGACAAGCACTGGCTCTTCGGCTTTGAAACGGAGATGAGCACCTGCCCCTAGAGTTGGAAACGACTAGCACACATGTGCAGGGGAACCTTTACCTTTACCTTTAATGCTGATCATGTTACCTTGCAGCGAGATGACTGCAAAGCAAATTTAATAAATAGTAAAAATAAACAAACATATCTATATTAGAATGCTATTACTGACAAGAAATTTTATTAATCCACAACTATGGATTCAAACTATTCCTCTAGTTCAGGGCTTTTCAACCTTTTCACCCATTGTACCACTTTTAGGATATGGCAACAACCGAGTACCACCAGTCGCCTAGCAAGGTTTCAAAAACTTGATGAGCAAAAAAAAAAAAAAGGAAAAAAAGTGATGAAGTACAAATAGTCCTCGAATTACAACAGTTCGCTTAGTGCCTGTTCGAAGCCCCCCAAGCCACAGCCGAGCAAGACACCTGCCTGCCTCGCTGGCAGCGCTCTTCCTCCTGTCCGAGGTTTTCATTGTTGTGAGCGTTTCTGTTGAGGATTGGCAGCGGGGGTGGGCTGGGGGGTGTTTGGTTTTTATTCCCCCCCATGCTGGGTGGTTGCAGCAGGTCTTGGTCATTTCATATGACCCTGGGACACTGTGACCGTCATAAATATGAATCAGTTGCCAAGCATCTGAATGTAAATCATAAAACCCTGGAGATGCTGCAACATTCCAGCTGATCGGCGCTTCTTCTGGGCTCAGCAGAAGCACCGGGATCAGTGCTGAGCTCCAGCTGGAGCCTGTGCGGTGCTGCCACCGGTTCAGCTCATTCCCCTCCCCCACTACTTTTCTAGGATGGTCACATACCACCTGCCAGGTGCCAATATATCACAGGTGGTACCCATACCACTGGTTGAAAAGCCCTGCTCTAGTTTGATTTCAGGAAAAACGTATACATTTTAAGCTCACTATTAACCAAAAATTATTAAGTAAGAAAAACATAATCACAAGCTTCCATATAAAGGCTGCACCTAGGCCATTTAAATCTTACAAAAATTTAAGGAGATTCAAGTAAAAAAACAATTATATTCAGAGCTGCAGGCCAAACATACAGCATTAAAAAAAAGAAAAAGAAAAAAAAGAACAATCATAAATGAGAGGCTCCTGATAGTATTTACACATGTTCAAGCAATGCGCATAATACGTCCTATGTTTTACATAGCAGTGACTTTTGCAAACATGTTCTAAAAGGAGTGACATTTATAATCCTCCATACTGTTGAAAGGATTGGGGCCACAACTCAACCCCTGACCTTTAGCAAGGCTGCAGGTGGTGGTAGGGTCCCATATGCTTTTTCTTGGGCCAGGGAGAGAAACAATATGTACAAGAAGCCTCTTGAAGGAAATTACTATTATTCTTACTCCTGACCCACATTCTCAAAACAGCCAAAATTTCTGCAGCAAATCCTGTTTTGCAATGGTACAGCAAAGTTAGCTTTGCTGAATAGGTTAACTTTTTATATTTTTAATATAAAAGAGAGAATAAACAATTGTTATCATAAGGAAAATGTAACTGTACCATTATTCAAGTTTTATCAAGCTTGGGAACCATAGAAATGTCTCTTCGCTAATCAAATACAAACCAGTACAGGTAGTCCCCATTTAGCAAACCATTTGCAGTTATGAAAATGATGGAAAAAAATAGATTTTAAGACCAATCTTCATGTGTACAAACTTTGCAGATCAAAACAAAGGAAAGCTGAAATAAGATCATAAGCACGGGTGTGGTTTCACATTTAGCAACTGCCTCATTTAAAAACAGTTACTGGTCCCAATTGTGATAGCTAAATGAGGATTAATTAATGCATAAGATTGAAAATACATCAATATATTTTTCGAAAACCTTCTAACAATTAAAAACAAATGTAATCTTTAACGCTAAGGAGTTAGAATAATTACAAAACAGAACAACCCTGGACAAATTTCATGGCAAAAATCGTATTGGTACTTTATTTGATACTGCCTTCAGACATCTAAAGTTCATCAACTGAGGGATAAAATTGTTCAATTCTTCCCCCAAGTGCTTACAACTAGACATTGCTTCCAAAAGCAGGAATAAAAATTTTCAGTACGCTGAATGCATTTCAATTCCTGTGCAATTAAATACTCAACAGGCAGGGGCAGCTCAAGTTATTTTAGCATCTCCAAATAATCATCTTTATTTTGTAGGTGCTGAGTTATGTGTAAAATTTGACTTTGCACAGAAGAATGACCTCTGCACCTTAAATGTATGGAGAGAAGGTCAGCTAGCAGAAAGCTGGTAGATGTGTGGAATTCCAAAACTGCGATAAACACAGCAAGGCTGGCTGCAATCACAACAAACTCTTTTATTTCCAATGCTGATGCAAATACAAATTTTCTTACCCTTTCAACATCAGCCATAATACAAAGTTACTGTTCCCTACTGTTTAAAGATAGAGGAGAGCCACACCATAAGGCCTAGTTGGAAATTCCAACTGAACTCAGGAATGTGAAGATCAGTCTTGTTTTATCAGGCTGAGAACCATCTTACTCCATCAGTTTGGATTTCTCAATAACCAAGCAATTGGCTGTGGGATTCTAAGATATACCACTCATTCCTTGCCATTCCCTTGCAAATGGTTTGAGGCAAGCTGTCCTCAAGTCAGAGGTAACAACTTGTCCTCCGTGAACTTATCCAATTCTCTTTTAAACACATTCAAATTAGTGGCCATCACCACACCTTGCGATGATGAATTCCACAGGTTAATTACAGAGAAGATAATCCAAATCTGTAGTGTTTACCGCTAAAGAGCCCTTAAATTCAGCGGCTTCAGGGCTGAACAGGAAAAGCTGGGGCTTAGAGCTATTCAGGAAAGAAAAAGAAAAACAAAAGTAGTACTATTATAATGACATGGCAAAAGGCCTAACTGGTCCAAAAGCTTCCAACAGGGAGCAGGATAAAGAAACTCAAGTATCTCTTCTTTATGGGAACCTAAAATGTGCTCCAAGACTAGAGAAGTACACTAGTCCAGGGGCCCCAACCCCTGGTCTGTGGACCAGCACCGATCTGCGGCATGCCAGAAACCGGGCTGCGCGAACAAGCGAAGCCCCCATCCGTGGGATGCAGGCAGCACAT
Source organism: Vipera berus (assembly GCF_964194415.1). Taxonomy (NCBI): domain Eukaryota; kingdom Metazoa; phylum Chordata; class Lepidosauria; order Squamata; family Viperidae; genus Vipera; species Vipera berus. The sequence goes on from NC_138204.1 coordinate 145,954,320, forward strand.
GAAACCATACCCTCTGGTCCATGGAAAAACCTCTCTCCACAGAACCGGTCCCTGGTGCCCAAAAAATTGGGGGCCGTTGCACTAGTCCACATTAAATTTCTACACCTGGATCAAGCTTGGGTTCAATTCCTACACTCTTTTGCATCTGCAAAACAATCAGTAGCTTTAAATGGGGGCTTCTATGAAGTTTACTCGTCCAGAGCATTTTGCAGAATCAAACACAACGGTGAAATGGGAAGAGAAGGTTTGTAATGACTGCACAAACCTGTATTTACAAGCTGCCAAGAAAGACCCATCAGCTATAAAAGACTGTTCCTTCACCTCATGTATTAGGTAATTGGACAGTTTGCTTTGAAAGAATCAACATAAGGATAATTCAGAAGGTCTTCTGGGAAAGTTAAAATGCTGGAGGATGTCGCACACGGAAAAAGGCCGCTATTAAAAGAAACCACAAAACTGCCTTCATTTAGGACACCAAATAAGAAAGTAGTTAGTCTGTATGCAAGGGTGGGAAACTATGGCCCTTTTATGACTTATGGACTTCAATTCCCAGAATTCCTGAGCCAGCCATGCTTCTGGGAGTTGAAGTCCATAAGTTATAAAAAAGGGCCGTGATTCCCTACCTCTTGCTTCAGCTTCAGCTTCAGCAACTTCTCAAACGAAGATGCTTGATGAAGGCAGACAGAGAAGGACTTATCAGCTTAGTGAATGGGAAAGAGGGTCCAATTAACTACCAAGCAGTCAGACATAATTCACCCTGATGAAGCCACTCAAAGAAGACACAGTTGAGGAAATGCAAAGCCCAACCACTCACATAATACTGCAGGCAATATCTTTTCCTAAATCACAAGAAAATGGGTCATAGTTAGGTTATGCTACCTTTGTGGAGAAAAATAATCCACTGAAAGCTAATCCTATGAATCCAAAATAACATAAATATTTTCCCAACACTTTGCTTCCATCCTGACTACAAAAAGTTTCTAAACATCAGTTCAGTCACTGAACCCAGTAGAACCCCTCCAACACCCCAAATGTGAAAATATTAACCATTTGGGTGTTGTATTAGATTATTTCATTTCATCCAATATTGCTGGGGGGAGGGGGGGGTGCTAGCAGCATGCGAGAACAAACATTTGTTGAAAAAAAGCATTATGGTATATTGTGTCTGCATCTATGACTTCAACTGATTTGTTTGTGGTAACAAGTGATATCCTAGCAGCCAGAGATAGCCACAGATAATATAACTGGAATTATATTTTGAAATGCTTCAGCCTTTGCCACATCTTGCGAGTTCTGGGTTGTTAATAAGGATTAATAAGGACTTCATCATCTACAAACACAGGTGGGGAACCATGGCCCCTTTATGACTTGTGGACTTCAACTCACAGAATTCCTGATCTAGCCATTTAAGTCCACAAGTCATAAAAGGGCCATCATTCCCCACCCCTGATCTACAATAACATTAGAGGATTCAAGAACTATTGTTTGTAGCTGCCATTTCTTAAAACTAATCATCTGAATTGGATTTATACTGTGACTTGACATAGGGATATTAAAAAACTCAAGACTATTATATCAAGACTTCCTCTCTTTCACTATTCTTGCAATGATCTGTTTAGCGTTAGAATTGCCACAAGAAACCCATTTTAAAAGTTGCACCATATGCCAAAATTATTATGCAATGAACTGTGTGCACGCAATGGCTTACCACAACCATCGGGCAGTTTTCTCCCATACTACCTCAAACTGTCATGAAAGAAGCATTCACCTACAACATTATTGGTGTGAAGAAAATCATACAAAATGGCTAAGTATTAACAACTACTATGAGACATTGGCGTGCCAGTTGCAATTATAAAATAAATCATGACAAATGTCTTAAATATTCAATTACAGATATAAGTCCCCTTATTCCAAAACAGACAAAGGGGGAAATGAGAATTTGGTATCTACCATGTAGAAAGACAGTTTGCTTTATATAACACGGGTAGTCATCAGCTTATAACAATTCATTTAGTGACTGTTTTAAGTTACAAAAGCACTGAAAAAAGTGACTTACGGCCAGTCCCCACACTTACAACCATCACAGCATCCCCACAGTCTCATGATCAAAATTCAGGCGCTTGGCAACCAGTATATAGTTACGACGGTTGCAATGTCCTGGGGTCATGAAATAGCCATTTGCAACCTTCCCAAGCTGGCTTCCAGCCAAGTCAATGAGGGAAGCAAGAGTCTCTTAACAACTGCATGATTCAGTTAACAGCTGCAGTTATTCGCTTAACTGTGGCAAAAGAGCTTGTAAAATCAGGCAGGATTCACTTAACAATCCCCCTTGCTTAGCAACAGAAATTCTAGTTCCAATTGTGGGCATACAATAAGTTGAGGACTTCCTGTATTTAAATACAGTGTAGTGCTAAACCATTTCATAGGCTACAAAATCCCAGAACTGGTCACAAAGGAATGCATATCCAAAAAAATTATGAAACATTAGGGAGAGGACAGACTCAGCTGGGAAGCAGCTCATCAATGCTGTTCTGTAAGACATTTGCCCTGAAAGTGTTCATTACTGAGGAACATGAAGATCACGGCAACAGCTAAAAGCTGCAGCTTCCAGGTTGAATAAAGCGGAATGCTAACCAGTTTCCCCACAGCAACAGAGCCAATTTTTCCCAAATAATGTAACTATAGGATTCACTGTCCAACAGTCAAATGATGGAGGCTTAGACGTTTACATCCATTATCATCAAGTGTAAAAGAATACAAGTGAACCAACCAAAAGCAAAAGTGCCAGATATTGGAGCATATACTAAGAAATAAAGAAAAACAGAGGAGAAAAGATCTTAAAAGGGACGATGTTAGATACTCTAACCCACTGAAAGATCTCCTGCCAGATGTGTAATTTTTTTTTTACTGAAACTAGCCTGAAATCCAAGTTCTAGTAATGAGGCAGAGCACTGCAGACATCAAAAAAAAAAAAGACAAATGCGTCTCTTTGCTTGCCATAAAATAAGGGCAAGTGAGCATATAGCCCCTAGTGTATTTTTATGTGTATACAAACACAACTGTGTGTATGCACTTCTAAGGAGGATACCTGGCAGCTGGATGTTGTAGCAAACCGAAACTCAGAATATATATGGTGTGTTTACTAAACCATCTGGTATCAACAGATTGCGAAAGATGGACAACAAGCACTTCAGACGAGATGCCTGAGTCTGCCTTTTCCATGGCTGTCCCTGTCTTATGGAACACCCTTCTACTAGTGGGTCTGGCAGGCCCCCAACCCTTTTAGGCTTTTAGAACACATATCAAGACCCAGTATCTGGGATAGAGTAAGGATATCTGGTGTTGTTGGCTGTGGGGCAACTTAAGGGGATAATCGGAGCACTGTGTTCATGATTTTATAGAGGTAGTCCTGTATAACAGTTTATTTAATGACTGTTCGAAGTTACAACAGCACTGAAAAAAGTTGACTTATGACCATTTTTCACACTTACGACCGCTGCAGCATCCCCATGGTCACGTGATGGTTCATATTTATGACGGTTGCAATGTCCCGGAGGTCATGTGGCCATCTTTTGCGATCTTCTGACAAGCAAAGTCAACGGGAAACCATAATCACTTAACAACCGTGTTACTAATTTAACAACTGCAGTGATTCACCTAACAAATGTGGCAAGCAAAGTCGTAAAACGGGACAAAACTCATTTAACAAATTTCTCACTTAGCAACATAAATTCTGGGCTCAACTATGGTTGTAAGTCAAGGGCCACCTGTACTTATAGTATTGGTTTAATTGTTGTGAAGTGCTCAGAGTTGTGTTTAAGAGGGGCAGCCATACAAATCTTCATAATAAATGAAATGAAATAAACTCGACATCCCAGAGCTGATCACACATTCTTCCCCCATTCTTCCTTGAATAGGTATGCATGCATTGATACTAGATGTGAATCACTAATAACTGAAAAGCTTTCTTGAAGTTGGCAGCTTTTTTCAATTATTAAAACAAATGAATAGCAATATATGAAAACCCTCAGCAGTGTTAGCTGTAACCCTGCATGCCATTTTTTTCCCCTCCTCTCTACATAGTCACAAGACAATTTCAACAGAGGGCAAGAACACAAGGCATAGAGTTTCCTCAAGGAACTGCTGGGAGCAGCAAAGGAGACTGCTGATCTTCCCCCACCCCAAGTGCAAGCAAGGATAGGCTTCATAAGACCATTTAAAAGAAAATTTGGGGAGGGGCAGCGAAAGAGGTAGGACGAAAAATTTAGTGAAGATGCCTCAAAGCACGGAGAACAGACTCATAACTGGATTTAGAGTCCTGTCTAACCTGTTTTGCGGTATGTACTGTTTAACTGTATGTGTTTTTTCCCCTCCCTCCCTCCTTCCCTCTCTTCTCATTTCTTGGCAAGATCACAGCCCCTTTCCTTCCTCTCTTCCACATATTAACACAACACAGGCCTCCGAGAAGGTGACATTTTAAAAGAAGCACCACTAAGTATATCAGCCTGGCAAGGCCTGCATTATCAACACACCACATCTGAATTCTCAGTGCTGAATCACTCAACTCTTCTCTTTTCGTAGTTTTTGTTGAAATACTTTGGTGCCTTCCACAATAAAAAGGAGGGGGAAAAATCTTGCTTCACAGAGGCATTGATATCTTTTATTATTATATGGATCCAGTCTGACACATTCAATATAGTTCCTATTATTCCTTTCATTGATCCCTATTTTTAGCTCTAACATCAAACCAAAACCAGAACATGGCTGTGCCCCGCTCAGTTTTCTGATTCCTTCAAGATTTAGATGGATCAACACCTATCACTCCAAGTCAAATCAAATAAAGAAAAGTGAAGAAAGTCAGTAAGATGCAGAGGGTTATCCAGGCAAATTTTGGCTCTTCCAAGAAATGGACTTGGTAGTCAACAGTTTCTATGCAAATAAAATATGCTTGATATCAACCCTCAGAGGTAGACTGTTTGGATGTGAAAACAGTCTGGGAACTTATAGGAGGTACAGAAGAAGATCTTTAATCTCAATGGACCAATGTAATCATTTTCAGTTCTTAAATATAGTACAATCATAACTCAGAATTCTCTCACTGAATAGGAAGAAAAAAATAAAGTCTCACAGATAACACTTTACAGGCATTGATACATACACACAAACACGCATTATTGTTTGTGAAGCTTTTTAATTTAGAAAAAAACGACTTGTGCAATTCCATAACAAACCAGAGAAAGTATACAGAGGACATCCCACAGGCTAATAGTTTAAGACTGCGAATGTAAACTATTTTAATCAGTGTTATATTTTAAGACGGGTGAATGGACAACATAATGACTTCCAGATACTGCTGTATTCCCATTACCCCTGCCAGCAGTTTGTGGGGAGAGCTGATAGAAGTTGTATAGATAGAGGTTTATCTGGGAGGTGTCTGGGCCTACAAATTTTGAGAAAGCAGGCTGGGTTCTCTGCAATGTTCATTCTGACAAACATAGACTGGTCCTCTATTTGAACTGTGTAGTTAAGGCAACCACAGATAGGACAAGGATCTGAATCTAGATCAATGCCACCATGAAGGAAGGAAAGGTTTTGGTTGCCTCAAAGAGGCACTGGTCTGCCACTCTCAAGAGGCAAGTGTCGGATCCAATGTTATTGGATAATGGTCACTAAACAAACTGTTGTAAGTCGAGGATTATCTATATAACTGCAGTTGTTGCTGTGACAACGGGGAGATTAGATATAGTCTCCTAATTCTAATTTCCCCTTTGTCACAGCAACGACTGCAGTTTTACAGGTAATCCTCGACTTACAACAGTTCGTTTAGTGACCATTCAGTTACAACAGCACTAAAAAAGTGACTTATGACCGGTTTTCACACTTATGACCATTGCCGCACCCCCATGGTCACATGATCAAAATTCAGATGTCTGGCAGGTGGTTCATATTTATGATGATTGCAGTGTCCCAGGGTCATGTGATCACCTTTTGTGAACTTCTGACAAATTCAGTGGGGAATCCAGATTCACTTAACAACCACGTTACTAATTTAATAAATCCAATGATTCACTTAACCACTGTGGCAAGAAAAGTCCTAAAATGGGGCAAAGCTCAACAAACATTTCACTTAGCAACATAATTTGGGGCTCAACTGTGGTTGTAATTTGAGAACTACCTGTACTTAGAATATCCTTATAGCATATTCAGATGTGCAAATGAGCAATCCCACTAAATTGCCAACATTTTATCACTAATTCAGAATTATAGGAATATAACGTCTCTTTAGTGACCTGCTTTATGTTTTGTTTTCCCAGTTTTATTAAGCTAAGGCGAGTAAGATTCTGAAATATTAGAATCATATTTAAGTATATGTTCAATGATACAATACAGACATTTCAACACTTGTAAGAGGCAGCCAAGCCATGAAGGTTCATATATAATGACAACCTGGCCTATTAGATTAGACAGCTCCATCTCTAATCTGAGGTAGAGCTTAGCAGATGCTTCATGTCAACCAATGTGTCTTACAGAGTAACCTCAGCAAATCGCCAAGTGATCATCCCTAGGTGTTTTTATTTAAGATGCCCACAAATGCACGGAATTCAGCCATCACAGCATCATGTTTGTCTGCTAAATGGCAGTTTTTACCGGCGGAGCTGTATTTTTAAAGGATTACTTCAGTTTCAGTTAAGTTTGCATTTGAAAGAATGCATGCAAATTTAAGAAAAGACATCTTTCAAAAAAATAATAAAAAAAAACCCATCCAACTATCCCAGACAAAATGGTGCTGTTTGAGACAAAAATCTGGTTTGCGCAAAGACCTTCTGCAGCTCAAACTGGTCCCAAACAGAGTGGGATGTAGCCTGTTATATCGAACAGTTGTGCTCCAGCAACAAATAGGGCATTCATAAAAACTGGAAGAGCTTCTGTTCTGAGGCTTTAAATTCTGCAAATGAAACAATCCACTGCTGATGCTTTTATGAGGGAGTGTTAAAAAAAAATAGACCGAGGGGTAAGGGTAAGAGAGAAAGAAAGAGAGAGATGTTTCAGCTGTAGAAAATGTTATATGCAAAAGAAATACCAATTTTAAAAAACCCACAGACATACAAGATGAATAAGAGCTACTGTTGTGCACTATCACCCATTACTGACTTAGTTGGCAACGCAGGAAATGTTGCCCAAAGGCATAAAGCAGAGCATAATAGATAATACACGGAAAGTTAAGATGGGGGTGGGGGGGTGGGGGGTAGCAATGGCTGTGAGAGAAGGCTGGATAAAGATGGAATAAAGAAGAAAAATCCCAGGGGAGGGAGGCAGGGTACACATTTTGTCTTTAAACAAATGTAAAACTTCTAAAAGACCCATTTCCCAAAACAGATTCCTAGTTTGTTCAGCCAAATAAGGCTACTTGATGTCAGGTTTAGTGCATCATTAGCTAGGCCTCCTCCCGTACAAACATTAAAAAGGAAAAATCTGGTACTAATTAAATACCATTGTAGACATGCCTTATACATTTTTTAGAGCTGTAAACTATTACAGGTAGTCCTTGCCTTACGTCCATTTGTTTAACAAAGCTTTGAAGTTACAACAGCCTTGTAAAAAGCGACCTACAAATCATCCTCAAAGTTACAAACCCGAAGTCAAAAGATTGTAATTTGGGCCCTTGGCAACCATCATGCATTTACAATCATTTACAGCATCTTTGTTTACATGATTGCAATTTGTGACCTTCCCATTATGTCATTAGCTGAGAACTATCTGTAAACTAAAGGTAATTTACACAAAATGGTCTGTTTCAAATTACAGAACCCCCACTCCACAATAGTGTACAGGTACTATTAATATTGTATGCCGCCGTGGCTCAGTGGGTTAGGATGCTGAGCTTGTCGATCAGATGGTCTGCAGTTTGGCGGGTCGAATCCCGAGTGCCGCGTAACAGAGTGAGCACCTGTTACTCGTCCCAGCTTCTGCCAACCTAGCAGTTCGAAAGCACGTAAAAATGCAAGTAGAAAAATAGGGACCACTACGGTGGGAAGGTAACAGCGTTCCGTGAGCCTTTGGCGTCTAGTCATGCTGGCCACATGACCACGGAGACATCCTCGGACAAGCGCTGGCTCTTCGGCTTTGAAACGGAGATGAGCACCTGCCCCTAGAGTTGGAAACGACTAGCACGCATGTGCAGGGGAACCTTTACCTTTACCTTATTACACTCAACTTACAACCACAACTGACCCCCCAATTTTTCTTGCTATGTGATGAGACATTTGTAAAGTGAGTTTTGTCCCATTTCACGACCTCTCTTGCCACACTTGCTAAGTGAATCACTGCAGTTGTTAAATTAATCTGGCCTCCCCGTTGATTCTGCTTGTCAGAAGGTCATAAAAGGTGATCACATGACCCCAGGACACTGCAACCATCATAAATATGAATCAGTTGCCAAGCGTTTGAATTTTGATGACATGATCATGGGAATGCTGCAATGGTCATAAGTGCGAAAAACAGTCATAAGTCACTTGTAACTTTGATCAGTGACTAAATGAACTGTTGTAAGTTGAGGACTACTTGTGGTTCTGTGGTCCCTGCATGAGGACAACATACTGAAAAGATGCATATATCTCAGTGTTTCATTTCACATATTTCAGTGGACCAATGATATTTACAATATACAGAAAACCGTATTAGCAGAAACATTTAACACAAACAGGTATAAAAAAAAGTTTTTTTTACAATGAAAGATAAATTTTGTTACAGGTAAGTAACATGAAAGTGTAAGTAGTATGTAAGTGATATTAGTATTAACTATATTAATGCATTAATAATATTTTTCCTAACAGGTTGCATTTAGCTATTCAAATTTTAGTTAAGACTGACAATGGGTGTGAAGAACTAATAGATTTTTATTTCTCAAAATCATAAATCTGTCGCCCATACACACAATTATTTGATGTTTTTCCTTGTAATTAATACATCTTGCAATTTTAAATAGTTAGTGCTTTCTATTCATTGTGTAATTTTTTTTGCAAAATTTACAGCTAAACACCCCTATTTTAAAAAAATAAATTTTTAGTTGTGATGCAGTTTTTAGCAAAAAAAAAATACTGTTTAAAAATGCTAAGTGTCTAAAAAATAAAAACAAATAACCCACAGTCACCCAATGAGCTTCCAGGGCTGACAGTGTATTAAAACCTGGATCCCCAGCTCCTTAGCGCAAACGCTTTAATCCCTACACCACATGGCCTCTCCTTATTCTCTGAATGGCAGATATAGAGAGTGCATCTGGGAAGCAGCTGTTTGCCAAAGGTCTGTGTGTTTATTAGCAGAGGTGAAGCTTAAATCAGTTGCTTCCTTGTTCACAGTCTATTCTCTTTAACCATCTCTCTATGCCAGCTACCCAAGAGAAGTTTGCTTGGTAATCTTCAACCCTAGTACAGTATATGCCAACCAAGAGGCCTCCCCCTCTATCTCTGGTGCTAGCTGGGAAATTTTGGGAATTGAAGTCCACACATCTTAAAGTTGCCAAGGATGAGAAACCCTGGTCTAAAGCAACAGAAATCTACCCCCCAAAATAAAGCAATAAAACTGAAGAGCAGATAAAACCAATTTAAAAAGCACATAGGTCAGAAGCCCAGACATCATGGGCCAGCCAGGAATAATATTAGTGATAGCTGGGTGACAAAAGGAAAGAAAAAGGATCAATGACATGGATTGCTGGAAGTCAGGTCTTAGAAATAAAGATGTGATTGGTTAAAGGGCACTCTTTTGCATCTCAGCCAGGCATGCTTAGGTCATCACAGGGATCCAAAGAACAGCTTCCTCAGCAACTTTTAAGGAGCATTCAAAGGTTGGGAAATGAGTCCTCAAAGTTTTAAAAGGGTACTCTGCATCCTTTCAAATGTATTTCTTTTTCAAATTTCTACACCACCCATCTCACCTAGATAGAAGGACTGTGAAAAGCAACAGAGTTAAGAAGAGCATTAAAGAGGTTGTTTATTTTAGTCTGCAAGAGTTATAAATTGAATTATAAAGGTTAAAAGAAGTTTTAAAAAGCAGAGGGAGTGTCCTCAAGCCGCCAACCACCACCAAGGTTGCATGCCACACTCAGACACACACACACACCCAAGCCAGCTGGCAGAATATCTTGATGCTTTTATTGAAATCTGGGAATGTGGGGGCCTGCCTCACCTCTGAGAGCAATTCCACAGGGCCAAGGCCACAGCAGAGAAGGCAATTCCATAGGGCCAAGGCCACAGCAGAGAAGCCTTTCTTCCTAGACCCCACTAGCTGAAATTCTTTAGCCAACAGGATGTGCTACATACCCTCCCCCTCGCTTGAGCAGGTGGGATGGGTCTCATCACCCAGTTGGCAAGAGGTGCAACTGCTCTAAAATGAATGTGGCATCTATTTAACACCTTCTGCCCCACCGGTACAGAAAAGCATATCACAACAGTCCAATCTGACTTATTTTTTGTTGTAAGATTTTTATCCTGTCTTTTCTCCTTTTGCTTAGCGTTGCTCAGATAGGGTGTAAAGTAGGTTGAGTTGAGAAGAGGAATGGGGAAGGGTGTCAAAATTATCCAATGAGCTTTCCATGTCTGATGGTAGGCAAGAACCGAGTTCTCTTTAGTCACCATCCAACACAGTTAACCCTCAAAAACTGGCTTATCGAAGTGCTTACAGTAGCGTGTATCAAAGCAGGCAGGTAGTTGCAAGAATTGTGCTCTGCTGGGGAAACAGACCTGACAGTTTGAGCCTCAGCCCACTGGGAAAGCATGGAAAACTCTCAAGTGTGTGGCAGCTGCACTCTGTCTCACAACACCCTCTCCTCATTGGTTCTATTTTGCAGCTGCTTGCTGCAATGGGCATTTTGTTCCTGTGTGATCTCTTCCTTCCCTGTATCTAACCCTGATAGACAGACAGCATGGGTGCACCCGATGATTAGGAGGACCGAGGAGCAGAACTTGTAAGACTTGCAAGGTGGACAGTTGCAGCACCAGGAAGAACAACCTGTTCTTCAGCTCAAGAGGCTGCTTTAGTACTCATCCTGCTGGGTAAATGCCAGAGGCCGCTGCTATGGTATTGCCGCCACTGACACATTTTAACTAGGTGGCAACTGCACCAAGCAGAAATCCAAACTGGTACACAATGGCCAGCACATTATTTTAGTAGTGCCCAACTCCTGCTTAGTAGCCCACAAAGGTACTAATAATTGCAGGGATGGTCAAAGTTTCAGACTTGTTCGTGCGCTGAACTACCCAATGCAGAGTATGGCCCAAAGGAAAGTGCATGTCACTTACTTTTACTGGAAAACTATTGAGGAATGGAAATGCTATTTTTTGAAAAACATACACAAAAAGGCTTTATTCACAGTCAACGTATCAATAAATTATGCACGCTCAAAGATGGAGAACTTCACCCCATCCACTTTGAACTGTCACCTGACTTGCCCAATGCAGGTCTGCAGGCTTGAAGCCAGTTATTACAGATGCTTCAAAGAAAATTGGTATTTGAGTCAATGTTGCAGCTTGCTGCTATTAGTGGGGAGGGGACCAGAAACAAATCCCCTAATCTGGAGCCAGTTCCATTCTGCAACCAATGCAATTAAGACACAACCTTGTGGGTCAAAAACAGCAAACTGATCACCACAGCAGATAAACAAGTCAATCACCTGACTCATTCTACATCAATTTAAATATATCAGGTGGATTCACTGAACTGAAATGTAGAGAGCTTTGTTTTCCTTTCATTTCTAATTTTGGCATTGTTTTATATTTTGCTTATCTGGCTGAAACTCTCAAGCCAAGTAAGAACGCCCTCTTCCAATTATTCAAGGTCTTAACTACATGGGACAATATGGGACAATATCCTGCTGATAGTTTTCGTGCTGCTGTGAAACCTTGCAGTGGAATGGTCAGTTTTACAACAGATGGCTACAACCAACACCAAATCACTCACCCAAAGATAAAACGGACAGTGTCTCAAAGCAAACTCTTGAAGCACATGGGCATATATCTACAAGTCTGCAATCAATGTATTTTTAGCAGAGGTATACTTGCTCTCCCTCTTAACAATGGGTACAAAGATCTCTCCTATATTCTATGCCAGCAATTTTCTCCCCCACCCCTCCCTAGCACAATAGTTCATACAAATGTGCATTTAACAAGATAATTTAAAGAAAATGGATCACCATATCTTTTTTTAACTAAGAAGTACAACAAAACTGCAAAGCTGCAAGCTTCCCAAATAAAGCAATCCAAATTAACTAATTCAGCTGAAAAAGGATGCAAAGTAAAACATATGCCACAAATAGTATATCATGAAGTTTTTTGAAAAGAGGCTTTATTTTGCGAAGGGAAAAAACAGTTCGAACAAAAGGAGCACAAATGTAAATGGAATTTTATGAGTGACTGGTGCTCAAACCGGTTCTTAACCTTTACAATCCTCTATTTACTGGTTTTCAAGATAATTTGTTCAGTACTCAAAGCAGTGAACAATCTGAAACAGATATTTTAGTTGTATTTTTAGCTGCACCATGTATTCCTACCAAGGCTGAAATAGTAAGACTGCCTTTATATATAATCTCTGTCTCTCCCTCCCTCCCTCTCTCTCTTTTCCTTTTCAGAGCTGCAGCTAAAGATGCAGGCCAAAGTACAAGCAAGAAAATTTAGCCAACCGTGGCTGAAGAGGCTCACCTCCTCCCTGCCCCATGTGGCATTTCTGGGCCAATCACTATGCTACACCCAGCTGTTCTGCTCTGCGCCTGCATCCAATGACTGACAGCAGTGCACTGTTACTGCAGAAGGTGTCATCCATCACTGGAGGAATAGAGCTTTGCAGTGTACCAGAAACTTTAGACAGCTTAAATCCATCTTAACATCTGCATTTTCTCCTTTCACAAGGCACTCTTTTAAATTGGGAGGGGGGGGAGTTCAGAAAATGCACATACACATTAGAAGAATAAACAGGGGGGGGAACTGAAAACATTTATGAAACTTTCTGTCAAGACAGCTGATTTTCAGTTACCCAAACCCCAAAACAATATAACTGCAGGCCAGCAAGCTTTTAGTTAATACCCACTACAGCTTCTTTCCTCCAGCATTTTAAAATGCCAGGTGAAAGCTAGTTCAACGAATTGTTTGCAGCATGTCTCCCAATCACTGTAAAAACGAAATAGAATGTGGCAAAATGTAAAATATACCTAGCCGAGGATGCAGGCTTGCTGAGAATTTTGAAACAAAATTTTGCAAACTGCTTATTGGAGTGAGGCAGCTGGTACTTCTGATCTGAAGACTCTTCAAACTTCTCTGAAGTGAGTGTATTTTTTAATTATTAATTGCACACATGGATGTGAACTTGTGTGCACACATGTGCAAAGGTATGTAGGAAGTTCCTTTTACTCCCAGGAATTATGCTTATAGGTCCTTTAAAAAAACATTTACATCTATGAACAGCATCCAAAATGCACCCCACAATCCTTTCCATGAGCTTTCATTTCTTTTTTTTTATAACTTAGATATGGAGAACTAACAGATTAATCAAAAGGCAAAAACAGAAGGAATATTTCTGTGTGTGTGTGTGTGTGTGTGTGTGTGTGTGTGTGTGTGTACACTCAATCTTTGGGCTCCAATTATTTCTTTGAATAAATGCAACTATTTCATGCCTAGGATTTCACCTTGATTGCATTCATTGTACAATATTGCCTTCCCATGACTTTAGTAGTTATGTCAGAGACACTTAATTTAAAATAATTTAAAACAATCTTCCAATCAAAACCCTGCAAATTTCCAGAGCAAAAAAATATGGTGAAATAGTAGGGGGGTTACAGAGTGTACTCAAAGAGGAAAGAACACAGTGACCAACAAGCCTGTTTATTCTGCACTAAATTTGCCTCTTGTTTCAAGACTGCAGAGCAACCCACTTACTAAAATCTTTATTCTAAGATTTGCAACCCAGTGAACTGGGAAACAGACTTTCCAAGGCAATCATGAAATTCAATGAGTTGGGTCAGTTAACATATAGTCCTCATTTAGCAACCACTGTTGGGACCGGAAATTTGGTTGCTAAAGCAGCTGTTAAATAAAACTGTAACTATGCTTATGATCTTACTTTCCTTTCCTTTCCAGTATAGAAACATGAAAGTCATAAATGCATGAATTACTTTTTCTTCACCATCATAATTGCAAATGATTGCTAAATCATTTACAACTAATCAAGGAAAGAGAACCCAACCTAGAACTAAAGAGAAATTTCCTGACAGAACAATAACTCAGTGGAACAACGTGCCTCCCTCCAGAAGTTATAAAAGTGCTCCAACACTGGAAGTTTTCAAGAAAAGATTAAACAAGCATTTGTCTGAAATGGAATAGGGCTTCCTGCCGGGATTCGACCCGCCAAACTGCCGACCTTCTGATCGACAAGCTCAGCGTCCTAACCCGCTGAGCCACCGCATCCCTACCTGTACAGTATTCCCTTTCAAAGTAATCTGCTTCACAGGGTAGATGTGAGCACAAAATTAGAGAGGCCATGAGGCATGTAGAAATGGCAGAGTATAAATACTATCAATCAGTCCTCAGAGGATATGTTAAGTCCTAACTCACCAAAACCAGGATCCAATTTAAAAGTTGCATTTAAATCTTTTCACTCAAGAGTAAGTTATATCACCATATACCCCACCCCACCAAAAGTCTGTTGTTAACATATCCTTGACAAGGACATTTATGAAGCAGGTCAATTTAAATGCAGAAAAACAAAAAATCCTGGGATGCTGGGATTGAGGTGTGTTGCTTCTTTCTTTACTTCAACAAAGTTACATCTTTCCACCAACATGTGGAGAAAAACAATTATGAAGTCCAAATTCTAAGTTTCTTCACTGAAATCAAAAATACAAAGTCTTCCATCTTTCTGACCTTGGACTTGGTCATTTCGTTGGTGTCTTTCAGCACAGTCTCTTTACTAAACCATTCAAGGCACAGTTAGCCCTGATAAAAGTAGTTAATGTTTACTGAAACCTATGCATAAACTGTACTAGACCTGATAGGACTTTTTTTTTTAAGAAAAAGTCAAAGTTCTGCTTACAGCATCTATTACCGTTAAAAAAAAACTGGGCAAATTACGATTTTTCTAATAAGCCATTATCAAACAGAAAGCACAAGGAGGATATGGGGACCCAATAACTGGGTATAGACAAATACGTGCAACTCTTTTTTTTAATTGTAGTTAATTGTGTCAGAGGAAAGCAAGAAGTGAAAGCTCGCACCACATATGCATTTTAAAGTGCACATGAACATGGCTTTAAGATACAAACATTGCATTTTGCAATGTGTATCATGTTGTCATCCTAGTAAAAGCATCGAAGATACAAGCCAAAGATCAAGGATCAGAGTCACAAAATTATTGAATTCTTCACCCATATCTAACAGGCACTGTCAGCTATTAAGCAAGAACAGCAAAAGAGAAAGCCCAATTCAATTTATTCACACAATACATTCAGCATAACCTTATACACTAATCAGCACTTCATGCAACTGCTGAGAATATTCCCATAAGGGAATTGTTTCTCATCCAAAGGAACTGTGAAGAATGAAAGCACTGTGCACCGAATGCCATCATATTTTGCACTCCCAATCCAGTAATGGTCTTCTACACTTCTCTATTAAGATAACATAAATATACACCCACCTCCACCATCAGTTTTGTTTATGTGAGACTACTTGATGACAAAAGTTAGAAAGAAATAATCTGGAGTCTAAACAGTGGTGAGAAAAAAGTGTGCCTTTTTTCCTGCTCTCCCTCATTTCTCCTCTTAAAGCAAGATGCTCCCAGGTGTTTAAACCAACTTTTTCCCCTTCCCTACACAGCAGCTATAGAACCACAGTCACCTTGGAAACAAACATTGCCCAGTGTTTGCAGAACAAACAATGGTACCTTTTCAGCCAGTACGAAGCAGGCAGGGCAAGGGGCAGTCAAGCAATTCTGGAGTTTACAGGGGTGTTAACATATTCACCAAGTCAAAAAATACTTCAGCACCAAGTGAGATTCTTTCCAAAAAAGTGAATCTTTGGCTGGAAACCACAGCCAGACACGATGGTAAGGTCAGGCCAGTCTTGCAATGAGTAGCAATCTTTATGGCATTGTTGAGTCCAAGTGTTATTTCTAAATGCCTGATGCATATGGTTAATTATTCTTCATACGCACAGAGAGAGATTTGCATTCCCTATAGGAAGCATATTGTATGATTCATCCCTCTTAATTTCACAAATCCTTCTCATCACAGTCATTTTGATGCTTGAGCAAGGGATTGAACTAGAAGACTCCAACATCCCTTCCGACTCTGTTATTCTGTTATTCTGGCTGTAGACTGTTCTTCAAGTTGGGGGTAAAAAGTTCCCCTTAAACGTAATGCAAAAGGGTGCATGACAATATTATGAACCAGGTCCTTGCTTCTGTATTCAGCTGGCAAAAACAGGGATTCAAAACCATATATCCTAAATCTGTGGTGGTGAACCTATGGCACATGTGCAACAGGTGGCACGCAGAGCCCTCTCTGTGGGCATGCAGGCCCTCGCCCCAGTCCTAGGCCTTCAGCTGGGTTTTAGAAAACCTTTTCGCTTTAGGCCTCTGCCGCCATGTGCAAAAAAAAAAAAGTTCAATCAATCAATCAATTTCAACTTCTCGCAAAAGTTGGAATTGATGGATTGAACTTTTTAGTCCCACCCAGTCTGCCGTTACCACTGCAGCCACGCCCACCCAATGGGCCTCACCCACCCAGTGGGCCACACCCACCCAATGAGCCACACCCACTCAGCACCCGATGATACGTAAGTGGGGTTTGGGTTGCAGTTTGGGCACTCGGTCTCTAAAAGGCTTGCCACCACTGTCCTAAATGTACACTCATAGAATTCAAGTCACAATGCTAGTGTCAAACACCATACAACCAGATAGTTTAAAGAGCTGCACTTAGTTAATCTCTAATAAAAACAAAAACAAAACTGTTATACTTGGAAAAAGAAAAGTGTAAAAACATTCTGTAAATAATAACAACATGCTGGTTCTCAATCCTTAATGTATACAAAATAAACCCTTTTGCATAAAAGAAATAACAGGTAGCAGAGAAAGGATTATGTTGATTCAAGTAATGCTTAACTGTCCTTGATATCTTCTTTACATTTAAGGATAAATGTCTAATCATCTCTAGAAAAAATAGGATGGAAGTATATTGTTGTTCTAGGATGAACAGAAATTGTTGCTACTTGATAGATGTGCACAAAATTAACATTTCAGAGAATGAACATAGGGAAAAGCCCAGAAACCTAATAATGCCAAAATTTCTGCTAAAGCATCCTGAATACACAATCTGGTAAATAAAATATTTGCTTTCCCTGTAACTGATGAAGTGAGTTTTTTTAAAGTTCCACATAGGCCATCTGGGTGGAACACATTGATGTTTCATTTATCACTGAACAACTCGGCTCTGAAATCCTGGTTATCCCTTCCTGACAAGTATTACTTCTGGCAAACTCCTACTGTGTCCATTTCCTTGCTGCAGAGAAACAAAGTAACTTTAAAAGGTAATACCACTGAGTTGTCCTCATCACCACAATCCTAGAAAGTCAATTCAAGTGCCCCTTTTCTCAGCAAAGCCACAGAAGGTAAGGAAGAAACTAAAAATGAGTGTAAAATGTTAAATTCACACTTGACAGCAGTGGCCTACCAAGACAGCACAAGAGGAAAAACAGATGAAGATTGCTGCTCCTCTTCAACAAGGTATACTTTTGAGGATCAAATGTGTCTTGTATGAGCAACTGATACAACACACATTTTGGTGGAAACACACACAAATGGATGGAAACTAATCAAGGAAAGAAGCAACTTGGAATTAAGGAGAAACTTCCTAACAGTGAGGACAATTAACCAGTGGAACAGCTTTTGCCTTCAGAAGTTGGAGCTGCTTCATCACTGGTGGCTTTAAGAAGAGACTGAACAGCCACCTGTCTGAAATGGTATAGGGCAGACATGTCAAACACGTCACGTGACATCGTGCAACGTTATCGGAGCTTTTTCTCCGTTGCCGGCAATGGGGTGGGTGCGGTTTTGGGATGACGCATCCGGCTTGCGGGCCAGCAGTTTGACACCCCTGGCATAGGGTGTCCTGTTTGAGCAGGGGGGTGGACTAGAAGACCTCTAAGGTCCCTTCCAGCTCTATTCTGATTGAACTCTGATTTCACAGTGTCATCTTTTTTTTTAATCCCCTGCATTTGATCATCTTGGGCAGAAAGGCACTAAGGAAAGAAAACAAGAAACTAATCAAGGGGAGAAGCACGCTCAGATGCAGGGAAAACCAAGAGTGAAAGTTTTTCATCGCCTTTAAAAACCACACCCATAGAAAAAACACCTCTGAACTGTGAAGCCTGACAAGCTGAAGAAGCCACGGTTACACAGCAGAGGTACTGAAGAGATCTCCCCACCTCCCCCTTCTCACTCACATTATCACAAGTCCTCAGGCTGCCAGCTGGGAGGATTGTTTATAGGGCAGGGAGAGGGAAAGAGGTTTTTGCAGCCAGCACACCCCCCCCCCCACACACACACACCCTACCCCACAGCTCCTCTATGCCTCTTTGCTGCCCTTGCCCTTCAACAATGAATGAACATCCTCCACCTCTGGAGCCCCTCCCTGTTTCTGCAAAGCAATGATTATTTGCCGTTTTGCACGTAACCGTATCTAAACCCCTGCAGCTTCTTCTGTGTGTGCACAGAGGTGTCTCTCCACCCCACATCCCCCTTTCTCAAGTCGAGGAAGAAGACCTCCTCAATTCTATTTGCCAACCATGCGGCCTACGGTCCTCATTCTTCTACTCTAACCTCCCTCAAGACACCTTTCGTACACTTCTCACATAATAATATTTTTAAGGAACAAGGGGGTTTTGCCAACTTATTACCAGCTCTTCTGCTGGGAAGAAATTTGCCCATTTCTGGCAGCTGAAGTTCCTGTTTGGTGCAGAAATACCAAGCTAGGATTTTCTGAACAATTGGCAAGCTTATGTTGTACATTTTCTCCCCCCGTAACTATTCTCTGCACAAAGCAGGGTTCACAAATAAGGGCAAAGTAACCTGCAATTTATATCCACTGGCTTAGATTTGAGTAAGTTCCTTACTCAGCATAGACTTATATACACACACATCACCAGGCTGAAAGGATCAATTGGGATCAAATTATTTTTCATACCTACAAAGCAGAAGTCCAACAGGGAAAGCTTCCATTTTCATTGCAAATACATGGCAAGAAAACCTGCCGCAAAATTTGTACTTCCTTTTTTTAAAAAACAACAACAAAGGTATTATTAGAGCCTTGCTAGCCCACTATTCAATGGTAAATTGCAAATATATGGCAAGAAGACCTGTGCAAAATTTGTGATTAAAAATAATAATAATAATTAAAGGAACTATAGGCAGTTTTCAAAGTTCAACCACAATTGGGACCAGAATTCCAGTTGCTAAATGATGCAGTCATTAAGCAAATCATCATGTGGCGGGACCAGATTTTATGACTATTTTTACCATCTGGCTTCCCCAGTTGACTTTGTTTGTCTAAAGTCAGCTGTGAAGGTTGCAAATCATGAGCATGTGACCGCAACAACCACCTAAGTGGAAGCCAGTTGCTAAGTGCCAAATTACAATCACATGACAACAGTGAGGATGTGACAATTGTAACTTCAAGGACAGGTTGTCAGTCACTTTTTCTGAGGCCATCATAACTTTGTTGTTAAATGGATGGTCCTAAGTCAAGGACTACCTATAGAGACCTTACTATTTAAGGCAGGGGTCCCCAACCCCCGGTCCGTAGACCGGTACTGAGCCACAGCATGCCAGCAACTGGTCCACACAAACAAGCAAAGCCCCATCCGTGGGATGCAGGCAGCACACAAAACCACGCACTCTCCGGTCCATGGAAAAATCTTTCTCCATGAAACCGGTCCTTGGTGCCCAAGAGATTGGGGACCTCTAGTTTAAGGCAAGCACCAGGCAGACAGATCTTCATTTTCATCTGGGTCTTGTTGTTGTTTTTTTTCTTCATCATCATCCAGCTTCCAAGTGAAAGGAAAAAAAAAAGAAATAGGCCATTTCTTATCAAATTAAAAACATATTTCCTTTCCCCCCCCCCCAAGAAAAGACAGGTAGTAGTGATAAGAAGAGGACTTTTCTCTCCAACCCTGTTTATTGTTAGGTTTGTATCGTGTCTTTTGTGCAAGTGGTCAGGATGACAACCTTCTCCCCATCTTTCACTGCAACACTACCATGGAAAAGTAGGCTGAGCTGAAAAACTGTGAATGGCCCCAAAATTACCCAGTTTTCTTCCATGGATGAAGCTGGACTAGAATGTGGGTCTTTTTCCTTCTAATCAGGCACCTTAAACACTGTCAAAACAATTGTTATTAAAAACGGGCAGGATGACATAATGGGTGGTGGGGGGGAGATTTGAAAAGCACAATTCACCTACATTAGTTATATAGAAACTGTCCAGATGAGGTTGCTAACTTGTCATCTGATTCCAGTATTATTAGCAGATATACAGACAACTGTGTCTTTATGAGGCAAACATTTTCACCTTTTTTTTTTCATAGCAAGCTCGTTACAAGATACTAAAAACAGGTGAGACAAGATTTTTCTCCTGGTTAAGTTGGCAGTTCTTAAAGAAGTAACAAATGACCCCTGTTCACTATGGCAAACACCGACAAATCAGTCACCTAGATATCAAATATAGCACGATTCAAGCACACCCCACTGAATTTAGCAAAGTTTACTGATTCGGGTGTGCTTAAAAATCCACCTTTCTCCAGCATAAGCTGACTAAACTACAATAGTAAGAGCACCTGACACAAACCGTGCCTGACATAAATACACACACACACACACACACACATATATCTTCATAGCTTATACCTCAGACATTTAAAACATTTATTTCAATAATTTTACAAGCTCATCAGTAATTACTACAGACTGAAGATCAAGACTAAGAGAAAGGAAGCAAAAAATACCAGTTTAAGGCCATCCAATGAGTTGCAGTTGTAAAAAAAAGCAACTAATTTAAAACCAGTGATTTTTTTAAAAAAGGAATAATTTTACTAAGTGCAAGGATAGGCTTTATGCCCCATATGCTTTTTTTAAAAAAAATATATGGAGGATATTTAAAGGAAGGCTAGGGGAGAAAAGAGAAAAAGAGTTACACGAAGCTAAACTTTTAGAACTGTAGCTACTTTAAGGAGAAAAGAGGTAAGAACCACAATCCTGCATTTATTATTTAGAGACCAGGCACCTATTCTGAGAGAGGTATTAGCAGAATTATTCGTAAGAACTATGGTTAATTTGGAACATTACACAGCTCGACATGCTATTACAAAGATTCATTTGTTTTCAAATATTATTTTTATCTTAAATTTGTGGAAAAAAAGCACAAAACCCCAAGACAAATCTAAACTTGCATTTAAGAAAGCATTAAGTGCATAGCTTTTTTTTGGCATTATTGCTTGCTATCAATAGTTTGTATTTAAGGGCCAGTGTTATAAAATCTTACTATATATTATATACTATATACTGGAATATATTAATAACTCAACATTAAACAGATTAAGTCTAATAATTAAATAGAAAACAGACTTGCTGGAAAGCCCAGAGTTGCTGGAAAGTTGCTGGAAAGTTCCCTCTCAGTTTTTAATTACAACAGCATTAGTCAGAACACCTTCCCAAAATGGAATTGTATAAACCAGATTAACCAGATGCATAAGATTTGCCATATCCTCAAAAGCCAAAGCTCTCAGCATCTATCTCTCACTCACCAGCCAGAAGTTTAATATTTGCTTTACCTTTTTTATTAAACATGTTAAAGAAAATATAAAAACATAAAATAAATGAATAAATAAATAAAATAATACAGCTAAGTAAACCAGGGATTCTAAAACATCATGGCGATAATAGCTTTCTAATATACCATTAATTTGTTGTAAATAGTTAGGAGTGTTTTAACAGTATAACAGAATAAAAGAGTTGGAAGGGACCTTGGAGGTCTTCTAGTCCAACCCCCCTGCTCAGGCAGGAAACCCTATACCATTGTAGACAAACGGTTGTCCAATCTCTTCTTAAAAACCTCCAGTGTTGGAGCATCCACAATTTCTGGAGACAAGTCGTTCCACACAGAGGGACACACACAATTACACAATCATGTTAAAAGATTAAAAAAAATTAAATGATGCTTAACACAATGTATATCATCAAATAAAATTGTACATTATAATAAATTTAAATACATTAAATTCAGTTTGGGGTATCCATTTACTAAATTATAGCCTAATACTGTAGTTTCTGGTTCAAAATAGATAGGTACCTGTTTCTTCATTACATTTTTCAAATTACATCTACTACAGTTTGCCCAAGTGACTCCATAGATGACACAGGATATGTTTGTCACATTCAAGTCCAGCTTTTTGCTTACCATGGTACAGCTGAACCTCAGTAGTGGGAAATAAAGCTAAGCATGCAAAAGAATCTAACCTGATCTTGAATACTGCACTGTCACTCACAAGGCAGCTGTTATGAACTTTTTCTTCCCATTTTATCTGCTACTCATGATAGCAATGAACCACTTTCAGCATCAGGACTTGCTTTTAGCACCTGGTATTATGCCTTAAACACAGAAAAACAGCAACTGAGCCTAAAGCATCCCTAAGCCTGGTTCATAGGCCTAGCCCTAATAGGTGAAGCATCCTATATTGTTGGCCTTCATCATCTTTATCCAAGATAAAACAGTGCTCTACCATAGTCCAGGCTTTCTGGACTACACTTGGGTTGCCACACTTCCATCCTGAAACTGCAACCTCTGCACACATGGGCTTAAAGGTACCTACACACAAAATACACTACTTTGCACTACACTTTCTAAGCGTCAGAGATGTACAACTTTTCCACACTGAGATTCATCTCAAGATTAAGTAGACATTCATATGGTCACACCAAGGCTGTACACCTTGCAATTCTCAAGATTGTTTCAAGTGAAGGTTTCAGGCCACTGGCAAAAATGGGCTTGTCATTTTCTGTAATGGTATGGGGGAATGATCTTGGGAGACAAGGGAAGAGATGTGGCCTAAGAAATACTCAGATGAGAGGAAGTATAGCCCACTGCTGCATAACGGTCAGTTTAAGCCCACACATGTGAAAGGCATATCCAAGGTAAGAAAGGACATAATATGTTAAACTCACTGGAACAAAGATGTCTATGTTGTACAAATCTCACTCTGCAGGAGGAAGTAACACCAAGCAATATAACAGGATGCCAAAAATATAGCCATCTCTGGATCATAGTATCCCCCCCAAAATAGGACAGTAAGGTTTGGAACTTGGTTATATTGTGTATTGGGTACCCCCCCCTTTTTTCTGTTTGTTGGATAATTTCCTTGAATTTTTTATTGTTCTTTAATCAATTAGAATTGTCTGCTTTAAGATGGGCAGTCACATACATTTTTTTCAATAAATTACTATACTGAACATCATAGGACAGTGCCCCCCCCCAACCTTTTGGGCATCAGGGACCGGTTCTGTGGAAAGAGGCTTTTCCATGGACAGGAGAGGGTGCGGTCGTAGGTGCTACCTGCATCCCGCAGATAGGGCTTTGCTTGCTCTGTTTCTGCAATACCGTAAACTGGTGCTGGTTCACGCACCAGGGGTTGGGGACCCCTGTCCTAGACGTTTAAGTTCACACATTTGGAGGACATATCCAGGGTAAGAAAGGGAATAATATGAATTTTTTAACTGAAAGATCTTTAATAGCAGAGAGGACTTATATTACTAAAACAAAGCATGGTTTTTAAAATCCTTTTCTACTTCTAGCAACATCAGTAGGAAATTACATGGGCAAATGCTCTCCTGGAGAGTACAACTGGAAAAGGAAAAAACATCAGCCAATATATGTCCTATTAGGATGAAAATGGGCATGTTACCTAGTGGAAATTATTTGCATTCCAAATAAAATGCTTTCAGAATATAGGGTAAAATTACCCCATCTATCAGATATAGTTTGTGTGCTTATGCTTCTTTCTGATTTTCTTGTACAATCGCTTTTCTTCAACATTACTGTATTGCACAATTTGGAAATTTACAGTTGCCCGTTTGGATTCAAAATTCAATACTGAAATATGAAATGATATAGTTTCTTATTTATTGTACTCATCATTAATTGGTTCCGGGAGGCACAATGAGTACCAAACAAATTTTTCCCATAAGGAATAATGTATTGAGTCATAAGGCAGTCAACAATAACTAGTTTTAACTTGTGCATTGAGTATCAAACAAGCAATGAGTACCGGGAGAAAATTTTCATATCAAAATCCATTGAGTACCAAATTTGATGAGTTTCAAAGCAGTTGAGTACCAAGGTACCACTGTATATGTTTACAAAGACAAGAATTAAAACTGAGAAATTTACATATAGTATTAAGCCAAAATATAGCTTGTCTGTTTCTAGTTTAACAGGATATGAAAACTCATCTCTAGGAAGAAACATTTTTTTTGCAACAAACCATAAACTGAAATACTAGTTAAATCTGAATCCCAAATTTCAGTTTGTACTTGGTTTTTACACTCTTTTTTTCTTAGCTCTTTGCAGCAGAAATGGACATAACAAACGCCGAACTGGCTGAAGGAAGCCATAATTACTTCGTTTATTTGCAAGACTCGGTCTTATCTAATAAGCAACATCTTATCAAGAATTATTTTAAAATTGAGCACAACCAAAAAAATTTATATATATTATTTTAATATATACTTGCATTTCATCTTCTATTTCTATCTTGCTTTAAAAATAACTTGAGACATTGCCCAGTGGCAAAACCAGCAATCTAGTCTCAAACTTAACTGCCATTATGAATCAAGGTGAACAAAGGATGTGCTTACTTGTTTCCTCACGAAAGGTATCTAACACTGAACCAAAACACCAATGCAATTAATGAGGGAAGGGCTGTGCAAAGAAAGAATATGGGCCAAAAGAGATAGGCAACTCTTACAGAAAATTACTTTCAGTATCTTTATAAATACATAAACCAATCATACAAATTTCAGATGGTAGCTTGTAGACAGAGGTAGCCTGGATGTAGTTAATCACAAATTAGAAGTCAATACTCAGCAATTTAAGAACGGAAATTATTAAAGAAAATCAGACCCCAAATGTTAGTAAGTCTTCTATTATGTTAGACTATAATCAAGAGCTGTACCCACATTTATTCTGAAGAAATTTAACTGTGAATTAGTTACTGATGGCAGTGGAATATTAACTGGTTTTTCCAACTTAATGCAATCTTTATAAAAGAATATATTCATTCAATTGTTATTCGGACCGGTCTGGACTCTGACTGGGCAGAGTCTGACGATCAGGACACGGGCGGTCTTGTCGATATTACCTGGGAGGAGTTTGATTCTGTGACTCCGGAGGAAGTGGACAGGATTATGGGGAGGCTGAGCTCCACCACATGTTTATTGGACCCGTGCCCTTCCTGGCTGGTTTATGCAGCCCGGGAGAGGACACGAAGCTGGTTCCAGGCAGTTATATCGGCTTCTTTGAGTGAGGGTAGTTTCCCCGCCGTCTTGAAAGAGGCGGTGGTGAGGCCTCTCCTCAAGAAGCCTGCCTTGGACCCAGCTGTGTTGAACAACTTTCGTCCAGTCTCCAACCTTCGCTTTCTTGCGAAGGTTGTTGAGAGTGTGGTGGCGCATCTGCTCCCTCTGGTCCTGGATGAAGCGGATTATCTAGAGCCGTACCAATCGGGTTTCAGGCCTGGGTACAGCACGGAGACGGCATTGGTCGCGCTGGTGAATGATCTCTGGAGGGCTCGGGACAGGGGATATTCCTCTGTCCTAGTCCTATTAGACCTCTCAGCGGCTTTTGATACCATCGACCATGGTATCTTGCTGCGGCGTCTCAGGGGATTGGGAGTGGGAGGCACGGTTTTGCAGTGGTTCTCCTCCTATCTCCTGGGACGTTCGCAGTCGGTGTTGACAGGGGGGCAGAGGTCGACCTCGAGGTCTCTCGTTTGTGAGTTCCTCAGGGGTCGGTCCTCTCGCCTCTCCTGTTCAACATCTATATGAAACCGCTGGGTGAGATCATTCGTGGTTTTGGAGTTGGGTATCATCAGTACGCTGATGATACCCAGCTTTTCATTTCGACCCCAAACCACCCCAGTGATGCCCTCAACGTGATGTCCCGTTGCCTGGAGGCGGTTCGGGTCTGGATGGGGAGGAACAGACTTCAACTCAACCCCGACAAGACTGAGTGGCTTTGTATACCTGCATCCCGGGTTATTCCGGATATTCCATCTCTCTCTATGGGGGGGTGAATTATTACCCCCCGTAGATAGGGCTCGCAACTTGGGAGTCCTCCTAGATTCACGGCTCACTTTGGAAGACCACATAGCAGCTGTGACTAGGGGGGCCTTCGCCCAGGTTTGCCTGGTGCGCCAGTTGCGGCCCTATCTAGGCCGGGATGACTTATGCACGGTCACTCACGCGCTCGTGACCTCTCGTCTAGACTACTGCAACGCTCTCTACATGGGGCTGCCCTTGAGGACCACCCGGAGGCTCCAACTGGTACAGAATGCAGCCGCGAGAGTTGTGTTGGGAGTCTCCTGATACTCCCATGTCACACCTCTGCTCCGTGAGCTGCATTGGTTGCCAGTTGTCTTCCGGGTGAGATTCAAGGTACTAGTAATGGTGTTTAAGGCCCTACATGGCATGGGTCCGGAGTACCTTAGGGAACACCTGCTGCCGGCATCAACTTCCCTTCGCCCTGTGCGTTCCCACAGAGAGGGCCTCCTCAGGGTGCCACCGATCAGAGAATGTCGATTGGTGGCCCCCAGGGGGAGATCCTTCTCTGTGGGCGCCCCGGAGCTATGGAATCAGTTACCGGTTGAGCTCCGAATGGCGCCCGATCTTCGCTCCTTCCGGCGTGATCTAAAGACATTCTTATTTGAACAAGCCGGCCTGGCCTGATGGGGGATGGGTGGGGTTTTTTATTGTTATTTTAATATTTGTATTTACTGTTTTTAGTGGGCATATATTTAATCCTTTTTTAACTTTTGTAACTCTGTATTTTTTATGCTTGCCCTGTTCACCGCCCTGAGTCCTTCGGAAGAAGGGCGGTATATAAATAAAATTAATAATAATTAATAATAATATTTTAGTTACTAGGAAAAACTATGAAACATCTACGTCAGTGATGGCGAACCTTTTAGAGACCAAGCAACCCAAAACCCACTTATTTATCACCGTACCAGGTGGACGTGGCCCACTGGGTGGGCATGGTGGTCATGGCAGATTGGGTGGGTGTGGCCAAGGTGGGTGTGGTCACCTCAATGTTGCTGGTGGGGAGGGACGCCTGTGGGGTTGGGCAGGGATGGAGGAAATCCCGGGGGGTCTCTGGCAGGTGGGACGATAGGCAGGAGGCTCGTCCTGTGGGGTGTGGCAAGGTAGGGTGGGGGTGCCATTGCCATGGGGCAAGGGAAGGGCCGGGTCGGCTGCTGCCTGACACCATCAGCCCCCGCACACAGAGGCCAGTGAGCGCATGGGGGCCAACGGTGTCTGTCAGCAGCCACAGCCTGCCGGCCCCTCGACCAGCACACTCTGGGGCTCCGCAGCCCACCACCATCAGTTCAAAGAAGCCGCCTCTGAGCTGGATGGCCAGCCAACAGCTGAGGAGGTGAGGAGGTGATGCAGTGGGTCGTGCCCAGGAAAAGGAGAGCATGCGAGGCCAGGAGTGACGGGATGGGGGGGAAGGAAACCAGCCGTGCCGGGATGCATCCGGCCACATGGGAACTCGGCAAGTTAGTGGGTGGCTGCTTGAAGAGGGCCAGTTGCCATCTCCGGGGCATGGCGAGCATGTCCGCAGAGAGGGCTCTGAGTGCTGCCTCTGGCACGTGTGCCATAGGTTCACCACCACTGATCTATGTGGTCACTAGGAGATGAAGATGACTCAATGGCACATAATCAATCAATGAAAATTTATACATAAATCAGTCCAAAGTTTTGTGACGCATCCTTTTATGCACATCCTTTCTTTCTACCTCTGTTTGGTCTAGAGCAGGGGTGTCAAATTGCAGGCCCACAGGCTGAATGTGTCACAGAGAAACCGAGCCCACCCCATTGCCGGCAACAGAAAAAAAGTCACGACATGTCACATGACATTGCAAGTTTGACACCCCTGGTCTAGAGGCCACTTGTACACTTCAAGCATTGCAGAAACCCTTAGAAATAATAGTATTTGGAAAATATCACAGTACTACTAATACTCTACATCATACAACCTTTGTTGATCCTTTCTGGAAAAAGTAAGCAAAAGACACCATTGTATTCAAAAGAGTTCAGACACAATGCTTTTAAGAGCTAAATGATCACAAATAAACATTCCAAATCAAAATTCCCACATTATTATGATAGAAACAATTCCTACAGTGAATAAATATATACAAGTAGCAGCAGACATACCATAATTCACTACCTGCATTCAACACTATTCTGCTAAATCATAACCACTGCATACAAAGAAATAAATACATGATGAACCAAAATAAGTGATGTACGACATTCCATCATTTTAGTTCTGGTACCATTCAAGTAATCAAAATTGAGGTTCTTCTGTGTAACCAAGAAAGCAATTCACACAATTTCCTCCCAGTTCATTTGTGAATGGACCAACAAGTAGCATATTTCCAAAATGTTTATAACTAACTGCAGAACAATAAATGAATGTGAGTTAAATATTTGGGGCTATAGAGTTAAAATGCAAAATGTTTGTCAATCTCTGATCCTCCAGGAAGAATATTCCCCTAAAAGCCTAGAAATCTGAAGATATACCTATTCAAAAGCAACCAGTTACATTTACCTAATTATTACACAGAATAAACAATCCAAAATCTATTCCTTCTACAAGTGTACCAGAGACAGGAACCATGTCCAAACTTGTTCATGAACATGCTTCCATTTTCTCTAATGAAGATTCATATTTAATATGTTTGTCCAAATTTTAAGACACATTCAGTAAAGATCTGTACTTCCTTTTGTTAAACAGTACGTATTGGCTGCACTAATTTCAGCAACTAGAACAGGGGTGTCAAACTCAATTTCATTGAGGGCCGCATCAGCATTGCAGTTGCCCTCAGGGGGCCGGGTGGGTATGGCCAGGGTGGGCGTGGCCTACTGGGTGGGCGTGGCTAGAGTGCATATGGCCTACTGGGTGGGCGTGGCCAGCTCTACATCGTTTGCATCAAGGGTGCCTATGGGGGCCTGGGCAGGAGTGGGACAGATCTGAGGGTCTCTGGCAGAAGGAGGGTCTCTGGGCCAGGGCCAAGGCAGAGGGGGCCGTTCCCTCACTGTTTCCAGGATGGCTTCGCGGGCCGCATGAAACCACTTCGCGGGCCGGATCTGGCCCCCGGGCCTTGTGTTTGACATGTCTGAACTAGAAGATGACAAACTATTTAAATTGTTTTGTGCCTTTGAGTCAGTACTGACTTCTGATGACTTCATGGACCAGTCTGCAGTTATCTAGCAAGCTTTCAGAAGTGGTTCACCAATGCCTGTTTCTTAGGGCTGACACAGAGTAAATGGCCCAAAGTCACTCAGCTGCCCAAGACAGGACTAGAACTCACAGGCCCCCAGGTTCCACAGTGATTTTAACCACACCATTTTAATCTGGGCAAGTGTATATTTACATGCATTCTTGAAAGTAAGGCCTGGACATACCGCAACGAAGCTCTTCTGAAGCGTGTAGCCTTAGTTCAACAAGATTAATATAGAGTTTATTTTCAAAATAAGTTGCAAAACAAGCTTTTCATTTATCAATGACTGGTCTCTATATAGGTAAAGGTAAAGGTTCCCCCGCACATGTGTGCTAGTCATTTCCAACTCTAGGGGCCAGTGCTCATCTCTGTTTCAAAGCCGAAGAGCCAGCACTTGTCCGAGGATGTCTCCGTGGTCATGTGGCCAGCATGACTAGACGCCAAAGGCGCACGGAACACTGTTACCTTCCCACCGTAGTGGTCCCTATTTTTCTATTTGCATTTTTACGTGCTTTCGAACTGCTAGGTTGGCAGAAGCTGGGACGAGCAACAGGCGCTCAGTCTGCTACACGGCACTCGGGATTCGACCCGCCAAACTGCCGATCTTCTGATCGACAAGCTCAGCGTCCTAACCCACAGAGCCACCGCGTCCCTTTTCGTCTCTATATACGATGTAGTTATTAACTTTCTATAAATACCAATATTATGATTTAATTTTCAGTTGAGATATAAATTTGAATATTGGGTATTGTTCCTGTAAGATTCTTGGTTTCAAAAAATGCTACAGGAGAAGATCTATACCAATTTGTCTGAAACCGAAGCAAAATCCAGTTCAGAGAAACTGATTCATAGTCACCTTGCCATATTGTATGTATCTTCCAATATATTTGATTGAAGATAATGTATTAGATAATCAGTGCAAGACCAGAAGATGTGGAGAGACCTGGCACATAGCATCACCCAGAGTCGGACATGACTGAATGGATATCATCATCATCAACAACAATATATTTGGCATCTGACTCCATCCCAGTGCTTATTAATTATGCATATTATGTATCTAATGAATTCTGTAGTTCAAACTCCACATGCAGGTTCAAAATAGCAGTACAACCTACATCACTTCCTAGAACATGACGCTGGCCCAGTGATCCAACCTTAATAAGCTGGATCTTAATAATAATAACTTGTGGCAGTGGGAGAGCAAGTATAAGGTTTTCCATTCTGAGAAGCAATCAGTGGTCACCAAATGCTTCATGAAATGAAAAGGGTAAAAAAGGAATGGACAGAAAGAGGATCATGTCTTTCCATTTGAACTGAGTCAGATTAAGGATTCAGCATTGTAATGGCCCCCGCTAATCCATGCCGCACAGCTAGTCAAAATCTTATGTTCTAATTTCATGATAATTTGGCAAGAATCTAAAAGACAGAGTTATCATCAGCTGGCCTCATCCATTTGGATTCTGTTGAACTCAGAGCTGTTTAAGAGCAATTTGGAAATTTTGTGGAAGACGTTTCAGATGAGAAATTTCTTCGAAACGTTCTATTATGTACATGGAACAGACTCAGAAAACAAATCTCCTTGGATTACAGTCATGTTGTATATAGGCAGTAATGCAGCAAGTATGGTTATTTCAACAAGATAACTCAAACCATCTCTCCGTTGTTGATGCTACACCGATGGACATCAAATACCGTCTTCAACAAGGCTTATATGGGTTGCAACTACATTCCCAAGAATCTACATTCCTGATAGTTGGGGAAACCTCAATCTCACTCAACATTTCTATCCAAACTAGCAAATTTCCTGACTCACAGAGTAAGTCTTGTCTGGATTAAACTTCATCTTGTAAATACTCATTTGACCTAGAATAGCCTCTAAAAATCTGTTGAAGAATGCTAGGATTAGGATTTCTAATTGCAAATGGAAGATGAACCTGTTCAAGTTATTTTCATGCAGATCAGGAATATAGTCAATGTTCATCAGCTCAAAGACCATACCTGGATTTCCAAAGTGTGCTCAGGGTCATACTCGCAAAATAGACAAAGGGTCCAAAATAAGCTCAGTTTAAAGGATGTCACTGGAATTTTATACTTCTAAAAAGCTTAAAGACATCCATTTTTCCTTTTTTTAAAAAAAAATCAAATTCCCAAATGCACTAAAATTAGCCCAATTGTGGAAGGGGGAGGCTCTGAAGTCAGAGATGAGAGCTACTTACATATTTTACACACTTGATGTTTGTGGTAAGAAAAGAACAGGATGGATCTTTGAGGCAATTCAATCCTGCAGAATTGAGCTACAGTCTCTAGCCTCAGCTTCTAAATACTGCGTTTGGGGTACTACTGAAACCATTATAACATACTGTGGTATCATTTGATCAAGAAGGATATGTTAGATACGGTACTAAAGGCAGGATAACTAGACAGCTGCCCACCTCCCATTTTTCTACTCTTGTGTTCAAGGTCTTTTCTACCCGCAAATCTAGTCAATGACAGCCATTCAGAACCAAATTGCCAAAATCTAAGCTTTGGCATCCTTTTATGTAGCCGTATTCTTTCCACTCCAGCATCTCTCTTTTTCATTACAGAAATGCAAATGATAACATACAGTATTTCTGGATCTAGCTGCAGCATATAAGTGTCCGTACAGAACTCAATGCAGCAAAAGTGATTAAATGAGGTTCATATTCCATTAGCAAACAAAATATAAGGTGTAAATCAGGTGACCAGCATAGCATATACACTTGCATAAATAGTCAACACACAATGGCACAGAGAATCCCAAACTACATAGTGGTATAAATATTTCATTCTGTTGCCCCATTTGGTTCTACAGCAGAATTTTCAAATCAGTGGCCAACATACTTAAGCAAATCTGAAAGGTATACGCAGGGAGTGGCAGGCCATCAAATGTATACAATATGGATTGCTTAACAATTTCCACACCTGCTCACAATCTTTACACAGGGTGTCCTACTTTAATGCATGTGCTGAAACCAAGATGCTTTCTAAACTGGAGAGTATGTAAGAATTTTTTCTCATAAGCAGGTTTATAACTAAAGACTAGTAGTTGCAACAGTGACAAAAAAAACAGCACCTTGGAGTCAAGCCTGATTTTGGGCAATTACATGGGTACATCTATGTAATATTTTTTTGTTTTTTCTTTTTAATTTCCCAATCTAGTCAACTGCCTTGCTCCCCACACACACACACAACTAGTTTTTTCCCCGATCTAATGCTCTTTAGCTTTCTTGAAATCAGCCAAGATTGATGAGTTGCAGCCACCTGCTGTAGTAACACTAAGCTTATACCGGAAAGAAATCCAGTGGATTATAGTTTATTTGGTAAGCCACAACTAAGAAAATGATGGATCAATAAAACTGCAAGCCAATCAGGGCCAATAAAAAGAGAACAGAGATTAGTATCACTTCTTACAGATATTAAGACAAAAAGTAGTGTGTGAGAGAGAAAAAATACACAGCTATTAAAGTGGTAGCTATAGTGTGATCTAGTATTCTAGTTCACACATTACACTAAGCCATAATATGGTCTGCTCGGCTATGACTTAAAAGATGATTCCAGCCAACAATAAACCACAGTTAAGCCATCAGAGCTTCGCACAATAGGAGACCAGGCTTCTAAATATAAAAAATTCCTGTCTGTAGTTTCTAAGATTTAATATATACATGTGGGCAGAATACACAAAGTAAACGCTTGAACAGATTCAGAATTAAGTTTTTGGTATAGCCATGAAGAAGCTTACATACTAAGAATTAATATAACAATCAGACATGTGCTATTTGGGTTTTTTACCACCAAAATTAAACAATTTGGTAAAGGTTTTCTTCCCCTAGGGAAAAGAAGCATCTGCTGACAACCACAAAACAAGAACAAAAGCATTCTTATTGCTGAACCTCATTTACAGAATTATACTCTCAAAAATTTCCAGTGGATTAAAGGTAGAAAAATGCCAACTGAAACGGTTCTGTTAGCTAGAGTTCTTCCATGTTTTCACTTCCATTTTATACTTCCTGTTATCTTGTTGCACATAGCAGACTGATCTAAAACGCTCGACTAAAAGTATTATTCTTCCCAGCCAGTGTAGTTCACGGCTGTGCTGGTTAGAAATTATAGTGTTGTAATACAGCACATGAAGTTGAAACTCAAATACTTTGGACACCTAATGAGAAGGACTCACTTGGAGAAGAGCCTAATGCTTTGAAAGGTTGAGAGCAAGAGAAGAACAGGACGACAGAGAATGAGGTGGCTGGATGGAGTCACTGAAGCAGTAGGCCTGAGCCTAAATGAACTCCAGAAGATGGTAGAGGACAGGAAGGCCTGGAGGAACGTTGTCCATGGGGTTGTGATGGGTTGGACATGACTTCGCAACTAACAACAACAACAATATAGCACATCTATGACTTGGGAAAGACTTAGAACAAAACTGCAAGCACAAGTACAATACTAAGCACTGTTGTTGTTTGCAAAACAAAAATATTTCCTAAGAAAATGGGTGATTTAAAACAGTGTCGTTTTTTTTTCTCTCAGGACCCCTTTTCACTTTTAAAAATTATGGAAGATCCCAAAAGAGTTTTGTTTATATGAGTTGTATTTATCGATATTTATTATATTGAAAATTAAATTTGACATATTAGCTGCCACTATGCTTCTCACAAGTGTATATTCTTTTTCAACACAGGCTGGCAATAATTTTGATTTTGTGGATCCCTGGAAAGGATCTGGAGGGCGTCCACTCTTTGAGAAACAGTAGTTTAAAGAGAAGTAGTCGTAGTATACAGAGAGCAATCTTATTAAAGGAGACAGGCATCCTCTGCAAATTGACATGGAATACTTAAATGCCAAGCAGAACACAGCAGTTTTAATTATAACCCCCCTTTGTGACAATTCTTTTTTTTTCCAGTAGGCACATCCCAACAAGTTTGGCCAATAATCAGGGATTATGGATCTTGTAGTCTAGACTGAGCAAATGGAAAGAATGCCTGTGATGCCTTTATTAGCTATGTAGAAGACTGGGCACACATAGGAGGAACCATATTAACAAAGCTCCCTTGCTTTTGCCTTTACAGATGGTTACTTTTATTTGGAAATACCAAATTTCAGTGATTTCAAGAGAAATAAAGCACAATTATTGATGGAAGTAAATAACCAAACACAGCTATAATACTTTCATTCAGTTCTGTGCAGGAATACTCTACGGGTCCTACTGCAATCAATTACAAAGTGTTTCATAGATTATATGAGGCAACCACCATAATCACGAAGTTAATAGAGGGAGTATTAAATTTCTGTGAGTCATCTGGAACCAATAGATCATATGGAACTACAGTTCTAAAATTAGGGATGAGAGCTTCCTTCAACTACCACGACACCTCTTACAAAATACAAAAACTGAAGCAACCGAAGAGCAAACTGGTGTAGTGGTTTCCAAAATGTTCTGCCTAAATGGAAACGTGTTCTTCATTGCCATCTGCTGAGAAGTCCCGGTTGACCAATGTGATATGTGAATCCAAGCCCCAGGTTAACTCATGATCTAACCATGGTCTATTGAATAAGCCACAATAAGCTAAGCTAGTATGTTGTGCTAAGCAAAGAATATTATGGTTTAATGCAGTGTGAACGTAGCTTTAATACAAGAGGCTCCAAATAACCTTCAATACCTAATTTGTCCTAAAAAAACAAACAACCAGGATACTGCTGTACTGCTTTTCAGAGTGGTTTGTCAAACCCAGATAATACCTTCTTGCACTGCAAATGGGATCATTTTCAAATGATAACCAGCAGAGAACAATTTGCCTTGTTCCATGAACTCTTTTGAATTCCTAAACAAGGCTGCAGTGGTCCAGTGCTGACAAAGTGTTACAACATGAGATTTCTCACAAATTCTTCCAGAAGAGACCAATACCACAATGTGTCTACAGAGGTTGCAACTACCAAGGAAGGGATAAACTCATATCCCAGCCTGACTTTGACAAGCAGAAACAAGTCCAGCCATGATCTGGATTTGGGATAAAAACAGGAGGCCCTTGCATATTTCCAGCAACCAACTGCCAAATTCATCAATGTCGTGCAATTTTTGCGAATTTCATTAAATCATGCACAACATGAAAAATCCAAAGATATATAGCATGTGCCTGTTGATGCAAAACAAAAGAACAAAACCTGGATACAAAAATGTCATGTACTTCAAATCCTCTAAACTCTTTCCTATGTATATATTGTAACATGAAACTCAGCATCATTAACTTGCAAATTGTCTTTGTGGAGTGACAAATACATGTCTAATATGTCAACTAATTTCCCTATTAATTCCCAGAAAACTACATTCTATGGCTTTAAAAAGCTTTTGTTTTGCTTTTTCCATCAAGCAGTTCAGCTCTCCTTTGCAGCCTTGAACTTAAGTGCATTAAAAATAATAGTAAAGGACTCCTGAAATGGCTGCTGGCTAAATTTGTTCATCTTCCAATACTTAAGATACCATACCATCTTTTTCTAGCTTTAGCAACAAATCTGAAGAAAAGCATTTATGAAAGGGGGAAAAATCTGGGAAAGGAGCACATCGAAGTATGACCTTACCAATACGTTGGGTTAAATCTAAAAAACACAAAATTCAGAAACACAGATGGATCAGTATAGGCCTTGGCATCATCCATTCCATTTCTCATTAATTATTATAAGATGTTTGCAAAAGAAAGACAAATTTTTCCCATGTAACAGACAAGCTTCTGAGACTGTCTGAGGTAATACTGCTCAATCATCCTTTTGACAATTAGGAACACAATTGTTAAGTGAATCTGGCTGCGCCATTGACTTTGCTTATCAGAAGGTCACAAAAGGTGATCACATGACCCTGGGACACGGCAACCATCATAAATATGAGTCAGTTGTGCAGCAAATGCAGCTGTCAAACCAACTGGACGTTCGTCAGTTCTGAAAAGCAATGATAATGCTTCTCATGGAACATCCAGGAGGGTCCACAGGGAGAAGGCTGCCAGAAATCAAGTTGCAATTGTGAAATCAAAGCCCCACCTTTTCTTTAAATATATAAGATCACATGCAAGCAACACATGGAAAAGTCACAAAAAAAGAGGTAAGGCTCCAATTACGTGGTCATGCCGACCATCTTGACTTTTATGACCTGCTTCCTGTGGAAACCTCTGATGCTTATGAGATAGACAGCATTAACAATTGGCACTGAGGTTCCAAATCTCTGCAGAAACTTAACTTTGAACTAATCTTATTATTTAAGCTATGTTGTTCTCACTCTGTTTATAGAATTCATTTACTAATTATAATTAAGGAATATAATGGCCTAGTTTCTTGCACAGCACCAAACCACAATTTTACTAACCATGATTTGTGAAGAAAAAAGTTGCCATAAGCAATGGCTTACAAAGCTTAGGATCCCCCTACATGCTAAGCCAAAATCAAGCAACTTCATTTTGAATATGGGAATTCAGTCAAACTTTTCACACTAACAAAGGACTATTCACTTCCGTGTACGTACAAAAATGTTGTCAAAGGAAAGGAGAACTGCTAATAAAAGTTACTCTTGAAATAATACACAAAGGAAAAAAATTAGTAGTCATATGAATATTAGTTTCATATGACTTATGAAATAGCCTTTTAAATAGTTGTTTAACTATCACAGCTAAGCAAAAACTAATAATGAGGTTATCTCCCATATGGAAATTTATTCAGATTGGCCACAATAAAGGACCATTTGGCAGAATGGGGCTGTTAATATAAAAACCTGATGGAGGGGGGGGAATCTAAAATAAAAAGGTAAAATTTTACAATCTTGGAAATAATTTTAAGGATGTTATGTTATTATTTCTGATAACTCTTAGACTTTTGCCGATTAGTACTGAATGATGAATGTTTACACTTTGATAAAGGATGAGATATTGGAAGAAAAGATTTTTTTAACTGAAATATTAGTGAAGGCATTAAATCACTGAAACTTGCTGGAGGGAGGGAGGAGTCAAATTTATATATTTTTTCTTATTTCTTATTTTCTTTTTCAACTCCTATACTTCTTTGTCTTTACTTTCTTTTAGTTTGTATTAGTTATTTTACCTTTGTACTTATAAATATTAATAAAATTATTTTTTAAAAAACTTTAAGGATGTTACAAGTGACATTCCACAGCTGATACCTCCACATGTCCTGGACTATACAACTTCATTACGCCAAATGGATTGTCAGGCTAACTGGGGAGAATAAGACTTTTAACCTGGAGGTGATCTACTTGGAGAAAACCATTGTAGCTTGCTGCCCAAATAGTATAAATTTGTGAATGACTGAACATGGGGGAAAAAGGCACATGCTTTCAAAGGACTTCCTAAGATTTGCCTATGCATACCTGAGACATAGCAAAATATGATGCTGAATTAAAAGTGATATATTTTACATTAGCAAACTACAAATCTGACCCTAATACAACTAACAATCAGGAGACGCAATACAGACCCTGGCCTAAAGCAAAAGAAAACAGCTTCAAAGCAGCCTATAATCCTCTTTTTGGTATCCTTAACCTAACAATGCTTGTCTGGGGGGTTTCAATTACTATCCTCTGTCTTGTTGGTATTACCCCCTTGGAAGTCTGGAGGTGAATCCTTCTTAAAACTATTTAGCTACCCTATCTCAGAGGCCCTCCAATTCCCTTAACATGACTTACTTGAATAACATTGAATAAACAATCCCCACCCATCACCTACTTCTTTTGTCTACAGCTCCTATTCAGGTATTGACTGCAAAGCAGGTTAGCATGAAAAACTGGAGAGGTGGTTAGTTTGAACCAGATGCACTAGAATGACTTCCATCCTGCTGGAGGGAACAAAATCCACAGGTTCTTCAGCTACAGAGATTGGGTGTAATTCCAGAATCATCGCCAGGAGACACAGATCTGTGTGATCCAACCAGCAAGCCTGACCTTTCTCAGTTAGCTTACGCTCAGTCATTTTCCACTGCTCTAAATCCAAACTGCACAATACCCTACCCTTGCATATGTGTGTACATATGCACACTGCAGCACAGCAATAATTCTTGGACCTCAATCTCTAGCAAAACTGAGTAATATTTCAGGAGAGCTTGAAGCTCCATAACTTTGATCAGAACAGCTTCAATAAGATTCATAAAGAACAAAGTCAAGGATGCTTCTGTTTAGCTATTTCTACACCACAGCTGTTCCTGTCTTATGGATTGCTACCTTTATAGTGCTGTCCTTTCAATACCAACAAAGAGGTGAAACAGGGTGGGTTTGCAGCCATGCTCAGTTACTCCAATAATTCTGAGGACAGACTTGTTGATTTTTAATGACCTTCATTCAAAAGTGAAACACACTTGGATGTTCTCTGTACAACTAGATAGATTATTGCCTCACAAAGGTGCCCCAAATGCTACAGTTCTAAGTGTGTTCATCATCTTTAGTTCAAATAAGCTGATTTCTAGGACAAATTAAATAGCAAGAGAGCAGATTCCAAATATCCTCAACCCCACATAGTGAAAATTAATGATACAGGTCTTATCAATCCTCTCATGCCTACTCTCAAATAACATTTTCCAATCCAGCAAAACATTTAACAGGTTACAATTTTGCAAGAAATTCACCAATACTCCATACATTATTGTTAATTGTTGTTGGTGATAGCTAGAGTGGGGAAGTAAAAGTAGCAGGCATTTCAAGCAAGTTTTTTTTTTAAACCGCATGTTAGGTTCATGTGCAACACCGGCAATTTCTCAGCTATACCTACCGTGCATAAATGCTACCAACACATGAAGAAAACAACATTTTTCTCCAGTTCTTTATTCAATTTAACCCATATTTAAAAGAAAAAAAGTTTAAACTGCATGAACCTAGTCTCCATGATGTTTTTATTCATCGTTATCATATGAAAATATCAATTACTTTGTTATGTCTTCCACTGTTTCAAATCTAGTTTTCATTGTTTTTATCATTGCCATCAGGGCTAGAAACCCCACAACTTCCCATGAATTTCTATAGGCAATTAAAGACTCACATAACGCTCTGTTTAAAAGATATAAGCAGTGCCTTGCTGGATCGGACCCCTGGCCCATCTAGTCCAGCAGTCTGTTCTCACAATGGCCAACCAACTGCAATATTAATAAATATCAATACATATAATGTTAACATCAGTAAGAATAAAGTTATTTTTTAAAAAAAATAATAAGAGACTTTGTCATATACCATGATCAATCTATTCATTCAGAATTACCAGCCCCCCCCCCCCCCCGTAAGATTTTCTTACAAATTCTCACTTTTCCCATTCTTGTGGGGGGGTGTCCTTTTTTGCCATCCCTCTTATATGTTTTCTCCACTATATACTCATTTTAAGAAAGATCTTTCAGAGAAGATGAATAGAAACATAAAGCAATTCTTACCTTTCTAAACTTCAAACTGCTCTTCAGAAAAGCACTTCATATCTGTAAAAGAGAAAGAAAAAAAATCAAAGTTATAATAATCAGGTGCAATGTAAAAAATTCTATTAACCAATTGGGCAAAAGTAGAAGAATTAAGAAAAACAACTTATTTTTCCTTAGTTTGAATGCTAGAAATCAAGCAGTACAAAAAAACCCCAGAGATCATATGCAAGAATGGGAAGAACCCAAGATATTACTATACTGCCCTGATTTATTTTCCCCATCCCATTTCAGAGCTGATTGAGGGTGAAATATTACATTCCACCTGTGCTTCAACTCACATGGGTCAAGGAGGCTAGAGGACAGAACAAAGAAAATCAAGATTTTTTTTAAGATTTGTTATTTTAACTGTTAAAAAAGGTAATTGGAAAACACCACATTCCCATTCGAAGACATGTTTAAACTTTTCAATCTCCAAAATTGTACTTGGAAGCATCCTCAGTTGCAGTTTGCATTGAAGCTACTAGTAACTAGGACATACTTGGGAGATAGCTTCACCAAAGACTTCTGTCCTAACTTTCTTCTGGGGCTGGAGTGGGTAACCTTTCCTAGCAGGCCCATACAGAGCCCTTCAGAAACCTTCTGCAAAATCAAGAGTGGAATTTTTTCCAGTACCAGCAGTCTACTGGGGGTGGGGTGGGGAATAAAAGGTTAAGACAGACACTGTATTTTGCCCTACCCACCTAGGATTCTGGCCCCACTTTGAGGCAACAGAGCCTGCTACAAAAAAGGTGTCTTCTAACATAGAAACTTGGTTTCATGAACCTAATCATATTTTACTTTTATAAAGGCATTGTTTAAAGTGTATCATGCCATTGCAAGGAAGTACCTCTCTCTGTTTCTTTTTTAGTATAGTACTTTCTCTTGACATTGCTTTACAAATGAAACTTCTCATTTCAGGAACCAAAGACAGATCACTCACTACCTCTTGTACACTTATTTGCAATAATTTAGGATTTTCCAATCCTCTAACCCTGGAACAACGCCCCAATGAATTTTCCAATGCTCCAACCTTGGAGGTTTTTAAGAAGAGATTGGACAACCATTTGTCTGAAATGGTATATAGGGTTTCCTGCCTGAGCAGGAGGTTGGACTAGAAGAGCTCCAAGGTCCCTTCCAACTGTTATTAATAATAATAATAATAAGTTGGAAGGGACCTTGGAGGTCATCTAGTCCAACCCCC
The DNA here is from genome assembly GCF_964194415.1 of Vipera berus. Lineage (NCBI taxonomy): Eukaryota > Metazoa > Chordata > Lepidosauria > Squamata > Viperidae > Vipera > Vipera berus. The sequence continues at coordinate 145,995,549 of NC_138204.1, forward strand.
TGCTAAGGCAGGAAACCCTATACCATTTCAGACAAATGGCTGTCCAGTCTCTTCTTAAAAACTTCCAGTGTTGGAGCATTCACCACTTCTGGAGGCAGGTTGTTCCACTGGTTAGTTATTATTCTGATTCCTAAATGACTCTAATATAAAATATTGCACGTTGGGTGATGTTTTGTTAGCTCTTCCAGCAGATGTATCATTACACAATTCAATTAATTAAAAGGTTAGACAACCGCATTTCATTGACAAAAAGAAGCAAGAGAATCAAATCCTGATAGATGCAGTTGGGTTAATTTTAGCATCTGTTTAGCTGCTTAGCAACACTTATCCTATGACCTTCTATGCACCACCTACTTTCACAAAGGATAATAAGTATAACCTGAGAGATCTAGCAACAATACCTAGTTTTCACTAGCTGTGACCAGTACAAAAATCAATTTGCGCTACAAGGGGGAAAAAAAACCCCAAAGTAGTCAAACAATATATTACTTCTATACTGGAAAGGGGATACTGGAATGTAAGCTTATCAAGTAAGTGATGAAAACCCATAAAACTCCTGAAAAAAGTAGAGGGAGTTTTCAAGCACACCTTCTGCCCCAGGCCAAAACAAGTTTATCAAAGCCACTAGCTATGCAAGGAGGACTTTTGGTTTTTGCATCTAAATGTTTTACTTCAAAGAATTCTTGGCCCTCAAAAGACAAAATAAGTGATGTAACAGTGCAAGGATGAAACCACCTCCTGCTCAAGATGGATAAGAATTAAGCTGCATTAAACTTTTTCAAACTACTTAACTTTTAGAGAGCAAAATCCAAAGTGTTCTTATCCTGAAATGTTGCTTTAAAATAGTAATCAATGAAATAGAAATTAAAATGCAATTTCATAGAAATTGCAAGTAACTGAAATGGCATGCATTATTTTCCTAAGCAAAATGATATGCAAAACTGTATTTTTACTGCTTAAATACACTGTTGGAACTGAGACACAAACACAAAACATCAATTTCGGGCCAATTGCACTAAAACAAATAAAACCATTAGGTGCATCTTAAAGCAAAGGATGAAAAGAAATGTTGTGGTAACTTGATTGATTGGATGATGGAGCCATGCTGTTTCTGAGTTTCTAACACACAAAAGGGTCTTTTCTCTGAGGGATGTACATAACACCCGTTAATGCTAATGGGCATTATATACAGACATCAGAGAAGACTATACCCTTAAGCCTTCAAACAGGAAAATAAAACAAATATGGCTTGTGTGATCATGAGTCACTAGGTACCTCCCTCTTTCTCTTTCATACATCCTTCTCTGGGAAATGGGACCAACTTTTTCCAAACTCCTCTAGAATGACTAAAAAAAATTCTAATGGCCATCTCACTGAGAAAGCCTTTAAAACTGGTGGAGCAACTGCTATCAGAAGACTTAAATGAGTTACCAAAAATGACACCAAGGATTCCAGACTGCTGGTTTTCAGATCAAAAGGAAATAATTCTGGTCCTGTTTACCATATTCACACTGATGCAATTCACATTCACCAAAGAATGAACACAACTACATTCACTGCAGTTCAGCTTATTTAAAAGGCGCAGCAGTCACAGAGTAGGAACAAGTGAGAATGTGAACCAAATTTGCCAGAAGGTACACCTACTTAGTGCAAAAAAAAAGTACCAGATTTACTGCAAATGCACTTTTAATCTCTTCCTTCTCTCCTCCAGTCACAATCATTTTTTTTCCTCCTTCATAAAAATATTTTTATTTTTTTTAGTAGCAGAGTTGTAAGCAAAGACTTCAGGACAGGCCAGTGGGTTTTTAAACTTATGTCCTCCCCCTTTCCAAAAGTGTGTCCCCTGGTAGTGGTTTTGTGTGTTGCAGAATAGGAGCTGCTCATCAGGATCTGGCCTCAAGTTCTATCTTCTAACTGAGCAACAAGGAGCCACAGAGGGCAAAATCTGCTGAGCCAGGAGAAATGCCTGCCCTCCCCTTTTATAACCTATCAAGGATGCATTGCAGAGCACTCCAGAGAGGGAGAGATAGTGTAACGCGGAGGTAAGAGGGGGGTGGGAAAGAGAGCAAGCGCAGAAGCGAGGGAGGGGGGGGGAGCCAGAACAAACTTATCAACGGACATGACAAAGTTCAATCCACCTCCACCATCAACAGGCTGCCGCTACAGCAGCAGCAGCAGCCGCCGCCGGCTCCTCCCTCCACGAAGTTTTCAGCATCTCCAACTCGCCTCCTCTGCCCAGCAACGAGATGCGTTCGCCTGTTGCACAACTGCTGGAAACGGACGAGGAACTGATGAGAACCTCGGCAGCGGGAGCAGCGCAACCACGTTTCCCGCGGCTGCTCTTTCCTCTCCCAGGCCGCCCCTCGTTAAGGGCAGGGAGCAGCAAAGTCAGCAGCAGCAGCGGCGGCGAAGTTAGATCCAGCGCCCCGAAAGCAGCCAGCAGCAATTTGCAGACTCAACTTTGTTTGCTTTTACACTTGGAGGGAGCGAAGGGCGGGGGGGGGGAGGGAGGGAGCCGTAGAGAACGAAGGATCAGACCGACCTTTCGCTTAAGCTCTCAGAGAAAGGAGGAACTGTAGCCCTGTCTATCAAGTCAGAAGTGTGTGTGTGTGTGTGGAGGGGGGGGGGGAAATATTCCGATCTACAAGGGGCGTGGGAGAGGAAAGCCTTCCCCCGCTTCTTAGCAACGTTTAAGGTCGCAGCTTCCTAAGAGACGAGTCCCGACTAGTCTGCATCAACACGTACAGAACGGGGCGGGGGGTGTGGAGGGAGAGAGGGGAGTGTGTTTTGCAATTCGTTTTAGATGTAGCAATTGGAAGGAGGGGGGTGGTCGGCGTCGGCGATAACTTGAAAGACGGTGAGAAAAGAAACCACTAAGATCTGGACCACTAAGATGTTAACTTCGCTCGTTTAGTAAACAGCCCGCAGGAAAAAAAAGAACGCGACCCGTTTTCCTGGTTTCGGATACATTCGGGCGCTTTCCTGTACTCGTGACGAGGGTGCGCTTCCTTCTACGATCCATACCCAGAGAGAGATGTCCAGTTGACACAGCATACGTGGAAAAAAAACACACACGAAAGAGGCGATTTCTCCCTCTTTCCTTCCCCCCCCCCACAAAAAACTTTCTGGGCGTTAAGGGCTCTTGATAGTGCCTGGCACCTTCCCTGAAGGCCAAGGAAAAAGCCAGAGAAGCTGGCAGGATCCGCAAAAGCTTCTACCTCCCACTTCCCCGCCCAGGGTTGAGGGGAGGGTGGTGAAGGGAACGAGAAGTACCGAACTGCGAATTAAAAAGACACACACATAACACAGATGCTTCTAGCAAGCGCCCTAAACAAGGCGGAAAAGTTAACAGCAACAGATGCCCAAGAAGAGCAAAAGCCCCAAACGAGTTACTCCCCCCCCCCCGCTTTCCATCCAACCCCCCCCACACACACACACTCCGGCTGGTTCTCTACCTTGAGAAAGACGACTCCATTTCCACATAAAAAGAGGGGAGCCAAACGCCAGCTCGCTCCCCATCATCTTTGTCAACAAATCATAAAAACTTCACCAACTGGAGAAAGGGGGAAGCGAACAAACGAGCAGGAGGGATGTGCTTGACGCGAGCGAGGCCAATTGGGTTAAAAGATGCTGCTTCTCGCAGGCCCTTCCAACTTCGCTGGTTAAAAATAAACTTTGCTGTAGGAGGGGAGGCGAGAGAGATGATCTGGATGAATTCCTGAGCTCAGACGGTTTAATATGGATGAGCATCAGGTCCTGCAGGCAACAGTCTGCAACGGGTGTTGCTGGTTGGTACAGTTTGCAACACGGAAGAAGGGGGGGGGAGAGTCGGGGGGGGGCAAGGCCAGGAGGAGCGGGGGATGGGGTGGAAAAGCAGAAAAGGCTGCATGGACTTTTCAGCATCACCGACGCTGACTGCCAGACAACTTTTTCTAAACTTTTTTTTCTCTCCTCCCTCCCGGAAAAAAGCTACGATGCAAAAAATGAAAACAAGAAAAAAAGTCATGTCACTCTCTCAAAACGGTCAAAGCTCCCTATGCGATTTCTCTTCCCTCCCTCCCTCCCCCCACCCCCACCCCCCCACCCCGGTCTCATCAACCCGCAAATACATTCCTCGCCGGGCTTTATAAATCATCGGCTTCACCGAAAACTTTTTCCTTTTTCCTCCTTTTCTTTCCAAGGCGCAGGTAGAGAAATTTGACCTTGCGCTCTCGCGTACTTACGTTTGACTTGCTCCAGACTTGGCTGCTTGGGTCGAGCCATGATGGAAAGCTGGACTGGCGATGGTGCGATCGAGTGGTGGGTTCGTGTTTTTTTTTTTTTAAAAATAATAATGCGAGGGAGGGGAGAAAATGGGTGGAAGGAAAAAGAGAGGGAGACAGCGAAGAGAGAAAAACGAAGTTTGTTCCGGAGGGAGAAGGGGGGGGAAGAGAGAGAGAGAGAGAGAGAGAGGAATCAAATTCAAAATGGCGTTTCTATGGATGTGCAAAGTTCATCAACTCTACGATAAGTTCCCTTCTTCCTCTTCCCCGAAGGAAGAAGATGGACAAAGTTATGGACCTTCAGCTCTACAGATGCGCTTCGAATGCGCCCCCGTCCTCGCCCCCCTGCCCACTTCTCAGCCGCTCTCCCCCTCTCACCCTAAGTAGACACATCACGTGTTGCTCCTGCTAGTCTCCAGGGGACGTGTTACTCAGCCAGGCTGCTGCTCGCTTGTTGGTTGCGAGCGGTAGCATCCCTATCTCTCTCGCTCCTTCTCTTTGGCTGGGAGGGGCTCCTCCTCCTCCTCCTCCTCCTCCTCCTGCTCCAAGAAGAGAAGTGAGTAAAACTTTTCTCCTTCCTCCTCCTTCCTCTCTCTACACCACCCACCCACCCCAGTTGTCTTGAGCCAGGAAGAGGACTACTTAGCAACTCGGGCGACACTTTGTCAAAGCATCAGGAGACAACTTTCAGCCTCTTCTCTGCCCCCCCCCTTTGCAGCGTCGCGCGTATTAATAACTAACTTCGCCGTTCCCTTCCTTCGAATGATGGTGGGGATACGAAGGAGGAAGTGTGCAGACTAGAAAGGCTCTTGGCGGTAACGTACCATCTGGCGGCGGTGGCGACTGCTGCTCCCCTCCATTACAGACTTCCAGTTGTAAGGAGGAAGCGCTGCTGCTGCTGCTGCTGCGCCGAGAGAGGCAGTTGGGTGTTAGTGACTGATAAAGCGTCAGGGATGCAGACGGTACAGTATCTGCTTTGAAGGGATCTCCGGGCTGCCCCGCTCCCTGTCTCGACCGGCTTAATCCATTGTCAGCCAGGTGCCACGCATTCATCTCTCTTTCTCCTCCTCCCCCCCCCGCCACTTAATTAACCAGAAAGGCAAAGAAGCCCCATGTTGTTGTGGCTATATTCCAGCCGAGGGGTGGATGGAGCAACAAGTCGGCGCAATTAGCAATGGGCTTGCAAGCTCCGATATGTAAGCTAAGTTCAGGGCGTCTCGCAGGAGTCCTTCTCATCACTTGCGCCATCCAGACGAATGGATAGGAGTGAGGCTCCTCCATGTTACTTCAGATGTTATTCACCCAGAATTGACTTTGTTGTTGTTTTTAGCAGGCAGAACTAATAGCAGAAAATACTATGATGTTTTGCACAGGGATATTTTAATTATTGTAATGTCTGAGACTTATGTTACTTGCTTCCTTTTTAAAAATAAAATAAAATAAAATAAAATAAAAGCCTGGTATGGAAATCAAATAAAGTAGTATCTCAATAATGTGCTCATTATGTCAATTTTTGACAGGATGTTGTCTGGTTAATTCACTTTTTGAAAGTATAATTTGGTTGGTTGGGGCATAGTATACAGAGTGAGAGAGCTCATTCATTAGGGTTTAGCATGATGTACCAATGGGAGCATTTTGTCATATTCAACAAACACTGGTTGAAAATCTTGGTTCTGCATTATGTGGGATCATGTGTAATTAATTTCTTAGCTGCCTTGTAAACCCATATGCCCAAGGATGCCTTGCATGCCAGCATAGCTCAGTCTTGAACATAATTACCTCTAAGTTCATCAGGCCTTATGTCCAAATGCACTGTGCCCTTAACTTGGTTTTTTTGATTACTTCCTCCTGTCAGATCTTTTTGGATGCTCAGAAATAAGTTCCACAGATAGCTGAGGAACTGGCTCCCAAGTAAGCATTTTTAGAATGTAGCCTTAAGGACATGCTGTTTATTCCTCTAATATAATAGTTTGGTTTAAAAGTATTTAATTTTCGTTCAGCTCAGGTACCCAAGTTACTACTTTTAGTAAGTTCTTATTGGTTTGAATCCAAATTTGTCACACATGGAGGTCACGAGAAAGGAAATGGGGGTGTAGGATTTGCAGGATTTGGGGGCAACTCCAGAGCATGATAAGTATGACAAAGGTCCATGAGGAAGGGGGGGGGGAAATTATCTAAAATAGGAATTCATTCTTTTCTCCTACACAGAGGCTCTGTTGAATTTTGGTCTATTCTAGGGATGAAAAGAGTTCTACTATTTGTGGGACAGGTGGTTTGCATCCATTGTCCCAGACTAGTGGAATAGTAGGCCTTAAAGAACTCAAAAGATTGCTAAATGGATGATCAGAATTGGTGAGTACAACAGAATTTCCAGTGAATATGTACTGGTGATACTACAACAGATAGCATATGGTAGCATTGCTTACTGTAGGGAGGCACATTTGCTTTGCAAAACAATTTTAAAATTAACATTTGCCAGAGTGCTGTATTCAACGGGAGTCAAAGAACTTCTTTGGGTTATACTAATAAATCTAGTGTACAGAACTGTATGGGGATGTTTTTTGATCCCATTATTAAATTGTGTCAGGGCACGTGTCTTGGGAGGAGGGCTCCCTACTGTAATTGCAGTACACTGGCTTGAAATCACATGGAAGCATTCAGACACCCAATTCAATGCGCTATTCCTGAACACAATTTCTGCTCAAGTTCATACAACTGGCATAGACTCCTACATAGTTACATTCATCCTGTTAGGCTATGTTGACATGGTACCCAAAATATTTGCAGAGTTTGTAGGATACTCTGAACATGAAAAAACCACATTGCTTGGATTTTATGCACTCTACTAAATGATGGTTCCTTGTGTCCTGCGAATACAGTTGTTCACTATGGAGTCAGGCTTTCCCCTTGTTCCTTTATTTTTTTTCTAGTAATCACAGAGAACATCTGGAAAGGAGACGCAAAATGAAGATTATCTAGACCTGGTACAAACCCTTCCAAATAGTAACTGAAGAAAAAAATGTCCCTGCTCAAATGTCCACTCATTCCAGTTTCTTTGTCCTCTGTCTCTCCCTCCCCACTCCCCAGCCAAGCATAAAGTATTTTGGAACTATTGACTATACTTAACGTTTATTGTGTTCTCTGAGATGTTCCTGATTTGGGAGTGGGTGTTAAACTCTGGCAAGTTGAGTTCCCCTGCAGGTATTATTATTTTGTTCACCACTGGGTGGTTTCAGAAATGATTAGCATTCAGAAAAGTGAGGTTGCTATTTCTGTGATATGCCTGAGTAAAGCAGTGGTAGTGGTATTCAGAAAGAAAATGGAGAGAATCCATTAATTCACCTATGGGAGAGAAGGCCTTAAATTCAGACTCTTACAATTATTGATTTTGGCTACCTGCATTTGCCCATGTGCCTCCTGATGCTAGGACCTTTTCTGATTGAACCTGGAAGCAGAGATAGCAATTCATGAACCACATAAGAAACATTAATTCAGTTCCCCACACCGTAACTCAGTGTGATCAATTAGGTGACATTGCCAAAAAGAGTGAAAATTGAATACATTTGCATAAAATGTGTTGATCCCAATGACTTAAATGTAGAAATGATTACTGCGAATTAAAGTCAAAGGACTGTACAACATCCCTTACCATAAGTGCAGAAGACTATGTCCTGCTAATTATGTGCCTCATTGATAATGGGTAACCGAAGGGCCCTGCTCTCCTCTTGCTGGGGTTCTTTTAACTTCCAAGTAGATTTGGAGAGTAGCCAAGAAATTAAAAGACGCTTGCTCCTGGGGAGGAAAGCCATGGCAAATCTAGACAGCACACTAAAAAGCAGAGACATCACCCTGTCAACAAAAGTGCGTATAGTCAAGGCTATGGTCTTCCCAGTTGCAATGTATGGCAGTGAAAGTTGGACCATAAGAAAGGCTGAGCGCCAAAGAATTGAGGCCTTTGAACTATGGTGCTGGAGAAGACTCCTGCGAGTCCCTTGGACCGCAAGGCGATCAAACCGGTCAGTCCTAGAGGAGATCAATCCTGACTGCTCTTTAGAAGGCCAGATCCTGAAGCTAAAACTCAAATACTTTGGCCACCTAATGAGGAGGAAGGACTCACTGGAGAAGAGCCTAATGCTGGGAAAGATCGAGGGCAATAGAAGAAGGGGACGACAGAGAATGAGGTGGCTGGATGGAGTCACTGAAGCAGTAGGCGTGAGCTTAAATGGACTCCAGAAGATGGTAGAAGACAGGAAGGCCTGGAGGAATGTTGTCCATAGGGTCGCGATGGGTCGGACACGACTTCGCAGCTAACAACAACAACAGATTTGGAGAATCTTCCAGACAGAGGAAGTCTTCAGATTGAGGACAGTCCACTGACTGGTCTTGAAACAGAGGACTGTGTCCTCAGTAGATCAGATGCCAAATTCTATTCAGACTCTTTTAAAAAATAAATAAATTCAAGGGTAGAGAATGATGGAGATTTGGTATGTTTACTTTTCTTTTGCCACTTAAGCTCTTCCTGGGGATGCTGGGATAGAAAGTTATACCAGGAAGAAGAAAAAGCAACATTGGAAAACGCCAGGCAGAGAAAGGTGACACCTCTGCCTGAGATGTCTTTTTCTTTTCTTTGTCTCCTTTAGTTCATCTTAGGAAACCAAGCTTAGCCACTGAGTTACAACACAAGATTCTCCTTTCATAATCTTCTCTCCCTATTTGATATCTTCAGAAAAGGGGGGGAATAGATTGCAGAAAAGAAAAGCTTTTCTCATCTAGAAACTGTTTCTTTATCATTAACTCTTCACTTACGGTAGCACAAGCAGACCGTCAAGAGTACTAGTAGGTCACCTTATATGTTAGGACATAGTGCAGCTCTTCCCAAATTTTTCTGGAATTCCTTAGATACAGAGGTAAATAACCGAGTTCCAGTCGTCCTATATCAGGGCTCTCCAAAACTTGGTAACTTTGTAAGTCTTGTAGACTTCAATTCCCAGAATTCCTCAGCCAGTCATGCTGGCTGGTGAATTCTGGGAATTGAAGTCCACAAGTCTTTAAAGTTGCCAAGTTTGGAGAGCCCTGTTCTATATAACAGAGGCTAGCTGGGTGACTTCGGGTCATTCTGTTTCAATGCACCTGTCGCTTTTGTGTGAAAACAGGAGAAGGTGGCATTGTGTACACCACCTTAAATTTACAAAATAAAGTTGGGATGTAAATTTAGCAAGTAAATAACAGCAACTGATTTGACAGTGCTTGTTTTAAAATGTCTTCTTAGATTGCTGAGCTAATGAAATCTGCAATGCTGACTAATGTGTATGTTTATTAGTTCGTTATGTAAGGCATTCATAAACCACATACTAATGCAAAGCCTTGTTAAGATGATGCGTGGAAAATAAATGAACAATAATATGTTACAAAGAAAATACACAGCATTACTTACATATATAAGAAAAGTTGGATTACGTAGCTCCACGTTCTCTTTGAGGAAAGCACTAATAAAATAATGGGTTCTAAAATGCCTGTAGCAAAGGATTCACATAAATGCCAGCCCTAAGGAGTTCTCTCAGTTGTGGAACTTAAGGCAGCAGATAACACAAATCTTCAAATAGACATAGCTCTGAATTACTCAGTGATTCTACTGAATCTACTGCAGTGTTTCCCAACCTTGGCAACTTTTAAGATGATGATGACGACAACAACAATAATAACAATAATAGAAGAATTGGAGGTCTTCTAGTCCAACCGCTTCGTCAGGCAGGAAATTCTATACCATTTCAGACAAATGGCTGTCCAGTCTTCTTAAAAACTTCCAGTGTTGGAGCATTCACAACTTCTGGAGGCAGGTTGTTCCACTGATTAATTGTTCTGTCAGGAAATTTCTCCTTAGTTCTAGGTGTTGCTTGTCTCTGATTAGTTTCCATCCATTGCTTCTTGTCCTGCCTTCAAGTGCTTTGGAGAACAGCTTGACTCCCTCTTCTTTGTGGCAACCCCTGAGATATTGGAACACTGCTATCATGTCCCCCCTCGTCCTTCTCCTCACCTAACTAGATATACTCTTCAACTTCTGGGGAATTCTGGGAGTTGAAATCCATACATCTTAAAAGTTGCCAAAGTTGAAAAACACTGATCTACTGTATTAACTCTATGTTGGGGCCAAACAGGCAGGATTGGAGGCCTTCCTCTATTTGCACCCAGGCTCTTTTTAATGCCATGACTTCATCTCCTCTTCAACCCATACCTGATGTAGTTTAAAAGTTGTCCTTTATTGTTCTGGTCTTAAAGCAGTACTTTATGGCAATTCTGACCTGGGACATTCTGTTATATTTCACTGGCCATTCAAGTCAATGCCACAGTCAAGGGGTCAATCAACATTTATTGGCCATTTTAGGTTGGTGAAGGCATGTTCCTTTCCTTCCTTGTGTATTGTCTCTCAGATATGCTTGGGCACTTAAGAGTTTGGTTCTTTCAAAGCTGGCACCTCTCTCTCCCCACCAGCTCCCCAAGTTCAGAGATTTGGATCAGTCTCAATGATAGTTGATTAGTGGGAGCAAGATGGACAACTACACGGTGTAGTAAGGAAATGAGAGTTCTCTTTTCCTGCTGCTTCACCTACCTCTTTTTATGCCTGTCAGCTACATCTGCCAGATTGCTCTTGGATGTAGGTTGAGTACTTATTCTAGAAGTGTGCTGTTTCAACTGAGACTCCTTCTAAATGTACATGAGCAAGACACGCATAACCAGAGCAATTTTTGACAAGAGTTAAATCCAGTCATCTAGCAATCATCAGAACTGGACTCTTCTCCGTCTCCATCTTACCATCTCCAACCTATTATGTGACTAGTCAATTGTTTTCCTACTGTTTAGTGACATTTGGTAAAAGGGAAGGGAAACAGCTAGAGATACTATACACTTATACCCAGGGCTTTTTTTGTCATAGAACGCTCAGAACGGAGTTCCGGCACCTTTTTTGGATGGAACTTTGTAGGGTAGGCAAGGCGGGTTGTATGACATGTGTGAGTTCCGGCACCTTTTTCTTTTACAAAAAAAGCACTGCTTATACTTATCTTTAAATCATCCTGTACACCATAAATAAGGACAGTATCAATGGCAGCATTGTGCCTGTGCCGGTACAGGGATTGCCAGTGGAACAGCAGGTTTTACCATATCTTGGTGCAATTTTATGCTCCTGAAAAAGTTATGAATAACACTTTAGCTTGACTGCTAAGAAGCCATTGATATTTATTCTCTTAACATCAGACACCCACAGTGAGGCTGAAGAATAAGATTTCCACATTTCATATACATGCCTATAAACATGGACAAGCAATCTACAACAGTTGGGCCAGCCAATCTCCTGGTCCCATGTAAGTGTTTAATATTTTTTGCAATGGATTAATGAAACAAAATGGGAAGCTGACAGACTTCAAAGTTTCAGTTTTCGATATTATGTTGTTTTCTCTCAGACTATCTCTGTAGCATCTCTCTGTTCCACACACAACCTTACAGTTGCAAGAAAAAGTATGTGAACCCTTTGGGATTACGTGGAGTTTTGCATGAATTGGCCATAAAATGCGCTCTAAACGTCATGTAAGTCACAACAATAGAAAAACACAGTCTGCTTAAAATAATACTACACAAACATTAGCTGTTGTCATGTTTTAATTGAAGATAAGATGGAAACATTCACAGTGCAGGGTGGAAAAAGTATGTGAACCTTTGGACTTAATAACTGGTTGACCCTCCTTTGGCAGCAATAACCTCAACCAAACGTTTACTGTAGTTGCAGATCAGACCTGCACAACGATCTGGAGTAATTTTGGACCACTCCTCTGCACAAAACTGTTTCAGTGTAGCAATATTCTTGGGATGTCTGGTGTGAATCGCTCTCTTAAGGTCATGCCACAGCATTTCAATCGGGTTGAGGTCAGGACTCTGACTAGGCCACTCCAGAAGGCGTATTCTGTTCTGTTGAAGCCATTGTTTTGTTGAATTACTTGTATGCTTTGAGTCATTGTCCTGTTGCATCACCCATCCTCTGCGGAGCTTCAGTTGGTGGACAGATGGTTGTACGTTTTCCTGCAAAATGTCTTGATAAACTCTGGAATTCATTTTCCTATCAATGACAACAATCCGTCCAGGCCCTGAGGCACCAAAGCAACCCCAAACCATGATGCTCCCTCCGCCATGTTTTACAGTGGGGATGAAGTTTTGATGTTGGTGTGCTGTGCCTTTTTTTCTCCACACATAGTATTGTGTGTTTTTCCCAAACAACTCAATTTTGGTTTCATCTATCCACAGTATATTTTGCCAGTAGTGCTGTGGAACATCCAGGTGCTCTTTTGCAGACTTCAAACGTGTTGCAATATTTTTTGGACAGCAATGGCTTCCTCTGTGGTGTCCTCCCATGTCCTCCATTCTTGTTTAATGTTTTCCTTATTGTAGATGTGTCAACAAAAATGTTAGCATGTGCCAGAGATTTCTGTAGGTCTTTAGCTGACACTCTAGGATTCTTCTTTTCCTCATTAAGCATTATGTGCTGTGCTCTTGCAGTCATTTTTACAGGACGACCACGCCTAGGGAGAGTAGCAACAGTGCTAAACTTTCTCCATTTGTAGACAGTCTGTATTACTGTGGACACATGAACATCAAGGCTTTTGGAGATACTTTTGTAACCCTTTCAAGCTTCATGCAAGTCAACAATTCTTGATTGTAGGTCTTCTGAGAGCTCTTTTCTGCAAGGCATGGTTCACATCAGACAGTGCTTCTTGAGACTAGTAAGCCCAAAACAGGTGTGTGTTTTTAAAGGGCAGGACAGCTGTCAGCAACACATCCAATATCATCACACTGGTTGGAGTCAAGGTTGGCTCACTCCTGGCTCCAATTAGCTCTTGGAGAAGTCATTAGGCTAGGGGTTCACATACTTTTTCCACCTTGCACTGTGAATGTTTCCATCTTATCTTCAATTAAAACATGACAACAGTTAATGTTTGTGTAGTATTATTTTAAGCAGACTGTGTTTTTCTATTGTTGTGACTTACATGACGTTTAGAGCGCATTTTATGGCCAATTCATGCAAAACTCCACGTAATCCCAAAGGGTTCACATACTTTTTCTTGCAACTGTAGATATCAATGTGACCCCTAGGAAGCAGATACTATATCCAAAAGCTCTCCCATGTTTCTTTACAGCGACTGGAATTCATATATTGAACTAAACCATAATGTGGTTGGCTTGGTTTTAGCTTACTGTGTAAACTGTGCTAAATGTAGGGCTGAAATTATGGTTCAAAATCACACTTTCCCATTATAATCCATAGAACCCAATCACTGATTTGTCATTAATTGGAAGGATTCCATACAGGATGAACCTGTTCTTTCATGGTTTGAAACAGATGAAAACCAAACTGTTAAACTTCAGGCTCAGTTTTAAACAGAGGGGAAAAAAAACCCAGAATTTAAACAATTGGACTATTTTAACAATGGAATAAGTTTTATTCTCTGATGGGGCTATTGCTTTTGTTACCTGCCCTAAAGCGTGGATGGAAACACTATAAATCTATGTAAATTCATGCAAAAAGTTGTAGAAATTGCAGCAAGATTTAATTGACTTACAACAGATTCACCAGCAAAAGCTTTAGCAAGTTAATTGGTACTCAGTTTTAATTAGTGATCGCATGAAAACTGAGGACCCATTTTTGTAACTGAGCCTATTTGGATCTGAGAGATGATTGCAAAAGAGCATTTGGGAAAGAATATTTAAAAGTCTCTTTCTAAAACAGAACAGCGACTTTCATGATGAAGCCAATGGGAACTTGTTACTGAAGAACAAATCCCATTGGAACCTCTCATAGCCATCTTTTTGGCACAAAGATAATACAAAGTTTTTATAAACAGCTATATACAATATGCAATCTGCTACTGTGTGAATAAGTATTTACAGCTTGGGATGCCAATTCAACATTTAGACCAGGGGTCTTCAAACTTGCCCCTTTTATGACTTGTGGACTTCAACTCCCAGAATTCCTCAGCCAGCGTGCCTGGCTGTGGAATTCTGGGAGTTGAAGTCCACAAGTCATAAAAGGGCCAAGTTTGAAGATCCCTGATTTAGACATTAGAAACAGACACACCTATAATCAGCCTGCAGGAAAGGAAGGAGGAGAAACATTAATATGGGCCAACAGCTCCCATATGTTCCCTATTCCTTTGCAGCTTCATTTAGTAGGACACTTGGGGAAAATGCATCTGATTGTATTGCAACAGAATTGCTTTTTTCCCCTGGAATGTCACTCCCAGCCCAACAGTTTTCAAACATTACAAATGTTATTTGCATAGTTAATTTAATAAATATTAAAAAAAATAAAAGAATATTAAAATACAGGTAGTCCTTGGCTTACGACCACAATTGAGCCCAGAGTTTATGTTGCTAAGTGAGAAATTTGTTAAGTGAGTTTTGTCCCATTTTTATGATTTTTCTTGCCACATTTGTTAAGTGAATGACTGCAGTTGTTAAATTAGTAACATGGTTGCTAAGTGAATCTGGCTTCCCCATTGACTTTGCTGGGTCAGAAGGTCGCAGAGAGTGGTCACATGGCTCCGGGACACTGCAACCATCACAAATATGAACCAGTTGCCAAGCATCTGAATGTAAATCACATGACCACAACGGTCATAAGTATGAAAAACGGTCACAAGTCACTTTTTTCAGTGCCGTTGTAACTTCAAATGGTCACTAAATGAACTGTTGTAAGTCGAGGACTACCTGTATGTAGTTTGCCATATACAGTGGTACCTTGATACTCAACTGCTTTAAAATTCATTGAATTTGGTACTCAACACATTTTGACATGAAAATTTTGTCCCAGTATCATTGTTTGTTTGATACCCAACACACAAGCTAGAACTGCTGTGTTGTGACTCACTACATTATTCCTTAGGGGGAAAATTTGTTTGGTACTCATCGTTTTTGGTATTCATTGCACCTCCTGGAACCAATTAACAATGCGTACCAAGGTACCACTGTATAAGTAAAAGCTTCCTATTGAAATATCTGTTTTTGTAAAATATAAATGATAAACACATTTATTATTTCAAAGGGTAGATTTCAATGAAACATTTCCCTATCTATATATCTGTTCATTTAGGATATATAGATAGATGACCATCAGTGTGGTCTGATGCTTAGGGTGCTGGATTAGGAGTGGAAAGACCCAGGTTCTAGTCCTCCCTTAGAAACAGAAGCTGGCTGGGTGACTTTGAACTAGTCACTACCTTTCAGCTCTAGATTAGATAATTCAAAAATACTTTATCTACCAAGCTGCAGAGTGTGGTAGATCCACTCCATAACCTTTAATGAAGAAGTCTTCATCCTATTGTGTACTCATTTAGGATGGTGATGATACATGAAATATATGTTTAATATTTTAATCACATATTAGTCACATGACTGTGCAGATTTAGATGATATATGCTGTTACCTGCAGTAAAGTTCAAGACTAGTACATATTTGAAGTAAAAATAGCCAACTGGGCTGGCAATCTGCTTTGACATCTTTGATGAGCCAGCATCTTCCAAAGCTTCTGCAGGGGGGAGCTAAGGGGAAAGCCATAGGATGCTGTCCCTCAGAATCATGGCATCAGTTTCTCAGTACCATCATCCAGGATTTGGTCCCACCCTCCCTCAAGGAAAGAGTGGCCCTGAATTTATAAGGTTATCTCAACATTTCACAAGAAGGCAATCAGCAGTATCACTGCTCCATCTTTAGAGAAACAATAGTTTTCAGTGAAAGACAGTCTCCTCCTGATACTGTTATCACTGTGTGAATGCGTTATTAATCAGGACATCTGAATCCATTAACATACAAAAAGAGGAGTGGCTGCTAGGTAGATGATCTTTCAGAGTGATTAGATCAACTTTGTAGAGGAATGAATGGTCTATGACTACAAGCCAGATGGAACTTCAAAGCATGAGAATAGGTTCCAGGATATACAGCAATTCTCTTAGTCCATGACAGCAAACTTACCTTAAGAATGATTACAATCCATTTCATCAGATCTGTGTCTTCAACTGAAAGGTAAGAATGTGGATACAAATGCTCAGTTGTAGAGAGGAAAACAGTTAAGGAGTGGATCATGTTTTCATTGGTGCACAGTCTTGATAATTTAAAGCCCAATGGTATATGTAGCCCAGCTTTTATTCACCAAAGCTTCCAATGGTGATAACACTGTTGTTTTAGATTTGCATTGTTAAAGACTTCATCTCTCCTGAATATAGGTTTCCCAGAAGCCCATTAACCCCTTTAATTCCAGATGGAGTTGGAGCTCTTGATTGAGTTTGTCACTGGAAAAGCTCTAGCTATTTGTACTCTTCCCTACTTTTTATTTTAAAAGCGAGTAAGCCTGATAACCTTCCTTCAGTTCATCCACTGATTTAAGAATTTGGCTTTCTTCTGAATGGATTGTCAGCTTGTTTCTTAGATGGGTCACTGCTTGAATAAAGTAGGGCCCTAATGTATTGCAAAGGTAAGCTGAAGATTATGGTTTTGCCCATTATCACATACTATTGGGCAATTCTGTGTGTGCTATTCAGGAACACTACATTACACCCACGGGTGTGCCTGAGGTTCACCCCCATTTGTTTCTTCTCCCTGTTATAATTTCTACTATGACGGGTCTAACAGCTTTTAAGGCATGATGAAAATGAAAAGTGTATCTACTGAATACAGATGGATGTTTTTTTGTGTTTTTTTTTAATCCCATTTATATCCCGCCCTTCTCCGAAGACTCAGGGCGGCTTACAATCTAAGCACAAATCAATGTGCTTAGCAATAGCCTTCATTCTATGTATTATTACAAAGTCAGCTTATTGCCCCCAACACGCTGGGTCCTCATTTTACCTACCTCGGAAGGATGGAAGGCTGAGTCAACCTTGAGCCTGGTGGGACGCGAACCTGCACTAATTGCAGGCAGCTGGTGTTACTTAAGGAGGCATTAGCCCACTGCTCCACCAAGGCTGTTGATGGAACAGTTGTGATTTTTGTCATTACTACATTACACTGTCTCAAAAAACCACCCCTGTCTTGAATGCATGTATTTTTAGAATGAATTTGTATATGTATGATGTGCTGTTTTTTTTTTATTGAACTTTCGGTATGCTTAATACATTGTCCTAATGTAGTTCTAATGTTACAGAGGGATAATATCAAGTTCACATGAAGTACTAGTACTGTTTTATGCTGCACTGGTAGGACCACACTTGGAATACTGCATCCAGTTTTGCTCACCTTGATACCAAAAAACAAAACAAAACACAGACATTGAGACTTTAGAAAGCATGCAGAGAAGAGCAACAAAAAATGATTAGGGATTTGGAATCTAATACAATGAACGGTTGCAGGAACTGGGTATGTCTTGTCTAACAAAGAGAAGGACTAGGGATGACATGATAACAGTCTTCTAATATTTGAGGGGCTGTCACAGAGAAGAGGGGGTTAACCTATTCTCCAAAAAGCACCTGAGGCCAGGACAAGAAGTAACAGATGGAAACTGATCAAAGAGATATCTAACCTAGAACTAAAGAGAAATTACCTGTTAGTGAGAACAATCAGTGGAAAGGCTGGCCTCCAGAGGTTGTAGGTGTTCCATCACTGGAGGTTTTTAAGAAGAGATTGGACAGCCATTTGTCTGGAATGGTATAAGTTCTTCTGCTTGAGCAGGGGGCTGGACCAGAGGATCTCTGAGGTACCTCCCAACACTATTATTCTGTTATTCTATCATAATAAGTTCCTTACTTCTCCGTGGACTCATCTCTTCCCTGTCTTTTCTAACTCGCTCTCTTCTCTGGTTGGTTGGACTGAGAAATGGTGATTAGCCCAGAAACACTCCCTTGCAAAGAATGGGTTTGAACATCAGTTCAATTATAATTAGACCAAGTGAATTTTCTCTTCGGGTGAGAGTTTCTGTTTCTGGATGGACCAGTTTGGAAGAAAAGAACTTCTTCCTTTTTATCTGCCTTACCAAGTCTACCTTCACCTGATCTTTAGACCTTTTGTGGGGAGAACGTTGCTGTCCTATACTACCTGCACCCTGTGGGAAGGAAAGTAGGAGAAAAGAGGGAGTGGTGGATGTTAATAACTCCTCACAAGTATAGCCTTGCCCTTAGCTACCTGCATATTCATTTCAGGTGAATAATGATGACTTCCAGGCATTTGAACCACAGACATGGGTTGGGTGAGTAGTAAACAACTTTACCTGATTTAGTTTTTATCCCAGGCAGCAAAGAAGATAACAGTTTTAGCCACATTGTCTTAGAAATAATGTTCACATCACTGTATACCTCCACACCATGTTTTAACTCCACCCAGTTTGGCACATTTTTGTTCTTTTGACCAAATGGTAAGCTAGAACATTTCTGCAGCCACAAGCCATTTAAAAAACAGCAATAATGGGCTCTGTGTTGGCAATTCACAATGGGAGAAAAGGATGTTTGCCTTATCTCAGTCTTTCAGGTTCCACGGGATTAAATTTCAAGTCAACTGATTCTACGCACTCTTTTTATTATTTTACCATTACATATTTATAACAATAAAATACTACAAACCCTTCCTTAAGGGAAGGAACAAATAGCTTCTAAAAAATGAGAAACACTAACGGGGCAATACCAAATATAAAGGCAAAATATTCAGCAGAACCCTCCTTGGACAGTGTAGGACAGATATCCACAGCTGAAGTATGCCAGGAGTTTGGCTTATACATTAAGGCTAATTACCAAATCCATAAATCTTTTGCTCCATCTTTCATATATGCAGTTTTTGTTTGCAATTCCAAAGACCTAACATCAGTCTGCTACAATTTCAATAGAAGATGCAGCTGCTGTAAAAGGGTATTTTACTAACGCAGTCAAAATCTGCCTGTTTTTATTTAATAAATAACATGAATCTACACTTGTCTATCAGTCTCAGTCTACCCATCCAACATATTAGAATCTAATGTTTCTGATCGTTCAGAAGGTAAGAAAAATCCTCCTGAATATGCCAAGGGCCCATCTAGTCCAGCATTCTGTATCATCTTATGACCAATGAGGTCGTTAGGAATCTCCAGGGCTTTTTTCTCATAGAACGCTCAGAACGGAGTTCCGGCACCTTTTTTGGATGGAACCTTGTAGGGTAGGCAAGGCAGGTTGTATGACGTGTGAGTTCCGGCACCTTTTTCTTTTACAAAAAAAGCACTGGGAATCTCCCACATTTGATCAACATTTAGATGAAACCAGAACATTTTTTTACTGTAATTGACTTACAGAACGTCAATTAGAAAAGATTCATGGATGATCGGTTTTCTATATGGCAATGGCAGCGAGGTTATTAAATGCTCAAAGGTGGAAAAATACAGAAATAGGCAACACAAAAGAATGGACCATGAAGATGATAGAGCTTGTAGAAATGGCTAAATTAACTTCAGGGAGGGGAAAAAAACTACTACTTTTCTAAAAGAATGAAAACCCTTTTTGGACTTTTTGCTGAACATGTATAAAAAGTGATTTCTGGATCTATTAATTAGATTAAGGGGCATACAGTATATGTGAGGGAAAGGAAACTTATGCAATTTTGTACGGGGAAGATGATATTGTATGCATTAAGAGCCTTGGTGGAGCAGTGGGCTAATGCCTCCTTAAGCTGCCTGCAATTAGTGCCTGCAATTAGTGCAGGTTCGCATCCCACCAGGCTCAAGGTTGACTCAGCCTTCCATCCTTCCGAGGTAGTTAAAATGAGGACCCAGATTGTTGGGGGCAATAAGCTGACTTTGTAATAATGCCGCTTGGGGGGTGTGTGAAAGCCCTAATAAGCAGGCATATACATACAATGAAGGCTACTGCTAAGCTTGTAAGCTGCCCTGAGTCTTCGGAGAAGGGCGGGATATAAATGGAATTAAAATAAATAAAAAATAAAAAAACAATGTTTATAACTGCTGTAGAGAAGATCAGAAATGTATTTGATTTTTATTCTGCCTTCATAATTTTTTATAAATAGCTCAAGGGGGTGAACATACATAATACTCCTTCCCACAACAACCCTTTGTGATAGATTGGGCTGAGAGAGAATGACTGGCCCAAGGTCAACCAGCTGGTTTTCTTGCATTAGGTGGGACTAGAACTCACAGTCACCTGGTTTTTAGCCTGCTGCCTTAACTACTAGAGCAAACTGGTTTAAACAATTTGTTTTTGTATTCCCCCCCTCATTTTCTATTGTTTTCAATACTGTCCACTTTTTCTTTCTCTTGCTTTTATATTTCTTTGAGTTTATCTTTTATCTTTGTGTATGGAATCTCTCACATTTGAACAGAAGCCAGATCAAGACTAATATTCAGTAGTAATTTAGCTCTCCACAAATTTATTTTGTCCCCTTTCAAACGATCTGCAATGATGGCTATTGCTACTTCTGAAGGTACCGTATTTCAAGGAATATGGACCTGGGAAAGATATGACTGTTAAAGGAAGAGGAAGGAAAACCTTGGACAAGATATTGCACATACCAGAGATAGGAGATAGAGTTATTGAGGAAATAACTCAAAATAACTCAGCCTTAATTCTGTTTTGCAAAAGATAGGACAGAAACTTGAACATGCTTTCAAGATTTTGTTATTGCACCGTACAACAATAAACTAGCATTCCTGGAGTCCCCATTATGTTTGTTTCTTGACCTGGTCTATGCTGAAGGGCTGGCAATTTTATAGTTCAACTTGTATGACCACAGTAGTTAGACTGGAGAGAATGAGACTCAGATCCAACTCAGTCATCATCAGAAGCTTCCTTGTTCAGACTGGTAAGGTAACATGGGAGAATTGCCTAATGCTGCCTTTAGTCTCTGCAAGTAAGTTGAATATAAAAGCAAGCAACAAATAAATAGTAGGTGCGGAAAGTCATCCAAAATCTGTGAGAAATAATGTACCTCCAGCATATCAAACTTTTAACTTTAGCTGTGGTCTTCATAGAATCATGGGTGAGTGGGTGACATAAAGCCAATTACTAGGTTATTATACAGTAGAATACAGGTTGTCCTAGACTTAAAACAATTCTTTTAGTGAGGGTTCGAAGTTACAACAGTACTGAAAAAAATGACCATTATAGCATCCCCATGGTCATATGATCAAAATTCAGACACGACTCATGTTTATGACGGTTGCAGTGTCTCGGGGTCATGTGATCCTCTTTTGCGACCTTCTGACAAGCAAAGTCAATGGGGAAGCCAGATTCACTTAAGAACTGTGTCACTAACTTAACCACACTGATTTGGTTTACAACTGTGGCAAGGAAGACATAAAATGGGGCAAAATTGACCTATAGAAATTTTGGGCTAAATTGTGGTCATAAATCAAAGACTACCCTGTATGATGAAGAAGTGAGATAATTGTGTTTGGAAGAATAGCCCTGTTGGATTAGGCCAAGGCCTATCTTTTTCACATACCTCTGAGGTGCTTGAAAGCAGGAGATGGCAGTGGTGATATAGCTGTCTCCTGCCACTGATCTGCTATAACTAGTTTTGAAAGCATCTTATCCTCAGGAGATATCAATAGATCCGATAAATGCATACCTTGGGGGAAGGGCAGGATAAAAATAGATATTTGCGAAGTTTGCTGCACCAGTTAAAAAAAGATGATGGTGCTATTGTTGCTTAGGATGCCTGTTTGATTGCATAACATGTGTTGCATAGACTGGATTGTCTGTGAAGTAATATCCACAAACACACACGTGTGTGTGTGTGTGTGTGTGTGTGTGTGTGTGTGTGTGTGTGTGTAGGGACAAATTTTAAAAAATGTGATTTTGAGATACATTCAATTTCTGAATTATTATTTTTTCTCAGTATTCATAGCCTCACCAAAATGCCAATGTATTACCTCATGATCCATATTTTCTTGCAAATTAATATTAACCATAGCACCATTTTTAATAACATGTTCTCAGTTAAGGTTAGCTGTACATGCCATAAAGGTCAGCAGAAGGGTTCCCTTCCACCAAATCTGAGAAAGAATTTAGGAGAGAGGGAGCAGACTTAAGGATGTGAATTGCAGGATAAATTAGGAGTAGCAATAGAGTAACCTTTCACCCCTGGAAACATGAATTCCCAGCCTGATTGAGAATGCAAGCAAAAAATACATTTCGGAATTCTCTCCTAACTCCAACTAATGGCTGCAAGAGAAAAAGAACACCTGTACCTGTTAAAAAAAACCTAGGTAGATATGAGTTTATGTGTATGCACATTATTATATATTATTACACAGTTGTCTGTGTGTGCGTACACACACACGTAAGTCTTTTTCGGGGTTCTAAGAATCAGTGGCAGTTTAAGGAATGTCCAAAAACAGTGAGCAGGGTAGGTCCAGCCTCATCTTGCAGGTCAGCAGTGATTTGTTTTCTGCTAATCAGAGCTTCTGATCGAGGTTCCTTGACAGCAGAAATAGAAGAGCAAGTTTACAGGGTGGGTTCTCAGTTTTCTGCATGTTCAGCTGTTCTGTCGGCATGGTGGAGTTAAGCACGTAATGATCCTTGAAGCACCCGATTACATACCAAATGAAAAGTAGGAAAAGGAGTGGCAGTTGTAAACAAAAAAAGGATTATGATGCCTTGGGAGCACTGGGTATGTTGAATTTCGTCCTGCTCCAAGTTTTATAAAGTTTGGAAACCATATGGGCTTGGAGTAATCATGTAAAATAAATGTATGTAGGAAATACCATATTGTAACTTTTATATAGACAAAATTCAAAGCACTTTACTAAAAACTATTAGAATGAGTTTATTCTGCAGGCAAGCAAGCTTTGTTTTCCTCTTCTAATCCTTGCAATCTGCTATCATCTTGACCCAACGGCTGCAAATTATTGAACCAAAAAAAATAATAATAATGGAAAGGGGATAAGCCATGGTGCATTTTGTTTAATAATGGTTTGAAACAAGGCAGGATTTGTCTTTTCTTCTTCTTCTTAGCATGTAAATAAATAAAAAGACATGCAAAGAGGTGATGTAGAAATAAAATGAGAATATTCAAAAAAGTAGGTATAGATATTCCATATTTGGTAAATATATACGTTTATATTATTGATCACTTGCACAGTAAAAGGAATCTTCTGTTGGAATGATTTATAGCATAATTTAACAATACTTCCTAATTTCAATAAAACAGAGAGAAAAATAAGGAACTGCAGTTTTAAAATAAATTGTTTTTATAAAGGTTTCTCATGCATATAAGGTCTTTGTGAGAAAGAAAGTGTGTGTAAATATACTGTATATAAATAATTTTATATAACTAACCTCTTGGCAGTAATAAGGATGTGGAGAAATCATTTTCATTGTTCAGCTGCCAATTTCATTAGAATAGATATACACAAAAAACTGTGCCTCTGAAAATATTAATCTTTGGTTCAAAATCAAATTCATATATGTAATTACTTTTCCCCCAGATCTTAACTTCATGGCATTGTAAAATAATATTCTAACAATTTATTATTCAATTGCCATTCTCACATTAAAAAGTTATATAGCCACAAAACAACCAATTTTTCATACGTTTGGAATTAATTTTTGCATTGTTGTTTCCACCCTCTCTACCAACAAATGTCCACAGTGGATTTATACATGATGTTTGAGATAATTTTTTATTCCATAATTATGTCTTCATCAAATACAATACAATCCAAACACATTTTAGTAAAAATGATTCAGATGTAATCAGCTGTCAGGAACTGGGAGAAGATGCTTTTTTATATAATCTAAAACTATACAGCCCAAATGAATAACTCCTAGTATGTTATCACAGACAGCAGCTGACAACAGAGACTATTTTCTAGAATATGTCTGATTGGCCAACCAAGCTGCATCCATGGGCCTCCAGGGAGAACTTAAGAGGAAGTCAGGAAACAGGAAGTGTCTGTTAAACTCAATGGCTACCTTAGATACGGCCATACGGCATACTTATTGTTTTAGACTGCATATGTGTGTTTCTCTCGCCACCTTTGTCTTATCCTTCCTGTTCTTGCAATGTAGCAGGTCCTCACCTAGAAGGACCAGGGGTAGGATTTTGTATATGCACCTAGCTTGTTTTGTAAAAAAATGTGGAGAAAGTGATTTGGGATCATCAGACACACATATAAACACTCGCACACTTTTTCTACTTCAAGTGTGCCCACCAACTCAAGAATATTGTTTTAGCACTGTTTTAAAGCATGACCTAAGTACACTTGGTTAACAATAAACAAATCTGAATCTGGACTGTTAGATACTGGGTTCATTGCTTCAATGACGAGACGAGGCCAGTGAGTTCAGCAAAGATCATTGTTTATTGCTTGCAGGAACTGAACTGAGAAACCGGGCTGCGAATGCAGCAATTTATACCCTGGCCTCTAGGCGGCTGCCAATAGGTTTAAAGCAACCTATTGCCGCCCTAGAAGCAGCCAATGGCGGCACTGGAGACGGGTTGTCTGAGGAGCTGGGAGCCGTTAGCCAGCTTCCCTGCTTAAGCAACCTTCCAGCAATTAACCCACGTGATGTTCCCTTAACAAGACAAAGTCCAATACATTACATGGACAATATTTGGATTGGACGCTGCCTAGTAAAGATGCAATTGAAGAAATGAAGGTGAAAGATGCAACAAAGAAATAGATTTCTCTACTTACGCAGCATTGGACATGTAATACAATGAAGGGGTTCGCTGACCACCATTCATGTCAGGACCATCCATAGGAGGAAAACGGGGCAAGCAATCTCACAAGTATTATGATGTCATTCCACAAATGACACAGCTACTGTAATATAGTGTGAATCAGTTGTAAAACACAACTGAGGCAAATTACATAATTATCATTTGTACAAAGATGTATATGATATCACCCACTGATACCTGTAATCTCTGCTTCGCTGCTTTCAGGCACTCTGTTTTTTTGAATCACAAACTGGATCTAAGCTAGGAACAGAGAGGTTTGGAGCCACACAATCCTCAGGTAGTATGATTCGTTACGGTTCCGTATCTTGCCACATCTAGATCATTAGGTGAAGTCATTAAAACATGGATCAGTTAGCCATAGGTTTGAATGTTGCGTAAACAACAATCTTCAGAAATCAGGCTTCCTGTTTTCACAACTAACAGGGTCTACCGAATAATTAACAGACACATTTATGCATTTGCTTGCTTGTTTACAGTATATATATAAACTGCCCCACTCTTGAAGGATTCTGGGAAGACATACACAAAGAATTACAGAATGAACAAACAGTATCATTGTAGATACTCTTAATTCAGATCATCTGGGACCAAAATATTGTTAAGCTAAGTTTTTACCTGTTTCTAAAGTCTTAACTATATGTAGCCCCAACTACAGGGCTTGGGGCTACATGTACTTCTGAAGGAAGGTATTCCAAAAAAGTAGAAGCTACCAAGCATGTTGGGTAAATCCAACCAGTGGATAATAGGAACCCCAAAATTAGATTGAGCCAACCATGGTTCAATATAGGAAAGTACTGAGATCCCAGTGACAACATACCTTGCTTGTTTATTGATCAGTGCAATGTATGAACCGTCATTGCAATTTGCAAACCATGGTTCATGGCTTAATATGAGCCAGGATGTACAAAGGGTGTTGTATGGCTGGTTTCCTAAACTTGTAACGACCTAACAGGACTTTATATATATTGTCTAAAATTGTTCATTGGCATAGGGATCTATTTTTATCTGCCTGGAGGCTGTAGGTATCAGATTGTAGACTGGACATTTTTCTTGGGTATCCATCATTTTTCTATCCATTTCAACTGGAAACTTTATTTTTAGTTTGCCCTGAAATACTATTTGAAATTCACCAATGATCCCACCAAGTATGAACCAAAACCAGGGATCACCCGTGACAGATGGTGCATTTTCACTTGGCCCAGGACCAAAATCATAGAGGAAAACGCAGAAGAACTGACAGTGTCTCTTTGGGTCTTTTGTGTGTTGCTGGCAAGCTGTCTTTTGGTTGGATTATTGAGATTAAAATATAAAATAATGGGGACTTGAAGGCAGTTGAGATGCAAAATAAGGCAGAATATTGAAATATAAATAGAATAATCTCAATAAAGATCCTTTGCCGTTTTAGCCATATCAGTTGCCAAACTTTCAAGTGGCATATTGTATATCAGAATTCCCCAACCTTTCAGGCTTTGTGGACTGGCAAGGAGAGGGGAAAGGAGAAGGGTTAGTTCCGCACAAGTGGTCTGCAAGCACACATGCAGGGTTTCATTGGCACAAGCAGTGGACATCCGTGCCCCCCGCTCATGCAAATGGAGCGTAACACATATGCTCACCCACTGCTCATGCAAGTGGGGATGCGTGCACACGATTGCCCACCGCTTCCATGGCCTCATTCCCAATGGCTCACAGCCCAGTAATGGGCCACGGCCCGGGGGTTGGGGACCCCTATTGTATATCATAATTAGGCCTGAACATTATTCCCTTGATTGATGTGTTTTTAAAGATCCGCAATCAAAGAGCATTGAAGCACCACTGACTTGGGTATAGTTCTCCCAATATTTGCAATATGTTTTAGAAGTACACATGCACATAACACTTCCCGTTGATTTGCATGCTGCCATAAACTTTCATACATCATTATGTGCAAGCAGTCTCTTTCAAAAAGATACCTTCAGTTGCAATGGAATGCAACTGCCATCATATGGTTCATGACTGACACTTCAATTAGTAACAGAACATAGACAAAGTATTCCAGGTGTGGTCTTACTAGGATTTTATAAAGCAGTACTAATACTTCATGTGATCTTGATTCTATGCCTCTGTTTATACAGCCCAGGATTGTACTGTATTAGCTTTTTTGGCAGCTGCTGCACACTGCTGGCTCATATTCAAGTGATCATCCAAGGTCCCTCTCACAGTTACTGTTTTTGAACCAGGTCTCGCCTAATCTGTACTTATACCTTTGATTTTTTCCTGCCTAAATGTGGAACTTTGCTTTTCTCCACTTTAAAAGTCATTTTGTTGGATAGGACCCATTGTTTAAGTTTGTCAAGATCTTTTTGGATCCTGAGCTTGTCTTCTGGGGTTTTGGCTAATCCTGCCAGTTTAGTGTCATCTGCAAATTTGATGAGTTCCAAATCTATTCCCTCACCTAAGTCGTTGTCATCGTCGTCGTCGTCATCATCATCAGTATTAGTATTATGTTTAATGGCCATTGAATTCCTTCTTCAGGTCTCTGTATTCCTCTATAATAATTGTCTTAAAGATAAATCTTATTTTGATTTTCACCTCTTGGAATATTCCTATACAGTAAAATCAGTGAGTGCTATACAGGCCTTCCTGGATAGCTTATTTCTTCCTTGTTTCTTATTTGGACGGTAACATTTATGTGGTGTATAACACCCTCCAGCATCTCCTACCTTGGGATGGTGGGATTTCAACATTCCTTGTTTTAGTGCCTAATTAACTCAGGATCTTTGACCAAATCATGCACTGTGAGTTAAAACATCAGTTATACAATGATAAGTGTTTCTCAAATGGATCCTTTCTCAGACATTTGCCTATTAAATAAAATAAACTTAAAGTGGATGTAGATAACAATACAAAACAAAGCATGTGTATATGCCTGATGTAATTGACACATTACGGTTTCTTCAAATACAAATACACATGCAAGGGCATGATTTAAAAGTGGTTGCTAAACAGAGCAAGATGCTGCCTCTAAAGATGTTTTACCCATCACAAACAGCAAAGAAGAAAACCCTCAGATAAACCAGCCAATTATATTGGTAGTGCTTGCAAAACGATACTGTATAAATAGGGGTTTAGAACATATGGTAAAAATAATCAATCCTGGCCGTGACTGTACTTTTGTTTTATGAATAAACCAATTGGGAATCTAAATATTTATTTTGCTGAGGCGTATGTTCAAGTTATATTCATAATGACAATTTATTTTACATGGTGACAAAGGGCCATGAAATGTTTTCCTGCCTCTTACAGTTTGTGGCATTTTTTGGATTTAGCTGGGCATTGTCCATTCTGTCTGCAGTTCTCTACTTTCTTCAGCCTACATTGAAGAAATAAATATTTTTTTAATCACTTTCAAATACTTTCCCCCAAACAAATTCCTTTCTGGCAAGGGGTGTGTGTGTGTGTGTGTGTGTGCGCCCGCGCGCGTGTGTGCACGTGCGTGTACTATACAGGTAGTCCTCGACTTACAATAGTTCATTTAGTGATTGTTCAAAGTTACAACCAGTGACATGACCATTTTTCACAGTTACAACTTTTATAGCATCCCCATGATCATGTGATCGAAATTCAGACGTTTAGCAACAGGTTCATATTTATGAACGTTGGTGTCTCCCAAGGTCATGTGACCTTCTGACAAACAAAGTCAATGGGGAAGCCAAATTCACTTAACAACTGGGTTACTATCTTATCAACTGCAGTGATTCACTCAACAATTATGGCAAGAATAGTTGTAAAGTGGGGCAAAACTCACTTAACAAATGTCTCAATTAACAACAGAAATGTTGGGCTCAATTGTGATCATAGGTTGAGGATTACCTGTATAAACTGCAGGTACTAGTCTAGGCAGTAACTAGGAATCAGGAGTGATTACACACACAAACACAGAGTTGACTAAGAGGCTTCTATGTTAATGGATATATTCCAGGAACTGTGACTTTCTTGAAAATTTTAAATTGTGCCCAAATTTAAAAAATAACAGTGATGTCTGAAAATAAGCTTCATGTTTCTTAAATTACCTTTTTTAAGGTTCCCTGTGACTATGGCCCATATGAAATCTTGCTTCCAAATGAAGTATTATGTCAAATACCATACCAGTCACTCTGTGTACTCTCTGCTGGATTGTGGGAACTTGTGACTTTCACCACTCCATTTCTAGATCCCAAGAAAAGAAAGGATATGTTAGAACATACATACATGCATGCATACATACATACTTAATGGAATGGAATGTGTAGTTCAGACATGTCAAACACAAGGCCCGGGGGCCAGATCCGGCCCGCGAAGTGGTTTCATGTGGCCCCGCGAAGCCATCCTGGAAACAGTGAGGGAACGGCCCCCACTGCCTTGGCCCTGGCCCAGAGACCCTCCTTCTGCCAGAGACCCTCAGACCTGTCCCACTCCTGCCCAGGCCCCCATAGGCACCCTTGATGCCAACGATGTAAAGCTGGCCACGCCCACCCAGTAGGCCATATGCACTCTAGCCACGCCCACCCAGTAGGCCACGCCCACCCTGGCCATACCCCCACCTGGCCCCCTGAGGGCATCCGCAATGCTGATGCGGCCCTCAATGAAATTGAGTTTGACACCCCTGGTGTAGTTGGTCTGTCTCCATTTGGGATAGCAGCTTCCTCCTTACTATGTGGAAACATTTGGTAACTAGCTGTTTCTCATTTAGTGTGGGTACAGATCTTCTGTCCATCTATAGGTACCTTATATGCTTCATATATGTCCTCTCGTTAGGTCTGCTGTTGTAATAGCATTCCAACAGTTCCAGCTTAGCTTGACTTGTCTTGTCCACATATGGTTTTCTCCAGTAGCCCACTTATCATCAGCAGCCTTGGTTCCTTGTTAATCTGGAGGATGTCCAAACTGGCATGACTCTTCTTCTAGTTCGTGTTACTCTCATATTTTGAGGTAGGCAGGTGAAACATTAAGGGGTCTTTGCCCAGGAACCACTACTGGTAAAATAGGTACCAGCTGGGATTTGAACCGGCATCAAAGGTGATGCTCTAACCACTACTGTACACTACCAAGGCATTTGTCTCTTAAACATTAAATCTTTACTGCACAAACATATTTCAACACATTTTATAAGCATCAGTAGAAAGTCAGTTTATAGGTTGAGAGTATACACATATTCCCATCCAAGATTTTAAATCAAGTGCATTAGTCTTTACAGCAAGTAGAACAATTTTCTTACTATTGCTCATACTCAGTAAATTCAAAGATCTTCATGCTTTAATGAATTCCACATTTTTTGGTGTACAGTCTAGCATTACATTCACATCTTAGTACTTCTTTCTTTCCCCCAAACCTTATTTGCAACCTTATGAGTATTAAATTAAAATATAAACCGAACAAATTGGACTAAATTAGTGTTTTTGTTTAGTTTTGTTTTTTGCTTATGAACTCTAAAAAAAGGATTTACCAGGGGTTTTCAGGGTGGCATCGTCGCACGTCAACTTCTCATGAAATTCTGGATCAAATCTGAATCTTTTTTTTTTTAATTCCATTTATATCCCGCCCTTCTCCGAAGACTCAGGGCGGCTTACAAGCTTAGCAGTAGCCTTCATCCTATGTACATGCCTGCTTATTAGGGCTTTCACACCCCCTCCCAAGCGGCATTATTACAAAGTCAGCTTAATTGCCCCCAACAATCTGGGTCCTCATTTTACTTACCTCGGAAGGATGGAAGGCTGAGTCAACCTTGAGCCTGGTGGGATGCGAACCTGCACTAATTGCAGGCAGCTGGTGTTAAAAGTGGGAAGAAAAATTGATGTATACCTAAGAGGAACCAAATCCTTGCCAAGATGTTAATGGCATTTTTTTTATTATGCCCATGTTTTTTTTAAACAAATCACTTCAATTACAGGATTATCTCTCTAACTGCCTACCATAGAGTAAGATCCATTTTAATATTTCTTCTTTTCTTTAGCTGTTTTAACCTGGAAGGATTTTAATCTGGCAGAGTGTACTGGAAATTGTATCCTCTGGCATCAAAGACACTCTTCTATGAATAACTATTCTAAAATGTTTAAATTAATCAACATGGACAAACACTGGTGCCAAGAGGCACCAAGTTGCTATCCTCTGGACATAGGATTTGACATATACCAAACTTTCATTTGGGATACACCCTCATACATATTTGGGATCTTGGTATGATGCCAATAGGCTTGAAAGACTCCGATTACCAAAGTGGTGATCCATCAATGATGTCAAGACAATTCGTAGAGCAAAAAGTACTGGAAATATGGATAATAAATAAAGCATCTTTGGCCTTGAATTACTTTCCTTCTACGGCTGCCAAGCATGTTTTTTCCCTTATGCTGCAAGATTGAACCGGCATGAAAGCATAAATAAATGAGGGGTGTGAACATAACTACTGTATATGATTGCTTCAGGAATACGATATATTTTTTTTATTTTGGGAATTTGCTTTCGCTAAAAACCACATTATTATTGATAATAATGAATAATAGAAGGAGCCGTGGTGGCGCAGTGGTTAGAATGCAGCATCGCAGGCTAACTCTGCCCACAGCCAGGAGTTCAATTCTGACCGATTTTAATGTTGTTTGTGTGGCTTAATCACATTTGTATTGTTTTTCTCTTTCCATCCACTGCAATGTGTGAAGTGTAAAATCTGGTTTGCTTGAAAAATTGTGTCTGGCCAAGGTTACCCACCAACCTCATTAATCAAAGTGCCATTCCCTCCCACTAAGCTGTATCTCTCTGTCCATTATAAGCTTCCCAATTCATGAAAAGAGGATTAATGCATTTTCTTAGACAGCGCTGAAGCTGATCAGAACCACTGTTTCATATGGGTACAGTGGTCATCACCAAGAAGGCATGACAACCTTTTCCAGCCTAACACCTTTCTGAAAATGTTGGGCTTCAGAGTGCCATAATGGCCAGCTAGCTGGCTATTTGCAAGATTCCCACTTGGTTTACAGGATACCAACTGTATTGAAGCAGTCTGCATATGACTGTGGAAGTTACCTTTGAAGTATTCGTCATAGAGCCTACAAATCTGGCTTGGGGAATTTTATCTTTCTGTTGCCCTTAGGCTGATTGACCCTAGGGAGAGGCAGTTCCAAAGAGTGCAGTAGTTTGCACCAGTGCTCCCAAGTGAAAGAAAAAGAACAAAATTTTATAGAAGGATTTCAAACCACAAACAGGCTAGAATCAATCTTTAGATAAGAAGCAGAGTTTTAACTTGTCTGTTCCTGTACACCAAGCACTGGGCTTTCAGATGCTAATATTTGCCTCCACATCATCCATATGGCAAATAACCAAAATATATTGTTAACAGTGGCTTGACTAGATTAGGAAATGAGGGAGAGAACATGTGAAGAGAGAAGACTGCAAACTAATTCAGGCATATTCCTGACAGCAAATAGTTTGTAACACATTGTTAGCGCTCTGTCTGAAATTTTGCGAGTTATAGAATTATTGTTATAATTGAAATAGTTGTCTAAGTATGATTTCACATTGGATCTTAAAAACGGAAGTATCCTTTTCTTGTGAAAAACTGCCTTCAAGCATAATTTCAGTCTATAGTTTTTACTTACTCAAATCAAATGCCTTTTTGGAGAGAAGAATTGAAAAACATCAATGCCTATTTTAAAAGAAGTCAGAAATAATAACACCTTTAAGGAATCATGGTGGGTGAACATCATTTGCGTATGAAATTTTCAGGTCTCAGAACTTCAGCAATGTTACACAACTCCTTTCTCAAGGCCCTCTAGCCAGATGGGTGTTACGAAAAAGCAGTCTAACTGGTTTCAACACATCTTTTCAAGACCGATAGGCAGGAGTTCGTTGAAGTAGTTCTGGGAAACAAAAAGACAAAATAATCCTTCCTTCCATTTTCTGTTTATGAAGTTCAGATTCAAAAGAATGACACATCTCTGTTTAAGCTTTAGAACAATGATCTGCCCATTTTTAATGCGATCAGAAACTCTTTACTGCACAATCGTTCATATCCTGCTATCTGGACCACTGTCACATCTTTCTAGTGTCTGCCTTCAAACCTGTTGTGCAGGTGTGATCTCTATCTATATCTGGAAGCATCTCAGAGAGCCTGCCTTGGAATCTGAACCAGGCAGACAGTGTCAATCCTTTTAAGATACAAACAGGCTACCTGCTTACCTGCCTGCCTGGTAACTTGAATTTTTTTTTTGTTTGAGGCAAAGTAGCAGAAGAAAAACCATGATGGGAATATACTCAATTATGGGTTTCAAATACGACCTGCTTCCTTCAGTTTGCACAACTGCAAATAAGAACCCAAAAAATTGTCAGCATTACTTTTGAATAAATATGCACAAGAATAGGAAGAGAAAGCCACTACTTTCCAAAAAGAACATTTCTGTCCATCTACAGTTTGATAAGCCAATTGGCTATTGGAAGAATGTTCTGTGGATAGATGAAACCAAAACAGAGTGTTTTGGTTTGAAGCCAACTTTTGGCAGCTCATAAAGTCTGGACCCTGGAAACTTATAGCAAATTATGACACAATCGCTGAATGCTAAGAAGGGAGGGAATCACATAAAATGGATAAATACAGAAGTGAGCTTAAGAGGTTCTTTTTAACATTTTTAAAAGTCTCAAATCTTCCCAAAATGGAAATTCGGTATCCTCCAATGATGTTGCATTTTACTGCCATTCTCCTTTTGGCCCTTAAAAGGTAAAGGTAAAGGTTCCCTCGCACATGCGTGCTAGTCGTTTCCAACTCTAGGGGCCGGTGCTCATCTCCATTTCAAAGCCGAAGAGTTAGCGCTTGTCCGAGGACGTCTCCGTGGTCATGTGGCCGGCATGACTAGATGCCAAAGGCGCACGGAACGCTGTTACCTTCCCACCGTAGTGGTCCCTATTTTTCTACTTGCATTTTTACATGCTTTCGAACTGCTAGGTTGGCGGAAACTGGGACGAGTAACAGGCGCTCACTCTGTTACATGGCACCAAAAATATCCCATTCGATTAAAAAAGTGTAGCCCCCTCAGCTGCAAAAAGATTTGATTCTCTCAAGCTTGGAGAAATCTAATTGAACTTGTCAAACAGATTAGTATTACCCATAATCTTAATTTAGCCTAGAGAATCCAGCTATTGTATTAGATTATATGACGTTGCAGAAACATTGCAGTTCATTTACTTTGTCTTTAGCACTTTCCTAAAAACATAAAGGTTGGGTTCTAATGGAACAATGCAATAAAAAATGTTCTGCTGTATTGGGCACCTGAAAACATTGTCCATAAATTTCAATAAATAATGCAGAAGACATTTAGTTTGATGTGTTGTACAAACTGAGACAATTGGAATCTATTTTAGTAAGCCATGGTTAAACAAACCATATGGGAAACTAAAACATGTATTGGATGAATTTTATATATTACTAAATTCTCATGTCACTTTGATTGTAACCTTAACGGATGCACTCCTTTCACCCTCCACAATGCTCATGGCATCTCTCAAGCATCTTTCCTAGACTGCATTTCACCCCATACACCCTTCCTGACTTACATGGTACCCCTGCACACACCTGTGCACTCAGCCCAACCTGTACAGCATTCCTCATGAAACCCCACCCATTCACATGAACTCTCCCCAACCCTGTAGCACCTTTCATGCACTCATGTGCATTATACCCAACTCACATCACACCCCCAGATACTCTTCACGACCCTCTTATGCACCCCCATGCACCTTTCCTGACCTCTTGTGCATCTTCCCTGACCTCCACAGCAAGGAGAAGGAATGAAGGAGGAGAGAGGAAAGGAGAGAAGGAAGAGGGAGGAAAGAGGGAGGAAAGGAAGAGGGAGGGAAGAAATATTTACCTGCTGGCATCCTACAAAAAATTCAGTGGGGAAGCCAACAGGAAATCAAAGGTTGTTCCCGCTTCCACTGATTTTTTCCCCCCACCCATGGTCATTCTGTTTCTCTGCTTAGGTAAGAGAATAATCTCTGAAATGATGACCCAATGGCTCATATGTTGTCTAGTTGGATATAAAAACTAATGGAGTTGCAGGGCAATTTTAGGCAGTAAAGCCTCTTGTACTTTGGATTTTTTCTGATTTAGGGCAGCATCCGAAAATCCCCAAACCAAGGAATGTAAAACAACAAAACAGAATTGTCAGATCATGCATTATGTTTGGTTTATTTTCCTCATGAACACACAAAAGGTGGGGGTCAGCAACATCAAGAGAATAGGCAGGATCAGGCAATCAAAGACACACACCCCTTTGGCAGTGGCATCACACTCACATAAAAGGGCAAGGTTCAGTTATTTTGGTTTCAACACAGTTGATGTCTCCCTGCCTGCAGATGCCCATGCTAACCAACTGAAATTTATCTTTAACATAGTCATAGAGCAGCATAAGACAGAGAGAAGGAATATATTCAATAAAAGAAGGCATCAAGATATAAAGGATATATAAAAGGCATATATAAGATAAAAGAGTGTAAACTACTATAAGAAGATGGTAGAGGACAGGAAGGCCTGGAGGAACATTGCCCGTAGGGTCGAGATGGGTCGGACACGACTTCGCAGCTAACAACAACAACAAACTACTATAAAATACTCTCTGGTAACCTGAGCGCTGCTGAGATTATAAGGATGAATGCTAAGCACAAGCTAGAAGTCAAAGTTGCCTAGTTGGTAAAAAAAAAATTCAAAAAAAATGTTCAAGGACCCAAGTGGAAACTTATCCAATTGGCCAATTCTGAAGCTTAAGTACAGGGCGCAAAAACTACTATTTTTTCCAAGGCAAACTATTTTCAGATTTGCCGATCAAGAACAGAAAAGTCCAGGGGGGAAAAAATTAAAAACTGCAAGGACCATTCACATGCTCAGGCTTATGGCCTTCTAAACAGAAGGTTGCTGTTTCCATCCTGTTTAAGATTTCCTCCACTCAGTTTAGAAAAAATAAATCAACTAAGGTCATGGGTTGCATCAAAAAAAATGGTCATCCCTCCCCCCCCCCCCGCAAGTCACAAGGAAACACATCCCTTAGTATCCCTTAGTAACCATCAGGGAGCCTTAGCTGGTGAGAAACATCAGCAGCATAAGGCCTGCTTTCCAACCGGGAAGGCAGTGCAGCTGCCTGTCTCTAAAACCAAGTGGGGAGGTGGATAGAGGCTAGTTGCATTCCTGACCCACTTTCTTCTTTTCTCCTTTTCCCTCCTCCTCTTTCAGGAAGGAGCCAGTCCACTCTGTAGGAGCGTCCTTTCTGAGTAGGAGATCAAAATGTGGCGCATGTACATAAGCCCTCTGCTTCTCAACTGTGGAGCTGCCTCTTAGCTGGAGTTCCTTCTCCAGCTACAATTCATTTCAGAACATGCTGCATAGCGAGGACAAATTACACAAGCAGCTCTGAACTGTCAGGCAGTAGTGTAGATCCTGTAGACACTGTACAAATGCAAATCACCTTGCACCCCACCGAAGATGGGAGGGGATGGAAAACCTCCATGCAATACAGGTAGTCCTCGACATACGATGACAACTGAGCCCAAAATTTCTGCTGCTAAACAAGATAGATGTTAAGAGCGTTGGGCCCCGTTTTGCAACTTTTTTTTTTGCCACAGTTAAAGAAATGATTGCAGTTGTTAAGTGAAGCGTGCGGTTAAGCAAATCTGGCTTCCCCCATTGAGTTTACTTGTCAGATCACATGACCCTGGGACAGTACAACTGTCATAGATACATGCCTGTTGCCAAGTGTCCAAATTTTGATCATGTGGCCATGGGGATGCTACAACAATCATGAGTGTGAAAAAGGTCGTCACTTTTTTTCATGTCACTGTAACATTGAAAGGGTCAGGAAACGGATGGTCGTAGGTCAAGGACTACCTGTATGTTTTTACACCAAGTCAAGTGGCATAAATGTTACATAAATGTCCACCACAATATACAGCGCGGACAGTGGTGGGATTCAGCCGGTTCTCACCACTTCAGCAGAACCGGTAGCTAATTTTTTGTTGCCCAGGCTCAGAACAGACCTCTGGAAGCAGCATCCACACAGAAAACCGGTTGTTTACATATTTGAATCCCACCACTGAGCGTGGATCCTCTAACTTGTATGTATTCCTGCATATTTCTCTTTCCAGCTCAAAAGTCCCAAGTATTTTTAAAATTTCTATACTTCTGGGCACACTGTTGTAAGACAGCTCATGCACACAGAAATGTTTGTAAAATAAGAGACGAGTTCTTTACCCTAACATATTGATCAAGCTACTGCATTTTTACTCTAGAGTAGGAGCAGGTAACCTGCACCTCTGGTGCCATATATTGTTCACCAAGCTCAAATTCACAATTTCCTATCTTATTAGCTACAATTTTAATCAATTGCTTCAGTCAACTGAGATTCTGGGCAACATACAGTAAAAGCATTATAAAAGGTAAAGGTAAAGGTTCCTCCGCACATGCGTGCTAGTCGTTTCCAACTCTAGGGGCCGGTGCTCATCTCCGTTTCAAAGCCGAAGAGCCAGCGCTTGTCCGAGGACGTCTCCGTGGT
Organism: Vipera berus; assembly: GCF_964194415.1. NCBI lineage: Eukaryota > Metazoa > Chordata > Lepidosauria > Squamata > Viperidae > Vipera > Vipera berus. The sequence goes on from NC_138204.1 coordinate 146,033,044, forward strand.
CATGTGGCCGGCATGACTAGACACCAAAGGCACACGGAATGCTGTTACCTTCCCACCGTAGTGGTCCCTATTTTTCTACTTGCATTTTTACGTGCTTTTGAACTGCTAGGTTGACAGAAGCTGGGACGAGTAACAGGTACTCTGTTACACGGCACTCGGGATTCGACCCGCCAAACTGCCGACCTTCTGATCGACAAGCTCAGTGTCCTAACCCACTAAGCCACCGCGCCCCTCAAAAGCATTATATGTAATAGTTATTATCATAATGACTGTTATATAATCAGTAATAGTCCATTATCAATCCAGGTTAAAGGCATACAGTATTCGGATAGGAAGCACTTCACAGCCTTGTGAAATACAAGGATGTCCAGTATTTCATGTAGTTCATGAACCTTTCCAAGGTAAGATATAGTGGTGATGGATCACCTTTGAGAAGGTCTGCTACCAAGCTGGTGTTGGGACACTCAGTTTAGTTCAGCAATAAAACCTGTAGTGTAACTCTCATAATAAACATTGAAATAAATAAATAACACCCCTCAATTCTTCTCCCCCAAAATCTGGGCCTGTCCAGTAGTAAGTACCCCACCCACTTTGTAGTCTTCAGGCCTTCAAAAATGTTAAATGCCATGTTAATAATGATGGAGAAAAGAGTAACTATGTAAGTTCCATACAGTAATTATCTGAATATTCCATTGTGGAGGAAACCTTTTCCTTGAAACGACATCCAAAGCACTGCAGTGGGATATATCAAGCAGCATTTTACCAGGATAAGGTTGGCCTAACGCAGGCATATCAAACTACTGGCCCGCAGGCTGGATGCATCGCACCAAAACCGTGCCCACCCCATTGCCGGCAATGGGAAAAAAGTCCCAATGTGTCATGCGACATTGCGGGTTTGACATGCCTGGCCTAACATGCCTGGGTCTGAACATCTAGTGATGATCTAATTGGGGCATCATTGACAGGTTCAGGTGATGTGAACCAGACGACAGGCCTTATTAGTGGTGGCTCCCTCCACCCTGAAATTCTCCCTCCCTCCATTAGCAAAGAAGTTAAAAATATCTTGCTTAAGTGAGTTTGGTTCCTTAGCTGTTTCTCAGTGCTGGTTATGTGGCATTTTTTTTGTATTGTGTTTTATCTTGCTATTATCTATACCACGGCTTTTCAACCAGTGGTATGGGTACCACCTGTGGTACATTGGCACCTGGCAGGTGGTAGGCGACCATCCTAGAAAAGTGGTAACGGGAGGGGAATGAGCTGAACCGGTGGCAGCACCACACAAGCCTGAGCGAGAGATGGCTGGAGCTGCAGGGCTGTCAGGGCTGAGCGGAAGCACCAGGATCAGCACCAGGCTACAGCTGGAGCTCAGCACTGATCCTGGCGCTTCTGCTGAGCCCAGAAGAAGCGCCGATCAGCTGGAATGCTGCAGCATCCCCAGGGTCTTGTGATTTACATTCAGATGCTTGGCAACTGATTCATATTTATGACGGTCTGTGTCCCAGGGTCATGTGAAGTGACCAAAACCTGCTGCAACCACCCAGCAGACCGGGGGGGGGGATAAAAACCAAACATCCCACCCCACCCCAGCCCTGCTACCAATCCTCAACAGAAATGTTCACAACAATGAAAACCTCAGACAGGAGGAAGAGCGCTGCTGGGTGGGCAGGCAGGTGTCTTGCTTGGCTGTGGCTTGGGGGGCACTTTTTTCAGTGCCATTGTAACTTCAAACAGTCACTAAGCAAACTGTTGTAAGTCGAGGACTACCTGTACTTCATCACTTTTTTCTTTTCTTTTTTTTTGGTCATCAAGTCTTTGACACCTTGCTAGGCGACTGGTGGTACTCGGATGCCATATCCTAAAAGTGGTACAATGGGTGAAAAGGTTGAAAAGCCCTGATCTATACAGAGCCTGTTGCATTTGGGGCAAGATATTGAACATAAGTTCATATATTGGCTATAAAGAAATGGCTGCCTGAGCTGCCCCCATCTCTAAAATGCAGGTAGTCTTCGACTTAAAATCACAATTGAGCCCAAAATTTCTGTTGCAAAGTGGGAGAGTTAAATGAGTTTTGCCCCATTTTACGACCTTGCTTGCCACAGTTGTTAAGCGAACCACTGCAGTTAAGTTAGTAACATGGTTGTAAAGTTAATCTGGCTTCCTCACTGACTTTCCTTTTCAGGTCGCAAAAGGTAAATCACATGACCGCAGGACACTGCACCCATCACAAATATAACCTAGTTATCAAGCACCCAAAATTTGATTTTGATGATGATGATGATAATAATAATAATAGTAGTACTAGTAGTTGGAAGGGAGCTTGGAGGTCTTCTAGTCCAACCCCCTGCTCAGGCAGAAAACCCTATGCAGGGGTAGGCAACCTTGGCTCTTTTATGACTCATGGATTTCAACACCCGTCCAGGAGTCATAAAAGAGCCAAGGTTGCCTACCCCTGCCCTATGCCCTACCTATACCAATCAAATCCTATTTGATTGTGGCGATGCTGCAAGGATCAGTCATAAGTCACTTTGTTCTGTGCTGCTGTAACAACCCACCTCAAAAAGGGCAGATCAGCAATTAGCAGTATCTGGTAAAACTATATATTTCCTTTTATTTTATTTTTTATAAAATACCCCTAGCAAGCTGAAATTAAAAGATCATCCTGCTTGAGGCTGGTTATTTCCCATAAGGCTTCTGCAAAAGCAAAAGCAAAACTTTGGCAACGACGTTACTTTATTTTGAAACCGAAAGATGCCTGGAAGTCTCGTCCTTTAGGCTATAAAAATCTGACCGCTCGTCAAACCAGTATGGATAGGATCTGATCATGCCCGGAGAAATGCGTTTAGCATAGGCATATAAGAACTCTTGAAACCATTATTTCATTTTATAACGCCCCAGCGCTTGAATTCGGTCTCAAATCCGGCAAACACATTGCAAAAAAAAGGAAGAAAACGATTGAGGCAGAATTGGCAAACAAATGGGGCTTATTTTATTATCTGGCGGAGTTCCTGAGCCACCAGCAGTTGTATGAGAGAATTTTAGCAGCTGAAGATTTCCCAACATGGAAATGCACTAATTAGGGTGGGGAGGCGAACAGCAGCCGTTTAATTTCTGCCTGTCATGCAGCTGTTTAGAAGACCCAACATCCCCGGGAGGGGGATTGCCAGAGCTAGTGGTTGTGCGGTTTGCACAACTACGAGTGTTCTGCAATCCTGCAGCCGCTCGCAAAGTAAAGTTATAGCACTTCCCATTAGAAGCGACGGGGAGATTCCCTTCTCAAAATTGCGCTGGACGCATCCGCACAGCGAGGCCGAAACCCCTACAACTTGGAGAGATTTCTCTCACGAGTTAGTACTCCCGCGCTTCTCCAAAAGCCAACTAGGTGGGAAACTCCCGCGCGTCTCCTTCGCGGGAAGAATACGGGCGAAGGGGGTCAAGCTGCAAAGCGCGGCAACCCATAAAAAAAAACCACATCCTGGGGAGCAAGACCCCCGAAACGGGGACGAATTCCGTCCCGTGGATAGATAGGTCAGTCTCCTGAATACCGAATTCATGAACTTGGAGGCTAAAACATATCAAGAACGGTTGCCGGAATTGGGTTTGTCTAGCAAGAGCCCAATGCTGGGAAAGATTGAGGGCAAGAGAAGAAGGGGATGACAGAGAATGAGGTGGCTGGATGGAGTCACTGAAGCAGTAGGCGTGAGCTTAGATGGACTCCAGAAGATGGTAGAGGACAGGAAGGCCTGGAGGAACATTGTCCATAGGGTCGCGACGGGTCAGAAACGACTTCGCAACTAACAACAAGCAAGGACCAGGGGTGACATGACAGCAGTCTTTCAATATCTCAGGGGGCTGCCACAAAGAAGAGGGAGTCGAGCTATTCTCCAGAGCGCCCGAAGGCAGGACAAGAAGCAACGGATGGAAACTAACCCAAGGAGAGAAAGCAACTTAAGAACGAAGGAAAAATTTCCTGACGGTTAGAACAATTCATCGGTGGGATGACTTTGCCTCCAGAACTTGGTGAAGGCTCCAACCCTGGAAGTTTTTAAGAAGAAACTGGGACGTCCCTTTGCCTGAAATAGCGGGAGTCGAAGACCTCCACGGTCCCCTTCTAACTTCCGCTTTAGGACACGCTACGAACGTTAAAAATAATAAAAATAAAAAAGTTTGCAGTCCGGTCTGCCATGCTTGGGGCCACCGCTCCCGCCTTGAATGATCGCTTCGGGCGTGGGCGGCGTGTACGCCAGCCTTCCACCTCCTTTCCCTCCCCCGCCCTCCCCCCCAAACAAGCCGTGTCTGCCTTCCTCGGCTTTTTCTGCCTTCGCGTTTCCCACCGCCGCCTCGTCGCGGGCAAACCATCCCAAGAGCGCCGTTTTGCAGGAGAAGAGCCTTCGCGCGCTGTGGCGCGCGCGCAAAAAAAAAATATGATTCTGCCGTCCGCAGCTGGATTGTGACTGCGGCGCTCACCAGCTTCCCGCGGGAGCCGTTCTCCTCTTTTCCCGCCTTGGGCTGGGCGGCGGCGGCTGCGGCGGCGGCGCTTGAACGGCCCGGCGCGAACGAGGCGCGCGACGAAGCTTTAAGCGGGGAGGCGGCGCGAGCCGGAGCTGCAGCTGCTGGGAATCCCGTTTCCTCATCGGCCTAGCTAGCGAGTGCAAGCGGCGGCGGGAGGGCCCTGCTTGAAACGTAAGAAAGGAGTGCACCTCGCTATCCTTCGGCGAGGTAGGGAGACGGACGGCACCGCGCTGCGGCGGCAGAAATGAGGAGGGAGCCTCGGTTTTCTGCAGGACAACCTGTCCCCTTGAACAACTGCTTGCCAAGGCGGGGTAGATTAGTATCTGCGCTTTCGCCGGCAAAGCAATGGGATTTGGGGAAAGCGTCCCTTGATTATTATTATTTTTTTCATTTTCTTTTTTGTTGTTAACATTTTTTGCTTGCCTGCCTTGGTGCTAAAAGACCGGAAAGGTCCCGCTACACGGAAAGGCAGTTCCGACGAGAAGAGTCGCCAGGATGTTTTAAAAAAGAAACAAACTTCCAACGATTGCCGAAAGTGTACCATGAGCTTTATGAAGACGACTTATTAAGGATAATCCCGCTGTGCTGCATAGCTTCAAAGGAAATACTAAACCTTTTAAAAAAAAAAATCATCACCGATGCCTTCCATATGTAAAATAGCTTTATTCCCTAGTTAGAAGCCAGGAATAAATGCTGAATTTCTTGTTAATATAAAGTATGTAAATTTCGTGTGTCGTGGGAGACGAGATTTGTGCCTTATTGTTAACGCGGTTATTTCTGGTTCTTGCAGTGGTGCAGTTGGCACCGGGGCAGAGTCTAGTAAGTTTACGGCAGATTGTTTGCAGTGACATCATGAACTGTCCGGGGCTGTCTTTTTCCATGAGTTAGGTGGCTAGACACAAGACGTCAGGACTCCTTGACGGTTTTCAGGGTTGAGAATTTCAGCAGATGTGTTTGCACAATAAGCTACACCTGTTCAAATATCTGGGTTTTTTTTTTGCACAGAAATATTGGAGCCTTGTCCTATGGAGCTGGCAGCTCCAGTTGCGTGTTACTGATTGTCAAGGTGGTTTCCACAATAGAGGCAGCAGAAGCTGGCCTTTGCTGTGAAACAGGCAGAGTTGCACAAAACATAACTTTCTTTTTCTTTCTCGTTTTGTGCTGCCTTGTATTAGTCCCTCGGATTGGCATGTTTTGCAATTACATGGCATTCTTCTGGTAGAAAAAACCGTCATCATTTATGTTTTTGTGCTGAAACTTCCCTTCCCATGGAGGGTGCATATCTTAATTTCATAGCATGCATAACCCTCCTTAATCCACCTCCTTTCAAAATATTGTATGCTATATCAGCAGCAGGCAACCTGATGCTTTCCAGATGTTTTGGACTTCCAATCCCTTCATGGCCTATAGCAAAGGTGGGGGGGGGAGTAGTCTAAAAATATCTGGCATATGGTAGGTTACCTACAGCAGTTTTCCTTGAACAAATCAATTTTTTCTCATTGCTTGCACCTTCCCTCTTTCCCCCCCCCCCATGGTTTAGTCAGTGACTGAATTGAGAGATTAACACTAATTCAGACATACACATATTAGCTTGCAGCACTAAATGCTGAAGGTAGGTTGATAATGAGAAAGTGCCATGCTGGTCCATGTCCTCCCTTTTTCCATTTGTCTTGGGAGTTCCTGGGAGTACAATACAGGTGGTCCTCATGACCACAGTTGAGCCCAAAATTTCTGTTGGTAAGTGAGGCAGTTGTTTAAATGAGCTTTGCTCCATTTTACAACCTTTTTGCCACAATTGGTAAGTGAATCACTGCAGTAGTTAAATTAATAACACAGTTTTTAAGTGTATCTGGCTTCCCCAAAGTAAAGGTTCCCCCGCACATGCCCATTGCTTGTCAGAAGGTCACAAGGGGACCACGTGACCCTGGGACACTGCAAGCATCATAAACATGAATCTGTTGTCAGGCGTCTCAAATTTTGATCATGAAGATGCTACAAAGGTCGTGCAAAGTGTGAAAAATGGTCATAAAGTCATTTTTTCAGTGCCATTGTAACTGAACACTTACTAAACAAACTCTTGTAAATTGAGGACTATCTATGAGTCACCACCCTACAGCTAACTCAGTTTGTATATTACAATACAGGCAGTCCTTAACTTACAACCATTTGTTTAGCGGCTGTTCAAGGTTACAACAGCAGTGAAAAAAATGACTTTTTCATGTGCCAGTTGCAGCATCCCCAGTGGTCAGGTGATCAAAATTCAGACACTTGGCAACTGGTTCATATATATATGATGATTGCGGTGTCCTCAGGTCATGTGATCCTTCTTGCAACCTTCTGACAGGCAAATTCAATGGAGAAGCCAGATTCACTTAACAACTGTGTTACTAAACAAGTGCAGTGATTCACATTAACAACTGTCTTGCTTAACAGTGGACATTTTGGGCTCAGTTGTGGTCATAAGCAGAGGACTGACTATATAATGTGAATGTTAGTTTCTGTTCTTCAAATCAGGCAAATTTGAGAATGTTCATAGGTGATGGTAGAAATACTATGCCATCATACAGTATGACCTAGAATTGAGCCAAAGCCATAATTTCCATCCCCAGGTTCTGATTTAATTCTAAAGTTTCCCTAGATAGAAGGTATTTTGTGGCCAGGTCATCCCATCAATTCCCTATTGTCCTTATAGTTAGTGATATAAGCAGCTATTTTGCTGGAGACTGTATAAAATAGGTGGCACTTGCTTTCTCTTCCAGAAAGAAGAAAGTCTCTGAGAAAAAGTTTATATAGGCTAAGCAATTTATAATAACAACAACAGAGTTGGAAGGGACCTTAGAGGTCTTCTAGTCGAACCCCCTGCTCAGGCAGGAAACTCTATACCATTTCAGACAAATGGCTGTCTGAAATGTCTCTTCTTTAAAACTTCCAGTGTTGAAGCATTCACAGCTTCTGGATGCAGCTTGTTCCACTGATTAATCGTTCTAACTGTCAAGAAATTTCTCCTTAGTTCTAGGTTGCTTCTCTCCTTGATTAGTTTCCATACGTTGCTTCTTGTCCTGCCTTCAGGTGCTTTGGAGAATAGCTTGATTCCCTCTTTGTGGCAACTCCTGAGATATTGGAACACAGCTATCATGTCACCCCTGGTCCTTCTTTTCATTAAACTGGACATACCCAATTCCAGCAACTGTTCTTTATATGTTTTAGCCTCCAGTCCCCTAATTTATTGGGCTTTGATTATATAATAAGAAAATCTATTTATGTACTGTATGTAAAAAGCTGGATTTATATATTGTGTCATGCTTTAGATTATTTTAACTGTGTTTTGTTGATGAAGCTACTGTGCACGGTTCACAAACAGTTGCTAGGTTGATGCAATGTACCGTTCAATAAATGCTGTTAGAAACTTATGACATCAGAGTCACATTGCACATGTGTCATTGCATAAATCAGGATGTAACTGACACAGGTTACATGATTGTGACATCTGTGTACTGGAGTCACTGTATATGTGATGTAACCTCTAACTCATTCATGGTTAAAGTGTTAAAGCCAAATCAGGCTGGTTGAACATGATGCATGAACTGATCACTCAGTTGGATAAAGGTAAAAAGTAAAGGTTCCCCCGCACGTGCGTGCTAGTCGTTTCCAACTCTAGGGGCTGGTGCTCATCTCCGTTTCAAAGCCGAAGAGCCAGCGTTTGTCCGAGGACGTCTCCGTGGCATGACTAGACGCCAAAGGTGCACGGAACGCTGTTACCTTCCCACCGTAGTGGTCCCTATTTTTCTACTTGCATTTTTACGTGCTTTTGAACTGCTAGGTTGGCAGAAGCTGGGACGAGTAACAGGTGCTCACTCTGCTACGCGGCACTCGGGATTTGACCCGCCAAACTGCTGATCTTCTGATTGACAAGCTCAGCGTCCCAACCCACTGAGCCACCATGTCCCTAAGTCTTTAATAGTTGTATATAAAACCATTCATAAACCTTATGGAAGTTTCCTGTCATTGTGTCATTTGTGCTTTGGATGTGGCTAAGTGGCCATCCTAGGAAAACTGAAAATGTTGGTACGTGTAATATTTCTTGACTCTTCACAGGTGAATCAAGCCAAAATTTACTTTGCTGCAAATATTTTACACGCAATAGGCTTTTTTTCTTATATATGATAACTTTAAAGAGAAAAGCTGAAGAATAGATTTTTGTGTCTTCCACATTGCATATAAATGAACATCGTGGATCTGAAATGTGTAGTGGTTCATCCTGCAGTGGTATTTCACAACATTATATCTGTTAAGCCAGGAGGTACTGACATTATGTGTTTACTTCTGTTGCTTTGCTTAACATATGCAAAACTGTGTTTACAAACTGGTATGGTGTAGCAAAAAATAATTTTCATCACTTTTTGTGACACTTGGAAACCTGCTAGGAACCCCTACAAAGAAAAGTTGATCTTCACACCCATCATATGGCTGTACTGAATCACAACTAAGAGTTCACTGGTTTTCCCTCTGACAGCAAAGAGAAAACCTGTGGCAATTGTTTCCAAATCTTGAGCAAACTAAAGAACCCTAGATACCCCATGTTAGCAAATAACATTATTTTTAAGCTGGTCTCATGACTTGTGACATCCAGTTACAGATCAACTAGGCTCCTGCCACCCTCAACTGATAAAAAGTAATCTTTCGGACATACAGATAAACTGCAACTGAGATTTAAAAGAAGGAAAGCTCACTATGCACAATTCTGGGCTTGTTTACAAAGAACCATTCCAATTAGCATGTTAAAAGATTTGCTCTAAGGATCTGCAGTGCATATTTGAAAAGTAAATGTCCAGAAGTAATGGAATTCTTTTCATAAATAATTCCAAACAAGGGGTGCTTATACACGGCCTAAATAGTGCGAGAGAAGGTTAGATTGCAGATCTGAACCCACTTAATTAGCAGTAAGCCCCATTGCATTCAGTGTAGTACTGAAGATGTATTGATGCCTGTATATGAAAATATGCCAAGTGTAAAAAGAATAGTGGCACTTACCTGCTGTTTTATTTTCATTTTATTTTGTCAGCTGAAGGTTCCAGGTCGCGGATGGAAGCTTCTCTGCAGAACTGGAAAATCAGAGAATATTTTTCTCCATGCTGCTGATTAAAGTACACAAAATTGCTGCAGGAGGACGTCACCAGTAGGGCTTTGTAAACCACTGTACCTTAACGAACAATTACTTCCTCTTTCTATTCCATTGTTACTGCTAGGATTGCAGTCTTAGGCTCACTTAACTTTGGAATAAGTGCTGTGGTACAGTGTAGGTATTATTTCTGAGCAAACGTGCACTGCCCCCTTGCCATACCCTGGTTGTTCCGTATAAAAGAATATATGGGACTGTATTTGGTGCCTCTTTCATTTCTGTGGTTTGCTTGTTTGTTTACTGTGTTTTTAAAATTCATTTTATGCACTTTGAACATTGTAGTTGCTGAGAGGAGCACCACCATGTGGAGGAGAATTTTTGTGGTTGAAAGGTTAATTTTGAGCATTCACTAGAGTGCAGATACAGATAACTAATTTATTTTGCTGTAAATGAAAACGTGAATGTGAAAGTGCAAAATAAAAGCAAACTGTAGGGCTAGTTTTAGTCAGTATTTGAACAGGCCTATAAATATAATAATTTCCTGGCATCTCTTCTTCCATACCTGTTGTTTTATATTCAGTGACACGGAAAAAATTACAATATATGTCATCATAGCTACTGGAGATTTTGGTACATGGCTGCCATATTCTGGGTCCCTAATATGTTGCTTACAGTAATAATGAACCCATAACATGTTCCTGGGTGATTCTTTTAATTAAAAAGAAAAATGGAGAGCCAACATGCTGCTGAGCAAAATATCAACCATAAAGATAACTTTGTCTTTCAGTGATCCGTGGGACCCAGAGACATACTTAGAGTCAACTATTTATTTTTTATCTTTTTTTCTAACCCAGTTTTAGATCTTAATTCTTTTATTTCATTGGACTATACAATCTAATATACATGGGATTAGATACATAAGGCAATATGTATGTATACATTAGATACATACATATTGCCTTTTGCATAGTTCTCTGGATGAAATTTCTCTTTCTCTCTTCCACACTTTTTCTTACACACATGTACTTTCTTGACACCATAGGAGGAGAGGCAGGTTAATATATGGTAGCCAAACATCAGAAGTTTGGTAGCACTTTTTGAGACGTCTTTAAAAGGCATCAGATTTCCTGAGCTATTTTTTTTTTACTGTCATTCCTGGTAATCCTGTATGTTTCATCACAATGCAAACCTGAGACTCTGCTATGAGATTGTTTTTAAATTAAACATATTTTCAATAACCAAAAGACAGTGACCATTTCAGGCCCTAAATGTCTTCCTGACCGTGTATAGTGCAAATGGCCCCAAGATCCACTGCATAAGAAGTATTGAATCATATATTGTTGGGCTATATTGACAACCTAGATTTAAGACTTGCTGATAATATTGTTTTCATATTGAAATGCAAAGTTTATGTTGTTACGTATGCCTGCTACTACTATTTTAAGTTTTGTACTATGTAAACCAACTGGAGTAGACCTCACTTCAAAAGTTTGACAATGGTTTAAATAAATATGGTCAAGGCTACATTCCTCTCTTTTTAAAAATGTACTGCTTCATCTAACATTGAATCTTCCTATGCCTAAAATATTAATTGCCTGATGAGCAAGTATCAGAAAGCCTGCTAACATGCATGCTGCAGAGATTCTACTGATGTGTTCAAGAATTTGCAGGTATCTGAAATTCAAGTTATTTTCAACAGGAATGCTATCCATCTCTTTCTGTTGTTGTTGTTAGCTGCGAAGTCGTGTCCGACCCATCGCGACCCTATGAACAACGTTCCTCCAGGCCTTCCTGTCCTCTACCATATTCTGGAGTCTCCAGCCACCTCATTCTCTGTCGTCCCCTTCTTCTCTTGCCCTCAATCTTTCCCAGCATTAGGCTCTTCTCCAGTGAGTCCTTCCTTCTCATCAGGGACTCGCAGGAGTCTTCTCCAGCACCATAGTTCAAAGGCCTCGATTCTTTGATGCTCAGCCTTTTTTATGGTCCAACTTTCACTGCCATACATTGCAACTGGGAAGACCATAGCCTTGACTATACACACTTTTGTTGGCAGGGTGCAAGCATCTTTTACTTTCTTGGCAGCAGTCCCCACCTGTGGTGATCTTGGACCCCAGAAAAATAAAATCTGTCACTACCTCCATTTCTTCCCCATCTATTTGCCAGGAATTGAGAGGGCCGGATGCCATGATCTTGGTTTTCTTAATGTTAAGTTTCAACCCAAGTTTTGCACTCTCCTTCTTCACCCGCAACAAGAGGCTCTTTAGTTCTTCACTTTCTGCCATTAGAGTGGTATCATCTGCATATCTTAGGTTGTTGATATTTCTTCCGGCAATCTTAATTCCAACTTTTGATTCATCTAGCCCTGCCTTTCTCATGATGTGCTCTGCATATAAGTTAAATAGGCAGGGCGACAGTATACAGCCTTGCCGGACTCCTTTCCCAATTTTGAACCAATCAGTGGTTCCGTGTCCAGTTCTCACTGTTGCTTCTTGGCCCACATATAGGTTTCTCAAGAGACAAATAAGATGGTCTGGTACGCCCATCTCTTTAAGAACTTGCCACAGTTTGTTATGATCCACACAATCAAAGGCTTTAGCATAGTCAATGAAGCAGAAGTAGATGTTTTTCTGGAACTCTCTAGCTTTCTCCATGATCCAGCGTATGTTGGCAATTTGATCTCTAGTTCCTCTGCCTCTTCGAAATCCTGCCTGTACTTCTGGTAGTTCTCGATCCACATACTGCTGGAGTCTAGCTTGTAGGATTTTAAGCATAACTTTACTAGCATGAGAAATGAGTGCAATGGTGTGATAATTTGAACATTCTTTGGCACTGCCTTTCTTTGGAATTGGAATGTAAACTGATCTTTTCCAATCCTGTGGCCACTGTTGAGTTTTCCAAATTTGCTGGCAAATTGAGTGTAGCACTTTTACTGCATCGTCTTTTAAGATTTTGAATAGCTCAGCTGAAATACTGTCACCTCCACTCACTTTGTTGTTGCTCAGCTTTTCTAAGGCCCACTTCACTTCACATTCTAGGATGTCTGGCTCGAGGTCAGTGGCCACCTCATTGTGATTATCAGGGACGTTAAGCTCATTCTTGTATAGTTTTTCTGTGTAATTTTTCCACCTCTTCTTAATCTCTTCTGCCTCTGTTAGGTCCCTGCCATTTTGGTCCTTTATCATGCCCATTTTTGCATTAAACGTTCCCTTCATCTCTCCAATTTTCTTGAAAAGGTCTCTGGTCCTCCCTATTCTATTGTTTTCTTCTATTTCTTTGCACTGTTCATTTAAGAAGGCATTCTTATCTCTTCTAGCTATTCTCTGGAATTCTGCATTCAATTGGATGTATCTCTTTTTCTCCCTTGCCTTTTGCTTCCCTCCTTTCCTCAGCTATTTGCAAAGCTTCCTCAGACAGCCATTTTGCTTTCTTGCATTTCTTTTTCTTTGGGATGGTTTTGGTTGCTACCTGTTGTACAATGTTGCGAACCTCTGTCCATAGTTCTTCAGGCACTCTTGTTTATCAGATCTAATTCCTTAAATCTATTTGTCACCTCTACTGTATATTCAACAGGTATATGAATTAATTCATACCTGAGTGGCCTAGTGTTTTCCCCTACTTTATTCAATTTAAGCCTAAACTTTGCAATGAGAAGCTCGTGGTCTGAGCCACAGTCAGCTCCTGACCTTGTTTTTACTGACTATAGAGTTTCTCCATCTTTGGCTGCAGAGCACAAAGTCAATCTGATTTCTGTGTTGACTCTGTGGTGATGTCCATGTGTAAAGCCGTCTCTTGGGTTGTTGGAAAAGAGTGTTTGCTATGACCATTGTATTCTCTTGACAAAATTCTATCAGCCTGTGCCCTGCTTCATTTTGTACTCCAAGGCCAAACTTGCCTGTTATTCCGGTTATCTTTTGGCTTCCTACTTTAGCATTCCAATCCCCCATGATGATAAGGATATCATTTTTTGGTGTTAGTTTTATAAGGTGCTGTAGGGCTTCATAGAACTGGTCAATTTCATCTTCTTCAGCACTGGTGGTTGGGGCATAGACTTGGACTACTGTGATATTGAATGATTTGCCTTGGATTCAAACTGAGATCATTCTGTCATTTTGGGGATTGTATCCCAGTATTGCTTTTCCTACTCTTTTATTGACTATGAAGGCTACTCCATTTCTTCTGAGGGATTCTTGCCCGCAGTAGTATACCTGATGGTCATCTGAATTAAATTCACCCATTCCTGTCCATTTTAGCTCGCTGATACCTAAGATGTCAATGTTCAGTCTTGTCATCTCTTGTTTGACCTCGTCCAGCTTGCCTTGATTCATGGATCTTACATTCCAGGTTCCTATGGAGAAAAAATATTTACAGCATCGGACTTTCCTTTCACCACCAGACACATCCACAGCTGAGCGTCCTTTCGGCTTTGGCCTAGTCGCTTCATTCTTTCTGGCGCTACTAGTACTAGCCCTCTGCTCTTCCCCAGTAGCAAATTGGACGCCTTCCAACCTGAGGGGCTCATCTTCCAGCGTCATATCGTTTTGCCTTTTGGAACTGTCCATAGGGTTTTCATGGCAAAGATACTGGAATGGGTTGCCATTTCCTTCTCCAGTGGATCACGTTTTGTCAGAACTCTCTGCTATGACCTTTTTGTCTTGGGTGGCCCTGCACGGCATAGCTCATAGCTTCATTGAATTATGCAAGCCCCTTCGCCACGACAAGGCAGTAATCCATGAAGGGGATCTCTTTCTGTCTTTGGATTTTATTATTTAATTTGACTGCAGTGTGAAGGCTCAGTCTTAAAAGGTTGGAGGTGTTAACTAAAGTGTATTTCAGATGTGCAGAGATCCCTTTTTTCAGAATGAGTTAGCTTAGATTCTCTGTTACTGGTACAGATTGTAGCTTCAAAGGCTAAAGCACATCACATTATCAAAGAAGGAAAGGACCAAAGTCTAACTATTATAGGTTAATTTGTCTCTTGATTTCCTTCCGATTACAAGTTAGTATTGCTGTTCGAAAAAAATTCAAATATCCAAGGAGAAAGTCTTGGTGATTACTGTGACTCGAAGGAATGAATAAAAATAAAAAAAATTAAAAATTCAGTACCCAGTAAACTGGTCAAACTTATCACTGTGCTTTTGGAGGAAGAAAAACATAGTTTGCTTTGATTTCCTTATACTCCTTTAGATAAGGCTTGATGCCAAGCTGAGCAAGAAACACCAGTCTCAAATCCCTTAAATTCAGTAGCACAACTTGTAATTTATTTAATATAATGGAAGCCCAAGTTGTGTTGATGAAATGATTATCTTGTGACTAGAGAGAACAGCCCATTCACTAGATATTTCTAATACAAGGGTAGTGAGTTTCTCACCACAGGATGAATCCAGCACATATCACACACCACGTGGGCTCATGAAAGATTTCTTAGATGTCATACTTTCCCATAACTCCCCTTATCTCTTGGCTCTTATCTCAGAGTTAGGGATGATTTTTTAAAAATTGGTTTGCATATTATACCAGAAACCCTGTGCTCTGGGCTTTGACTTTCAGGTTATTTCTGGCAGGTTATTTTTTGAAAGCAGTTCAAAGGCTTCTGGAGAACTTTGTGATCTTCAGAGTCTTCATTATTTCTTTGACGTCGTTAATCTGTAGATGAATCTTTCTCTAATGCAGTTCTGTTGCTGTTCTCGAAGTTAAAAAGACTTGTCAGTTTCTGGAGCAGATCAAATTCCATCTGTACTTCAGAGAATCCATTGCTACTAGATAATTTGGCATTTCATCTTTCAGTGTTAAAATTTTGAACATTTTCTCCCTGTTATGTGCAAACTGAATTGCAAAAAACAAATAGATTTGGACACAATATTTGTGAAGGAAAGGAGACCATGAGTGTTACTTAGTTATTGGTTCAATATATATTCTGTTTTAGGAGAAAGTTATCTTGCAACCAGAAACCACTGTGACTGGATCTGCATAGTTGGATGTCTATCTGCCAGGTATACTTTTTTTGTGGCCATTTCCCAGTTCAATTCTGGATCTTAAAAAGATTTCACCCCCCAAGTCTCATTTGTTAAATCCCTGAATCTTATTTAGATAACAAAAAGGCTTTGAATTTCCTTGATTACTAAAATATTTTATCTAAATCTTTTGAAAAGGGCGGGGGGGAACAGGCTGGCAGAGAAACATAATGTAGAATTTGGCAAAGAGAGATAGAACATCTTATCTGGAATTAGGATGGAACTGTGGGGTGTGTAAGAATTACTGTTTGACAATCAGGCAGGAGTCTCCTATTTCTGTATATTTCTTACAAAGAGTGGAAAATTCTAAAGCATCCTCATTCCTGGACAAGTAGTAATTAAAGGGCCAACAGTTTTATTTCAACCAAGAAAAGGTAGTTATAGCAATAGCACTTATATACCGTTCCATAATGTTTATAGCGCTCTCTCAGTGGTTTAGAGAGTTAGTATATTGCCCACAACAATCTGGGACCTTATTTTACCGACCTCGGAAGGATGGAAGGCAGAGTCAACTTTTGAGTCGGTGAGAATTAAACTCATGGCTATGGGTAGAGTCAGCCTGCAATACTGCATTTTAACCATGTGCCACTATGGCACAATTATACGCAATTGCTTATACGCAAGCAATTCTTGTTAATGGGTGGCGGTATCCGTTCTTACATCCCACTCCACTAAGGCATTTTCTGGAGGACAGGAATAATGAGGCAAAAAGTTTTAGTAATGGGTAAGAATGAAAATGTAAATTTAATCTCAAAGATTCTTCCAAGGGCAAAGTTTCATCAGGCATGTATTTGTAGTTCCTTATTTTTCTTGGCTTTTGGCTAAATGCACCTTTTGTATTTGGATCTTAAAAGGAAAGAAGGCTCATAATTCAGCTGTCTTGAGCAAGAAGACACCTGTTAATATAAGAGAAAGGGGGAAGGGTTAAATAAAAAGAACTCTGGTTATATTGAAAGAATAGATACTCCCAGGTAGTGTCTAAAATGGTACAATCAGTTTTGTTGTTGTAACTCTCAGTTCCCTCTTCTCACTAGAATAGATGTGCCTATTTAGTATTGGGATGTGAGCAGGAATGGGGAATTATGCCCCTGTATTCCTGAGCCACCACAGCTCAGGAATTCTGGGAGTTGAAGTCCACAGGTCATTAAAGGGGCATAGTTGCTAACACTCAGTATGTGAGAATTCTGGAAGGGATATCTAGGTAAGAAGATGTCCTAAAAGCCTGCACAGCCATATATCAGAGGCATGCAACTAATCCTTGGCTGAAGACTGCCATGAACATAGATTATTTGTGCTAGAGGTTGCACTTAAAAAGTGGTTAGGTTGGGATAAAGATATGAGTTAGGGCCAAGATAAAAATTACATTTTTTACACTTTTTGCATTTAATTGCTGTAATTAAATTGTTTTGAAATTTAATAGTACTGTCCATGTTAAAATATGTTCTCTTGGATTAAATATTGCTATGTAGCAGCTTATTTGGATAGGTGGTGCAGTGGCCACATCCAAACAATCTGTGGGTGCACATTGTTCAGCTTTCCCTCTGCTGAAAATGGCTGTAACCTCATTTATAGCCTTCTTAACAACTTTGTATATCTCAAATAGCTTTAGCTGCAGCCAATACAACTTAATATATCTGAACACTGGTATCCTAGGTGTTAGATGGTTGTGAATCACACCAGAAGAAATACCTAATGACACACTGACTCTCCTGTGTTTCTTTCTGTGCAAGAGTTGTCAACCCATCACAAGCATCAACCTGCCCCTGCAAGCAGTGCTACTGGGCAAAGTTCTCAATTACTTTGGTGTGTCGAGCATTATTTCAAGGGTGTGACCCATAAAGGGAAATGCCTTTTCCTGGAAGATGAATAAGTGAATGGGTTTTCTTAGTTCAGTTTACCCTAACAAACAGATATTTAAGGAAAGGTATCAATTCATACAGGGAATAAGGCTTGACCATCATTGTCCAGCTGAACCAACTGATGTTGCTAACTGAAGAACAGATTAATTGAAATCCAAAGATTTAATCAGGGACATGTACACCGATTCATTAAATTACATCTGGCTAATGTAGAGGCAGGCCATTTTTTTTCATGGCCATGGATTGCAGCTCTAATCTGGGAATAGGTTGACAGTGTAAAATGGGTACAATTGTATCTCTTATGTAGATCTGGGATATTTTCAAAACTTTTTTTAGCCCTTATACTACTAGTTTTCATGTGTTTTCTGTCTTAAGTGGTTTATGTTAACCATAATGAAACAGCCATAGCACTGCAAAAAGAATTTGGAGGAATTTGGAGTCTAGGTGAAACATACTGCATGTCTTGTTTCCACAAGTTGTCCATACTTGAGTTAATGCTAAATACATCTGCCACATGTAGGGGTGAGAAAGAGGAATTTAAGGCTATCTTTTGTTTACTTTAATGTTTTACAGAGTAGACTTAAGTTTCATTTAATTGCCTTTGGGATGGTCCAGATTTAAACATTTGGATGGTGAGTATCACCCATTACATTATCAATACTATAATGGCTTTTAAGTTTCCATTGAGTTCAGTGGACTTTTGTTCCCTGTGGGATTTTTTTTCCTGATTTCTGTAGACTGTTTTGATGTTACTTGTGGAAAAGTGGATATAAATATTTGTATTAATAATAAATATTGATTTGTTCAGGTTTTTTACTACTACAATTTTGTGACCCTTGACATTTTACAAAATAAAAATATCAATAGCAAAATAATGTAAGCAAAGAAATACAATTAAAGATATAAGTCCATAAAACAGCATAATTATTTGAAAATCAGAAGAGTATAAATATAACCATTTTTATGATGCTATCCTGACAATTTCAAGACACCCTCCATATTGACCTACTTCTACAAAGTTGCATAGAAAATTACAATTTAGGGAGGAGGACCAATTATAAACATAGCCAGGGCAAAAGCTGGCAATTTAGCTGTGAATTCATGTAGGCAAATACCCTTTTCTTAACACATAATAGATAGGCATTCTCTTCCTATTCCCCTGCCCCACCCCAATAATATGGGCTGCAAATGTGTACATCTGATGTATCTCTTTGCTGCCATCCTAGAATTTTGGTAGCCCAAATATGGTAGCCGCCTCCTTCTCATTCAAGGACACGAGAGTCAATGTGGACTAGTGGTTAAGGTACCAAGCTAGAAAGCAGAGGAGTCCATGAGTTTAGTCATGAAAGCTGGCTGGGTGACCTTGGGCCAGTCACTCTCTGTCAGGCCAACCCACCTCACAGGGTTATTGTGGGGAAAATAGGAGGAAGATGTGTTGAATATGTTTTTCACCTTGAGTTATTCTAAATATAAGGGTGAGATATAAACACATACAGGTATTTTTACGCTGATTTAGGCATTTTCATAATTTGCATAGGAAGGGAATGCCTGAAACTTAAGTTTTTTTAAATTGTATAATTTACTGTAAGGAAGGACACACACACACGTCACAAAGACCTCAGGTAATGCTCAGCTATACTTTGGGAACAGCTGAGTAGTTTAGGCGGGCAGGAAGCATTAAATGTCATCTTTCCTCCTTCCTCTAGCACTGATTTTGCTGAAACTAAAGTGATATTTCTACTGATGAGCAGAAAAGAGAGGGCTTTGTCATTCTCAAAGCATTCCAGACACCTGAAAGTGATGATCCACAACAGAGCCAGTTCAGTGACTCTCCTTCTTCCCCAGCCTGTCTCCATAGCTGTGCTCTGGTCTCAGTGTTGTAAGGAGTATGATGGAGTGAGGCAGGGTGAACCGCACATGACCTGGCATTAGAAGTTCAGGACTGGTAGGAGTGTCTTTCAGAATTACTGAAGAATGAACACATAATTGAGTCATCACTGGCGTGACAGGTTCCCTAAAGCAAATAGGAGAAAATTGAGGAATAAAGTAGAACCGTTTCCTGAATCAACTACTGAAAGGAGCAGCTGATTAGTCAAATTCAATATTATCTACTGCACCAGTAGGATTCTAGGGTCTTGGAATCAGAATACTTTTTAATGTCTTGGCAAAAATCTTTGTTCTGTTGTACTGCCTAAGATCCTTTAACTGGGAAACCTGAAGAGCCTGTGTTCTAATATTGAATTAGCCACTCTCTAAAGCAGACATACAGGGACGCGGTGGCTCAGTGGGTTAGGACGCTGAGCTTGTCAATCAGAAGGTTGGCAGTTTGGCGGGTCAAATCCCGAGTGCCGCGTAGCAGAGTGAGCGCCTGTTACTCGTCCCAGCTTCTGCCAACCTAGCAGTTCAAAAGCACGTAAAAATGCAAGTAGAAAAATAGGGACCACTACAGTGGGAAGGTAACAGCGTTCCGTGCGCCTTTGGTGTCCAGTCATGCCGGCCACATGACCACGGAGATGTCCTCTTTGGCTTTGAAACGGAGATGAGCACCGGCCCCTAGAGTTGGAAACGACTAGCACGCATGTGTGGGGGAACCTTTACCTTTTTTAAAGCAGACATGTCAAACTCGTGACGTAACGTGACTGCGCAACGTATTGGGACAGTTTTGCCATTGCTGCAATGGGGTGGGCGTGGCTTCCGCAGTTTGACACCCCTGCTCTAAGACTCCTATTCCTGGGTCCTGGGTGGTGGTTTTTTTTTTTGTTTTTTTTTTTGTCAAAGTACAGATTGGCGCATGATCCCTCCAGTACTCCCAGATAACATCTGTGCAACTTGAATTTTATGGCTCTTAGTGTATGGTATTTGTGAAACCTAAATTAAATGGCTTTAAATGTAGGATAACAAACATTCATCTAGCGATCATTGGAAGTTGCAACAGCACTGGAAATACGATCCTCAGGCTTAACGACCCTCACAGAATCCCCATGGTTACATGATCAAAATTTGGAAACTTGGCAATTGGCATGTATTTACAGTACTTGCAGTGTCCCAGGGTCATGTGATCACCCTTTGCAACCTTCCCAGTCACCTTCTGACAATCAAAGCTAATGCAGGAAGCCAGATTCACTTAACTGCAGTGATTTGCTTAACAACCATGGCCAAAAAAGTGATAAAATTGGGTGCAACTCACTTAACAACCTCTTTGCTTAGCAATGAAAATTCTGGTCCCAACTGTGGTCATAAGTCAAGGACTTACCTATATCTTTCACATTTGCTGAATGCCATGAATTGTTTACCAGTTTACATCTAGTGAAAAATATTGAGAATGAGGGCCTGCGTGGTTGAATATATGAATAGAAGTGAGCCCTTAGACCAGGGTTGTGGAACCTTGGCTCTTCTATGACTTACGGGCTCCCAGAATTCTGGGAGTTGAAGTCCACAAGTCAAAAGAGCCAAGGGTTACACACCTCTGCCTTAGACCAACAGTCCCCAACTTTTCCAGCTTTGTGGACCGGTGGGGGACAGGGGGTGGTGGTTCTGCATGAGCAGCAGGTAAGCATGCACGCACACAGCTCCATTTGCACAGGCAGTAAGCACACTTGCCCGAAGCTCACATAAATGGAGCTTCGCATACCCACGCTCACCCTCTGCTTCCGTGGCATGGTTCTGAATGGGCCACATCCTGGGGGTTGGGGACCCCTGCTTTACACCGTTGTACAGTGGCTGTTGAAAAAAACTACTGACTCTTCCTCTAAGAAGTTGTTGCTAGTACTGTGTTTCCCCAAAAGTAAGGCCTACGCCAACAATAAGCCCTAGCTTGATTTTTTGGGGGTGGATCTAATAGCCCTATCCCAAAAATAAGCCCTAGTTTTGGGGCGAGGCACATACCTAAAAATCAAGCTAGGGTGGAGGTGTGGAGCTGCCCCACCCACCCCGTACCCACTTACCTTGCAGCCAGGCCTCTCCTGGCCGGCCCACTTCTGAGGCCTCTTCTGCAGCCAGGCCTGCGTTTCTCAGTCACGGCTTTCCAAAAGGCCTGTGCAGCCCAGAACCAAGCCATAGCTCGGTTCTGCAAGACCTCAGCAGCCGAGCACCAAGCTATGGATTGAATCCATAGCTCGGTACTCAGCTGCTTAGGCCTTCTGGAAAGGCCTGACTGCAAAATGCAGGTCCAAATGCAGCTGCAGAGCTTCAGCCCTAGAAGAAGTGGACCAGCTGGGTGGGGCTGTCAGTGCCGGAAGGCCTACCCTGAAAATTAAGACCCGGTGCTTCTTTTGGAGGCAAAAAAAAAGACCCAGTCTTATTTTTGGGGAAACAGGTATATATGGGTTATCAATCTATAGCCTTTTGAACTTTGGTGTAAATTTGCTGAATGAATTTACTCCATTTAGTTAAAGTTCATAAAAGCTGCTGCTGCTGTTCAGCAGATGCAGTCAGTCAGTTCATTTAATGTCATAGACATAGGGCATGAAATTGTTGAGGATTGTAATTGGTGTTTAACTTCCAAGGAGAGGTGCTTGTGAGATTTTCTGCCTCAAATACCAAAATAACTTTGGTGCCTCTGTATTATGGTCTTGATTTGAGGGTCAAAAAAGGAAGAAAGCTGTCTTACCTACTCTTACTGTTTTTATCCATCCATAGCAATCTATAATCTAAATAGAACTGAGCACTATTTTTTTTATCCAGGCTGAGAGAGGGAAATCATTAAAATTATTTCTTAGTTACATTTAGTCTCACAACTATAGATAGTCCTCAACTTATGAGCACAATTGAGTTCAAAATTTCCATTACTAAGGAAGACAGTTGTTAAGTGAATTTTGTCTCGTTTTACGACCTTTCTTGTCATAGATATTAAGTGAATCTGCCTTCCCCATTGACTTTGTCAGAAGGTTGCAAAAGGTGATCACATGACCCCAGGACACTGCAACCATCATAAATATGAGCCAGCTGTCAAGCATCTGAATTTTCATCATGTGACCATGGGGATGCTGCAGTGGTCATAAGTCACTTTTTTCAGTACTGTTATAACTTTGAACTAAATGAATGGTTGAAAGCCGAGGACTATCGGTAATATCCTAACTCCATACATTTTTGATAGGACACTTTACCTATGATCAAACAAAGGAGATGTCTTATTGCCAACACAATATTTCTTATGCCATTGCAACTACTTGGGTGGTTTTTTATCCTAATGAAAGCATAGCAATATCCATTTGGATTGGGATGCTCTCCCCTTTCACCCTGATTATAAATCATATTGGGTCTCAGGTATCTTCATTTTCCATTGGAAAAGAAAATAGACTTTTCCCCTGTGTAAACTGCACATGTGGCTCCTTATCCTGATAAGGAGCATTGAAAAACAAAGGAGTTCTGATTGGATCCACCGGGAGGAAGACATAGCTGCACACTACTTAATAAAAATAATTATTACTTTCCTGCTGGGCCAATAATAGCATCAGGATTTTAATTTTTTAAAAAATCCCTATACTTCTGTCTGTGTTACACTGCCTTAATTGCACAAGAGTCTTTGCAAATTTGTTTGGCAGATGTAGGGTACTTGGGACCTCTTGAGAAATCAAATCCAGAGCTTGCTATTTTTCATCTGCCCAAATAGTTTGGAATAGATTGTCAGGGGGACTGGGCAGAAGCAAATTAAAAGCATAAATTCTGGCACCCACGATGATGCCTGCAATAGTAGTAGATGATATCTATGGAACTAAAAATACCTAAATAAAAAAGAAATTGACAATGCTGCTGCCTGCTGCTCCTTTTCTTTTTCTTAATTTGGAAAAGTAGATCCCAAGACTGTTTGAAGTAATCAATCACAGTGAGTATTTTTTTAAAAAAAAGATCAACTGTTTGACTTTGGGTTTTCAGTTCTTTTATTTTGGGCTGCAGACATTGGAAGACCATTTGTCTGGCTATATGAACGTCATGCCCCTGCTCCATCATTAAACTAGTTAGTGCTGTCTCAATTAATCCAAGTGTGTGATAGGTCTGTCTAGATAGGACTGCAGCTCCCCAAATTCTCAGTAGTTTGGCATTCACAACATTAGCCAAGCTGCCAGGAATAGTGAGACCTGCAGTATAAACAAATCTGATTCCCAGATTGGGGAAGCTGGATCCCAAGGAATCGGCCTGTAGGTTTTTTTCATGTGTTCCCACACCCTCCCACCATGTTTCTGCTTTTTTTTTTAAAGTTCTGCAGGGAAGCAACAACTACTCTTCTTCTTTAATGAAAGATTTGGAACTGGATGTTTTCTTGGAATTTACTCCAGAAAAGCTTCCCTGAATTATTATTATTATTATTTATTAAATTTTTATACCGCCCTTCTCCCGAAGGACTCAGGGCGGTGTACAGGGCAATAAATATCAAAATGTAAATACAAAAGTTAAAAAAGAGTTAAAAAGAATTAAATAATTATGCCCAATATAATACAATAATAAAAGTGTGTTAAAACTAAATCCAACCCCAAACCCATCAAACCAGGCCAGATGGGTTTCCAGATCACTTGGAAAGAAGAGAACCTCAAATGCTATTAATAAAATTGGCAGTCCTGAGAACTGCACAAGTTTCCTCAAGGTGCCTGTGGAAGTTAAAATCTGTCGCTGTCATCTAGAAGGGAAACTTGCATTCACAGGGTTAATGGCCTGGATGTTAAGTTTCATCTCATTCCAGTGCTTGTTAGAACACTGCTGAATAGGCATGGGAGGTTGGTTGATTTTATTAATTACATTTTTCTTGTAAGTTTCCCAGCAGTGATGCTGATGGCAGGTTGCCCAGGTTGTTCAAAAGCATATCAACCAAAAAAGAAAGAAGCAGGCCTTCCTGTTGCAACTTGCTCATCTTCCGTGGAAAAAAAAGAGATTGCATAGTGACTTAAGTCACCTCATTTCTACTGTTTCACTAGAATCTCATGGCTAGATCAGTACTCTTATTACTCTTAATCAGGAAGCTGAACCAACATTTGAAATGCTCTTGGGATATTTTGACCAAATGGCATTCTGTAGCTTAAGTATTAGTGAAAGCAATTGCATGGGATTTTGAGTTTTGATCATTGTATTCATAAATACCACGGCTTCCTCATTAATTTGACAACTAAAATGGAAGTATGTGGGTGTTTTGTGAGTTTTGAAGGATTTAAAATCACTGCTCTGAATTGATAAAATGTACATGGTTCCCCCAAAGTTTGTCTGTGCTGTTGTGGTTGTCTTGTTTTAAACACATGCTCTACCTTGTCTCTAGAATCTCATTTTGTTCTGGGCAGTTGATTAAGCAGATTAAGCAAGAGCTCAGAATTATCCAGAGCAAGAATGTCATCAGTCACAGTTGTTGACTTCTAACCTAACACATCCTCTGGAATAACCTTTGCTCTTATGTAAAGCCTAGGAACTCCAGAACCTTTAAATGTTTCACAATTAGCTGAATCAATACTCTAACCAAAGTCTGTCCTCATTTAGACAATCTAAAGAGCCATTAAGGGTTATTTTACACATAATGCCCCTTTTGTAAATGCAGGATCAACTAGCTTCCAATTCAGCCTCAGTACAAGAGACACCTTTTTTCAAGGATAACATTTGTTATTTTAAAGAGTCTTGAAAACACATTCTGTTTGCATTTGGTTATCCCTTGTTTGTAGGCAATTGCCCTACTTTGCTTTTTCTGCATCTCTGTAGGCTATTTTACTATTAGTCTACTCAATGCTTTTGGAGGAAATTGCTTTCCTCTTAAAGCTGCATTAGCAAGTGCAAAGGTTAATGAGATGTGAAAAAGCTTTGCTGTATTGGGGTTACAAAAGTCCAAATGACCAGTAGAGGTCAGAAAATTTTAGCTCTTTGCTGCCATCTAATGGCAGTCCAGATACAAGAACCCTAATGTTTCTACTTTCCAATTGCATAATGGCAGTGGAATTGAGACTTAGAGCATTCTGACCCATTTTTTTTATAACCTCTCTGAAGATAAACATCTACTTGCCTCCCTTTCTATTTCAATTTGTTGCAACTGCTCTGTTCTGCTAAACCCATTCTTAATACTCTAAATTTGCTTAGAGTTATCCATATCTTCATACACTTATTCAGACACAGTAACTTCCTCACTACTGCCACTCTATTTCTCATGCCTAGTATTATGTCTGGTTTAATACCTAGCTATCCAGATTTAACTGGATGAATCTAGCCGACCTTACAATATGTCAAATTTGGGTAATATTGTACATCTTGTAATAATAGTGATGTACATCTGGATCTTTGGTCAATGCTTAATGTCCCTCTAATTATATAAAGTACAACTATATCTAATACATTTCAGCTCTATTCCCAGAGGAAAATTTCAGGTTCATTAACAGTGAGTGTGTAATCAAGAAAACGGTAATCTACTCTTTACTGAAGAAATAAGCAATGCATGGTTCCCATGTGGTCCTCAGCCTTACACTGGGTGGTTTTGTGTGTTCCCTGGCATTTCCCATGCTTTCTTTTATCACCTAACACAAAGCAAGCAGAAGGTTGGAGGCCCAGCTACAGAAGATGAAGGCTAGGGCATCTTGTAAAAGGATTACACGGTAACTCAGCTGCTGCAGCTGTTACCACACTATATGTTCTTTAGGAAGAAGGTCTCAGGGCCAACTTCATGGTGTGTGCCAGTTTTTCTCCCCACTTTTCTCTTGCATTGTGGCACTAGTGGGGGTTAGATCCCTAAAGATCAGAGTCCACATGGTTGCAAATGGGAGGAGATGGAGAATGGGGAGAAAAATACAAATGTGTAGGCTACCAGAGGATGGGCATATATGGATGATTAGTGCTGGACTGGGGGGAAAAAACTTCATTACCTAGAACAGTGGTGGCGAACCTATGGCACGCGTGCCAGAGGCGGCACTCAGAGCCCTTTCTGTGGGCACCATGCCCCAGAGATGGCAACTGTCCCTCTTCAACCAGCCACCTGCTAACTCGCCGAGCCCCATGTGGCCGGATGCATCCCTGCATGGCTGATTCCCCCCCCATCCCATCCCTCCTGGCCTTGCATGCTCTCCTTTTCCCAGACATGACCCAGCTGTCCGCCGGCCATCCAGCTCAGAGGCGGCTTCTTTGAACTGCTGGCGGTGGGCTGCGCAGCCCGAGTGCGCCGGTCGAAGGGCCAGCAGGCTGTGGCTGCTGACAGACACCGTAGGCCCCCATGTGCTCGCTGGCCTCTGTGTGCGGGGGCTGATGGTGTTAGGCAGCAGCCGCCCTAGCCCTTGTCTTGCCCCATGACAATGGCATCCCTGCCTCACCTCACCTCACCCCGCAGGAGGAGCCTCCTGCCTCCTGCCCCACCTGCTAGAGACCCCCTGGATCTCCCCCAACCCTGCCCACCCACCCAAAGGCGTTCCTCCCCACAAGCAACATTGAGGTGACCACACCCACCTTGGCCACACCCACCCAATCTGCCATGACCACCACAGCCACGCCCACCCAGCAATAAATAAGTGGGTTTGGGGTTGCACTTTGGGCACTCGGTCTCTAAAAGGTTCGCCATCACTGACCTAGAATTGCCCACTTTTGAGATCCTGGAGAGAGTTTAAGCACCATTCATCCTGGAAGGGTAAGTAGGACCTCCTGGTTCAAGGTGTCATTCTCACTTTTTGCTGTTTTCAAGTTACAGACTAAGATAAAACCAGAGACAAGTGTGTGAAGGGGAGTCTTCTGCATCAAACTCTCTCAAGCAAAGGTGCTTAGGCATTTTGGACTTGTTGCTGGAAGCTGCCATCAAATTGCCTGTGGTGGGATGGGTTACTGACAGGATGGGCTCCCACCATCAAGTAGACAGGTTTTTCCCCACACATGATAGTCATTGAGAAGAAATTGTGAGGTGGGAATCTTAAGAAACACATAGAGACTGAGATAATTTGCATCAGTGGCATTCAGCCTTTGCTGGATTAGTTTTTCTTGGGCGGGGGGGTGGGGGTGGGGGGGGGGAGGAGAATTATCCCCAATGGAACGAAAATGATGCAAACCTATTTCGGAGGGAATCATTTGCAACCTAAAATCTATTTCTGTCTTATAAGAAGCAACTAAAACTGTGATCCTCCACTGCAGTTTTTAACCGATGGCTCTAAATCTTGTGCATTGATGGTGAGGTAAACTTTTTTGTATTTTCAGTATGCAGACATTTTTCTCTTAGTGTTTAATCAGCTTTTTGTTTTTTTTAAAAGAACATATTGTAAATGCAGTACAGATTGCACCCTTTGTAAATTAATACAGTTTGCTGTGTGTTCCACAATATCTGGAGCAGAACCAAAGGAATAAAATAAAACATTTGCAAATACAGGTACTCCTCGACTTATGGCCACAGCTGAACCCAACTTTTCTGTTGCTAAGCGAGAGAGTTACGTGAGTTTTACCCAGTGGTGGGATTCAAATATGTGAACAAGCGGTTCTCTGTGTGG
Source organism: Vipera berus (assembly GCF_964194415.1). Lineage (NCBI taxonomy): Eukaryota > Metazoa > Chordata > Lepidosauria > Squamata > Viperidae > Vipera > Vipera berus. The sequence goes on from NC_138204.1 coordinate 146,060,960, forward strand.
ATGCCGCTTCAGGAAGCCCATTCTGGGCCTGGGCAACAAAAAATTAGCTACCGGTTCTGCCAAAGTGGTGCAAACCGGCTGAATCCCATCACTGGTTTTACCCCATTTTACAACCTTTCTTGCCACAGTAGTTAAGTGAATCACTGCAGTTAAATTAGTAACACAGTTGTTAACTGAATTTGGCTTTCCCATTGACTTTGCTCATCAGAAGTTTGCAAAAGATGATCACATGACCTTGGCACAGTGCAACCGTTATAAACTTGAACCAGTTGCCAAGCAACCTAATTTTGATCATGTGATCATGGGTTATGCTGCAACAGTTGTAAGTGTGCAAAACAGTCATAATTCACTTTCAATGCCATTGCAACCTTGAATGGTCACTAAGCAAATGATTGTAAGTCGAGGACTACTTGTGGGCTGGAAAACATTTCTGTAGTAAATTATTTAACAATGGAAGACTATTGAGCTGTCAAGCCATGTAAACACTCCCCCAAACTAAGAGTTAAACTGCATAGCAGTGCTCGAGTTAAAAAAAAAAGAGGTGGGGGAAAAAATTAAAATGGACAGATTGCCTATTCCCCAGTTTGAACCAAACCATGATACCCTATGGGATTTTTAAATAGCTGTGCCTGTTCTCAGAAAACATAGGCAGGAACTTGCTTCCTTCCCCCCTACAAGCATTGTGAGCAGAGTCATTGTTTTTGCTCTTTATTTTTCTAAAAGCTGCTTTAAACATCTAATAGGGGAAAAGGACAACCCTCCCCCATTATAAAAGGAGAATCGGTGAAGCTTTGGAAAACTCATAGAAAAGAGATGGTGAACATTCATCCTAAGCCACCATCAGAATGTCCTCTGTCCCTCCGAAGCATCATGTGCAATAACTTGGAGGACAATTCACATGGTGCAGTGCACTGCTTTGCATCTGCAGGACTGCAGCTGTTGTTTTCGGATGGAATTGTTCCTATACTCACTTGGAAATAATTTGCACTGGGAATTTTTTGGGGTGGGGATGGAGCAAATACTACCCACCCAGCATCTGGTGGTTAATTACGACTGGCTTTGCTGAAGCGTGACGCTATTTCTACAGCAAACTGGAATTTGCAGATTAGAGAGGGTGAGACTTCCAACTCAGACAAGACTTGGTGGTGGCTTGCATTTGCCATGAAAAGGGATTGCCCTCTTTGGAGTCCATGCTCTGATGCTCTAGCCTTACCATCCAGTTCAATTGTTATTGGCTAATTTATCCTCTTGACCACGTCTCTGTCTTTTTTGGGGAGCCAGGGTGGTGATGTTACATGCTTTGCAAATTAATATAACTCATCAGTCTCCTGTGTTGCTGGTGACTTTATTGGAGGAACATTCTCTCCCTTTGTCCTACCTCAACTACCTACTCTTTTTTTAATTGCCGGTGTTCCACCACCAACAAATGATACTATTTTGGCCCAGGAAACCTAATGGTATGAGAAATTTTAAGGCTCTAGAAGACTTTTTGTTTGGCTCTGAGAAATTGACATGGTTCAACATGGTTCTGCTGGATTATCGCTACAGTCATTTGGGAAAACTCTTATGAATATATGATGAATCACAATTAACAGTGATTAATTTGTCGAAAGACCTCACCATCAGGCACCACTTAAAGCCGGGCACCACTTAGAATCTTAGAAGGATTAAAATTCTTGTAAACAAACAAATCAAATTGTGAATTATTATTTTTTTTTAAAAAAAACCTTGCCAAATCTCCATTCCTTCAGTTTATTTTATTGTGGGCTGAACGGTTAACAATTAGCTAAGGAGCTCTGGGCAAGCATGACATCCTCGTCTGGGCCTTCACTCATCATGTCCCTTTCTCAGCTCTGCTTTAATTCAGTTTTACCCAGAGTAACATGATAGTGGGCAGCTGCTTTTCGGAATCATTCACACTGACAGCCTTCTTTTACTTTTTCAGTAGAACATTCCAAACCTAAAGCCAGCCAACCCTTTGTCCAGAATCCCCCCAAACCAAGCACGTATTTCCAAATAAAGTAACCCTTCTATTCCAAACTGCATAGATGCTGTTACATCAGCTATGGACCGTGTGTAGTTGATATACAGAATATCCTATCTCCAGTCAGGGATATCTACTTCTCTGCCTCTCTGCTGCCCATCTTTTTTTCCTCCAATCCATTTTCCCAGGAAAAAACTGATAAATTAGCAAAAAGCATGCTCTGAGCAGCTGGAGAAGTGGCTGTGAACCTGCTGCACAGATAGATGCTTCTAGATGGGGCTCAGCAAGCCAACCCGGTTTTTTCTGTGCTTATCAAGTGAAGCAGAAAACAGCATGAATTTAAATGTGCAGCATAAATAGAGACAAGATTGATTGATTTTAGAGTATGAAAATGGGACTTCCAGCAATGATCTGTTCCCAATAAACTCTTTAATCGGTTTTAATAGAGAAACAATGAGAAGCATGGCTTAATTATAAGCAGGATGAGAATCATCCAACACAGCCATTAAAAGCCCTATTCTTCCATAAGATTCTGGACACAGACCAGGGAGAACATAATCTGAATCATCATGTTTTATCTATCTGGTTTTAACCTGTCTTGAATATAAAGGTGTTATAATCACAGGACCAAGACCACAAGCCTGTCACTATACAACAAAAGCAGCATCACCATAAAAACAAACTAGCTATAGACCCTCAAAGTGATCTTGAGTTCATCATTATATCTTAGTTTTACTTACCACAGGGCCGTTGTAAGAAAGTACTCATGGGTTTGGCCCTGACCATGGAGGGAGGCAAGGATATAGATATAATAAAAATATTCCACGACTTTGTATGACTCTGTCCCCAAGCCAAGAGAAAGCACCACCTGTTACATTTCAGGGTGAGAAACTGCTATCCAAGGCTAAGAGAAGCACAAACTATTGGACAAAGAGTAGTAAAATGCACACAGTATTTTCCACTGCTTTGGACTGCAGCAGACATTTTAAATTTTGTTTGTGAAACCATTAAATTGTGTTTGCCATATGCCAGGAGGTCTTCTGGAATCATTCATTTAAAGGCAGGCTACACGTATGTCTCTTTCACGGCTACACGTATGTCTGTATTAGACATTGTCCCTGGCAAAATGTATGCACCTTTCTTGGCTGATAACTATTCCTTTAACGTTGTACTGATTGAGGAGCACTACATGTCCCAACTGAGATGTGAATTCTCTGACCTTCAATGTTAAAAAACAATTAGCACCAGGTTTTTTTTAAGTTTTTAAGACTTTTCGAAAACAATAATATGATGTAGAAGTCTGAAAGTTGATAACAGAGAGAGGATATAAAATGACAATAGGTCTCAGATAAGGCTTTTCAGGGAGCATTAAGTTGGTATCAAGGGATGTTTGTAAGGCAAAATATATTGGACTGTGGTAGAGATAGTTCAAACTTTATCTTGGAATGAAGAGGGAATAAAAACTTATGATCCTATTTAGGAGGTTCAGCTGTTTTGTAATTTTGGTGAAAGAAAATACCAGAATATTGGTGATCCTCTAAGTATAAAGTTACTCCTACCTCATTCTGATTACATTTATTCTTGCCAGTTGCTCCTCCCAGGATAACTCCACATGAACGAAGTGCAGATCATTTACACTACAAATTGTAGGTGTCCATGTACAGAGGCTAATAAATGTCTCTTTTTTCCTTGATCACAACAGTTTATCACATCTGTATCACGTGTCTTCAGTAAACAAAAATGAACAAACTTCCAAAGAATTGACAATTGGTGATGACAAATACAAGAGAGAAATTGAAAATTGAATAAAGAAATCCCTAGTTTATGGTTAGCATCTGTGATTTTTCCAGATGTTGCTGAATTATGATTCACAATACTCCTAAACCTCCTGGCCAAGGACCATCAAGTCAGTTAAATCTAAGGCAAATTATTGTTACCTTATAAGGAAATTTGATTCTCAGGTGATAAAAATATTACCATTTGCACACAGGAAGAAGATGGCAGCAACCTGGAAAATAGATTCAATATTTGTGAATACAGTTATTAAAAATCAAGAAAAGAACAAAAGGGGTTGGGAAACAAAGCTAACATATAAAGGGCTGGCCCTCTTCTCATGTTAGAGAGGACCCAATTGAGGACTAATGGGAAAAAAAACAGAAAACCTGGGAGAAGGATAATGTGGGGATGTACAGTATCCTACAGATGGAGCAGGAGCATGCCATATTCCAGTGTTTTATAGGTCCCACTTGCAAAGTTAATAAAATGAACTTACCTTCTAGAATTGTATGCTTTTTTTAAAAAATGATTATGGAATGCATTTAATGTGTTTAATCCAACTATCCAATGAAACCTAAATCCAGTGTAATTACATCAGTAGATGGAATGGTAGCTACTGAACAAACTCCTCCTTTCCATCCCTATTTCCTGCATGCCCCAGAGAGCTTCTTCCAGAGAGTGGGTGGCAGAAGGAGTAGAAGCCACAAGGCGATAAAATGCAAAATGTATACAATAAAAATCCAGTCAGGTCACATTTGAAGAACTGAGTTCCTAGGAATTATTATATGCTATGAATAAATATCCAGCAGTCGCATATTGGAAATCTTGAACACAAAGTCATCAGTTGCCATCAGTTTAATCAGGAATAATAGGGAAGATATTGAAGAACACTGCCACAACACATTGCAGATTAATCTCCCACCTATATAATTTAATGCTGTTTTTCATTGCTGTACTCAAATTTCATTTTTAAATGAATCAAGGTGGGCCAGGTGTTCATGCCAGAGATCACCTGTTCTTTATTCTAATTTAAACAACTGTATTAAGCCAGTTTGCTGTAGTGATTAAGGCACCAGGCTAGAAACTGGGAGACCATGAATTCCAGTCTTGCCTTAGGCACAAAACCAGCTGAGTGGCCTTGGGCTAGTCTCATTGCCTCTCTCCCTAGGAAGAAGGTAATGGCAAACAACTTCTGAAAAATCTTGCTGAGACAACTGCAGGCTCTAGTCCAGACAGTCACCAGGAGTCAATGCTGACTTGAAGATACACCCCCCCCCCAAAAAACCCCCACATAAAACATACTCTGTATTTTGATCATTTGGACAGCATTTTCCCAAGATTTTAGTTGTATCCTAATAAACTGACCAGTGAGCACTTAACATCAATTGACTTTTAGCTTGAATGCCTCATAGAAATCCTTTTGGCCCAGCAAGGAAAGTAGTTTTAATAGGAGCAGCTTTTTCAAGTGGAAATAGCCTGGTTAGCTGAACTGTTGACATGCTTGAATTTGATTAAATGATCCTTTATTTTTAAAGTGGCTGGTTCATGTTTGGGCCATTAAAAATAAACTTAATGCAGTCCATACACTTTTACACATGTATGGGCTAAGAAAAATGTTTCAGCTGGAGGAGGGGTTTACCCACTGCAAAAGAGGACAGCATTTCTGTGTCATTAAGATAATTTTGAGAGGAGAACTGACAAAAGAGGAAGAAAAATATTACCCCAATGGCACATATAGTACCAATCTGCATAACGTGTGTGTGTGTGTGTGTGCTAGTTTATATGTTACATTATTTCAGAACTGAAATGATTTAAACAGAAATGCAATACTTGCCACCATAATGGAGAAGATTGTGACCAGATAACTAATGGCAACAGATTGTTGGGGGCAATTAAGCTGACTTTGTAATAATGCCGCTTGGGGTGTGTGTGAAAGCCCTAACAAGCAGGCATATACATAGAATTAAGCTGACTTTGTAATAATGCCGCTTGGGGTGTGTGTGAAAGCCCTAACAAGCAGGCATATACATAGAATGAAGGCTACTGCTAAGCTTGTAAGCCGCCCTGAGTCTTCGGAGAAGGGCGGGATATAAATGGAATTAAAATAAAATAAATTAAATAAATAAATTATACCAAGGATTTTCTTTCTAAAATAAATTTCTTTTTTGGCAATCAAGGGGTTTGTAGTATATGCAACAGAAGTATGATGATGTTACTGAAAAGGCTAGATCTAGAAGGGGTAGATTTTTCCTGGCTTAGATAGAGTGAGGTAAAAGTACATTTGTTTACTGAAGTAAACTAAGCATCTTAGGCTTGGCTCACTTTTTAAAAATTTCCTCTTTCTTTTGAAAATGCTACCAGAAGATTGCATCACTAAATTTCAACATTATCAGGGTGGCTATCTTGTTTTGAAGTGGTCATACTGGCAGAGGTGTCTACGAGGATCAAAAAAAAGTCAAGATGGCAGCTGTGGCTGCCCAATAAAAGTCCTGCTCTTTTGTTAGGCTAACTCCTTAAGTCTATTTGGCAAGGCAGACCCCTGATGCCCTTCTTAGTTAGCTTTTATTGAGATAAGTTTCAGACAAGAACCAATATGCTCCTGGGGCTTTCTTTAAGCAAGCATCTGAAAGAAGAACTTGAAGAACTTGTACTAACCCAAACTTGTTACATGTTAATCATTTGAGAAATAAATCTCTAGAAATATTGAAGTCATTAGAACAAAAATAAATAAGCTACCTACTCCACCGTTTGAGGAAAGTATTTTATAAGGTGAAGGCAAACTCTCCAAGGAAAAGATAACCGTGCAATCTTGGGAGCAGCCCAAATGTCAGTTTATCACTGCTTTCTTCTGGGATAGTTTCCAAATTCTTCATCTAGCATTCCTACTAGGCCCTTATTCATAAATTCGCTAAATCTGCCCCTACTTAAGTCAGTCTGGTGCTACCTCCTACCATGCGAGGTCCATACAGAAGATTGAAGGACTTTTAATCCAGCAGTTCTTTATTTCTTCTCTCTTTCTCTCCGCTGAATGGAAATTGCAAATGTAGTCTTCTCATCTGCTTATTTCTCCAAAGTTGGAGAAGTGAGAAATTCATTCTTCTTACACTAAAAAGATAGAGAAGGAAAAGAAGCGATATCTTGAACTTCCACTTATTTTAATCAGTTCCCTTAAAATAAATATAAATACATTTAGCTCCGGTACAATGTCACTGAAGGGGGAAAATTAAAACTAACTTTCTAAACTGACCTCTGCATTCAGATACAGTTGGACTTCTTGATTTATTCACTGCTGATCCTCTCATCCTGCAGCTTTACTCAATTCCTTAGTTCCTGGTCCCTATCTTGGATAACTTAATCTGGATAAGTTAATGTCCCACTCTGAGTATCTTGCCTGGTTATCTGCTTCCGGCCTTGAGTTTCTGGGCTTCCCTTTTTGCTGTTGGTGGCCATCCTGTTTGCTTCCATCACTCCAGCCCAGATGATTAACAGCTTAATGTCATCATCTTCAAAGGCCATGATGTTTTTAGTTCTTGAATTAAATCTAATACTGAGGCTTCAGTCTGTTCTTCTGGGCTATCAATAGAGGCCATGCTGTTCTTTCTCATGACAGATGTTAATCTTCTTGGCAATGCTGAAATGATTGCCTGCTACTATGAAAGGACATTGCTCTTATTTTGCATAAAATGTAAGCTGTGAACTGCCAGACATTAATTTAGCTTTTGCTATCCCCTTCATAGATCCATATGCATATAATTTATAGACGTTTTATAATTTCTGAAAGCTGGCCTTGGGAAAATGCAGCTCTTTTCTCTGTGTATTGAATGTGATTACCCAAATGTTTCAGAGATGCATTGCATTTAATAGTAGTTTAGCAATGCCTAGTTAGTACAACACTGTGCTTCAGTAATGCCCTTTAGTAATGGTAATTAGAAACCATCCACATTTTCAACCCTTTCATTTTTTGGTGCATCCCTTGGTATAGTTCTTCAAATAAAATATAGCTGTGCTTTCAAGGTCTGACATATGCATCCTCCTTAATAAAAACTAAAAGTGGTGAATAATGCTATCCTTGTACCCAGCATATCCCTCTCAGCAGCAAATTTCACATTCCATCAATTGAAGACCTGTTACAGCGACAAGGTCAGCAGGCGCCCTTGGTTCATTGCACAGGGTGGGGAAGTTGGAGACAGTGGTTTGAGCCCCCACGGTTGGGTGGGTGGGCAATTTGAGAGTAGGACAGGGGCTTTGCATACCTGTAGTTACTTCAAAAGATCAGCCATTGGCAATGCAAATAATAGGCACAAGGGGTCAATCTGCATTAGAAAACCAAAAATGTTCCAGGACTGAGGGCTGTGCTGGCCTCTGAGTCATTTTTTTGGTTCAGAGTCAATCTCCAAAAACATAGGTGGGGCCATGGCAAAACTCAAATTGAATTCATATCAGCATATGTGCAATTAAAATGAAGTTCAGTTAATTACATACTGTTAGGTTGATTTCTTGCCCTGCATTTAGTAATTTTCTGCCCCTAAAACCTAGAGAATGAATGAACATTTTTGGAAGAATAACAGAATAACAAGAGTTGGAAGGGACCTTCTAGTCCAATTCCCTGCTCAAGCAAAAAAAGAAAAACTCTAGACCATTTTAGACATATGGTTGTCCAATCTCTTCTTAAAAGCCTGCATTGTTGGAGCACCCACACAACTTCTGGAGCTAAGTCGTTCCACTGATTAATTGTTCTAACTGTCAGGAAATTTTAATAGATCCCAAGTTTCAGAAACCCACTGGGGGTGGGGGGGGGAGAAGAAGGGTGAATCTGGTCAGACACCTCTGATTTAAAAATCTCCCTACCCACTGTGCAAGATCCTGATCCAGCTTGCACATACATGGAAATAAAGGCTAAATGGCATGCATGTCTACATTTGTAAAGCTACAGATAGTATGAGCCTTTATGGCAAGCACAGTGTGCTCTTCTATCAAGCCTTCCGGCACCCGATCTTTCTGCACCATCTAGAGGGGGAGTGAAACTGTGGACATGGGAGAATTCAGCTCTGTCTGATGCAATGCACAGCCTTCAGAGTGTATTCCCACCATTCCTCCATGGCTATTACTATGCCATTGCAAAAATACCAGTTCTGTGCTCGGTGCCAGTGAAATCTCTTCGAAAGGTTGCATTACTCCTGTTTGGCTTGGCTATCCCATAAAGGCTAAAATATTGTGGGCTTTGCTTGATCCACTGATAAAAGTCCTAAAGTATTATGCCAGGAATCAAGGACACAGAGACCTAATAGCTGCTTTGCCGCTTGAGGAGGCATAACGTGAAGCAAGCTTCTCTGTATTTCTGCGGCAAGATCACACTAGGGATTAAATCAAAAACCCCAAAGTTAATCAGATGCTAACTACATGAATGGGACCTGCACGGTGTGTTCTTAAGGTCACTCCCCTCAAGGACTGGCTTTCAGCCAAAAGAGCAAACTGTGAAGGCCCAAGTCTTCAGAGGTAAATCCATGCCGAGGGGTGAGAAATGCTGTTACACATGCCTACAAATTGAGCTGAGCTGAGCAGAGCTGAGCTGGCTGGCTGGGCGCTGAGGGGAATTAACATTTTAGGAATAACTATGCTCCAAAAGAACTGTGGGCCTTAAATGGTGGTCCTAACCTCTTGGACTGCACCCAGAAAACTATACAAGCAAAGAGATATTCTGATTGCCCACCTCTTTTTGACAAGGCCTGCAGAGCTTGGAGAGAATTAGCTGGTAGCCTCCAGAGAGGAGGGGATCACAATTCCCAGCAGCATCAACTAAACCAGGGGTCTTCAAACTTGGCCCTTTTATGACTTGTGGACTTCAACTCCCATTATTTCTCAGCCAGCATTCCTGCCTGAGGGATTCTGGGAGTTGAAGTCCACAAGTCACAAAGGGGCCAAGTTTGAAGACCCCTGAGCTAAACCCTTTGGTCCCACTAATTTCCCTGCTTTATATAGATTGTCTTCCTCCACATTCTGTATCTGGTTGGTGCTCTGGATTGAGTTTAAGATGGATTTGAGTGAAAGGTAATTTATTATTTATTTATTAGATTCTTGTACTTTATTACTTTGTGTAGCTCAATTTTAATTACTTTATAAGTAACTCAAGGTAACGAACATACATAATTAACCTTCCTTCTCCACTTCCCCCCCATAACAGCAATCCTTAGAGGTGGGTTGGGCTGAGAGAAAATGATTGGCCCAGAGTCACCCAGCTGGCTTTCACGTCTTAGGTGAGGCTAGAACTCGCAATCCCCTGCTTTCTTTCAGCTCCGTAACCACTATACCAAACTGGCAATTGTTTAGGGAAAAGAAAGTCAAAGAGTTTACTTACAATTAGGGAAAGTCAGCAAGAGTTCAGAACATATGTTATGATTACTCAGCAGACCCCAGAATTCTGGCAAATGTGTGCTGATGTGTTTATTTATTTTTTCTACCTCTTTTTGTAGCCCTAAATAATTGTTGTTATTCATAATAGGTGTAGCTGAATTATAAGGATTCATACAAGGCTTACAAATTCCTTTGAGCAGAAGAAAGAGCAAAAAACAGTATGCAGTGCTTAAAAATATGACTGACTGGTCACAAAGACCTTATTGCGTCTATCCCAAATTCTCCAGATGGCCTCCACCTGTTTTCTCAGCCTCAGCATACTTGTAACTGATATGTGGTGGATGCTAATAGAATTAATCTCAGCCTACTTCCTAGGGGTGTTGTGAGATTTTCCTGAGATTCTGAAATGGGATTTGTGAAATCTAGGCAATGCTTTCAAACCTGCTTTAATAAACACTTCTACAATTGTCTCAAAGTGCATTTTTACTGTTACAACAAATGCAGCGAGATGTAGATTACATCCCTAACTAAATTTTAAACATTTCTAAGAGCAGGCCTAAGTATTGTGAATTTTTCCCCCTCCCATCTGAAACTTCTTTGCTCTCTCCTTCTCAGTGCTGCAAATTGCACTCTATTTCAGCTTTGTCCAACCTTGGCACCTCCCTATTATATGTCAGATCAAAATGACATCCTCCCTGACCAAGGCTGTGCTGTTTTGGGATAGTGGATCATATAATCCAACACATTTGAAGGATGCAAGGCTGAGGCCGTCTGCTTTAGGGTATTCTGTAAAGTGTATTGCGAGGCGGATCTGAGAACAGGGCAGCTCTTGTGATGCCATGTGATCAACCCCTGCCCTTATGTGACCCATTGGAGAGAGTTGTGCATACTGGAGGGTGATGTGAAAAGCAGGTGTTGGCCAAGGCATGCTTGGTAACGAACATTAACGTGGCCTTGTAGACTGATTTACTAGGGGGACAGAGATAGCTAAATGGTTTCAAAGTCTGCTACTTGAACTGTGATGGAAAAATTGCCTTTTAGAGAAGGTCTGGAAAAGGAAAGAATAGGATTTTTATTGAGAGGCTCCTAGCTGTGCAGCACTCTGGGCTCTATCACAACTTTGGCTCAAAGAGAGAAAGCTATCCCATGTACAGCAAGGCGAACAAAGATCTGTTCCACAGGCACATTTCTCCCATGGGTTAGCCCAAGATGAAGACCCTCCTTAAACTTTGGAGATGGGATAGAGGGGGACAAAATTTATTGGGGTTCTCTTCCAGGGCTCCTTTTTCATTTCCTTGACCATCTTTTTCCTCAGCTCCATCCTTCCCTTTCTTTTCTTCTCTGCATCATGTAGAAGTATTCCGCAAGGCTATCTACATCTGTCCTATCTGGAAAAGCCAGTTCTGACTTTAGAGGAATGCCGTTGGCCAGGATACCCAGAGATGTACAGCTTGGTGGGTGACCTAGTCAATTTTTAAATATCGCCTGGCCATCTGTCTCTAATCATCTCAGAGAGAGTCATGGAGGGGTGGGAGGGTATGGGGGAGAGGATCTGTGCCTTAAGGGCATTTTACAGTGGCCAATCAGCATATTTAAAAGAAATGGCTGCAGCCTGTCTTAAGATCCTGTGAGTTCCCAGTTCCAGGCAATTGTGCTCTGTCAACGGCACAACATGGCTGGTGAGGCCAACCTTTGTTCAACCCTGATTGAATAACCATTGTTCTTGTGACAGGTAGCTCTTTTTCAACAAGCCCTGATCTCCACAAACATGGTGGGAGATGGTAGCATTGAGGAAGGAAGTGAATTGAATCTCTTGTGGTGACACAACCGCCTTGGCTGCTTCAGTGTTCAAGACTCAGTTCAAAAAGCTGGGTGGTTATTACCTTCAGTGATGGGCTGATGTCAAGGCAGAGAACCATGTGGTGGCCAAAGGCCACATTAAAAAAAATTAGGGGATGAGTGCTCTAGTGCATGGAGGCATAATGCCAAGCGGATGTGCCTTTCTTAAAAGCAAGGACAGCATTTTCTCTCTCTTTTTCCATCCTGTGTTTTGGGAGGTTTATTTTGTTCAAACTGTGCACAATTGAAGCCAACATTTCTGTTGTTAAGTGAGACATTGGTTAAGTGAGTTTTGCCTCATTTTACAACCTTTCTTGCCACAGTTGTTAAATGAATCACTGCAGTTGATAAGTTACTAATCTGGTTGTTACGTGAATCTGGCTTCCCCATTGACTTTGCTTGTCAGAAGGTGGCAAAAGGTGATGACATGACCTTGGGACACAACAGCGGTCATAAATATGAATCAGTTGCCAAGCAGCTGAATTTTGATGACATGATCATGGGGATGCTTCAAAGTTGTAACTGTGAAAAACAGTCATAAGTCATTTTTTTCAGTGCCATTGTAACTTTGAATGGTCATTATTTTATTTTTATTTATTTTATTTTAATCCCATTTATATCCCGCCCTTCTCCGAAGACTCAGGGTGGCTTACAATTTAAGCACAAACCAATGTGCTTAGCAATAGCCTTCATTCTATGTATATGCCTGCTTATTAGGGCTTTAAAATGAACTTTTGTAAGTTGAGGACTACCTGTAGAATCATTTTTGTGTAGTTTTTGTTTCAGTACGGAGGACGACCAGTAGTGCTAGTTTGATGGCTTCCTGTACTTTTGAGGCACAAGTTGCCCACTTTGGGTAATAACCTCCTGTTCAGAGTAGTCTTTCCCTTGACACTTATGACTGGGAAAATGTGCTCCTTTGTGCCTGACTTTTAAAAAAAATGAGTAGTAGGAAAGAAAAAAATGGAGAGCCATTTTATGAGGCATGGAAGGGCCATCTCCAAATAGGCCACGTGCTATAGAGCTGCATTGGCTCCCAGTTGTCTTCCGAGTGAGATTCAAGGTACTGGTAATGGTGTTCAAGGCCCTACGTGGCATGGGTCCGGAGTACCTTAGGAGCACCTGCTGCCGGCATCAACTTCCCTCCGCCCTGTGCGTTCCCACAGAGAGGGCCTCCTCAGGGTGCCACCGGTCAGAGAATGTCGATTGGTGGCCCCCAGGGGGAGGTCCTTCTCTGTGGGCGCCCCGGAGCTATGGAATCGGTTGCCGGTTGAGCTCCGGATGGCGCCCGACCTCCGCTCCTTCCGACGCGATCTGAAAACGCATTTGTTTGAACAAGCCGGCTTGGCCTGATAGGGGGTGGGTTGGGTTTTTTATTGCTCTTAATATTTGTATTTATCGTTTTTACTTGGGCATTATGTTTAATTCCTTTTAACTTTTGTATTTTTTTGTATTTTATACATCTGCCCTGTTCATCGCCCTGAGTCCTTCGGGAGAAGGGTGGTATATAAATAAAATTAATAATAATAATAATAATAATATTTAGCCCCCTCTCACAGTGTTTCAAGGATTAAAAATTAGTGTTTTGAGTAGTGTTACCACCTAGACGTTGGTTATGATTTGGTTTCCTTTTCAACCATTTCTGTCATGATTGCTTTAATAAACATGTTTTTATGACTGTTTAACAGCTGTTGTCAGTGCTCTAAAATGGTTTTATGAGGTGCAGTTGTATAGATATGTTAATATCTTTGCATCCCTTTGGATCCTGTTTTGGTGGCAATAACACACCCTAGACGTCCTTGAAGTAAATACTAATTATAATTGATTTGTATAAGGATTTGATTGCTAAAACTGCAAAGTCGGCAGTGCAGGAGGGAGCTAGCATTTCTTTTCTAAAGAAGAGATATATTTCCACGCTTACTCTCTTCTATACAGCAAATCCAAAGTTCGCCAGGTCACTTTTGGAATTTCAGGATTCTTCAAACAAAACCATCCATTTTCACCACGGGGCCCAGAAGCAAGCGGGCACTGGGCAGGATTACTCCCTATGTCAGGGGTCTTCAAACTTGGCCCTTTTATGACTTGTGGACTTCAACTCCCAGAATTCCTCAGCAAGGCACACTGGCTGAGGAATTCTGGGAGCTGAAGTCCACAAGTCATAAAAGGGCCAAGTTTGAAGACCCCTGCCCTATGTGATCATCCCAGCACTTTCTTAAAAATCCAAAGCAACAGATAGGCCTATTCTCCAAAGTTTTAATCCACTCACAATTTTCCACACATGCAGGTCTATATTCTGCGGCTGCCAAATATTTTTAGTCCTCCTTGTTGGGGTGTTGAATTGTTTTTGCCTTAAGCTTCGTTTTTTTCTAAATAGTTTGGGACCTGGCAATGCCTCCTCTTTGTCAATGATTTATTTCCTCATGCAAACAATGAATTCACAGCATATGGCAAGAGTGCATTTTTTCAGACTTAGAAGCATACTTGGCCTTTGAGTGGAGTGCCAGAAATGGGCGGGCATAGGACCAAATTCAGTTATATGTTATATAATTCACATTTAATTAAAATTGAAATCAGTTAGATTTTGATTTTGATTTTTTTTATCTTGCCTTTATTACTTTACAAGTAGCTTAAGGTGATGAACGTGTATATTACTTCCTCCTTGTCCTCCTCCTCCTCCTCCTGTTTGCACCACAACAGCTCTGTGAGCTGAATTGGGCTGAGGAAAAAATAACTGGCCAAAGTCACCTAGCTGGATTTCATCCTAAGGTAGGGCTAACAATCATAGTCTTCTGGTTTCTAGGCCAGCAACTTAACCGCTTCAAGCAGTCCTTGAGTTACAACCCTTAGTTTAGCAACCATTCAAAGTTAAAATAGCACTGAAAAATGACTTACAGGTACAGCCAATCCTTGCACTTAGGACTGTTGTAGCATCCTTATGACCATGTGATCAGAAATCAGGTGCTTGGCAATCAGCATGTATTTTCTGGGTTGTGCAATCACCCTTTGGGACCTTCCCAACAAGCAAGGTCAACCAGGGAAGCCGTGTTCATTTAACAACCACATGATTCACTTAACAACTGCAGCAATTCACTTAACAGTCAGGCCAAAAAAAAGATAAAATTGGGTGCGACTCACTTAATGGCCTTGTTTAGCAGTGGAAATTCTAGTCCCAATTGTCGTAAGTCAAGGACTACCTGTGGGCCAATTAGAACTAGTTAAATAGTTAAGTAATTAATCCTCATAAATGTAATACATTGTCTTTTCTGGTGGCAGCATTTGGAAGGATGCCATGATTTGCAATGTGCACATACAAAGGGATGAGTGATATCAAGGTGCATTATAAAATCACTTTATATCCTTTTGTGGTAGGGCACCAGCAAAGGAGCAGATCAAAAAAGTCAGGATGGTGGCTGGAACAAGTCAGCTGAAGCCCAGGTTTATTTTTTTTATTTGCATTGCATGTAACACAGGCAAAAAAGAAGTGTGGCTTTGATGACACGGTTGCAGCTGTTATCTAGATTTTTTTTTCACACAACGGATGCTCCTGTCTCCTGAGATCACAGAGTTACTCTCTCACCCCACTCTCATAATTTACTCCTAGGCAGAATTGCATCCAATTGAACTCAGACTTTATTCCCTGATAAAAGGGTTTAAATTGTGTTGCCAGCTATCAAGATTATTACTGTAACTGCAGTAAAAATGGCTGTTAAAGCTTTAGTGTGGCTGCATGTTTTTTTGACTTTCAGGGAGCTTTATTGGTCAGGTATTAACCTGGACCCTCTGTAATCTAGCTGTGCCTCTGGTTAACTGAATGGATGTCATCCTTGTCTGCTCCTGGGCTGGATTCCTAAGTTTTCAGACTCGACCTTGTTGTCTCAAAATGTGATCCCTGGAAAAGCCCAATTTCATCGACATTGTATAGAAAAGCATTTCAAGAAAGCACATGCCAGAGGCTGTATAAACAACAGACCAGACCATTCCTCTCCCAATTAAACATCCCTATGGATCTGCACTAAAGAATTTTGACTGGATAGTTTTACTTCTGAGAAAAGGAATTACTGTATATGCCTCCCTTTCATAGGATGAATTATAAGTCAGAAAATCCGATTCAGAGAGCAATTCTTAAGAATAACATAAAACAGCGCAGATTGAAAGGTGAGTTTAAATCTTGGAAAATGAAAAGCTCTTTACCTAATATGTAGTACTAATATTATAATAATATATAATAGTAATGTTATGGTCTGCTGCACAGTCAGCCAGATGTGCAGACTGGATTTGGCATTTTTATCCATCTATCAAATCCTTTCCAAGGACCTGTGATCTGCAAATATGGATGTTTGGTGGTGTTAAAGTAATATTAGACAATATCTGTAAACTATCAAACATCCACATCTGCCTATCTCGGGTCCTTGGGAAGGACTCGCTAGGTGGATAAAAACGCCAAATCAAATCTGAACATCTACAAACCCTAATAATAATAATTGTTGATTGGCTTGAGTTATTTGTAAAAATAATGAAGGTGGGCTACAAAAAATGAAACAAAATAAAAAGTAACAAAACAACAACAACAAGGCATCAGATTAAGTTTCTCTGGGGAGAATATTCCACATCTGTGGCCCTACCAACAGGAAGGAGCTGCTCTATGTCATCAGTTGTGTTGTTGAACGGCAGATACCCAATAAAATTAGAGGGTTTCTGAAGATGATCTTAGGATATGGCCAAGAGTATATAGCAGGCTGCCCCAACTGGCACTCCAAAGCCACACATCGTACCAGTCCCCCCCCCCCAAAGGCCTGCAGATCTTCAAAAGTTTGAATAATCTGTTTGGCATGCCCATGTGCAGAGTGCTCCTTTCACTGGTTTGTTATTGCTGGCCCACAGGCCTAAAATCTTTGCAGGCTAGAGAGTGTGACTTTCCAATAGGCTTTGAACCTTGATGTATCTTTTTTTTAAAAAAAAATCCTTAGCAACACTGCTGTGTAATGTTTGCTTGGGGCTTATCTAAATGGTTTCCAAGCGGCTGGAATGCTTGAAACGGCCGATGGGTGTGGTGACAATCTAACTGCATCGCTGCCTATGCTGGTTATCAAATATTGTTTTATGATTACATTTCTAACCACCTTTCTCTTCAAAGAATGCAAAAAGCAGTTTGCAGGCAGGCAGGGTAGTAGATTTGTTTAACGAGTGAAGGTGCTCACAGACCCTCCTC
This sequence comes from Vipera berus, assembly GCF_964194415.1. Classification (NCBI taxonomy): domain Eukaryota; kingdom Metazoa; phylum Chordata; class Lepidosauria; order Squamata; family Viperidae; genus Vipera; species Vipera berus. The sequence continues at coordinate 146,078,119 of NC_138204.1, forward strand.
TGAAGTGTACACTGTATTTGTTCCAAGGACCAAGGGCTGTGGTTAAATACATGTTTATCAACCAAAGCGTTAACATATTGTACAGGAGGGCACAGAATGTCAATGCACAGAATCACAGGACTGAAAAAAGAAGACTGTCCCTTCTACATTTCTCCTCCAAACAGACTCTTTTATCCCTCAACATCTGCCGAACAGTACAAGTTGAGATCTTGCATGCATCCCCAAAATTGGCATCTCTTGGGATATGTGATTAGACCTGGCTCCTGACCCTGTTTCCCCTTCCCCTGTTTATAAGAAGTGCAGTTGAGCTTCAGGCTAAGCTTTAGGAAACACAGCCATATTTTAGTGTGAATCTGTAACTTCACCTGTAGAATGGGTCCCCTGATACAGGATTCTGACGGTTTCCTGTTTGACAGGAAGTCCTGACATAGCCCTGATAAACTGAGTGGTTCTCCATCTCTGTGGTTGATAAATGCTGAGTGGACCAGCTCATCCTTCAGGCTGCTTCGGGAGGAAGAGGAGGTTTCCTCGACCTTTCACTAAACGAAAGCATTTCTCAGAACTGCTGGCTCACTCCCTGGTGGAGTCATCTGTCCCTTATTGCATGGTTTGCAAAGTGATAATTAAATTGTGCAACCGGCTTGAGTAACATGGATGGGATGTTTTAGCAAAGCCATCAGACAAAGTGGAGTTCCCAGCCTGTTCTTTTCCCCAACTCAAATGAAAGGCAGTTGCTGAGTTAACCAGGCACCTGCTCCTGCCATTCTTCTAAGAGTTGTATTTTTTTTCCAGAGTGAGAAGATCATAAGCTGAAAATATCCTCTAGTGATATTGAAGTTGCAGAGAAGCCCAGCTTGACAAATTTAAGCTTCATCTGCGGAGGGACTGGTTCATCTCTGGTCGTAATCTCAAAATAGATCCAATTTACTGACGATCATAAAGATAGGAGTGAGTGAAAACTAAAAGGGGGGACCCAATCATTCCTTGAAGTGTAAATGTACATCCAAGTAGGTTTAGTGTGCATGTATGTAAGGTGGCTCAGTGGGTTAGGACACTGAGCTTGTCGATCAGAAGGTCGGCAGTTTGGCGGGTCGAGTCCCGAGTGCCGCATAACGGAGTGAGCGCCTGTTTCTCGTCCCAGCTTCTTCCAACCTAGCAGTTCGAAAGCACGTAAAAATGCAAGTAGAAAAATAGGGACCAGTACAGTGGGAAGGTAACAGTGTTCCGTGCGCCTTTGGCGTCCAGTCATGCCGACCACATGACTACGGAGACGTCCTCGGACAAGCGCTGGCTCTTCGGCTTTGAAACAGAGATGAGCACCGGCCCCTAGAGTTGGAAACGACTAGCACGCATGTGCAGGGGAACCTTTACCTTTACCTTTATGTAAGGCTACAATTTCTGGGTTGCACAAATCCAGACAATCATTTAGATGGCAAAAAAGAGATGCAGAGAACTTTCCTGCCAGCTAGGTAATGTGATGATAACCCCTTCTATAGATGGCACCATAGCGGGTCTTCTCTTACCATATACCCAGCGTCGATCTTCTTTAATCCCCAATAAATCATTGTGAATCATTCCTCTTGAATAACCCCAAATACCATGTTTTATTTTGGGCATGTACGCTGTCCATTGGAATGCAAAATGGAAAAAAAAGCTAAAGAGCACCCAGATGCTGTTCTTAGAGAACTGAGTCTGCCAATCTTTTGTCCCACACATTCCATTGTTGCTTTTCATTCTCCATCTTGTCTGTGAAGACTACTTGGCAAAATCTGGCGAGCTGGGACAAAATATACTTGCAGGATTTGTCTCCGTCCTCAGGAGCATCCCTGATTTTATATCTGTTGAATTAAGAAGCCTCGGGTGGCAAATTTCCCTGCACTCTAATACAGTCAGGATATCACTTTGCCATTCATTAACAAACACTCAGGAGTCTGGGTTAACCTCCAAAACATCAAAACATAATAATCCAGCGTCTGGGACTCTCTGTTAAGATAAGTGGAGATAAGTCAATTGCCCTTTTGTTCTTCACTAAAAATTTGAAAGCTGTTTATACAGCTCTTTGTTCTTTTAAGGGCCTTTCCCCATTGCTGAAAAGAGCTCCCCACCCATCCTGGAGTTGGCGAAAAATTGTCCTGGCATGAAATTGGATGTCAGTCCGCCTCCCACCTCTACTGGAGTTGACTGTCTTCCTTCCAGAACAATGAGTGATAAAAGCCTAACAGATTTTTTCACCCCTTCAATTTGCCATTAGTGGCTGCCAGAGTAAGAGAAAAAAATAGGATTTGTAGTGCAGGCATAGCTAAAGATGAGATAAACCTTTGTCACTCATGGACTGTGGATAACATGAAGACGACACCACACAAACCCAGGGGAAGCAAAGAGTTTTGCCAGGGCCTGTTTAGAGGTTGGTTGAGTACATGGGGAAAAGGGCTAAAATTTTTTTTTGCAATTGACTGATGGTGATTTTGTCAATGCTAATGGTGTTCAAGTGGTCCCTCCAGATATTTTGGGATTGCACCCAAGGCACCTATCACCGATCGATACTATATTTGCTCTTTTTTTTTGCTATAGTCCTTCTACTTCTTTTTGGAGATCATTGTATTTTGTGATTTTTCTCTAGTTCTTTCTCTTCTGTTCTGTTATCTCCAGGTACTGCCACGTTCACTATGCAGGCTTTTTTGTCTATCTTATGGACAACTGTTAAATCTGGAGTGTTGTACGGCAAATCCTTGCCTCTTTGAATTCTAAAATCCCAGAGTACTTCTTCATTTTGTATGACTTTGTCTATTTTGTGGTCTCAACTTTTCTTGCTTGCAGATATTTCAATGAACCATTGTTGCTACTTTATCATGCTATTTATTGCCCATCTGTGCAATTTGTTTGCAGCAGATTCACTGTTTCTTCAGTTTCTTTGCAGAGGTGGCATTTGCTCTCTGTTGTTGTCTTCTCAATTCTGATTTCGTATGCATTTGTTTTCAAGGCTTGTTCTTATGTAGCCAGAATTAGCCCCTGTGTCTTTCTTCAACTTTCCTGTACTTAGCCATTGCCAGCTCTTTTTGTTATCTGTTTAGCTGGCTATTTTTTTTATTGTACATGCTATGTAATACTTTGGCTTGCCATGTCTCTTTTCTGTTCTTCATTTAGTATTTCTTGTAGGTCAGTTTGGTCTCTCCAATACTCAGTAAGTCTTCATGGCATACTAGGTTCAATGCATCTTCTTCCCTATCCTTCAAATATTCGTCCAATGCCTTTTTTCTTGTTCATCTATATTAATATTATTTATTACTATTATACATTTTCTATTACGATGAAGACTTACTTGCATTACTCCTATTTTTATGAATTGTATTAATTTTATTGTTGTGAACTTTTCTGTTTGTATATAATACTAAAGTCCATTTTTTGGGGGGGGGGAAAGACTCCGTATATTTTGAAAGTAAAGTGAAATCTGTTCAGTGTGCATAATTTAAAACAGTCTCAGAATTCATTTTTCTTGGCACATAATTTAACAGAGAAGCTGTCCCTGCCCTTTATAATAAGATTCTGTCTAAAAGGATAAAGCAGTTACTTTCAAGAATGAAAGTCAGAAAAATCAACAGGCTTTATGAATTCAGAGGAAGAAACTTCCACCAGCTCTTGGATGTTTAATTGTGGCATACAATCAAGTTATTGTTTTGCTTCCTTCTCATCTTAAGGGCCTTGCTCCATAAAGCAAACATGAATTGCTATGTTCCTTATTTCCTTCCTGTGACAGACTTAAAAGCCATCACATGTCTTCATTTGCAACAGTGTACTTTTGAATAGTATCTTTATGATACATCACATTTGTTATTAACTTAAATTACTGGTCCAAGGTGGATTTGTTTCTAACTAGATAAAGAACAATAACCTGCCTCTACAATAATAACAATCATCATACTGTTTCTCACCGTTTAGTAAAGGTTTAATAAGCAGATTTCCACTTCACAAGCTGATTTAAAGTTAGTCAACTCCACAGATTGGCTACTATTTAAAGGGGGGGAAATCATTTTGCCATCAGGACAAGCAAATTCTCTTCTTAAAATAAACCATCCACATTGTTCAGGGTTGCACTGTTTAATTCTCCTTACATTTTTCATCCATGTATGTGTGCCTATGCTTGAGTGGATAGCAAGAGCAGCTTGTCGTCCAGAAACAGAGGCCTTGTGAGACTGAAGAGCCGTAAGCGAAAAGATTCGAGCCTTAAAACTACCTGTCCAGTTTTTTCAGTCGATTCTGTTTTCTTTCCCTTTAACTGATCTTTGATATGCAGAGCTGCCATTAAATGGATGGCAGGCAGATGGTTGGCTTGGCAGCAGCAGCTCATACAGTTTCATATTCACAGAGGGGAGTAAGCTATGTTGAAGGCTGTTCCTGAGGTCAGATTTGTGAGCATCAGCTGCATTGCTCATAAATTCAACCTCATTGTGAATGACGTGCTGGGCCTGGGCAAGAACTCTTAAGTTTCCTGGACTCAACAGATGTAGGCAGGTTTTTAATAGAAAAATAGAATGGAAGAAAGAATGTTGTACCATGACGGCTCAAATTCTACACTTAAATTCATTTGGAAAATTAATTGTAGGTCATATAATTCACATCCTATATATATTTTCCATTGCTTGAGTGTACATAAGAGTGTGTGGAGAGTAACAGAGGTCCAAGACAAAGAGCCTTGGAGGAAAGGCTGACAGAATAGATGGGAGTCTTGAAAGTAATAGACAGATGGAGAGAGAGAGAGAGAGACAGACAGAGAGAGAGAGAGAGAGAGAGAGAGAGAGAGAGAGAGGGAGAGAGAGAGAGGGAGAGAGAGAGAGAGAGAGAGAGAGAGAGAGAGAGAGAGAGAGAGAGAGAGAGAGAGAGAGAGAGAGAGAGAGAGAGAGAGAGAGAGAGAGAGAGAGAAGGAAGCTGGGTTTACGCATGGCAAAACTATGATTTAATCACACTTGTGGAATAAACCACAGTTGGCTGCTTTCAAAATCACTCTACACTGTAAAATACAATTCATAGATCATAATCCTCTGTTTTAACAATTTGACCAGATTTACTTGCTTCTGCACTTTTTGGAAAATAGGATTTCGATAGGGCCCCAGTCAACCCCCCCCCCCATTAAAAAAAGTTCAGATTTTTTATTATTATTAATATTAATAAAAAGTTGGAAGGGACCTTGGAGGTCATCTAGTCCAACCCCCTGCTCAGGCAGGAAACCCTATACCATTTCAGACAAATGGCTGTCCAGTCTCTTCTTAAAAACTTCTAGTGTTGGAGCATTCACAACTTCTGGAGGCAGGTTGTTCCACTGGTTAATTGTTCTAACTGTCAGGAAGTTTCTCCTTAGTTCTAGGTTGCTTCTCTCCTTCATTAGTTTCCATCCGTTGCTTCTTGTCCTGCCTTCAGGTGCTTTGGAGAATAGCTTGACTCCCTCTTCTTTGTGGCAGCCCTGAGATATTGGAACACTGCTATCATGTCACCCCGCACCCTTCTCTTCATTAAACTAGACATACCCAATTCCAACAGCCATTCCTTATATGTTTTAGCCTCCAGTCCCTTAGTCATCTTTGTTGCTCTTCTCTGTACTCTTTCTAGAGTCTCAACATCTTTTTTACATCGTGGTGACCAAAACTGGATGCAGTATTCCAAGTGTGGCCTTACCAAGGCATTGTAAAGTGTATTAATACTTCATGTGATCTTTATTCTATCCCTCTGTTAATGCAGCCTAGCACTGTGTTGGCTTTTTTGGCAGCTGCAGCACACTGCTGGCTCATATTTAAGTGATTGTCCACTAGGACTCCAAGATCCCTCTCACAGTTACTATTATTGAGCAAGGTACCACCTATACTATACCTGTACATTTGGTTTTTTTTGCCTAAATGTAGAATCTTACTTTTTTCACCACTGAATTTCATTTTGTTAGATAGTGCCCAGTGTTCAAGTCTGTCCAGATCCTCCTGTATCTTAAACCTATCTTCTGGAGTGTTGGCTATTCCTGCCAGCTTGGTGTCGTCTGCAAATTTGATGAGTTCTCCATCTATCCCCTCATCCAAATTGTTGATGAAGATGTTGAAGAGCACTGGGCCCAGAACAGAGCCCTGGGGCACCCAACTACACACTTCCCTCCATGTAGATGCGGTTCCATTGAGGACCACACGCTGAGTACGGCCTGTCAGCCAGCTACGAATCCATCTGTGGTGATGCTGTTTAACCCACATTTTTCTATCTTATCAAGTAGTAGGTTGTGATCTACTTTTTTGAACATGAGAACTGTTGTGTCCTTAGTTACGGAGGGTTCTCCTTCGGAGGGAAAACTCAGAGCAGCCATTGGCTGTTACTTCTCGGTGACAGATTCAAAGCCGGGGATTGGTTACGTTTGAATAACAGTTAGTATATAAGGTAGTGTTTAACCGTTAGTTAGTCAGTTGACATATGTGAGTTCAATAAATGTTCCTTGCTAAACCTCGCTGTCTCTGCTCGTCAATCCGGACATAACAGTGGCGACGAAGGTGGGATCTGACGGCAGATCAGCAAAGGAGCCGGGGGTAAATAAATAAATAAATAAAAACCCGACCGGGCGAAAAGCGGGAAATTTGAACCACAGTCAACCGAGCAGCAAGCAATTAGACCTTAAGGATGGCGCAAGTGGGGTCTCTGAAGGAGTTCAACCCTAATTACCCCAAAGACTGGGAGGAGTATGTCGGTCAAGTCGAGGGGTTCATGCTGGTCAACGGGATCACGGAGGACAGGAAAAAGGCGGCGGCTCTCCTAACAATCAGCGGCACACCGGTTTACCGGGTAGCCGTAGGCCTGTGCCAACCCCTGCCAGTCTCCAGCGTATCGTACGCTGACCTGTTGGCCAAGCTGAAGGTCCATTTCACCCCTAAAAGGTCGGAGCTGTTTTGGCGGCGGATATTCGAGAAGCGGAACCAACGGCCGGGTGAATCTATTCAACAGTTTGTGGCGGCGGTCAGAGAAGCAGCCCTGCGCTGCAAATACGACAATCTGGAGATTCGTATTAGGGACAGAGTGGTTTTGGGACTTCGTGACGAACAATTGCAAAACCGTATCATCTCAAAACCTTCTGGCAACCTCCAAGAAGTTCTAGATGAGCTTCTGACATACGAATCTACCGGCAGACGCGACCCCCCCCTACAACAGCATGGCTGCCTCAGCCGAAGTAAACCTTGAGAGCCATGTGGACGGTGGGGAGGTGGATTACCAGTGGGAAGCTGATATTGCGGAGATCACCCGAAGGTTCGGGAAGATGGCGCCGAGACCATCACGCGCCGACGGACCTGACCAAAGCAGAAGACAGCATCCGCCCGCGTACCAACAATCCCAGAGGGACATTCCAAACAGACCTCGCGACCCAGAAACGAAGTGTGGAAGCTGCGGGGGAAATCACCAACGCTCAACATGCAGATTCAGAAATGCAAAATGTCGAGGCTGCAGAAAAACGGGCCACATCCAGGCCATCTGCCGAAGCCGACCGTGCGACAACCGTCTCCACGAGCTTGATGTTTGGCCCACAGGTGAGGTAACCCCCGATCGGAGTGGTAGAGAAGTCCCTAGACTAGTGGCGCGCACTTCCAACCCGGGGGCTGGGGCGAGGGTCAACCACGTGGGAAACCCTAAATTTAATTACACCCCAAGAATCAACCACATATTGAGGCCTAAATTGAGGATAGAAGTCCAAATGCAAGGCATTCCTTGCAAGATGGAAGTGGACTCAGGGGCCTCTGTATCAATAATTTCAAGGCCCCGCTTCCGGTGGCTGCGCGGCGCCGGAGACAGCCTTCCCGGGCTGCCCGCGGCTCAGCTGAGTGATTTTCGCCCGAAACAGCGCCGATCAGCTGTTCGGGCGAATTTGAAGCCCCCTCCTCGGGAGAAGAGGAGGGGGTGAGGCCCCAGGTAGGGGTTGAGTTCTCCGGGGCCGCCTGAGCTTGTAGCTTGGGCGGCTGAAGGATTGAACTCCCCCGTAGCCTGGGTGGCTCCCAGCTGGTCAGCGTCTCTGCTCCGGACTTCATGGAGCAGAGCCAGGTGTCTGCGACCACCCCTGCCTGAAGGAAGGACTATGGAATAAAAGGAGCAGGCAGAGCGGTACAAGAGGAAAAGGTGAAGAGGATTATTATATTCTACTCTCTAGCTTGATGGACTTTTTAAACTTAAAGTGAAAGTGCGTCACAAGTGAAAAAGATGGCGGCTAAACCTCCCTCAAAAACTCTTCGGAGTGCTGGAACTTCTCCGGTACAACAATCATCATTGCAGGCGTTGCATCTTCCTGATGTACGTATTGACATCGAAGGATTTACAAGATGCTCTTGAAAAACATGCCCAGGTAATTCTGGAATCAATGGGTGATAAATTTGCACAGATGGAGGCGAAATTGGAGAAATTGGAGGAGAGAATGGAAGAGAGGATGGAACAGAAGTTCAGGGTGATGAAGGTAGACATTTTGTCCTCAGTGTATAAAGTGGCTGAATGTGTGGAAGAATTGGAGGAAAAAGTGGAAGATTTGACTCAAAAGAATGCCATATTAGAAGCAAAAGTACTGGAGAATGAAGATTTAAGAGACAAAATGGACAGAGAATTGAGTCTTGCTCAATATTACCAGATGCAGTTTGCTGTTAGAATTAGAGGTTTAAAAGAGAATATTAAGGAAGATCTAAAGCAGCTGATTTCTGAGGCTCTGGAAGTGGTATTGAATCAGCCAGCATCTGAAATAAAGGGAGGTATGGATAAAGTGTTTCGTGTGAATTCATGGATTGCAAGACAGAGAAAGCTGCCTAGAGATGTGGTGGTTTATTTTACTAAGAGGGAAATTAGAGATGAAGTTATACAAGTTGCCTATGATTCTAAAGTGGTGATTGCTGATCAAGAAGTTTTGGTATTAAAAGAAATTCCTCCAAAGATTTTAAGGAGAAGGAAGGATTTTATATTCCTCGTGCAAGAGCTCAAGCAACGAGATATAAGGTTCAGATGGGAGATTCCAGTTGGGTTGATGGTGATGTATGAAGGTAAAAGGTACCGTCTGATTACTGTGATGCAGGCGCGAGATTTTTATAATAACGTTTTAAAAGCAACCTCATTATCACTTCTGGAAGCTGCAAAGGGATCTGGAGAAGGAGAACATCAAGAGACTGAGGATGGACAGACAGAGGAGAATGGTGCTGGAGGAGATCAAGCTACAATTTCTTTGGATGATCCTGGAGAGCGGAGGGTGACGCGTGCTGCTTTAAAACGATCAAAAAGAAAATAATAAAAGAGCAAGACCAGCAGAAGTCTATGGAACTTCTACAACGAATATCTAGGAAGTTATCGCAATGGACACGTGGGAAAAGATTTGGGTTAGGAACGTAAAGAGAGAACTTTTATAAAATGCTTTATAGATGGCATTTAGATCCTAAAAAGTTTGCAAGTATGTATCTGGACTATCAGCCAAAATGTTGGAGATGTGGAGATGAAGATGTTACATATTTTCATGTATGGTGGACTTGTAAAAAGATCAAGGCTTTTTGGATAAAAATTTGGTGGAATATGTAGAAGATTTTTAAGCAAAGGATAAAGTTTTGTTCGCAAATTTTTTGTTTTTGTGTTTTTTTTTTGTTGGGGATAATTACGGACGTTACAGTTGTGGACACTAATTATGTGAAATTTAATTACGGCAGCAAGATTTTTGATAGCTTAGTAATGGAAGAAAGAGGAACTGCCGATTATAGGAGAGTGACTTCAAAGATTTTTGACCTGGCAGAGATGGTGTAGATTTTGGCCTAAGATTTTTCGCAAGAACGTTATATTATGGAATGGAGAAAATGGATTTATAGGGTTAAGAAGTTTCATGTAGCATTTGAATAAGTCTTCTTTCTTTTCTTCTTTTTCTATTTTTGTTTTTTTATATATATTTAATATATATATATATATTATCCTATATAAGCTAGAGAGTGATGGATTTTAGAGTTTATGGATGTTAGTATATGGTTGTTTATGATTGTTTTTTTTTATATACCTTGTATTTAGCTCTGGGAAGTCGGGGGGTAGGGGGGTAGGGGGGAGAGGTAGGGGGGGAGGGAGAAGGGAGGGGGAGGGGGGATTTTTAAAGGGAAAATTGTATGTTAAAACTTTTTAATAAAAAAAAAAAATTTCAAGGGACACCCTGAGTTACATAGAAAGGAGAAGTGGCCATAGAATTCCCCTTAAACCCACCGAACTGCAACTAGCTGACTTCCAAAAAACACCTATTGAATTAGTGGGAGAGGCTAGCATTATGGTTAAATACAAGGGGTTTAGAGGAGTATTAACTGTTCTAGTTACTGAAGGCCAGAGAACTAGTCTTATAGGCCTTAATTGGTTCTCGGCCTTGGGCATCTGGGTTGGGGGAATTAACTCTATACAAAGGAAGACCCTCAAATCCGTCTGCGATAACTTCGCAGATGTATTTGATGGGTCATTAGGGAGGTACAAAGGACCCCCCATTAACTTTAATTTAGACCCAGCAGTCAGGCCCATTAGGCTTAAGGCCCGGAGGGTGCCTTTCGCCCTTAAACAGAAAATCGAGGCCGAACTAGATAAGCTAGTAGGCCAGGGCGTTTTAGAACCAGTTGAAGGGGGCCTTTGGGAGACACCGATCGTCACACCCCTGAAACCGAACGGGGATGTGAGGACCTGTGCCGACTATAAAGCCACCCTAAACCTCGCAATGAAAAAACACGCTTACCCGGTCCTGACGGTGAAGCAGGTCCTCGCGACGATCCAGGACGGCGCCATTTTCGCCAAGCTTGACTTGGCGCAGGCGTACTTGCAACTTACTGTGTCTAAGGAAGCCGCCGAGGCTCAAACGATAGTTACCCACAAGGGGGCGTTCCGCGTTCACAGACTTCAGTTCGGGATAGCTGCAGCTCCAGGCATCTTCCAGGAGGTGATGGAGAGGACCTTGAAGGACATTCCAGGTGTATGCCCTTACTTTGACGATGTCCTCATCGCTGCAAAAACTGAGGACATCCTAGCGGAGAGGCTAGAACAGGTACTGGGGAAATTTAGAGAGGCAGGTTGAAATTAAAAAAAGATAAGTGTTGCATAGGGGTAAAATCAACAGAATTCTTAGGGTTCAGGATTGATGCCCAGGGCATCCACCCAACAGAAGGAAAAATTAGAGCAATTAAATTAGCTCCAGAACCTAAGAACAAGGCGGAATTACAAGCCTTCCTTGGCTTGATTAATTTTTATCACACATTCCTGCCTCACAAAGCAGCTATAGCTGAGCCCCTACACAGACTCTTAGATAGGAAGACCCCGTGGCAGTGGCAGAAAAAACACAGGACCAGTTTTCAAACACTAAAAGACATATTGTCCAGTAACTCCACTGTCACTCACTTTATAGAAAATAAACCCATATTCTTAGCCTGTGATGCTTCCCCTTATGGCGTGGGAGCTGTCATCAGTCACATGGATGATCTGGGTCAACAGAGGCCTATAGCTTACTATTCCCGAACCTTAACAAAGGCAGAATGGAATTATGCACAGATTGACCGGGAAGCATTGGCCATCGTGGCAGGCGTAAAAAAGTTCCACGATTACCTGTACGGTAGGGACTTCACCATTTACACTGACCATAAACCCCTGCTAGGATTATTCACTACTGATAGACAAACACCACAAATTATGTCTCCAAGAATGCTCAGATGGTCAATCTTCCTATCGGCTTATACATTCTCAATTAAACACAGGCCAGGCAAAGAGATGGGGCACGCTGATGCCCTCAGCAGGCTACCATTAGAGGATAGTGACACAGACCCTGCACCTGTGGGACAGATCATGTCCCTACAAGAACTTCCTGAGTGCCCCCTGACGGCTAGAGACATTGCAGCAGCTACCAGAAGAGACCCCATACTCAGCAGGATAGCAGCATGGGTACAAGGGGGATGGCCCAACAAAAATCCTGACCCCAAGTTCACACCGTACTTTAGAAGGAAGGATGAATTGTCATCTCACTTAGGGTGTATCTTATGGGGAAACAGGGTTGTGATTCCAGAGTATCATAGGAACACAGTGATTGGGGAACTTCATGAAGGGCACCCAGGTATTGTGTGTATGAAAGCTCTTGCTAGAAGCCATTTATGGTGGCCAGGGTTGGACAACGCCATTGAGGTCAAAGTTGCGGGGTGCTATCAGTGCCAGAGATCCAGACCAGAGCTAGCACATACAACAGTACATAAATGGGAAGAGGCAAGAAACCCGTGGTCTAGGATCCATATTGACTTCGCTGGCCCATTCCAGGGCCTCACATTCCTTGTAGTAGTGGACAGCTACTCCCGCTGGTTGGAGGTCGTGCCTGTTACGTCCATGACATCAGCCAAAACCATACAGGTCTTAAGGGGACTCTTTGCCACTCATGGGTTACCTGACGTGATTGTTTCTGACAATGGGCCCCAATTCACATCTAATGAATTTCAGGACTTCCTCAAGGCCAACTGGATTAGGCACGCAACATCGGCACCCTTCCACCCCTCCTCCAATGGATTGGCAGAACGAAACGTCAGGACAGCCAAGGACGCCCTTCGAAGACTCATCCACGGCAACTGGCATCAGAGACTGGCTCAGTTCCTGTTGGCCCAACATACCACACCCTGCACGGCCACAGGAAAGAGCCCAGCCGAAATGAGGTGGGGCAGACGTTTAACAACAAAACTGGACAGGCTGCACCCTGACAGGCTACCTGCTGAACAAGAGCTGGACGCTTCAACCCGGTCTCTGAACATTGGGGATATGGTGTGGGCTAGGAATTATGGACAAGGGGACAAATGGGTTCCTGGGGTAGTAATTGACAAAACTGGACCACTGTCATATTTAATTGAGGGGGAAGGGAGGCAACTGCTTAGGAGACACATTGATCAGTTAAGGAAAAGGGCCCCCGAATGTGTACTAGCCAACAAAGTAGGTGAGAACACCACAGCAGACACTGTTCCTTCCCCAGCCAGGGTAAAAACAGCACCAGGGGGTAATGGGAGGGAAATACAATTCAGGTCAATAGAAGCAACCCCCCAGATTCGCAATGCTGAAACAGAAATTGTGTTCCCTGACAGCCCAACAGAGTCGTCCAGTCAGTCCAGTGAACCCCAACAACAGCATCAACAACAACAGCCCGATAGGGATTCACCATCTGAAACACCAATACACACACCTGGGTCAGAGGCAATTGGCGATGGTGGAACTGAAACCCATTCAGCAGCTAGTATGGTCAGCAGATACCCAGTCAGGAAGCATAAGCCTCCTGGGTACTTGAAGGACTATATCCAATGGTAAATTTCATCCAGGGTGGAAGGGGTGTTGTGTCCTTAGTTACGGAGGGTTCTCCTTCGGAGGGAAAACTCAGAGCAGCCATTGGCTGTTACTTCTCGGTGACAGATTCAAAGCCGGGGATTGGTTACGTTTGAATAACAGTTAGTATATAAGGTAGTGTTTAACCGTTAGTGAGTCAGTTGACATATGTGAGTTCAATAAATGTTCCTTGCTAAACCTCGCTGTCTCTGCTCGTCAATCCGGACATAACAAGAACTACATCAGCTCTTTTCCAGTCCTCTGGTAGTTCCCCAGTGCTCCAGGATCTTTTTTTGAAATGTGGCCCAAGACAAGTTGCACAAAGCCTGTTGAAGATATCCTGTTAGGGGAAATTCTGCACTTCAGCACTAAGCCATAAAGTGGGTTCATACCTTGTGCTTAGCTGCAAGTAATCGAAACCTATGGCGGTGTACTGAAATATATGATTCCAATCAGTGGTCAACTGAAGTTCACCCAGCGCCTCCATGGATAGCTGAGGATGGCCCCAGCCCTCTTCTGTATTTTGTAGGCCCTCAAAATTACGAAATATGTCTCTGGCTAAGACGGTTTAGATGCTAGCTGAATACAACCCAGAATTTGCATCTATATACTACTAAAACTCTCGTTGTCATGACCTTTAACTGGGGAAAACTGCAGCATAGGGTGACAATTTTTGAACCAACTTACACACAAACTAACTTACAGAATGTGTCCAAAATCAGGGACCATTGATTACTAAGGGAATGAAATTTGGAAACGTGACTGCTTCAGTGCTACTGACTATTGCTGGGCTGCTGGGCTGCTGCTGTCGTCACATGATCTTCATTTTCAATGTTCCATGACAGTTTCCTAGCCAATCTCACAATACTCATTCCCACCCCCATCCAGCAGCAGCCACTTACCAGGGCAAGAAAGGGCCAGGCAGGGAAGGCAAGCAGATTTCTGATGCTCCTTGCCCAATTCCAACAAGGAAATTCAATGGGGAATTCAGTGCTCCCACTGCTCTCTCCCTCTCCCCCCCCCGAATCATTCATTTTCCCTGTTTAGGTAAGGAAATATCTCTGAAACAATAAATCCAACAGGGCATGGGTTGTCTAGTTATCTCTCTAATACTCTCTGATAGCATCAAGTCTGCTGCAGTGAGTAAGCCTGCAATCCCATTACCTTGCCTAAAACAACATTTTACACCATGGAATTTATTCCTCAACACGGAAAGGAAAGCAATACAAAGAAACTTTCAGGTCCAATGTTCAGCACCAGATTAAGCTGCAGCTAGGAATTCCTTTTGGTTTGAGATTAATATGCAATAGATTGAAACTGGGCAGAATGTGAGGGGAATGCTTCCATCAGTCCTCATTTTTTTTCTTTGGTTGTGATAGATTTGCTGTTTGTGTCTTGCTCAGAGCCTTAGGGATCAAAGCTGCTGAATCTGATCATGTTTATCCATCCTAGGTATGCAATTGTTGTTGAAAGAATTGGGAGTTGTGGTGTTTTGATGTATTGACTAGGACTGACAGATACCAGATAAAAACAAGCTCCCTTGGGGGGTGAAGAGCTCACAATCTTTTGAGGAATAAAGATTTCCTGAGCTGCCCCCCTTTCCACTCATTTTGGATACTGGCTTCACAGCCCAGAGAAAATCTCCTTGCTTAAGGAGTTGAATAAGTTGATCTTTTTCAAAGGGAGAGCCTTGAAAAATACTGTGCTTTGTTGATGCTGATTAAGGGGGACCCAGCCAGGGGAAGCTACTTGAACTTTGGTTCTGGTGGAGACCTGCCATTAGTCTCTGTCCAAAATGTTATTGGACCTGCTTGGATGCATCATTTTACTGCTTACAGAGTGATAGACTGGTCTCCTATTGAGTACCACTCAAAATCTGGATTAAGATTTCAACTAGTGCTGCAAACAACTAAGCCACAACCAAGCCTACAAAAACTAAGAAATAATGGAACTGAATTATAGCCTGTCCGAACATTATATGGGGTAAGGTAATATAAGGGGGTATACGCCTTTTCCCTATATAGTGTAAGGGGACCTGCCTGAAAGTCAAAATGTATGTACCTTTCTTAGTCTAGGATCTCTCCATCTTAATTCCTGTATCAAAACATAACAGCTTAAATCACTAGCACATTTTATTATCAGGCATAAGAAAACCAACATTACTCTGTGTGAAGGAATTCCAGATGTGTCACCGTACTGGCAAGCATACATTAGATTTCTCCCACTGTTAGAACTCTCTGAACACTCCTACCCTATTCCCTTATATTCAGAAAACATTTCCCTTGAATTCTTCACTGGTGCTCAGTGTCTTGAATGGCTTGTTCCTAAAAATGTTCTAAATGACACAAAACAATTTGCAAGCATTTTCTTCTGAGACTTAATTGTTCTCAAAAGGTTTTTCTTAATACCAAAGTCAGGATTACAGCAAAGATGACACTGGGGTTTAAAGCAACTAAGAAATCTAAACCCAAGTCTTCCCATTATTTTAACTGAATTAGAGATAAAACACGAAGAGAAGCTTTGATCTCTTTCACTGCCTCTAATTCTACGATTCTACATATTTGTTTCTAAGTCTCACTCTTTTCTTTGGAGCCAAATAAATACACCTTTATTTTATTAAGCTCCACTCTTAAGGCTACAATCATGCATTTTCTTCCTGAGAATGAATCCACTGAACAGAAGGCAAAAGATTGCAGTCTAAACTTGCTCTTATTTAAAATTACAATTAAATATGGCAAGTATGATTGGTACCATAGGATTTTATAATTTCCTTCCTCTGTTATACATTAAAAAATATGGTGTGGCCACTCCAGGGCCACACTGAGGCTCCTCAGAGAGTTTCTGTGGCTTGGGCTTCTGGTTGTTCCAGCTCTCCACACCCTTGTCCTATAAAACTACTACAGATCCATGTGAGTTTTCCATAGTATGTCACTGCTGACCATGTCTGTGAGAAATCCTGTAATTTTAAATGGGTATACGAAGAATTTTTATGGCATAGATTTCCCTTTTGTTAGAAGGCAGCATATTTGGGAAGGCTACCAGCGTTTTCCCTCCCCCACTGTTCTGAAACCCAGGCCCCAGTTATTGGGGATTAGATGGAACAGATGCATGTAAGATGCTTAAAGCTTTGGTTCAGACACAAGGCTGATCCAGCAGCTCAAGACACAAAGATAATTAGATGGGTAGGGAGCAAAATGTGGAATTTGCCTGTTGCTATATAGTAAGATTTTGGCACTGGCCTACTCTACTAAGCAGGTCCAACCCTAACTAGCCTCTTAGATCAGCCAAATTCAGACAGCTGTTCTTTTTTTTTCTGTACTTTGACAGAAAGTCCTTGAATTATAACTGTTTGTTTAGTGACCATTCGCAGTTACAACAGCACTGGAAAAAGTGACTTGTGACTGTTTTTCATGTTTATGACCGTGATAGCATTATTTATGCATCATAAATACATGCCAGTTTCCAAACGTCCGAATTTTGATCACATGACCAGGGTCACATCATCTCCTTTGGCAACCTTCGTGAGAACCAAAGTCAATGGGGGATGCCAGATTCACTTAACAACTGTGTTACTAACTTAACAACTGTAGCAAGAAAGGTCATAAAATAAGGAAAACTTACTTAACAATTTTCTTGCATAGCAACAGGAATTTGGGTCTCAATTGTGATCGTAAGTTGAAGACTACCTGTATGGTTTTCCCTTGTATATGTATGTGAGGTCAATTATGGGTCAGAGTTTTTTAGGTAAAACAACTCAGATCACTTAACCAGGTTTACTCACAAGAGCAATTCCTTTTTTATTTGCTGTAGATGTCCCTTTAACATGTTCTGGAGATACAGAAACCCTATGGATGCTATATCACTTTGAACCACAGTCACACTACTGGAATAATGTTTTAAAAACCCAATGTGGTTTTTCTTATACAAAAAAGAATCCTGTGTACCCAGACCTTATGTAAAAGAGATGATATCATTATTCACATTTATCAATGGAGCCAATGCATAGATGACTTCATCTGGCGCTGACAGGGATCCTGGGCTTTTTTGTCTGAAAACCCAATTCTGTATGTCAGCCTTCCTCAATCTATTACTCTCCAGCTGTGGACAACTCTGGTAATTCCTAAGCAGCAGTTGAAAGGTTTATTTATTTATTTAACAATGTTGATATCGCCCATCCATCTCACAAAGGGTGCCATTGGTACAATAAGTCAACAGATGAAATGTCATGCTGATCAAAGGATGATGGGAATTGCCACTCAACACACTGGGAAAGTTTGAGCCTGGAAAAGGGTGCAGTACGTGTCCTTTTAGTTAATAAGCATCACTAAACGCAATGAGGGAAAGCACAGCTTTCGTTTCAATTCAAAGACGCTTCTGACACCCATGTTTGAGTCCTTGAGGAGAACTCAAAAGACCCAAATCTACTGCATGTTTTATTTATTTTTAATCCCACCTTTATTATTGTTATAAGTGATTCAAGGCAGGAAACATACGTAACAGTCCTTCTGCCTCCACAAGGTTCTGTGAGGTGTGTTGGGCTGGGAGAGCGAGGGGTCCAAAGTCACCCAACCAGGCTAGAAACCAGGTGACTGTGAGTTCTAGTCCCGCCTAAGATTGGACTAGAACCCAGCCTCCTGGCCTAGTGTCTTAACCAATATTGACCATACTAGGTCTAGTAGCTACCGAATAACCAGTTCTATGAATAACTCCACATCTACAGCAAGCTGCCGTGAGGTAAAAGTAAAAAATAAAGGAGAAAATTCTATTTATTTTGCCTGTCCTGTAGAATGCAGAGAAGTGCCTGCATGTAGCGGTATAGCAGGTCAAGACTTAACATAGCTGCCTTTATGGACTATGTCTTTCAAAAGGATGTTTCTGATCCCTACTTCGCTCCAAGTCAGACTGCAGAAAGGAAAATCTTTTCATTATCTTTTTCACCGAGAGCAAACACATGCTGGAGTTTGCTCAATAATTGTTTGACCAGTTGAAGAAGTTCCTCCTTCTCCTGTAACATGACTTCCAAACAAATGTCATTTTGAGAATAATGGGGGTAGAAGCGCCAGCCAACAAAACTGGTGATGTATACTAGAGAGCGTAGCAGTGTTTTCTTCTAACATCATTATTATGTAACATATACTTATATTGCAATTGTTGTGCTGTATACTGCCTCTTGTCAGTTACTGCAGCTAAGAAGGGAGGGGGGAAACTACATTAGATTCTGCAACAGATTAGTTTATTGCATGCTGCCTCCAGGAAGTTGTTTCTAATAAATGTTATGCATAATATTCAGTAACATTTGAGACCTGAAACAAAATGTGGCAATTGGGGGGTGGGGGGGAAGGAGGGAGCAATCTGCTTTTTAAGGAAAAGAAGCCCCAATAACAGCTGAGAAATATATTAAAATGCACTTTAGGGCCACATCCTACTTTTCCACCATATATGGTTCAGTTAAGGAGCTATTACTAGTGCTTACAGAAGAGCTATCTGTTCTTCGGAAAATTTATGGCATGACTTTTTATTTATTTTATTTATCATATCTCTATGCCACCCATTTTGCTGAATAATTTGGCCTTGGAAAATCAGATTTGTGGCAACCGAAGAATTATTTCAAACATTCCTGCTAAATGATTCCAGCTGAGGGATGCATCAAGAGAAACACATTAAATATGAAGTGAGCATCTGTTGGGGAACTAGTAGGCCTAGATTTGTGAATACTTTCATTGTAGAAAAGTGCGTCTCCATCCTACTCTAACAAAAAAAAAATCTCTCTGCCAAAATCTGCTACCAGCTGCTGTCTGATAAAAGCAACTACATATAAAAGAAATGCTCCCTTGTAGAGACTTCTACTTGCAAGGCCTCAGGCTGGAACATATCCCACATATCTAATATAAGAGTAGCTTTCTTGATACTTTAAACAGATTGTGTAAAAAAAACGGTCTGAGAATAAATTGATGCTTACTTGTTCAAGACACGAACATATAAGGAAGCAACTATTATAATATTATAATATTATAATATTATAATAAGGGACGTGGTGGCTCAGTGGGTTAGGACGCTGAGCTTGTCGATCAGAAGGTCGGCAGTTTGGCAGGTCAAATCCCAAGTGCCGCGTAACAGCTTCTGCCAACCTAGCAGTTCAAAAGCACATAAAAATGCAAGTAGAAAAATAGGGACCACTACGGTGGGAAGGTAACAGCGTTCTGTGCGCCTTTGGCGTCTAGTCAAAGTCACGGAGACGTCCTCGGACAAGCGCTGGCTCTTCGGCTTTGAAACAGAGATGAGCACCGGCCCCTAGAGTCGGAAACGACTAGCACACATGTGCGGGGGGACCTTTACCTTTTTTTATTATAATCACATATATACATAAACATTTGAAGTAGCCTGAAATATTAAGCCTTATCTCAAGAGTATCTAATGCATTTGAGTAAGTTTCTATCTTCAACAAACCTAATCCCAAACAAGTAGCCAGGCTCATTGCCCTTCAGTTATTGGTGCTCTCTCTTTCCAACCAATTACTTCTGCCATGCTAGAGGAAGTAATCCTGTCCAGTACGGAGGCTGCTCTAGCTCTTTGAACCTGGTTTAATGAACTGAAGTTTGCTTCTAGATAGCTCCACCATGTGGTTACTCTTGATACTTTGCTGATCCCATAAGTACAGCAAAAAGATCAGCAAGCTGTCTTTCTCATTTCCTCTGTTTTCTGTATGTCACAACCTTCCCAGACGTGGTGTTCTCCAGATATGTAGGGTTTTCCATACTTCTCAACCGACATAATCAACAGTCGTGGGTAGACAGTTGTGGGAATTATGGCACAAATACAGCTGAAAGGCATCAGGTTGAGGAAGAATGATCCCTGGAATTATTTTGATACAGTGATGGATGATAATTTTTTTTTTAAAAAAAAAACACCTAAGGAGAGTTAGAACTGGTTAGCATTGGTACTTCTGGGTGTAGGTTAGACTGGTGGAAATTTTTATAAAACAAAAGCCCTGAAAGAAATGGAACAGAATTTGCATACTGTAGCTAAATCTGTACGGACTTCACGAATATCCATGACTTCCTGGGTATTTATGGAAGTCATCAAGAACCAGGCTTGGCTTGAAGACCCAACTATTGTACAGATACTGGTCTACTGCCAGGGAAGTATGTTAACTTTTTCCACCAACGCAATCTATACAGGTTCAACAGACCAAAATTGTAGGTGCAGTTAACTGGTTTTTAATTAGGAGTAATCGTCACATGTAATTCTTTTTCAAGAATTTCATCTGTTTTGTACAGCTAGAAGAAAAATTTAACTCACGGAATAGACAACCTAATTTAGCTCATGCATTAAATTTTCCACATACGAAATACAGGGCATTGTGGAGGCAGATGGCATTAGTAGGCAAGATTTTTGAGTGGGAAAATTCCACCTGTTGAGTGAAACCTAGCACAAAGGAAGATATGGAGCAAATCATTCATTCTATGCACAAAGGAGCAAAGAAATGCAAAATGGATGGGATCTGCTTTATGCTGGTCAGGCTCCACAGCATTAAACAACAAGGCATATCCTGTGGGAATCTTATTACCATTCTTCATTCCTGACAGGAGCTTGCATCAGTAGCTAATTCTGGGAACCAGA
Source organism: Vipera berus (assembly GCF_964194415.1). Classification (NCBI taxonomy): domain Eukaryota; kingdom Metazoa; phylum Chordata; class Lepidosauria; order Squamata; family Viperidae; genus Vipera; species Vipera berus. The sequence continues at coordinate 146,099,062 of NC_138204.1, forward strand.
AAGCAGCAATGATAATCATGCAGTAGATACAAATTCTTGTGGGAAGCTATGTGGGACACGCTATTATTAAGAATCTTCACACTGTGAAATGATCTCACCCCATAGTGCTGTTTTGTAACTCTAGTTAAGTGGTAGTTCAGAAGAACAAACCTTAATAGGGACAAAAGTACAGTATTAAGAGTATTTGATTTCTTCCAAGTACAAGCACATTGTTTGAATGAAATTTCTATGTAACATTTGTGTAATTAAAGCCAGAGGAATCATCTGGACAAGGTTTAAAGATTTTAGAGCCATTAGACTACTGGTGTCAACAGATCAAAAGATTCAGCTGACTAGTAAGTTGTATTGATCTCTAGCCTGGATGTAGGGTACTCAAAGGGTATTGGAAATAATAGCATTCAAGCTTACAACAACGTAAGTAGGTACTTCCTCAGTCTTAAATATAACAACTTCATGGTATGGCTTCAGACTCAATTCCAAAATGATGTAAAAGCAATACCTGTATGTAAGGGATCGCATTGTCTATTAATTTCTCAGTTCAGTTCAAATTAATGTTTATGAAAATAGTGCACTTTTGAACGTGAAAGTTTCCAGTGTTGTTCAAAAAATGTTAAACAAATTAGAAATGTTAAGGGTAAAAAAGATTGTTCTAAATATGCTCTTAAATAAGGAAACATTTTATATGTGAACCATAGAATTTCTACCAGTATTCCACAATTACAACTCTACAACACTACGCTTAAAGTTCACTCTGATATAATAATAAATTAACTAGTATACTATGATTTTTTTTGCCTGAAGCTTTCAACTGCAGAAACACTGCTAAGGCAGTAAGAAGAATTTGACAAAGCAAGATTGTTTAAAGTAGATTGGTATAAATCCAGATTAGGTTGCATTAAAATCAATAAATATGTTGATTTTAATTAGACTAATGGGACAGTTGATTTGATTTTAATGAGACTAAAGCATTCAATCCCCTCTGTCCAGGACAGCCTAGTTTATATTTCTTTTTGAAAAGAAAAACAGCAAAATTTCATATAAATCTAACACAGGCTTCATATGGATTTTTTTTTAAAAAAACTCTAAAATAAGACACGGTCCATATGCCACACTTCTACCCACTGTACATACATGCATGCCTAAGTTACTGCCCCAAGTATGAAAATGCCACCCAGACCTAGATTAAATAATGATCATCTTAGGGTGAATTGACTGATCATATTAATGGAAAACCAAATGAACCACAATTCAGCTTAGTGCGATGTGCATTCAATTAAATTTGAGTGGGATTTTCTAACTCAGTCTTGAAAAATTCTAGACTTGTACCTGTTGTTAATACTCTGGAAAAGTTCTCTACTAATAGATAAATAATTCTACATTTTAGGGTGGTTAATAACTATTTTTAATACAGAAAACTATCTTACAAAATCAGTTTTTTTTCACCAAAAAGAAACTTGAAAATATTTTGTCCTATTCCTTCATGAGTAATTATTTCAGAAATGGACAATGCATAGTTCCCAGTCACTTAAGCTCTCTCATTCTTGTATTTGCTTTACTAGTTATTTGCTGTCTTCTTACTATTAGCCCCAACCTCAGCAATAAAGAGGGATGGACACATCTCTCCACCTCTGTGAAAACGACTAATTGGTCAGAACTGTCATCTTTGTTCAATAATCCTTAGTAGCAGACTGCTCATCTCATTTATTATGCATGAACAGCTTTATTAATAATTATTCTCATAAAAAGAAGCATTTTAAAATATAATTAAAATGCAACTTTTGTGATCATAATCCATTCAGTAAATTTCTCTAAGCTATAGAGAAAATATATTCAAATGGAACACTGAGCAATACAAATTATTAGTTTTAAAACACCTCTTCAGAGAAGAAGGTTAAAATAGGGATACCAGTTTTTCAGCTGTTTCAAGTAAGTAATGAAATAACATACAGTCTTCCAAGACTTGGTTGAGTCCCTCAAGTATCTTCTGAGATAAGGAGGATGATACAAAAAAATTATGTCTCAGTTTCATATCCTGAATTCCTGCTTTATTTAATTATTTGCTCCATGGCCAAGGTTAAAAGAATCAAAGCTTGTAAGCCGCCCTGAGTCTTCGGAGAAGGGCGGGATATAAATGGAATTAAAATAAATAAATAAAAATAAATATAGTGGTACCTTAGTATTCAACTGCTTTGAAACTCATCAAATTCAGTACTCAACTCATTTTGACTTGAAAATTTTGTCCCGGAACTCATTTGTTTGGTACTCAATGCAGAAGCTAGAATTTGTTGGTTAGAAGTAGTAGTAGAAGTAGTAGTAGTAGACTTTATTGTCATTTCAACAATATACAGTACAGTACACAGTGAAACGAAACGATGTTTCCCCAGGACCAAGGTGCTACATCAGACGACACGAATCAAAAAAGAACAGAACACAACTACACATAACTCTAAACTAAAAACTTAAAAAACTACAAATACAAGTATTTATAGTTCGTTTCTTCGTATTGAAAATTCTAATGGCTTGTAGGAAGAAACTGTTACACAATCTGGATGTCCGGCAAAAGAGTAAAAAGTGTGTATGAGGGGTGTGTGCTATCAGCCACAATGTTTCTGGCTTTATGGATGCAACGTGTGATGTAAATATCCATGACAGAGGGAAGAGCAACCCCGATGATCTTTTCTGCCATCCTCACTATTCGCTGTAGGGTTTTACGATCTGAAATGGTGCAGTTTCCAAACCAGGCAGTAATGCAACTGCTCAGGGTGCTCTCAATAGTCCCTCTGTAGAAGATTGTGAGGATGTGTGGTGGAAGCTGTGACTTTCTCAGTTTCCTCAGAAAGTAAAGACGCTGGTGGGCCTTCCTTGTTATGGAACAGGTGTTGAGGGACCAAGTGAGATTCTCCAAGTGAACATCAAGAAATTTGGTGCTCCTTACAATCTCCACGAAGGAGCCATCGATGTTCAGCGGAGAGCGGTCATATTTTGTCCTCCTGAAGTCAACAACCATCTCTTTTGTTTTGTCTACATTCAGAGACCGGTTGTTGGCATTGCACCAGTCTATTAGCTTCTCCACCTCCTCTATATGCTGACTCATCGTTCTTGCTGATGAGACCCACCACGGTCATGTCATCAGCGAACTTAATGATGTGGTTCGAACTGTGCATTGCTACACAGTCGTGTGTCAGCAAGGTGAACAACGGAACTGAGCACACAGCCCTGAGGGGCCCCAGTGTTCAGTATGATGGTGTTAGAAATGTTATTCGCAATTCGGACTGACTGAGGTCTTCCAGTCAAAAAGTCCAGGTTCCAGTTACAGAGGGAGGTGTTCAGGCCCAACAGGGCCAGCTTCCCCATCAGGTGTTGGGGAATAATAGTGTTGAATGCTGAACTAAAGTCTATGAACAGCATACGTACGTATGAGTCCTTGTTTTCTAGATGAATGAGAGCTAGATGGAGTGTAGTAGAGATGGCATCATCGGTGGAACAATTTGAGCGGTATGCAAACTGCAGTGGATCCAATGTTACAGGCAGCAGGGTCTTTATGTGCCTCATGACGAGCCTCTTGAAGCACTTCATGATGATGGGAGTAAGTGCAACGGGACGGTAGTCATTGAGGCAAGACACAGATGGTTTCTTTGGCATGGGAACGATGATCGTTGTCTTGAAGCACTTTGGGACAACAGTGGTGCTCAGAGAAATGTTAAAGATGTCGGTGAAAACATCTGCCAGTTGGTCTGCACATCCTCTGAGCACTCTACCAGAAATATTGTCCGGTCCCGCAGTTTTCCGTGGGTCGACTCTACTTAGGGCTTTCCTCACGTCAGCAGTGGAGAGACAAAATATATGGTCGTTGGAAGGTGTGGTCTTCCTTGCTGTCACGTTGTTCTGTGCTTCAAAACGGGCGTAGAAACTGTTCAACGCATCTGGAAGTGAGCCATCGCTCTCACAGGCAGATGGTAATATTCTGTAATTAGTGATGGCTTGGATGCCCTGCCACATACGCCGTGTGTCGCCGCTGTCTGTGAAGTATTGGTGGATGCTCTGAGCATGTGCACGCTTTGCTCCTCTGATGGCCCGAGACAATTTGGCTCTTGCTATTCTTAGGGCTGCTTTATCGCCTGCCCTGAATGCAGTCTCGAGTTTTCAATAGATTACACACCTCTCCAGTTATCCACGGCTTCTGATTGGGGTGTAAAATAATTTTCCTGGAGACTGTAACATCATCAATGCACTTGTTGATATAGCTGGTCACTGACAATGTATACTCCTCCAAGTCAATAGAGTCGCCGTTGGTTGCAGCCTCCCTAAACATGTCCCAGTCAGTGCATTCAAAGCAGTCCTGAAGAGCAGAGATGACTCCTGCTGGCCAGGTCCTCACCTGCTTCCGTACTAGCCTGATGAGTGGTCTGTATGCTGGAATTAGCATAAGAGATGTGGTCTGAATAACCGAGGTGGGGGTGGGGCTTCGCCCAATATGTACCCGGGATGTTTGTATAAACAACATCCAGCATGTTTTCTCCTCTGGTTGCAAAGTCCACATTTTGATGAAATTTAGGGAGCACAGTTCTGAGATTTGCATGATTGAAATCTCCAGCAACAATAAATAATCCATCAGGGTGTGTTCTGCAGTTCCTTGATAGTCCGGTAAAGTACACAGAGCGCTTCCTTAGCATTAGCGCTAGGTGGAATATACACTCCGAGTATAAAAGCAGTGGTAAATTCCCTGGGTAAATAAAAGGTCTACATCTCACAACCATAAACTCCACAAGCGGTGAGCAGTAGGTGGAAACGAGGACAGAGTTTATACACCATTCTGTGTTGATGTAAACACACAGTCCACCGCCACGGGTCTTACCACACAGAGCTTCGTTCCTATCGGCACAAAATGCGTCTAACCCATCCAACTGAATAGTAGCATCCGGAACTTTGTCACTCAGCCATGTCTCCGTAAAAAAGACACAGCAATGTCTGTACTCACACCGTGTAGCTTGCTGGAGTCTGATGTAATCTAATTTATTGTCCAGGCAACAAACATTTGCTAGCAAGATAGATGGTAAAGCAGGCCGACTAAAGTTAGCCTTTAACCTAGCCTTTACCCGCTTGTTTTCTGCGCTTCTGCTTCCTCTTGCACTGCTTCCGATGCCCCCTCCTCCATCCGTCGGCTTCTGGTGACGCTGGGATCTGAAGGCCTGGGCTTTGGAGCAAGCCGAGGTTACGCAGCTTTCTCTGCAAATCTTCAGTAATAATGTTATTGAAGTTGTTGGGAGTTGTTTCTGAGTTTCCATAATGTCTGATAATGGTACACGTAAACACCAGTTGCTCCAATATCCATATGTTGTGTAAGACAGCTACCACATAAAAAAGATAGCACCACTTTGGATCTGCAGTGGCCGCTGCGAGCTACTGCCACGCCGCCAGATTTAAGGAAAACTGGTGACTGTCTTGCAACTCACTACATTATTCCTTATGCAAAAAAGTTTGGTACTCATCGTTTTTGGTACCAATCATGCCTCCCAGAACCTATTATTATTATTATTATTATTATTATTATTATTATTATTATTATTATTATTATTATTATTATTATTATTATTATTAACAACAACAATAATTAGTTGGAAGGGACCTTGGAGGTCATCTAGTCCAACCCCCTGCTCAGGCAGGAAACCCTATACCATTTCAGGCAAATGGCTGTCCAGTCTCTTCTTAAAAACCTCCACTGTTGGAGCATTCACCACCTCTGGAGGCAGGTTGTTCCACTGGTTAATTGTTCTAACTGTCAGAAAGTTTCTCCTTAGTTCTAGGTTGCTTCTCTCCTTGACTAGTTTCCATCCATTGCTTCTTTATGATGAGTACTGAGGTACCACTGTATTAGGAATTAACACACTGCTTTAATACTGCTTCTAATCTATTCTTCTATAGATAATGAATTTCATTGTATTGGTGTAACAGAATACTATATTTTAGCAATATTCACATTACAGACCAAGGATATCAAAATTAAACAATACAAATTATGGAATTAATGTAGCTTTGGTTCTCAAATACTCATGCTAACTGGAAATTAAGAGTTCAAAATAGAAAAAGCACCACAAAATGCAAAAATAAAATGTAAGTTACATTTTTACTGTCATTTCAAAACTTTTATCATATACGATCAAATATGGGAAACAGAAGAGCACAATTCTGCTGAATGGTTTACAAGTTGTTATCCAAAGAAACTTTCAGATATGTCAAACCTTATATCCAGCTTTATCCATGAAATTTGACAGATTTTGTTATCCATGATTGTGTTCCTGAATGATGGGAGAATCCCTGAATTTATACTGATGAGGCTCAATTTTAAACAATTTGAACTAGCATTCAAAACTCACCTGGTCAAACCACCAGAACACTTGACTGAAGTAAAATTACCAACAGTTACAAATGCAGTTATATTGCAATCAAGAGAAGACAGATGTCAAAAAAGAACACACAATCCAAATTTCAGAATTGCAGCTGCTACAGAGAATATTGGACATATATGCAAGAACATATGGGATCTCAGATTCTGTGCACTTTATAACATCAGCAGCCATTTTAAAAATACTGCTAAGTTACTCCTGCTTGTGCCTTTAGAATACAAAACTCCGATTCAGTGCTTTATGAGAGGTTCGACATGTGTACTAAAAATAGCTACGTACATGTAGCAAAGAGTGAGATCAATGACTCAAGTACTAAATAAGAAAATGCATAAAGACCTTGTGGAACAGGACACAATTAGAACAAGATGGGAAATGACATTTTCATTTGTGACAAAAGAATCAAACAAAAGCATGCAAATGACAAATCAGCATTATGAAGAGGCTCTGAAGGCACATTTCAGAAAGCACAATGATTTGCAATTAAAAGTTTCTTTAAAAGGAACTTGAAGTGCATTTTTAGCAATGTTCTCTGAACACAACTAAATGCTTAGTCCAAATATTTGATAGTATTCTCCTCAGTCAATATGGCTTTCAGCATATTTCAACTCCCAATTCAAGCCAAACAGTAAGGGAGGGTTTTGATGGCTGGGTTAGTAAAGGTTGACTGGGCTAACAAAATTTACTCGTCAGAGCCCACTGATCTTTTCTGTGTCCTCTTGCGTGGCAACCGTCTTGGAGAAGCTTTATCTGCAGTTTAAAAAAAAGAGAGAACATCCCTCACTTAACACTATGTGTTAAAAGAAATTCTTTGGCAGACAAAAGATACATTATTCATTTAAAAGATTATTATGCAAGCACCACACTCAAAAATATGGTATGCACTCGTTAGGAACATGCAACAGTTATCTCTTATGTACCCTAAAATAATGGGAAACCAGATATTCAGTGCTAGCTCTGGTCTGGAAATGGGGCAGCATTGAGTGAATGAAGTCCTTTTGCCCAATTCATTTCCTCTACTTTCAACAGCAGTAATGTATAGTCCATGGTAAGTGGTTATAAGGAAGAAGGATGCCCAATTTTCCTCTGTAGCTCAGGGCAGCCAGTTTGAAAAATAATCTTCACATCCACATGTTTGAGAATATCCTATCTATAAGGTAAAGGTAAAGGTTCCCCCGCACATGCGTGCTAGTCGTTTCCGACTCTAGGGGCCGGTGCTCATCTCCGTTTCAAAGCCGAAGAGCCAGCGCTTGTCAGAGGACGTCTCCGTGGTCATGTGGCCGGCATGACTAGATGCCAAAGGCACACGGAACGCTGTTACCTTCCCACCGTAGTGGTCCCTATTTTTCTACTTGCATTTTTACATGCTTTCGAACTGCTAGGTTGGCAGAAGCTGGGACGAGTAACAGGCGCTCACTCTGCTACGCGGCACTCGGGATTCGACCCGCCAAACTGCCGACCTTCCGATCGACAAGTTCAGCGTCCTAACCCACTGAGCCACCGCGTCCCTTTTATCCTATCTATACTTTGCACTAAAATAGAAAGGATGCTGTAAAATGGCAAAATGATATTACACTAGCCACGTGGAGCAAACATAAAGTTTACGTTAACTTATTACACTTTTTTAAAAAAGCCAAATCAATATTCAAGGAGCCACATATTACAGCATCCTTTGAACAAAAGTCTGAATGCAACCAATCATCTTATAATTTTGTATTTTAGTTTATCTAGCCACAATTATTTTGGGGGCTGGGTTTGCTTCTAAAAGTTGGCAATTCACAGTACCGCAATAACAGCAGAATCTGTAATTAGCAGAATAATCATGTTGACTAAATACAATAGCAGTCTTTTTCTGATAAGCTGGGGAAAGTTGATGCATACTGCATGACTAGCAATCTAATACTATCTGTTAACTCCCAGTAACAAATTGCTCCAAACCTACTTTGACTCTCCTTTTGCATTCTGCCAATTTTTATAACTCTACCATTTCTATTCAGTATTTTGCCTGGCCATATCCTCAACTTCATCACTGCTTGCTTCGGATGCTCTCACAGAATATGTCATGCTAATTAATTTAGCTCCTGGAGCAACCAATTATTTGATATGTTTGCACCAATTAATGCAGCATTAGAGACTTTTCTTGTGTTAATTGCCCACATACTAGCCATAACAAAAACATAAATACCAAGTTTAGTCAACCTAAGTCTTTTCTATAATCTCCTTTCAAAATTCATAATGAATTTCTACACACTAACCTCCTTAATTTCATAATATAGAATTAATATAAGACAATAATGTTAAATATGCCACAGAAATTTCTGAAAATTGTTAGCAATTTTATTTGGTTTTTTTTAAAAGAAAATCTCATATTTTCTTAGGAAATTATATATTAAGCACTGTAGCAAAGTGAACATTACAGAGGGGATTTCTAATTCTGAATTATGGTAGTGTGGTACATTAATGCATTTAAAAGTTAAATAAGGAAATCCTGCCTCTCTTATTTTGCCAGCAAGTCTCACTAAAGCCAGCCTTCCCTAAACTGGTGCCCTCCGACTCCAACATCCTGGCACTTCTGCCAGCACAAGAAATGTAATTAAACACATCTGAATATCATTGCTGATTAAACCTTCACTAAGCTATCATCCATTTAGTTAGCTTATACTTTAAGAAACAGTAAGTCTTGCAGCAATAGATGTTACTTTGTCTGCAGAAATAACAACTGTCATTTAAGTTCTAATACAGTATGTAGAGTTCAGAAATGAAAGACTACATTAAGAGATACTTTTATTACTGCAAACTATTTATAATAGTTTTGCGCTGAATGAAAGCAGATAACAGTCTACATTTCAAATATTTTATATTTTAAAACTATCTATTCAGGGAATACAATGTACGTATGTTTAAGTACCTTTACCTCCTCTAGAAAAGAGACCTGATATAACATTTTGCCTTGTATTTTGCCATTTTCTATTTTCCAATAAAAAATGCCCACTGGATTACCTGATTCAGACTATTACCATGTGATTCACTTAACAACCACAGGGCTTATTTAACAGACACGGTGACTTGTGTAATGACCATCATAAAAACAGTCATAAAATCAAGTCTGGTACATGGTGACTCCACTAATGACCACAATGTCACAACCATGTATTCCAGGCTCAATTGCGATTGTAAATACTTGTAAAGATAAAATTTGGAATGATACAATTTGAGAGTGTTTTTTTAAAATACAAATAAAAAAGGAACATGGCTGTTAGCCAGTGAAGTGTACATTTTTCCTACTGTGTAGTACAATTTCAGAGAAAAGCAAAATAAAATAATGGTTTAGTGACCATGTTGTAGACAACAGATTTCCTGATATCTCACCAGCAACATAAGCAAGGTGCCTCTGAAGATGCCAGTTGCAGTTGCTGATAAAATGTTAGAAATCTGTTATCTAGACTATGGCCACAAAACTCTTGAAATTAAAACTCTGCAGGTTTAATACAGCCCAGGAAAAAATTGTACTGGACTGCAACTTCAGCCTTATATTTTACATTGGGTATTAACTTATAAATTTCTTGGTCCTTTCCATCATATTCATTTTTGATGCAACTCTGGTCTGACAAATGTAACTCCACTTTAAATAAGCCTCTTAACTAATCAGAAATTAGTGAACTGGCAGATATCAAGCATGTAATACATGCTTAAAAATACAGAAGTATATCTCATAGCATTACAAACTGCTAGAATGAACAGAGTGGAAATAATTTTGAAAGAATGGGGTGGGTATTCCAAGCATGCTGAACATACTCCAATTTTAGACTGGAAATGGGCATGATCTCCTTTAAGGACAAAATATTTCAACTTCTAATTGGATAAGATTTATTTAATACTCCTACAAAATATGCAACAGCTATTTGCCAAGTTTGTATTAAAGCTGGTGACATCCTTCAAACTTTGGTATTATTTTATTACTACATGCAGTTATTATAAACCACCATGAATGAATTCTATGTAAAATTTTAAAAGCCTCAACCCAGTAAAGTATATCTCACCTCTTCTACTTTGCACTGAAGGCAGAGAAAAACAAAAACAAAACAAGATGTTAACAAAGATTATAAGCATTTTAAAAATGTAATGCATTTGAATTTATTTTGGAGTTAAATAGAAACAGCAAAATTTAACATCCCACAATGTCTTCCAATCTACAAAGGCTACTTATCATCAATAATCATAAATTACAGAGATAGATACAATGCCACTAATGATGCCTTTCTGACTAAATGGAATTTTAACGTTCTAAATCTGCTCGACAGAAGGGAAATCTCCAGAACACAAAGGAAAGGATACGGGAGGAAAACAGGAAATTCTGTTGCATTTTTTTTCCAACACCGCACATAGCCTAAAGCTCTGCCCAACTACACTTGCCATGAAATAAATCTACTGAAAAATAGCCTAATATATTTAAAAAGTCAATTTGGAAAGCAATTTTTCCACTGAGATATTGTATTCACTGTTTTACAATGCAAATACATTTACTATAGACAAACTGCTTTGACACTTACTGATCTGATTTAAAGTTTCTTGAGGAATCCAACTCATGTCGACATCATTTTGATTAGAAGTTCCCATCTCTACTTTTTGAGCTGGTCTTTTTCTCTGAGAGTATTAGAAACAAAAGTAATAAATAAAATATTATCATCTATAAAGTCAAAAAAGGAGACTTAATTTATTTGAGCATGATACCCAATAAATGAAATAAGCATTATCCAACCCTTAAAACAGCTACATTAATTAGAAATCCACTTTTATAATAGTTATTTCATTGTCTCCCTTTCATCATTTCTTTATCATTTCAAATACATTTCAAATATAAAAAGGCTCCTTTGAAATGCTGCAACTGTTAAATTATTGATGTCAGTGGAAGATATTCAACTTGTAATCTTTTTACAGTTCTAGTCAAAAGTTAATTTTCAGACACAAAGGTGTTGACTTGATTGGAATTTTTCACTATTTTCCGCACTGAGCAGCATTGATACAATTAGCTCTCTATTGGCCTGTCTTAATTTTCCTGTATGTACATTTTTTAAAGATTTAATAAGAAGAGCACTAGCAAGCCAGATGACATCATCTTTCTTCTATGAAATTTAGAGTAAGGCAAAGTTCCCCAAGTTTTCCATCTTTGCCGACTGGGACCGGGGTGTGAGGATGGTCTGCACAAGTGAGTGAGGATGTGCATGTGCTCGCCAGCCGTTTTCATGGCCTAGATGTAAACCCCTCATGGCCCATAGTTTGAGGACCCTGAAGTAAGGCATACAAATTTCACAGTCCTACATCAATCCACATATTCAGATGATGCTACAGACCATCTTCTCAGCTTAGAAGAAACAATGACAGTATTCTAAAGTCAGGGGGAAAAATAATTAAAAATAGCTACTTACCTTCCTAGATTCCAACAATTGATGTAGACCGACAATGACAAGTAGGCCAAGTCCCGCCAGGAAAATATACATAAAGATCCTTATTTAGAAAGATGAGAAAGTCTAGTAAGATTTCGATTCTTTTAAGGCAAAATTTTAAAAAAATCTCTGAACACTCAAAAACTATGCAGGACAGATGATATCCTAATATAAGGTTTTCCTAATAATCCAAGGATTTGTCCCCAAATATATTTATTTTATGTATTTATTAATCATATTTATATAGTTGCTCATCTCACAGAAAGTGATTCTGGCAGCAGATAACAATTCAATAAAACAGTAAATTAAAAGAATTATTACCAAAAATATTATATAATTATTAAAAGACCATTCAAAACTATAAACTCAGAACTAAAACAAGAAAGTAGAAAATTAGCCACGGGATATTAATAACAATGGAGCCTCCTCACAAATTCACCGGTCCTCTGGGTTCAAGCTTGCTGGCATAACCAGGTCTTGAAGAAGCTTTGAAAGCTCAGGGGTGACAAAGTTGACCTAATCATTTTGTAACCAATTCCACAATGCGGGTGCCATAGCAGAAAAGGCCCATCATCTACGGACTGCCAAATGGAGCTCCCTAGATGACAGAACCTGTAACATACCCATTCTGGTGGATTTGGTGGGACATGCAGATGAAATCAGAAAGAGGAAGTCCGTCAAATAACTTGGACCCATACAGCAATATGGGGCTTTAAAGATCCCACTGAGTTGGTTCTGGAAGCAAATTAGTAACCAAGCAGAAGTGTCATGTGTACTCTACCAGAAATACACACAAGTGGTCACTCTGCTGCATTTTACACCAGCTGAAGTTTACAGATACTCTTCAGGGGCAGCCCCATGTAGAGTGCATTGCAATAATCTAATCAGAAGGTGACGAGAGCATGAGTGATAAATAAAGCCCCTCGATCCAGGAATGGATATAACTGGCACACAATATGAACTTATGAATGGCTCTCCTAGCACGACTACCCGCTCTTCAAGCAAGATTCAGGAGGATTCCCATATTGCACACAGGGTTTATCTGGGGTAGTTCAATCCCATCAAGCATTAAAGATACTATAGGCCTAGAACCAGAAGGCCCCAAACCCAAAACTACTCAGTTGAAGCCTCCTGTTCCCCATCCAGACCCTCAGGTACCACACTGGGATAAGACATGTACAGCATCACTTAATGTGCCAAGAGCAAAGATGCACAGTTGGATAGCATCAGCATATTGATGACACCTCACCCCATGGTGATGGATGAACTCACCCAGCTATCTCATGTAGATGCTGAATAGGAGAGAAACAGCACCGACCCCTACGGCATCCCATACGGAAGGGGCTGAGGGCGAGATCCATCCTCCCCAATCAGCACTAACTAGAATCAACTAACCAGGAGAAAGGAGGTGACCAGTGTAACATTGTGCTGCCCAGCCCCAATCTTGAGTCAAACCAGAAGGATACCATGGTCAATGGTATCAAAAGCCGCCAGAGGTCAATTAAATTAAGGAAGGATGCACTATCATCATCCTATCTGTGCCAGAGATAATTCAAAAGTGCAACCATACCCAGGTCCGAAACTTTACTGAAAAGGATCAAGATAATCAATTTCATCCACAGCCCTCCAAAGTCTTTGCACAATCACCTTCCATCAAAAGGGAAAGTTGGATACTGAACAAAAGTTGCCCAGTATCGAAGGCTCCAGCAATGGCTTCTTGAGCAGAGGGCAACCTAAGATCTCCTTAAGAGGTAAACGAGCAACCTACTCACTCAAGAGAAAAATCAGCCATTGTTACGATCCACTCACACAATACCCTCTGGACTGCTTTCACAAAACATGGATTTTGTGCATGGGTTTTAAGAGCAAGTGGTTGAACTCAAAAGTCTTAAGGACCTTGTTCACTTCCTTAGCTCCAACAAGTTCAAATAGTAGTTGGAATGCCCAGATTATTCTATCATAAATTAATATATGATATCACTATCTAAATAACCTTGGTGAGACAGCCAGCTGCTAATCTCAATCAGTGTTCAATGATTTAATATATAAATAATGAAGGATGAACAATATGTTATAGTTCCTTAGTATTCATGATAGCAAACTGCTTTTTCTCTCTCTCTTAAGGTTTGGCGATTAAAAAACAAGTAAAATCTTAACCTTTTCAAAACCTGAAGGAATATGCATGTTCTTTTATAGTAGCATAAAAGTCTGGTTATCACCATCACAAAAATTAATTAGCAGAATAATCTTACGTTTCACCATCTAGTCCATCTTCTTTTTCAATAATTGTAACAGTTTGATTGAAGACAGCATCTTGAAAGAAATTCCCCTAGAATGAGACATATTAACAAAGCTATCAGATTCAGGCCATCAGATGGCACTATTGTTACAGAGGACTCCAGAAAAAAAGGTATATTCCTTGCACTTGCTTCTTCTAGTTTTTCTGCAAAATAAACTTTATATTTATATCTATATTTATTGTTATATTTGGATAGACAGACATAGATACAAAGTATGAATGGTATTTAACTGTTCAAGATTGCCTATCTTTTTGCAGCTGAACTTTTAAACTTATTTTTTCAGCTGCCAAATGTTTCAATAATGAAGGAATTACTCATTTCACTATGGAAGATGAGATTTTTCAGATAATTTTTCTATTTTCCCTAAATATTCAGATGCAAGTTATTTTTGGTGAATGGAATAGGTTTATAACTACATAAACATTAGTAGAAGTTTAGCATTCTTAATTTGGTGGAAGACTGAATGTTATTTAGCAGTTTACTATCTAATTCTAGTGATGTGTTTTTTAGCCTGAAGAGAGTTTGATGCTGAAAGAGGCTTATAGGTTGTACTGAATTGCCTTATAAATTATAATAGCAGCTCTTAATACCTCATTTTGACTTTTTAAAACAGTATTTCTCTTCAAGCCACAGCGGTTACTATGAAATTGTTTTGGATAAGATTAAAGAAACAATACGCTTTCTACTGGAATGCTGATCAGGTGAGCAAAATACTGTAACTAAGAAGTAATAGAATATTTAGTAATACTCTCAATAAAATATGCCTCCATAGTGATCCAAACAGGATATGAAATATGTTGTTGTTGTTGTTGTTAGTTGCGAAGTCGTGTCCGACCCATCGCGACCCTATGGACAATGTTCCTCCAGGCCTTCCTGTCCTCTACCATCTTCTGGAGTCCAGTTAAGCTCACGCCTACTGCTTCAGTGACTCCATCCAGCCACCTCATTCTCTGTCGTCCCCTTCTTCTATTGCCCTCAATCTTTCCCAGCATTAGGCTCTTCTCCAGTGAGTCCTTCCTCCTCATTAGGTGGCCAAAGTATTTGAGTTTTAGCTTCAGGATCTGGCCTTCTAAAGAGCAGTCAGGGTTGATCTCCTCTAGGACTGACCGGTTTGATCGCCTTGCAGTCCAAGGGACTCGCAGGAGTCTTCTCCAGCACCAGAGTTCAAAGGCCTCAATTCTTTTGCGCTCAGCCTTTCTTATGGTCCAACTTTCACTGCCATACATTGCAACTGGGAAGACCATAGCCTTGACTATACGCACTTTTGTTGACAGGGTGATGTCTCTGCTTTTTAGTGTGCTGTCTAGATTTGCCATGGCTTTCCTCCCTAGGAGCAAGCGTCTTTTAATTTCTTGACTACAGTCCCCATCTGCAGTGATCTTGGAGCCCAGGAAAATAAAATCTGTCACTACCTCCATTTCTTCCCCATCTATTTGCCAGGAATTAAGAGGGCCGGATGCCATGATCTTAGTTTTCTTAATGTTTAGTTTCAACCCAACTTTTGCACTCTCCTTCTTCACTCGCAACAAGAGACTCTTCAGTTCCTCTTCACTTTCTGCCATTAGAGTGGTATCATCTGCATATCTTAGGTTGTTGATATTTCTTCCAGCAATCTTAATTCCAACTTTTGATTCATCTAGCCCTGCCTTTCTCATGATGTGCTCTGCATATAAGTTAAATAGGCAAGGCGACAGTATACAGCCTTGCCGGACTCCTTTCCCAATTTTGAACCAATCAGTGGTTCCGTGTCCAGTTCTCACTGTTGCTTCTTGGCCCGCATATAGGTTTCTCAAGAGACAAATAAGATGTTCTGGTACTCCCATCTCTTTAAGAACTTGCCACAGTTTGTTATGATCCACACAATCAAAGGCTTTAGCATAGTCAATGAAGCAGAAGTAGATGTTTTTCTGGAACTCTCTAGCTTTTTCCATGATCCAGCGTATGTTGGCAATTTGATCTCTAGTTCCTCTGCCTCTTCGAAATCCTGCCTGTACTTCTGGTAGTTCTCGATCCACATACTGCTGGAGTCTAGCTTGTAGGATTTTAAGCATAACTTTACTAGCATGAGAAATGAGTGCAATGGTGCGATAGTTTGAACATTCTTTGGCACTGCCTTTCTTTGGAATTGGAATGTAAACTGATCTTTTCCAATCCTGTGGCCACTGTTGAGTTTTCCAAATTTGCTGGCAAATTGAGTGTAGCACTTTTAC
Organism: Vipera berus; assembly: GCF_964194415.1. Lineage (NCBI taxonomy): Eukaryota > Metazoa > Chordata > Lepidosauria > Squamata > Viperidae > Vipera > Vipera berus. Next base: position 146,115,417 of record NC_138204.1, read on the forward strand.
TGCATCGTCTTTTAAGATTTTGAATAGCTCAGCTGGAATACTGTCACCTCCACTAGCTTTGTTGTTGCTCAGCTTTTCTAAGGCCCACTTCACTTCACATTCTAGGATGTCTGGCTCGAGGTCAGTGACCACCTCATTGTGATTATCAGGGACGTTAAGCTCATTCTTGTATAGTTCTTCTGTGTAATTTTGCCATCTCTTCTTAATCTCTTCTGCCTCTGTTAGGTCCCTGCCATTTTGGTCCTTTATCATGCCCATTTTTGCATTGAACGTTCCCTTCATCTCTCCAATTTTCTTGAAAAGATCTCTGGTCCTCCCTATTCTATTGTTTTCTTCTATTTCTTTGCACTGTTCATTTAAGAAGTCATTCTTATCTCTTCTAGCTATTCTCTGGAATTCTGCATTCAATTGGGCGTATCTTTCTTTTTCTCCCTTGCCTTTTGCTTCCCTCCTTTCCTCAGCTATTTGCAAAGCTTCCTCAGACAGCCATTTTGCTTTCTTGCATTTCTTTTTCTTTGGGATGGTTTTGGTTGCTACCTCTTGTACAATGTTGCGAACCTCTGTCCATAGTTCTTCAGGCACCCTGTCTATCAGATCTAATTCCTTAAATCTATTTGTCACCTCTACTGTATATTCAACAGGGATATGATTTAATTCATACCTGACTGGCCTAGTGCTTTTCCCTACTTTCTTCAGTTTAAGCTTAAACTTTGCAACAAGAAGCTCATGGTCTGAGCCACAGTCAGCTCCTGGTCTTGTTTTTATTGACTGTATAGAGCTTCTCCATCTTTGGCTGCAGAGTACATAGTCAATCTGATTTCTGTGTTGACCGTCTGGTGATGTCCATGTGTAGAGCCGTCTCTTGGGTTGTTGGAAAAGGGTGTTTGCTATGACCATCGTATTCTCTTGACAAAATTCTATCAGCCTGTGCCCTGCTTCATTTTGTACTCCAAGGCCAAACTTGCCTGTTATTCCGGTTATCTTTTGGCTTCCTACTTTAGCATTCCAATCCCCCATGATGATAAGGACATCATTTTTTGGTGTTAGTTCTATAAGGTGCTGTAGGGCTTCATAGAACCGGTCAATTTCATCCTCTTCAGCACCGGTGGTTGGGGCATAGACTTGGACTACTGTGATATTGAATGGTTTGCCTTGGATTCGAACTGAGATCATTCTGTCATTTTGAGGATTGTATCCCAGTATTGCTTTTCCTACTCTTTTATTGACTATTAAGGCTACTCCATTTCTTCTGAGGGATTCTTGCCCGCAGTAGTATACCTGATGGTCATCTGAATTAAATTCACCCATTCCTGTCCATTTTAGTTCGCTGATACCTAAGATGTCAATGTTCAATCTTGTCATCTCTTGTTTGACCACGTCCAGCTTTCCTTGATTCATGGATCTTACATTCCAGGTTCCTATGGAGAAAAAATCTTTACAGCATCGGACTTTCCTTTCACTACCAGACATATCCACAGCTGAGCGTCCTTTCGGCTTTGGCCCAGTCGCTTCATTCTTTCTGGCGCTACTAGTACTAGCCCTCTGCTCTTCCCCAGTAGCATATTGGACGCCTTCCGACCTGAGGGGCTCATCTTCCAGCGTCATATCGTTTTGCCTTTTGGTACTGTCCATAGGGTTTTCATGGCAAAGATACTGGAGTGGGTTGCCATTTCCTTCTCCAGTGGATCACGTTTTGTCAGAACTCTCTGCTATGACCTGTCCGTCTTGGGTGGCCCTGCACGGCATAGCTCATAGCTTCATTGAATTACGCAAGCCCCTTCGCCACGACAAGGCAGTAATCCATGAAGGGGAATGAAATATGCAAGCATATAAACTGATATGGATGTTATTGGGCGAGGCAAACATGGAATTTTGAAATGCATTGTCCTATTAACTTTCTCAAAATGCATGATTTTGCATAGCCAATATCATTAAAAAAAAGTCATAACGTATAATATTCAAAAATCATCCTAATACATGATAGCAGAACTAGCAGCACAAATCTTTATACAAGATAGCAAAACTAGCAGCACTGCTCCCCAAGGATTAAGCGAGACTAACTGGCTAACCAATTTTTGCATTAACATCAAGTAACATTGCCACAAAAACACAAATTCCATATCCTCACTTACATTTTGATCTTTGTAATTCAAATTGATAACCAGTCCAAAGGGACGGCCACCCATCGGCTCTGCAGGAATGAAGGAATATTCAAATGTGGCCTGTCTCTGTGGTGGAACAACTGTGTTTAGAGGCAGAGCAGTGAAATTCTGAATAAAAAACTGATAATCTTGTGGGTACCGGAATGAAGCATCCAGTGATTCTACGATGAAGTCTTCTGTACCCTTATTAGTAAAGCCTACTAAAAATTTCACAATGTTGTTTGCTGGAAAATCTAGGTGGGGGGGAAAGAATGAATTATTTTAGTGTTTCATTTTTAAGTTTTATTTTTTAAAAACAAAATAGGTAAGATAAGCTAGCCTGATGTAGAATTCAAAGTATGACTCACACCTGGCCCATCACAAGACCCTCACTTGACACTCCCACACCTGAAGCCCTTATATAAGTAGAACACTGACAGACATCCACTAAATACCGATGAAGATGTTACCTAACCTGGTAAAACTTTTGGAAACCAACCTTCACCCTCATCCTACACCCGAGCTACAGATATATACCACTATTGCAATTCAAAGTATGTTTTACCTTCTCCTTTCACAAACAAAATTGTTGTATCAGCATTAGGTGATGCTTTAGGTTCTCCTGACAGATCATCTTCCTCTTTCTCCTCTGTCTAATATAAAATAATGTTTTGAAAAGCCTATGAGAAACAGTGAAGCAATGAATAGCCAGAATATATGTTTATTGTATACTCCCACATAAAAGTACTTCAATATACAAATACATTAATTCGCCCCAAACCTAGGATTTTTTAAAGATATAATTACAAAAATAAAGTTTAGGTCAGAGTGTTTCAAACTGTGTTCTGGAGAACACAAAATTTGCACAAGAACATGATGAGATTTGGTGAAACACAAAGGATCCCTCAAAAGAGGTTTACTCCAAAGTAGCCAATTTTCAATGAGGGATTATGAGGGATTCTGAGAAATTTAGTTTTTAATAGGTTCAATGGAAAATTTGAAAACCCTTGGCTTAGATAATGAACTAGGTGCAGATTTTGTAGCGAAACAGCATAGACTATAACAAAACCAAATATATTTACCAAATCGATCAGATAATCCTAAACCAGACGACAAGATTGTTAAAACTGAAAATTTGCTGCAGTCAGCTCAATAACATTGAATATACAGTTGCAAGAAAAAGTATGTGAACCCTTTGGGATTACGTGGAGTTTTGCATGAATTGGCCATAAAATGCGCTCTAAACGTCATGTAAGTCACAATAGAAAAACCCAGTCTGCTTAAAATAATACTACACAAACATTAGCTGTTGTCATGTTTTAATTGAACATAAGATGGAAACATTCACAGTGCAGGGTGGAAAAAGTATGTGAACCCCTAGCCTAATGACTTCTCCAAGAGTTAATTGGAGCCAGGAGTGAGCCAATCTTGACTCCAATCAGTGTGATGATATTGGATGTGTTGCTGACAGCTGTCCTGCCCTTTCAAAACACACACCTGTTTTGGGTTTACTGGTCTCAAGAAGCACTGTCTGATGTGAACCATGCCTTGCAGAAAAGAGCTCTCAGAAGACCTACAATCAAGAATTGTTGACTTGCATGAAGCTGGAAAGGGTTACAAAAGTATCTCCAAAAGCCTTGATGTTCATGTGTCCATGGTAAGACAGACTGTCTACAAATGGAGAAAGTTTAACACTGTTGCTACTCTCCCTAGGTGTGGTCGTCCTGTAAAAATGACTGCAAGAGCACAGCGCATAATGCTTAATGAGGTAAAGAAGAATCCTAGAGTGTCAGCTAAAGACCTACAGAAATCTCTGGCACATGCTAACATTTTTGTTGACACATCTACAATAAGGAAAACATTAAACAAGAATGGAGGACATGGGAGGACACCATGGAGGAAGCCATTGCTGTCCAAAAAAATATTGCAACACGTTTGAAGTCTGCAAAAGAGCACCTGGATGTTCCACAGCACTACTGGCAAAATATACTGTGGATAGATGAAACCAAACTTGAGTTGTTTGGGAAAAACACACAATACTATGTGTGGAGAAAAAAAGGCACAGCACACGAACATCAAAACTTCATCCCCACTGTAAAACATGGCGGAGGGAGCATCATGGTTTGGGGCTGCTTTGCTGCCTCAGGGCCTGGACGGATTGTTGTCATTGATAGGAAAATGAATTCCAGAGTTTATCAAGACATTTTGCAGAAAAACGTACAACCATCTGTCCACCAACTGAAGCTCCGCAGAGGATGGGTGATGCAACAGGACAATGACCCAAAGCATACAAGTAATTCAACAAAACAATGGCTTCAACAGAACAGAATACGCCTTCTGGAGTGGCCCAGTCAGAGTCCTGACCTCAACCCGATTGAAATGCTGTGGCATGACCTTAAGAGAGCGAGTCACACCAGACATCCCAAGAATATTGCTACACTGAAACAGTTTTGTGCAGAGGAGTGGTCCAAAATTACTCCAGATCGTTGTGCAGGTCTGATCTGCAACTACAGGAAACGTTTGGTTGAGGTTATTGCTGCCAAAGGAGGGTCAACCAGTTATTAAGTCCAAAGGTTCACATACTTTTTCCACCCTGCACTGTGAATGTTTCCATCTTATCTTCAATTAAAACATGACAACAGCTAATGTTTGTGTAGTATTATTTTAAGCAGACTGTGTTTTTCTATTGTTGTGACTTACATGACGTTTAGAGCGCATTTTATGGCCAATTCATGCAAAACTCCACGTAATCCCAAAGGGTTCACATACTTTTTCTTGCAACTGTATTAGCATTTAATCAAGTGCTTCCTTAAAGCTCAGTTGTAATCCAAATTGAGTAGCCAATGATCTACAAAATGTATTGATGTCCTAAACCATATGGAATCAAATTAATTATATTTTAACTATATTAAGAGATATTAATTTTATATGAGCACTGCCTACCTCTATCAGAAATCACTGTAAAGTAACTGAACCAAAATAGTTAAACTCGTAAAACATATTTATTTATTTATTATTGGGACTTATATGCCGCCCTATCTCCCGAAGGACTCAGGGCGGCTAACAACAATAACATACAATAAATACAGAAGTTAAGATAAAATTAAAATTAAAGGCCTCTGTACAATAAATTAAAATTAAAATTAAAATAAATTAAAAATTAAGAGTTAAAAATTAAAAACATAATTAAAATCCCTGTCAGTCCAGGTCAGCCAGGTGGAAAAGGAGTGTTTTGAGGCCGTGGCGAAAGGACTGGAGATCTGGGGCCATCCGAAGCTCATGGGGGAGCTGGTTCCACAGGGCTGGCGCTCCCACAGAGAAGGCCCTCCCCCTGGGGGTCGCCAGCTGACATTGTCTAGCCGACGGTACCCTGAGGAGGCCTTCTCTGTGTGAGCGTACTGGGCGATGGGAATTCGTTCCCGGCAGCAGATGGTCCTGCAAGTATCCTGGGCCTAAGCCATGTAGGGCTGCTTTAAAGGTAAGTACCAGCACCTTAAATCTTACCGGGAGGACAACCGGTAACCAATGCAGCTCACGCAGGAGGGGTGTAATATGGGAGTATCGGGTTGCTCCCATCACTACTCTGCACCAGCTGAAGCCTCCGGGTGGTCTTTAAGGGCAGCCCCATGTAGACAGCATTGCAGTAATCTACACGGGAGGTAACGAGTGCGTGGGTGACTGTGCGTAGGGCATTTCGGTCCAGAAAGGGGCACAACTGGCATACCAGGCGAATCTGGGCAAATGCCCCCCTAGCCACGACTCCAATATGATCTTCAAAACTGAGTCGTGAATCCAGGAGGACGCCTAGATTGCGTGCTCTATCAACGGGAGGTAACATCTCTCCTCCTATAATCAAAGATGGAACCTCTTGGACTAAACGAGATGTCGGTACGTAAAGCCACTCAGTCTTGGCCGGGTTGAGCCGGAGCCTGTTCTTTCCCATCCAAATCTGTACCGCTTCCAGGCAACGGGACATCACATCGAGGGCATCACTGGGTTGGTTCGGGGTGGAGATGAAAAGCTGGGTATCATCAGCATATTGATGATACCTCACCCTGAAGCCACGGATGATCTCTCCCAGCGGCTTCATATAGATGTTGAACAGGAGAGGCGAGAGTACCGACCCCTGAGGCACCCCACAACTAAGGGGCCTAGGGGTTGACCTCTGCCCCCATGCCAACACCGTCTGTGAACGGCCCGAGAGGTAGGAGGAGAACCACCGCAGAACGGTGCGTCCCACTCTCAACCCCTCAAGACGACGCAGCAAGATACCGTGGTCGATGGTATCAAAAGCCGCTGAGAGATCTAATAGGACCAGGACAGAGGAATAACCCCTATCTCGGGCCCGCCAGAGATCATTCACCAGCGCGACCAATGTCGTCTCCGTGCTATACCCGGGCCTCAAACCCGATTGGTACGGATCCAGATACTCAGTTTCCTTCAGAACCAAAGGGAGCTGCCGTGCCACCACGCTCTCAACGACCTTCGCAAGAAAGCGAAGGTTAGAGACAGGACGGAGGTTATTTAAAATAGCTGGGTCCAATGCAGGTTTCTTAAGGAGGGGCCTTACCACCGCCTCTTTCAAGGCGGCAGGGAAGTACCCTTCACTTAGTGAGGCATTGATAACTGCTAGGATCCAGCCTCGTGTAACCTCCCGAGAGGCATAGACCAGCCAAGAGGGACACGGGTCCAACAAACACGTGGCGGCACTTAATTTCACCATGATCCTGTCCACTTCATCCGGAGTAACAGGATAAAACTCTTCCCAAATGTTCTCGGCCAAACTCATCGTTTTCCTCTCGTCAGATACTGCCCAGTCAGAGTCCAGACCAGCCCGAATCTGAGCAATTTTGTCCACCAGATATTTACTAAATTCCTCAGCCCGTCCTCGTAAGGGGTCCTCTCCCGTCCCTTGATTTAAAAGGGAGTGGACCACCCTAAACAGGGCGGCCGGGCGGTTATCTGCGGACGCAATGAGGGTGGTGAAGTAAGCGCGCTTTGCCACCTCCATTGCCACAAGATAAGATCTAGAAAAGGATCTTAACTGTGTTCGGTCAGACTGCTATTTCATCAAATCAGACTTTTATTTAGATTTACTACATTATAACATTTGGCATTATATGTATAATTAATTTATCTCACTATACCTGCATAATGCCTCTTAATATTTATTAAGTTACATATTTCAGCTAGCACAACTACTTAGTACAGTGTATTCTATTTCAGCTGGGACCCACAAACATCACAACTGTGACATTGTTAACACTCTTGGTAACATATCTATTGTTCAAATAGTGCTGATAGGACACATCAGCATGAAATTTAAATTTTTTTGTAGCTGTACCAATTCTGTGGGTTCATCTTCTTCAACTTCAGCTTCATCATCTTCATCCTCAACTATTGTATCTTCTATTGCTTCTTCATCTTCAGTAGCATCTTGGGCAGCCACAAGCAAACTGGAACCTAGAGAAATGAAAATGAAAGTTTGCTCTTAGTGGAAAAAAGCACTAGAAAACAAAAAAAAAATCAAACTACTCAAAGGTATACAACAATTAATATATATTAATGTAGTAATTATTCTGCAAGCTACCACACGCGTTATTTCATTTACATTATTGTAGTTATATTGCAGTTTGAAATCACAGTACTCAAAATGACTTCACAGTACAGATATTCCTTGAGTTACGACCATTTGTTCGGTAACCATTCTAAGTTACAACGATGTTGAACAAAGGGGATTTATGACCGCTCCTCAAGAGTTCCTGGCAGCCAGCTCATGATTATACTGTCGCAGTCATCTATGGTCATGTGATCATGATTTCTGACACACTCTGCCAGCTTCCCACAAATGACCGCAACCAGGAATGCCGGAACTGGAACTGAATCCTTAAGCGGAGCATGGAGGTGCCTGAGGGTGTGAGGAAGACCCTGGGAAGCTACAGGCCCCACTGACATGCAGAAACCTGTCACAGCCCTGAGCCTGAGCCCTTACTCCCTGCCCCACCAGACTTGGGTTGATTTGGCCAGTTACAAGGCCCAGCAGTGCACATAAATTGTTCCACTTGCAGAAGCGCCTTCCTACAGAAGAATGGAGAATGATGCTGGTTTGTCAGTAGCAGGAGAAAAACAGTTGAAGATGAACAGAGCAAAACAAGCGCTGTAAAGTGCCGGGTGGTGGGGGCAATTGGGGGCTGGCAGGGCTGGTTGTGAGCCGCAGCAGCACTAGGGCTGAAGTTGAGGCATGAGGCAGTTGAGGCTGGCTGAAACTGCTGAAGGGCTGCGGTAAAGAGTGGTCAAAAGGGTATAGACGGGGAGGAGATAAGTGAGTGGCAGGAGGTGCAATAGCCCTGCTCTCCTAAGTGCTGATGGTGGGTGGCCGAGGTTTCCCAGACCATGGCAGCTTTGTGTCACCCTGCAAGGCCAGGCCCGGGTGGATGAGACTTCCAGGGCCAGCTGCAGCTTTGTGCCACACTGCAGTGCTGCCCCAGCTCATGTCTGGCCTGCCTTGTGATTGTTGAGCAAGGGTTACATGATGTCTTAACAACTGTTTCGCCCAACAACCAAGATTCCAGTCCTAATTGTGGTTGTTAAGTCAAGGACTATATGTATTTAGCTTATTTCCTCTGTAGAAATATTTTACCTAAGTTGGATCTGAATAATTTAGTAGGAGGCACTCGCGTTCAAAATGAATCCAGGCTCCCCTTTCCAACTCTAACATTACAAAAAACAATTTAACAATTCTGTTAAATTTCTTAATATTATTTGCTTTATATTTTGTTTTAAATATTTTCTATTACAAATGATCTTGAGACAGTTTTGTCTACCTACCTCATCACTACCAATTTCTAAAAAAACAAACAAACCCTGAATTACCGGTAAATTACTTTACCTGAATCTTCTTCTAGTTTGGGAGAATTGTTTCATAACCTGTGGCATTAACATTAATTTTAATAATACTTATACTTTTACTTGGAAGCACTGTTATGATTCAGCAAACAACCTAATGTGGGTTGATGTCATTGGTTACCCAATCACAACACACTGCAAAGCCTGGTGGTATAAAGTGTTCTCTAAAATGTTCTTTGGTGTTCTCTGTTATTATTTTTACTACTATTAATGGAAAACTTATATGGGCTACCCATTTTACATACACAAAATTACCCCATAAAAACCTCCAGCAACAAACAAAAAGAATACAGTAATGATACAGTAACTGAGGTACCATATCCAAACGGTATCCATAACACAACCAAACCTATATAGGCCTTCTCTGATATCCAAGCTCAATACTTGGAGGAACAGCCAGGTGTTCAAAGCCTTCTGGAAGGTCTGGATCACAAGAAGGTGGCTTTTCCAGAGAGCAGGCATGTCTCCCAGGTCCCGCCGGATGACATTGTTTAATAGAAGGGAGCTAGAGTATACCTAGCCTGTCAGATCTGGTGAAACAGACTGAAATCACAGAAATAGGCAGTCCCACAAGTCATCTAGTCCTTTGTCAGCTAGGGCTTTAAATGTGACAATCAGGATCTTGAACTCCACCTAGACACATACTGGGATTCAATGCGGTTTGTGCAATAGCCATGCAGCATGGATTAACACTGCCCAGAATGGCTGCATTCTGGACAATTGAAACTTCAGAGTGTTTTTCAAGGTAAGTTCTATGTATTCTCACTGTAATAATCCAATCCAGAAGTGACTAAAGCATGAGGGATAGCAAACAGAGTCTTCTGGCCCAAGAATGGACACAACAAAGCTGATTTGTGCTAAAGCTTCGCCTCCACCAAGACTGCCAGGTGCCCTTTGAGCAGGAGCCATGAATTCAAGAGGACCTAAGTCAGTGATGGCAAACCTTTTACAGACCGAGCCCCCAAGCTGCAGCCCAAAACCCACTTATGTATCGTCGGCTGCTGGGAGCATGGCCCATTGGGTGGGTGTGGCCAATTGGGTGGGCGTGGCTGCGGTGGTAACGGCAGACTGGGTGGGACTAAAAAGTTCAAATAATCAATTCCAATTCTTCCCCCCCCCAAGAAGTTGAAAGTGATTGATTGATTGAACCTTTTTTTTTCTCCACACGGCGGCAGAGGCCTAAAGTGAAGAAGCTTTATAAAACCCAGCTGAAGGCCTAGGCAAAGGCGCCCGTGCCCACAGAGAGGGCTCTGCGTGCCAGCTGTGGCACACATGCCGTAGGTTTGCCACCAGGGACCTAAGTTGTAATTCTAACCAACTATTCAGGGAGGGTGCTATCCATTGAGAGCTAAAGCTGAACAAACCCCAACCAAATCCAGGGGCTGACCTTGCCCAGAAGTTTCATTAAGTATTAAACAGGAGTGGGGAGAAAACAAAGCCTGAGGCACTCATGTAAGAAATCTCTGATTTCAACTCTCTCCAACACTGACTGGAACTGGCCCTGAAGGACACTCACAGCAACACACTATTCTGCATCCCTCTACTCCTAACCTTCTAAGCCAGTCCAGAAGAACATACTAAATGATGGTAATAAAAGCTGCTGAAAGATCCAGGAGAACAAAGATGACTACATCATCAAAGCTCATCCACAAGTGCAACCTAAGCTACCTTGGCATCATAGTCCACTGTGAATCCTGACTAAAAAGGCTCCAAATAATCTCCTTCTCCCTTAAATTGTGCACCTAATACCTTCCCAACAACTTTCCCTAAAAAGGGAAGACTGGAGAAAAAAGTGGTACAGTACTGTACTATTAGATCCAAGGATAATTTTTTTTAGGGGATGGACCATCATCTTGTCGTATCAGCCTCAAGCACAGCTCAAATGACCAATAGTTACTCTAAGCGCCATATAATCCGGAGGTTTTCTTAGAAAATAAAAATTATTTAACATAAAAATTGTAGCTCAATGGTTTTTAAAACTTTCTATTATATACATATTTTGTAATTAGATATTAGCTACCAATGATAACTATCTTATGAGGGTACCCTTTTCATGATCTCAAAATGTATAGAAAAATATGGTTCCTACAAACTTGTTCCTACAAACTAGCATTAAATAAAAAAAATGCAATAAAGGATTTCAGGACATCTTCAAATAAGAGGGGCCAAAGCAAACTTTCTATAGGGAGAAGAAACAATCAAATTTCCCTTAATATTATGACATTAATTAGAAAAAAAAATCTAGTCCAAGCAAGCACTGCTGAAAAATTTTAGTACGTTTCAATTTGACCAATGAAATCTGAAGATCGATAATTTGATTTTCAATGTATTGAGCAGATTTATTTATTTAAATATATATTTGCTGCCCATCTCATTTCAAAGGTACTATGGGTGGCTTACAGCACATAACATATATGAGCAGTAGCTTCAAAATGCTGAAGTTACATAAAACCCACAATAAAGAATTAGTATATCAAAATATGTAAAGTATTTTATTTCCCAGATTAAACTATTTCATTTATTTATTTCTAGCTATTGTTTGAACCAAATATTCTTTAATGTTTTCTCTAAAAAGAAGCACAACAGGCATCTAAAACTTCAGCTCATTTCAGGGGTTTTTTAAAAGCCTCTAGTATGTATTTTAGAAAGAATGATGATGTGGCATCACAGTGGAGGATACTGAACATCTATTAAGGCAGCCAGACAAATTTTAAAAAAATTAGGGTTCTGGTAACTTCCACTCTTCTGGTATAAATATAGTAGTAACTGTCAAGGGGAAAATAGCTTGAATAATGTTTGATAGCTAAAAGAAAATGAAATCCTCTAGCATTCATTTGTGTAATTAAGTTAATTCTCAGTCAGATCTTGCTTGGGGAAATAACTAAAAGACATATAATACAGGCATTCTACTATAACTACAGTCATTCACACATAATTATTAAAAATGAAATTATTGTATACAACCGTTCCAATGAATAATGCATATTCAATAGAATTTACATCATCATTTGATCAGAAGTATTGACTTTATTCTCTCTCAGGTTGTTCAGGTAACTAAAATATTATGGCATGCATAACATGGTGCCAGCATGCTCAGCAACACATAGTAACTTACACTGCAGCCATATGCAAAAAGGGCTTAACTCTCACAACAGGCCAGAAACACATGTTTTTGTCCTCCAACCTTGTTTTCCTTCAGATGTATTATCCTATGGATTCACAGCCATGCTAGCCCAGTACAATGAAAATACAGTCCAAGAGATCTGGAGAACGACTACGTTGCCAAAGAGTGAATATGAGCTAGTACTAGTACCAATTCACATAATTTCAGCAACTTTTTCTGAATTTTTAAACCTTTGTCTAAGATACACCAGAGCATGCCTAGGACATTAGCTACAAACAAGTGCAGCCATACTGATTTTCAGGTGACAGTGAATAGAAATTTTAAGATTTCCATTATTTTGTAATATAGTAATTGGTGCCAGTTATTAAAATTATTTCAATAAAACTTGATTTAATGGGGCAAATGCCACAAAAAGCACAAGTTAACATAAACCTTTTAATTCCATTAAGATTGAAAATAACTTAACTGCAATTACGCTCACCCTAACCCAGGGGTCTTCAAACTTGGCCCTTTTATGAGTTGTGGACTTCAACTCTCAGAATTCCTCAGTCAGCCTGCCTGGCTGAGGAATTCTGGGAGTTGAAGTCCACAAGTCATAAAAGGGCCAAGTTTGAAGACCCCTACCCTAACCTATCCAACGAGAATTGTCAGCTGAGGTCCCGACAACTGGAAGCACATTGCATTACTTCTATTCGCTGTTAGCATTTCAACAACTCTCACAATCTCTACCTTTTCCTCGTCTTTCTAAAATAAAAAGCGACAAGAAAGAAACGATTGGATCGTTGCTCAATGGCTAGAAGGAGTACCTTACTTGTATTACTTAAAAGGTTTTCTGCTGCGGTCCTTAAAGGCCAAAGATGAGCACAATGACTGAAGAGAAAACTGTATGTGGTTTCAGAGAGGGAAGGAAAAAGCAATCACAGCAACATCGGGGCCTTAAGCAACACACTACGCCTGTCAACATTTAAAGCAGTGTGTGAGACTGAGTGTGAGTGTAAGAGTCTGTGTGTGTGAGTGTGTGAGAGAGAGACAGACAGACAGAGACTTCGGTTTTAGCACGTGTCACTTTTGTCAGAAGCTGCACCAGACGTTAAACCAGGGGTAGGCAACCTGGAGGTAGTGACAGATTTTATTTTCCTGGGCTCCAAGATCACTGCAGATGGGGACTGTAGCCAAGAAATTAAAAGACGCTTGCTCCTGGGGAGGAAAGCCATGGCAAATCTAGACAGCACACTAAAAAGCAGAGACATCACCCTGTCAACAAAAGTGCGTATAGTCAAGGCTATGGTTTTCCCAGTTGCAATGTATGGCAGTGAAAGCTGGACCATAAGAAAGGCTGAGCGCCAAAGAATTGAGGCCTTTGAACTATGGTGCTGGAGAAGACTCCTGCGAGTCCCTTGGACTGCAAGGCGATCAAACCGGTCAGTCCTCGAGGAGATCAACCCTGACTGCTCTTTAGAAGGCCAGACCCTGAAGCTGAAACTCAAAATACTTTGGCCACCTAATGAGAAGGAAGGACTCACTGGAGAAGAGCCTAATGCTGGGAAAGATTGAGGGCAAGAGAAGAAGGGGACGACAGAGAATGAGGTGGATGGATGGAGTCACTGAAGCAGTAGGCGTGAGCTTAAATAGACTCCAGAAGATGGTAGAGGACAGGAAGGCCTGGAGGAACATTGTCCATAGGGTCGCGATGGGTCGGACACGACTTCGCAACTAAAAACAACAAGGCAACCTTGGCTCTTTCATGACTCGTGGACTTCAACTCCCAGAATTCCTGAGCCAGCACAGCTGGCTCAGGAATTCTGGGACTTGAAGTCCCCGAGTCATAAAAGAGCCAAGGTTGCCTACTCCTGCGTTAAACTGAGCACCAAGTCATTCATGAAAATCAGGGGTGTCGGCGGAGGGATCTGACACGTCAGCCCCGAGCGGGGTTTGTGTGTGTGTGTGTGTGTGTGTGTGTGTGTGTGTGTGTGTGTGTGTGTGTGTGTGCAATGCAGACCACCACAGCAGTCCCCGGACAGAGAGGTACGCTTTCCGACGACCCACCGACTACTCCAAAGAATCTCCTCACGCGCTGTTCCTATTCCAATACTAACGACCTCCCTCTCCTCTCCTCCCTACCTCCCCCCCCCCCGCGCATCGCCTCGCCTGCCCTCCGGCCCGCGCGTCACGGCAGCCTGCAACGGTCGCCCTCCGACCGACCGTCGTCTTGGTTTTCAGCCCTCGTTCTCTCCCTCTCTCTCTCTCTCTCCTACCTGGGCCAGATCGGGCGCCGCCGAGGAGGAGGACGGCGGGGAAGGCCAGCAGCACGAGCACCAGCAGTTGGGGCAGGGACCGCCTCATGGTCGCGAACCGACTAGCGCCTTCGGTGGCAGCTTCTACTTTTTTTTATTTTTTTTTCCTCCCCTGCCACTAAGCAATGGCGCTAAGCTTCCATCCGGCCGACGCCCCGCCTTCCTGACTCCGCGACGCCCTGACGTCACCCGAGCAGGCACGCAAACCCCGCCTTCTTCTTCCAATGGAACGGTACAGCAGACGTGTCTTCCCCTGGAAGGAGGAGGCAGAGGCACGTCACTCCTCTGTTGGGAGGGCTTGCCTCAAGAACGCGTGGCTGTCCGCAGGCACTCATGCGCAGTGGGGCTCTCGCAAGCTTTCTCCTGAAACACCGCGTTTCACGACCTCCGGGGTGGGGTGGGGGGGGAGGGAAAATCTTGGCACGGCGCAGGCGCGTTACCTTCGCCACGTGCTGTACCGTAAAGGTCGGGGTTGCGTTTAAACTTTTCAGGGCTTTGAAGAAGATGGAGAAAAGGGGGAAAAAAACACCTCGCTGGCCGATTTGTTCCGCGAAAAATATATTTCCGCAAAAATATATATATATTTATTTTTGTATGCGCGTATGGTATTTAAGCTTTTTCTTCCTTTCAACGGCGGCTTAGATGAAATTCAGTGGTATCTGAATTTCAGATACTCAATAGAGCGAATTTGATTGAAACATCGAGCTTCCAACCGCAACCAGTTGGCCTTGGGGGCAGAACAGCCTTTCTGAATACAGGCTACAGTTGTAGGTTTGGGTTTTTTTTTCCCTTAAATCCTATTTTTAATTTTATTTTTAATTTGGTTTATTATGAATCCCTGTGAAGTCTTAACATTTCCATTCCTAACCGTTATTTATCTGAAAATTTAATAATGGTGTGTGTACTTTTTAACTATGCTCTGCGTTGCCCTGGGGCAGGGGTAGGCAACCTTGGCTCTTTTATGACTCGTGGACTTCAACTCCCAGAATTCCTGAGCCAGCATGGCTGCCTCAGGAATTCTGGGAGTTGAAGTCCACGAGTCATAAAAGAGCCAAGGTTGCCTAGCCCTGCCCTGGGGCATGGATATGAAAATACCCCAAGAGTTTACTGAAATTGTTACCCCACGGACACTCTTCCACAGCCTGGTCATTCCCCAGATCCCCCATTGGGCTTATTTTCATTAAACCTCAGTGGCATGGCTGTGAAACTTGATAGACTGATTATGTGCCATCAAGTCATTTTTGAATGCTAGCAACCACATAGATGTTCTTCATGACAATCTATCCCAATCATCAACCATTGCTTCTCTTTGTCTTCTTAAAGGAGAAAGAGTGTCTTCTCTTCTACACTTCTGCATTTCCTGTCCTAACTTTCAATCCATAGTGTTTATTCTATTACAGCAGACATGTCAAACACAAGGCCCGGGGGCCGTATCCGGCCCGCGAAGTGGTTTCATGTGGCCCGCGAAGCTATCCTTGAAACAGTGAGGGAACGGCCCCCGCTGCCTTGGCCCTGGCCCAGAGACCCTCCTTCTGCTAGAGATCCTCAGATCTGTCCCACTTCTGCCCAGGCCCCCATAGGCACCCTTGATGCGAACGATGTAGAGCTGGCCACGCCCACCCAGTAGGCCATACACGCTCTAGCCACGCCCACCCAGTAGGCCACGCCCACCCAGTAGGCCACGCCCACCCGGCCCCCTGAGGGCAACCGCAATGCTGATGCAGCCCTCAATGAAATTGAGTTTGACACCCCTGTATTACAGAAAGCTGACACCTCTTCTAACTTCCAGTGGTACATAATATATTATTTGTGACCAACTCCTGTTTATTACTGTCAATCAACTACACTTTTTTACCTTTGTCAACTTTCCTTTTGGAGACTTGAAAACTATTCTAGTGCTTCATTTCTTTGATGGAAATCTTTGTATTTTTGAAGTGTGAAGACAATTGCTTCAGCCTGGTGTCTTTTTTTAAAAAAAAAAGTGTCAGCAGCCACAAATATATGCCAGGGTGGTTTCAGGGAGAAAAAAAAAACATGCCACAAGCATTGCTGGTCAATAGCTATAGCTCTATTGATTCATCTTTAATACATCTTCTTGGATCATCACTAGTATAAAATCTTATCTTTCCTCATGTTTACTTTTCAATCTCTTCAGTTACCCAAGTATAAGCAATTAGTTTAGAACATTTTATCAGGACTGCCAGTTTTTTACCAAGCTCTAGAAGTAGACACCAGGTAAATTTCCATATTTGCTTGTTTTGTTAAGGTTCTTTTTTCTGTTGATACCAATCTATCTTGTATTCCTCTTACCATCTTTTTTATTCAACAGGAAGCAATCATTGAGTCATTTACAATGAGCAATCCATAGTTCACAGGCAGTCAGAAGCGATTCTGATATGAAATTTTCATCATAATCGAACATCCAGTTCCTTAGGACACACTTTTAATATATCCACAGTGATATCTCAATATATTTTTTGGCACTGAAGATTTAAATATGGAAGGCTATTCTAGATATTCTTCAGAATATCAATAAATTTAAATCCATTCATTATGGCAAAATGAACCCAAACAAAGGGAAATAGCTAACAGAGAAAATTCCCAGTTACTATTGGAGAGATATATGTTCATTATTCTAAGCACAGCATGTTTTAAACTAACTTAATCCTTCAGAGAAACTACAAGCAAATATATGAATGGGATAAAAAGTATAAACAAATGAGTTGTGAGACAGGAGCTGTTAGATTCAAGAAAGGGTATTAGAATGTGATAAACCTCAAAATTTACATACTGGATTCATGTATTTAAAACAGAATGTTTCACACCCAGCTAGACTTTTACCTATAAACACTACACGTCATATTTGCATCACTCCTGGATTAGCTTTTTATCCATGTGAACCAATATTCTGTTCTTTGACAGCTGAGTTAATTCACTTTTGACCCAGTTGCAATGTAGAGAAATTACTCTTGAGCCAGTTTTCTCCTAGAAATGCTTGACTCTGAGGGATTTTATTTCTCCATTGAAGATAACTATTTCTTCCAGGCTTTTAAACCAAGCTACCTAGCAGGTTCTGTTAGAAAAGATGAATTTTCTTGGTGTTCTCCTGTGGTGACAAAAGTTCCTTATGATGTCACAAAGACGGCTTTTGAAAAGAATCAGTTAGTGACTTCTTCTGAAGAAAAGTACATACACACAGCTGAAGAGGAAGCAGAGCAATAGTTAGCAGATTCCTCTGAAAAGCCTGGGACAGTCTCAATGGATCCAGAAAACGGTCTACATTTTGATATTAGAAATAATGACAATAAAAAAGAAAGCTATGGAAGGGCATGAATCATTCCCTTCCCCGTTTATGTATTATCAACTATAATTGGAACTTGGAACATGTGAAGACAAAATTATTAGGAAAAAGTAAAGACTACATTTGAGCTTAGTGCTTTATGCGCTTAAGTGGCAGTAAATCACACTAAGCTCAATCAGTTAAGATCAGTTAAGTGATAGCTGCACTTAAAAGCACACTAGGTTGATGTAATTTTTTGGGGGGGGATTATGGTTTGACTTATTTCGTAGATCCAGAAAACCTGTTAATTCAATCATCAAGTTAAGCATGGAGGCAGCCTTACATAATTCTGACCACTCTCTTCAGAAATGCTTATGATGCCAAAGTAATTGGGTTAGTTAGGGTTAGAAAATTACCTACTGGTTGAACCCGACAGGACCCTAATTCCAAATCTCATCTGCATATCGTTCACAAATGTTTGAAAAGTAGAAATACAAATTTTAATCATTTTTAAACCTTCAACTATCATATGAAGACTGACACAACATCTTCCTCAGTTATTAATTGTTGCTTAGGGAGAAAAGACGGTGGTTGAACTTTCTTTTTGTCTGACTTACCCAACTCCTGAAATATTGAATAAATCTCATAGATATAACCACATTTAAAAAGCCCTTTGTGTAATTACTGTTTAAAAGATCAAAAACTGCTGTAAAGGATGTTGGGTTATGGTAACACTTGTAGACACCATCTTGGAAGTGGAATCTAGTGACCAGAGGGTATATTGCTATATTTTGTCCACACAGAAAATATATGTGTATTGTAGTTCTGTTTTTCACATACTGTTGTTCCGACTCTGAAGCATGCATTCCTGTGATGTTGTGTGGGTTTTAATCTTTTTGAAATATCATACTTGTAAGTAATTTGGGAATAAATCTCAAATTTGATCCCTCAAGATCTTAAGCATAAGCAAATAGCAACATAAGATGATATCCATGTTGTATAAGAAAGAATTTGAATATTTTGCCCTTCCCTGAGCTCTTGACCTGTATACTAGCAACTTGCAACATCCTCTCACAGTAAAGCATTTAGAGATTTTTGTCTACTTTAAATTGCAGGCGTGGAGGCAACTCTTGTCCTCTTGGAAAGTCTTGATTTGGATCCAGTCTTTAGTCCCTGGACTTTAATGCCTTGTATGCTGGGTGGGCAAAAAGAAAAGCTACTCCTTCATCACTTGAAAATCATGACATAAATAATTAGTACATTAATACTGTGAATATACTACACTAGCTGAGCCATAGCTGGAGGTTCCCTAATGCTGAGGAAATGAATGTTAGCTCTTTTCAACTCAACATGGCAGTTAATGTAGTGCTATACTAATTTCTGATTTCTTTATTCATGGATAAGTTTCTTAGTATTCCTTTTGGCCAGGGTTCTTCAAACTTGGCCCTTTTATGACTTGTGGACTTCAATTCCCAGAATTCCTCAGCCAGCGTGCCTGGCTGAGGAATTCTGGGAGTTGAAGTCCACAAGTCATAAAAGGGCCAAGTTTGAAGACCCCTGCTTTTGACAATGCTCCACTACAATGGTGAAATGTACCTTAAAGAGGACGTAAAAGGTTTTGATTAAAGTGCATTTTTTTGGGGGGGGGGAAATCTCTATCTAAAAAGATAAAGCCAATAATGTACTACAATATTTTGTTTGTATGGTAAATGATGGATCAGGACAATTTTATTCTCACTAAGAGAGAAGTCAATAACATAATTAGAAGGAAATTTCTAATGAAAGAGATTGTGGCCTTGTGGCCCTGAAAGGACTTTAGAGACCAACATTATAGGCTGGGAGTATTGCAACTGCGCTATTCAAATGCCAGAGTAAATAACTAAGGTTGAAGTAACCCTTGTATACTGGGGCTCAGTTTTTCCCCAAGAGAGCCCTGCCAGAATTTTGGAAGAACGAAACTATTGAAACTTTCTATAGATTGGGTAAAAATGCATTGATTATCAAAGATCTTATTTAACATTATTTCCGCTCGTGTGCAGAAATGCAAGATACACCTAACATTTTGAAGGAATCATTATTGGAGTCCATTGTAAAGGAGTCACCAATGATAGCAAGTTTTCTTACTACAGGATCTGGTGATGGTGAAAGCAATATGGTACGTTTTCCAGTCGCTGTCTGCTTAAAAATGAAAGTAATGAATAGCACTGTTAGAAATAGATGGATTACACAGATTACTTGATCCTCAGTTAACTGATTCTTCCAGATGAGTATAGATATAGTAAGGGACTAAGATGACTCCCTTACTGACAGGATAACCCTATGACCAGGCACTTATTATTCCAATATTTTATAGCATGTATAGCATCTATATTGGTTGAAATTTATTTAAGGATATCCTGTTTCCTCCAGTGAATGTTGAAGTATCAAAAACCTTGAATTACTGCTTTGGTTTCCAATGCAGATCCATGCTGGAAGAAATACTATATTCTGTCTCCCAATATCCAGTTCCTAATATCTGGCTATATCTATGCATTGAATAGGATAAGAAACTTCTAAGACAGTGGATACACTAGCAGGTCATTTTTTTATTCCTATAAACATTTTCAATACTGTAATGAGAAAGACAAACTGACAAGAGGTAGGACAAAGTCAGCAAGTAAAGTTGGTGGCCTTTTCCAGAGCAGCATACATAAAAATAATGCATTTCTAGAATCCTGAAACGCACCTATCATCAATACCCTTTTTTCCCCCTGGAGTATTAGGACTTCTCATTGGTCCACAGGCATTCTTAGGAAATTAAATTTCTGAATGACTACATAGCCCAATACTTTAAACAAAAAGTATCCAGAAAAGAAGTCAGAGGTAAACTGAAGACCATGGTAAGAAATATCCTAACTAGTTTATATTCCACAAATGAACTTTCTGACAGCTAATTTGTGAATAGGCAAAGGCAGCTCAGCTTGGGAATGCCTATCAGACACCAAACATACAGCAATAGATTTCCTAGCAACTCCATTTCTGAATGTTTAAATTAATTATCTGCTCTCAGAACTGATACCTTCTTGTGTTTCAACATGAGTTATTGATTGTTTTTCACAGGAAAGATGCCAGGGGAGAACTATACCTTGTGTAGAGAAGATGATGACTATCTCTCTGGAAACTGAATTAAAAGAAAAAATGAAGAGACTGATATTTAAAAAAAAAAAATTGGCAAAAGAGGTAGGGTTAGTTGTTACTTATGAGGGTAAGTGGTCTAGGTCCATACAGGTAGTCCTTGGCTTAGTGACTGTTTGAAGTTACAATATCACTGAAAAAAGTAACTCATGAGCATTTTTCACACTTACAACCTTTGCAGCATCCTCATGGTTATATGACCAAAATTCAGATGACGGTTGCTGTGTCCCCGGGGTCATGTGATCCCCTTTTGCGACCTTCTGACAAGCAAAGTCAGTGGGGAAGCCAGATTTCCTTAACAATTGGAGTATCAACCTAACAAGTGCAATGATTCACTTAACAACTGTGGCAAGAAAAGTCATGAAATGAGGCAAAACTCACTTAACTGTCTCACTTAACAACATAAATTGTTGCCTCAGTTATGATCGTTGAGGACTACTTGTAACTGATGCCTTACGAACACAGGTGTCTTCTAACACTTTGGTTGTAGCCTCGATAACCCTTCCCGAACTCAATACCAAATTCTAATTTGCAATGTAACTAAAGTCAAAAATGTATTTAATACATGACAGTTAATATTGTTTGTAATTAGATTAATTTATATCATAATTCAGATTAAATCAACGTTTGGTGGCCTGAGACCATTTCTGTGCTCTGGCTTTGCCTGTTTATTAGAAAGTACCGCAGCATGCCCCTTCTGTCTTTCCAAGCATTATATCCTTCTCCAGACAACTAGCTTGGCCTAGTGTGTCCAAAGTAGGATAATTTGAGCCTGGTTATTTGTGCCTTGAGTGACAACTTGTGATTTATATGATGGTCCATTTGTTTGCTTCCTATCTTGCTTCACCAACTTTTCTTGGTGAAAAGGAAAACCAATGGTTGCACCATTCTGATCATTTTCCTATGTATAACATTATTAATTTCTAGTTAAAAGACAATAAAAAAGAGATAGCAGCTCTAAGAGAGATGATTATTAATATGAAATCATCTGAAGATCATGATTTTGAGGTGAGTTCATAATGGGTATTTAATGAAAAAATTGAGATGTGATTTCTGTTTAACAATAAGCAAATTTAACATGATAGATAGAAGAGAGAGAGATGACTATTTTTGTAAAAAACAACACACTGCAGCCTCTGTGTTTTCAAAATCTTTTTTTTAATAAGGGGCAAAAAAATAAGAGTAAACAGCAGAGAAGCTGTAGCAAATCAATTCTATTCTGTTAAAGTTTGTGCAATCTTCTCAGAGGATTCAGCTAGCCATGATGATATTCTATACTGAGTATTGAAAAACAATGTTTATGTTAGTGAATAAAGTGTTCTGTGTTAACAGCAGCTTGACCCATTCTCTGAATTCAGATGATATTGTAAACCAACTATAAAGGTGGTTTACAATGTTATCAAATACAGTAATTGGGTTGAAAAAAGTGATGAAATGTGCATTTAGACATAAGGAATTGTGCAAATTGATAGAAGAGAAAGTATGCTGGGAAAATAAAGAGACGAAGAAGAATTTGTCCTTTATTACAATTGGTAATTTTAAAAACCAATGTTCTCAAGTTAATACATAAGTATTAATCATAAAATTTATATGCCACCTGATTTTCTACAACTATATTTTTATTTTGAACTGTTCCAAAAATATATAATAATTTAATAGTAATCTTTGTGTACATACAAATGATTAGTCTGAGTACTTGTTTTTATTTATTAACATAGTTCAGCACTGTTTAGCAGAAGTTATAATAATGTTACATATAATGAACCATAAGCTTGTTGATGGTAAAGATTATGCTTTAACATTCTGCTTCAGGTACATAAAGAAAGAATTAAGTTCATGCATTCTACTAAGTAGTAATGTGATCTCTCTAGTTTTGGCTTATGCATTATGTAAATCTGGACACTTTGGTTTATAAACCATGAGCAATAACTAGGTAAAGGTAAAGGTTCCCCCGCACATGCGTGCTAGTCGTTTCCGACTCTAGGGGCCGGTGCTCATCTCCGTTTCATAGCCTAAGAGCCAGCGCTTGTCCGAGGACGTCTCCGTGGTCATGTGGCCGGCATGACTAGACGCCAAAGGCGCACGGAACGCTGTTACCTTCCCACCGTAGTGGTCCCTATTTTTCTACTTGCACTTTTACGTGCTTTCGAACTGCTAGGTGGGCAGAAGCTGGGACGAGTAACAGGCGCTCACTCTGCTACGCGGCACTCGGGATTCGACCCGCCAAACTGCCGACCTTCCGATCGACAAGTTCAGCGTCCTAACCCACCGCGTCCCTTCATGAGCAATAACTAGCCTGGTTTATATGTGAACTCAATCATTGGGGATTACGTAGCAAGTTTTAGTTAAAATAAGCCATGATTTAGGACAAATGTATGAACTCAGTTATTGTTTCCTTCAATAGCTGTGTAAATGAATGAAACTGGGTAAAAGCATCTTACTCAAAACTGGATAAAAATATGTTACTCAGGATTGCTTAGTTTCCATAGTAGATCTAAGTGTGAATAGAGGGATTCCCATTATTTCAGAATATTTATTTACCTATTAATTTATTGATTTGATTTGATTTGATTTGTACAGTATGGTTGCCACGCATGCAAAATATAACTCTGGGTGTCTAAGTTATGATTAAAAGCAAAAAATGGTAAACAGTAAACATAAAAGAACCATAATACAGCATGAAAACAGGGCCCAAAAGGCCCTAAAGCATTTTAACAATCCTAAAGTAATTTTCCAGTTTGCTGTCATCTATGATCCTAACCCGGGTGGGGGGTGGGGGGTGGGACAAGCGTTTAAAGGCAGCAAGGACACACCATGCAAATCTTAGGAGCTATTCCAAAGGCAAGCACCATGAGAGTGAAGGCACACTTCCTGGGTCCCATTAGACGGCACTGTTTCCTGGAGTGGCCTAAAGCCTACTGAGTTTGTCAGATCTCGTGGGATGGGAGACGTAGAAACTGCAGCACATGTACCGTGAAGGGCTTAATAGATAATAATCAGCATCTGGAATTGCACCTGGAAGCCTATAGAAAAACAGTGCATCTCACAAAGTAATGGTACTACTCCCACCTCTGCATTCTGAACCAATTATAACTGCCATATTGTCTTAAAAAATAACCCCCCTATAGTGTGATGCAAGCTCTCTCTTTGGAGGTGACCTTAAGCAGAGACTCCCAGTCTAGGAATGGGCATAACAAGATGAGGCTGTGTGAGAGGTCTCTTGGCTTCAGTTGCCACCAGTTCTTCAAGCAAATGGAGTAAGATTCCTAATTGTATACCAGGTCTGTCTGGGAGAGGGAGAGTGCTACTCTATTCAGAAGTAAAGTAGCCAGTCTGGCTTGCTTGGATTGAATCAAAATCTATTCTTTCCATATTGTTTTCTTTTGTTTATTTCAGTGTTACAGTTGGCCTTGACACCATGAAAATTCTCTTCTTTAATCCTTTACTTTCTTTCCGTTCTTGTAAACTCTGTAGAATGGTTCAGCAGGACATCTTATATTATTGTTATTAGTGATTTGCTTAGGATTGCTGGTGGATGAATTTGGTAACAGTTACTTAACTCTCCTCACCCACTACGTTTTGTCCAGTTCTTCTCTGATGGAATATGTAGGATATACAATGATTTCAAATTCATTTCATGCTAGGTAAGAGGGGTTGGTTTTTTTAGAATGCAAAGAGTTTCTAGAATGTAATGTAAAAAAAGTGTAGAGGAAAATAATTTTAGTTAACTGATGTTAAGTAATTGCTGTTGTTTTTCATAGACAAAGAAGAGATCAGTAGGATCAGATGAGTAAATACTACAAGAAATATCAGCTTTTACAAACTTGAGTTATTTCATTTTTTCTCTTATTTTTGCTTGAATTGAGAGCTGCGCTGAGAAGCAAATTGACTGAGAGGACTATGATGTACTTAGTGCTAAGCTAAGCGGGTTATGAGAACATTGCTAAACTGCACTCCCTTTTGAATAAAATTCCCTTTAAAGTACAAAGCATTATACTTTTTCGAAAGTACTTCCATATGCTTTTCATGATGTCCATTACATTTGTTTTTTACATTTGGTTACATATGAATATGAATTTTATTTATCCTGATTAGAATTTCTCATAAGGTCCACACAATCTTCTGTGTAATATTGAGAATATTAATCTCATTCTTTGCTACATATATGTGGCTTTGTTTAGGAGACATATTGATTGGTTTATAAAGCCCTGGGTCACCTAATTTGTTTAACTAGGGCTCAAGACACAAGATGCTGATGTCAACGTTGCAAACAGTTTTTGCTTCGACAGCTACTGCTCCAGATAAAATGCAGCAGCAATTGATCAAAGGAAAATGTAGATGTCCTCATATTATAGCAGAAGTAGCCAACTCCTTGTTCAGCAATCTGGTTTTTCTTAGTGTGTTTGAATATATCAAAGAAAGCTCTACAAAAATTAAATATTGATTTGCCAGGAAAGGTTTTATTCTTTTCTTTTCTTTTAGATCTGTGCTATTACAGCTTCAAAGGCTGTAAAGCCTGCAATGCTTTGTCATCTATTATTTCAGTCTGATTATTTCCCCCCCCCATCAACTGGAAGTGGAAGTGAGGCAACAAAACTAGGCGAAATCTTTTTCCTTGTACACTAATAAACAAGAGACTACCAGTTGAGGGTGTGATGCCTTGGCAGCATAGGAAACAACAACGAGGCAGCAAATATTATGACAATATTTTAATATTGCACCGCCATAAAGATGAGTCAGTTGCCAAGCATTTTAATTTTGATCAAGTGGCCGTAGAGATGCTGCAATGGTCTTAAGTATGAAAAGCAGTCACGAGTCACTTTTTTCAGTGACTACTCTCCTGGAAAATTAAGGGTCTGATCACCATCAGAATAACCTCTTGGAAATAAAGACCAACATTTCAGCCCCAGTATTTCACAAGAGAGTGAAAACCGGGGCGGGGGAGTTTCCTTGGGCACCTTGCAGTATTTCTTTGCACAGCACAGCACAAGGCCACAAACACCCAGGGATTCACCTCCAGAGGCTTCCTGATGGAGGCTAAGGGGGCAATTGGAGGAGGGAGCAATAGTTTGAAGACAATAGTCCACTACAATGGTGAATTATACCTTAAAGAGGATGTAAAAGTTTTTGATTACAGTGCATTTTTTTGAGAAAAAATCTCGATCTAAAAAGATAAAGCCAATAATGTACTACAATATTTCGTTTGTATGGTAAATGATGGAACAGGACAATTTTATTCTCACCAAGAGAGAAGTCAATAATATAATTAGAAGGAAATTTCTAATGAAAGAGATTGTGGTCTTGTGGCCCTGAAAGGACTTTAAAGACCAACATTATAGGCTAGGAGTATTGCAACTGCACTATTCAAATTCCAGAGTAAATAACTAAAGTTGAAGTAACCCTTCTCTACTGGGGCTCAGTTTGTCCCAAGACAGCCCTGACAGAATTTTGGAAGAACGAAACTATTGAAACTTTGTATAGATTGATTATCAAAGATCTTATTTAACATTATTTTCGATCATGTGCAGAAATGCAAGATACACATAACATTTTGAAGGAATCATTATTGGGGTCCATTGTAAAGGAGTCACCAATGATAGCAAGTTTTTTTACTATAGGATCTGGTGGTGGTGAAAGCAATATGGTACGTTTTCCTTTCACTGTGTGCTTAAAAATGAAATGAAAGTAATGAATAGCATTGTTAGAAATGGATGGATTACACAGATTACTTGATCCTCAGTTAACTGATTCTTCCAGATGAGTACAGATATAATAAGGGACTGAGATGACTCCCTTACTGACAGGATAACCCTATGACCAAGCACTTATTATTCCAATATTTTATATCATGTATAGCATCTATATTGGTTGAAATTTATTTAAGGACATCCTGTATCCTATAGTGAATATTGAAGTATCAAAAACCTTGAATTACTGCTTTGCTTTCCAATGCAGATCCATGATGGAAGAAAGCAGGTCATTTTTTTATTACTATAAAAATTTTCAATACTATACATATGCTGGCTCAGGAATTCTGGGAGTTGAAGTCCACGAGTCATAAAAGAGCCAAGCTTGCCTACCCCTGGCCTAGCACAAAGACCAAGTTCTCACATCTTGTTCCACCGTTAGACCTTTTAATTCAGAATCTTTGGAAGTATTTCAGCCAAGGAGTCTCAGTAGAAAAAAGGGACAGTGACATTTCAAGGTAATGTAACTTTTCTCCCAGCTTGGTGGTAGATTGATAAATCCTTGGTTGCACAAAATTGCTCTCATTTTATCCCCAACCTATAAGTTGGACAATCTTAACTCATCAGCTTACCAGTATAACAGTGGAATTTCCTTTCTTATTTCATTACTGTCCTATTATAGTTTCAAGTGAATAAAACCTACAATATCTTAAAATGCATAGAAAGGGAGTCCGGTTTTTATGGATGAGTATGTTTGAATATATCAAAGAAAGCTCTACAAAAATTAAATATTGATTTGCCATAAAATCAATCTGAGAGGAGCCACCTGGCAGAGGAAAGGTTTTATTCTTTTCTTTTCTTTTAGATCTGTGCTATTACAGCTTCAAAGGCTGTAAAGCCTGCAATGCTTTGTCATCTATTATTTCAGTCTGATGATTCCCCCCCCCCATCAACTGGAAGTGGAAGTGAGGCAACAAAGCTAGGCGGAAATCTTTTTCCTTGTACACTAATAAACAAGAGACTACCAGTTGAGGGTGTGATTCCTATGGCAGCATAGTGATCAACAACGAGGCAGCAAATATTACGACAATATTTTAATATTGCACCGCCATAAAGATGAGTCAGTTGCCAAGCATTTTAATTTTGATCAAGTGACCGTAGAGATGCTGCAATGGTCTTAAGTATGAAAAGCAGTCATGAGTCACTAACGGTCACGAAATGAACTGTTGTAAGTCGAGGACTATCTGTCCTCTCCTGGAAAATTAAGGGCCTGATCGCCATCAGAATAACCTCTTGGAAATAAAGACCAACATTACATCCCCAGTATTTCACAGGAGAGTGAAA
Source organism: Vipera berus (assembly GCF_964194415.1). NCBI lineage: Eukaryota > Metazoa > Chordata > Lepidosauria > Squamata > Viperidae > Vipera > Vipera berus. The sequence goes on from NC_138204.1 coordinate 146,143,367, forward strand.
ACCGGGGCGGGGGAGTTTTCTTGGGCACCTTGCAGTATTCCTTTGCACAGCACAGCACAGCACAATGCCACAAACACACAAGGATTCACCTCCAGAGGCTTCCTGATGGAGGCTAAGGGGGCAATTGGAGGAGGGGGTAATAGTTTGAAGACAATAGTCCACTACAATGGTGAATTATACCTTAAAGAGGACGTAAAAGTTTTTGATTAGAGTGCAATCTCTATCTAAAAAGATAAAGCCAATAATGTACTACCATATTTCGTTTGTATGGTAAATGATGGAACAGGACAATTATATTCTCACCAAGAGAGAAGTCAATAATTTAATTAGAAGGAAATTTCTAATGAAAGGTATTGTGGTCTTGTGGCCCTGAAAGGACTTTAAAGACCAACATTATAGGCTGGGAGTATTGCAACTGCACTATTCAAATTCCAGAGTGAATAACTAAGGTTGAAATAACCCTTCTATACTGGGGCTCAGTTTGTCCCAAGACAGCCCTGACAGAATTTTGGAAGAACGAAACTATTGAAACTTTGTATAGATTGATTGTCAAAGATCTTATTTAACATTATTCCTGACCGAGGCTAAGGGCGGAATTGGAGGAGGGAGCAAGACGCAAAGATCCAGAGGTCCCTGGCCGGCTAGCTTCTTTCCTTTCCAGGCTCCGCGGGAGAGAGCGCTATGGCTTCGGGCCAGAGACAGAGAGGGCGGCGCTCTCCACTCGTTCTCGGCTCCAAAGGTGCCCGGGGCAGTTAAGAGCAACAGCCGTCCGCCTGGAGCCGCTCAGAAAGACGCCGCAACTTCTTCACCCGAGAGCTTTCCTGGGACGGGAGAGCGCCTCGGCAGCCCGCGCCAGATCCGCTTCCCTCCCGCTGCGGTGCTCTCTGGTCTCCTTCCCCGCTCGCTTCTTCTCGGGCGCTCCGCGGCTCCCCCGTCCCGCCGAGACCTCGCCTGGCTTCTCTCGCTTGGCCCCAGACGCCAAGCTTCTGCCTCGTCCTCTTCGCAGGAGTTTGGCCCCGGCATTTGGGCAACCCTGTCCACCAACCACAATGACCGCAACCACCGCAAGATAATTTCTCTTTGGGGAACTTCATCTGCTTCGTTGCGGAAGTGAGGAACGAGGTGTATCTCTGAGGCAGGGGTGGGCAACCTTGGCTCTTTTCTGTCTCGTGGCACTTAACAACCGTGGCAAGAAAAGTCATGAAGTGGGGCAAAACTCACTTAACAACTGTCTCACTTAACGACATAAATTGTTGCCTCAGTTATGATCCTTGAGGACTACCTGTAACTGATGCCTTACGAACACAGGTGTCTTCTAACACTTCGGCTGTAGCCTCGATAACCCCTCCCAAACTCACTAGCAAATTCTAATTTGCAATGTAACTAAAGTCAAAAATGTATTTAATACATGACGGATAATATTGTTTGTAATTAGATTAATTTATATCATAATTCAGATTAAATCAACGTTTGGTGGCCTGAGACCATTTCTGTGCTCTGGCTTTGCCTGTTTATTAGAAAGTACCGCAGCATGCCCCCTCTGTCTTTCCAAGCATTATATCCTTCTCCAGACAACTAGCTTGGCCTAGTGTGTCCAAAGTAGGATAATTTGAGCCTGGTTATTTGTCCCTTGAGTGACAACTCTGATTTATATGATGGTCTATTTGTCTGATTACTTTGCTGTTCACAGTATTCTCAGGAATGTTCTCCAACACCAAAGCAAGATTCTTCCTATCTTGCTTCACCAACCTTTCTTCCATGGAATATCCAAGGAAAACCAATGGTTGCACCATTCTGATCATTTTCCTATGTATAACATTATTAATTTCTAGTTAAAGGTAAAGGTAAAGGTTTCCCCGCACATGCGTGCTAGTCATTTCCAACTCTAGGGGGCGGTGCTCATCTCCGTTTCAAAGCCGAAGAGCCAGCGCTTGTCCGAGGACGTCTCTGTGGTCATGTGGCCGGCATGACTAGATGCCAAAGGCACAGGGAGCGCTGTTACCTTCCCACCATAGTGGTCCCTATTTTTCTACTTGCATTTTTACATGCTTTTAAACTGCTAGGTTGGCAGAAGCTGGGACGAGTAACAGGCGCTCACTTCTGATCGACAAGCTCAGCGTCCTAACCCACTAAGCCACTGCGTCCCCTTTTAATTTCTAGTTACAAGACCATAAAAAAGAGATAGCAGCTCTAAGAGAGATGATTATTAATATGAAATCATCTGAAGATCATGATTTTGAGGTGAGTTCATAATGGGTATTTAATGAAAAAATACTGCTAAGTAGTAATGTGATCTGTCTAGTTTTGGCTTATGGATTATGTAAATCTGGACACTTTGGTTTATAAACCATGAGCTATAACTAGCATGGGTTATATGTGAACTCAGTCATTGGGGATTACTTAGCAAGCTTTAGTTAAAATAAGCCATGATTTAGCACAAATGTGTGAACTCAGTTATGGTTTACTTCAAAAGCTGTGTAAATGAATGAAGTTGGGTAAAAGCGTCTTACTCAAAATTGGATAAAAATATGTTACTCAAGATTAGTTAGATCTAAGTGTGAATATGAGGGATTCCCATTATTTCAGAATATTTATTTATTTAAATGATTTGCACAGTATGGTTGCCCCGCTAGCAAAATATGACTCTGGGTGTCTAAGTTATGATTAAAAGCAAAAAAAGGTAAACAGTAAACATAAAAGAACCATAATACAGCATGAAAACAGGGCCCAAAAGGGGCTAAAGCATTTTAACAATCCTAAAGTAATTTTCCAGTTTGCGGTCATCTATGATCCTAACCCGGGGATGGGTGGGGGGTGGGACAAGCGTTTAAAGGCAGCAAGGACACACCATGCAAATCTTAGGAGCTATTCCAAAGGCAAGCACCATGAGAGTGAAGGCACACTTCCTGGGTCCCATTAGACGGCACTGTTTCCTGGAGGGGCCTAAAGCCTACTGAGTTTGTCAGATCTCGTGGGATGAGAGACATAGAAACTACAGCACATGTACCGTGAAGGGCTTAATAGATAATAATCAGCATCTGGAATTGCACCTGGAAGCCTATAGAAAAACAGTGCATCTCACAAAGTAATGGTACTACTTCTATCTCTGCATTCTGAACCAATTATATAACTGCCATATTGTCTTAAAAAAGAACCCCCCTATAGTGTGATGCAAGCTCTCTCTTTGGAGGTGACCTTAAGCAGAGACTCCCAGTCTAGGAATGGGCATAACAAGATGAGGCTGTGTGAGAGGTCTCTTGACTTCAGTTGCCACCAGTTCTTCAAGCAAATGGAGTAAGATTCCTAATTGTATACCAGGTCTGACTGGGAGAGGGAGAGTGCTACTCTATTCAGACATAAAGTAGCAAAGTCTGGCTTGCTTGGATTGAATCAAAATCTATTCCTCCCCATTCAGCCTTAGAAAAATGAAGGGAGCCACTCTAGCATTATGCTCTCTATTCCCAATTCTAGAAACTAATTCAGAAAAATACCATAATTAATGATACTAAATCTGCTGAGAGATTAAGGAAGGATCAGATGGATCAAGTGACCATAGAGATGCTGCAATGGTCTTAAGTATGAAAAGCAGTCACAAGTCACTTTTTTCAGTGCCGTTGTAACTTTGAACGGTCAGTAAATGAACTGTTGTAAGGCGAGGACTACCTGTCCTCTCCTGGAAAATTAAGGGCCTGATCGTCATCAGAATAACCTCTTGGAAATAAAGACCAACATTACATCCCCAGTATTTCACAGGAGAGTGAAATGGGGGGGGGAGTTTCCTTGGGCACTTGCAGTATTCCTTTGCACAGCACAGCACAGCACAAGGCCACAAACACACAGGGATTCACCTCCAGAGGCTTCCTGACCGAGGCTAAGGGCGGAATTGGAGGAGGGAGCAAGACGCAAAGATCCGAGGGCTGCCCTGCAGGGCTTGCCCGTCTTCTCCTTTCACCCAATAGCCAGAGGTCCCTGCCCGGCCAGCTTCTTAGGATCTTGCAGAAGAACAGGGTAGAACAACGGCTAATGACCCTCTTTTACCGGTCTACCATAGAGAGCGTCCTCTGGTATGGTATTGTGGTTTGGTATGCTGGTCTGACAGCCGCGGACAGGAAAGTATTACAGAGTGTAGTGAGCACAGCACAAGACATTGTGGGCTGTTCCCTGACACCACTGGATGACATCGCCAGGGCTCGTTGCCTTGGAAGAGTGAGGAAGATTCTCAGGTATCTCTTTACTCTCCTACCATCCGGTAGGAGATACAGGAATATAGCCAGCCGTACCAACAGGCTGAAAAATAGCTTTTATCCGTGGGCTGTTAGGCTTTTAAATGGGACATAATCTTACGCAGAATTGACTTGGGAGACCGGTGTGTGGTGTAGTTGGTTCACATGGTGTGTTAAGATGGAGGGTTTGTTGTCACTGTGTGTTGGGGGGAGAGAGCACAGGGGGAGGCTCAGCTAATCTCAATGTACACATGTTGTACTTTGACAATAAAGGTTTATTTTATTCTTTCTTTCTTTCTTTCTTTCTTTCTTTCTTTCTTTCTTTCTTTCTTTCTTTCTTTCTTTCTTTCTTTCTTTCTTTCTTTCTTTCTTTCTTTCTTTCTTTCTTTCTTTCTTTCTTTCTTTCTTTCCTTTGCAGGCTCCGCGGGAGAGAGCGCTATGGCTTCGGGCCAGAGACAGAGAGGGCGGCGCTCTCCACTCGTTCTCGGCTCCAAAGGTGCCCGGGGCAGTTAAGAGCAACAGCCGTCCGCCTGGAGCCGCTCAGAAAGACGCCGCAACTTCTTCACCCGAGAGCTTTCCTGGGACGTGAGAGCGCCTCGGCAGCCCGCGCCAGACCCGCGCCAGACCCGCTTCCCTCCCGCTGCGGTGCTCTCTGGTTCCCTTCCCCGCTCGCTTCTTCTCGGGCGCTCCGCGGCTCCCCCGTCCCGCCGAGACCTCGCCTGGCTTCTCTCGCTTGGCCCCAGACGCCAAGCTTCTGCCTCGTCCTCTTCGCAGGAGTTTGGCCCCGGCATTTGGGCAAGCCTGTCCACCAACAACAATGACCGCAACCACCGCAAGTTATTTCTCTTTGGGGAACTTCATCTGCTTCGTTGCGGAAGTGAGGAACGAGGCGTATCTCTGAGGCAGGGGGTGGGCAACCTTGGCTCTTTTCTGTCTCGTGGACTTCAACTTCTGCTGGCTCGGGAATTCTGGGAGATGAAGTCCACGAGTCAGAAAAGAGCCAAGGTTGCCCACCCCTGCAAGTCTAAGGCTAAGTGGCGAAAGACCACGGCAGGAGAAAAGTCCCGGAAATGCAGCATCCCGGCATCAGGAGAACCTGGCCTCCGATCCATTTATCCTGTGGGCTGACGGACCCCCGAAATCCTATTTTGCTTCTTTTCTATAGCCTACACTTTACAGTATAGCAAAATTGACTGTGCAGAGAGGGGGTGGGTCATCGCCATCTGCTTAAGCTCTAAGTTGTGGAAATTGTCAATCGCAATTAGCTTTATCGAATGAATGTCAAAAATATTAGTTCGGTTTCTAATTCTTTCAGTGAACGAATTCTAGAATTTGTTTAATTCTTTAATTGGCTCCTATGTCAATAAACTGCCTTTCACTTATTTAGAATATAAAAATTCCCTTTCTGTCTAAAAAACATTAATTGAAAACCGACTCCCGCTCTCTAAGCAGTTTAGTCAGCATATTGCCTCCAACTATCTGGGTCATCAGAAATGAAGGAAGGCTGAGTCAACCTTCAGCCAATCAGGATCGAACTCCTGGCAAAGGACAGAGTTCCTCGGCAATACTTACAATGTCTAGATATTGCTAGCAGTCCAGTTTTTCCCCCCCACCTTGTAGTCTATCCCATTCTAGAGTGCACCAAGGCTCATATTAGGCTCTCCCAGCTGATCCACAAAAGTCTTTATACTACAACATCTTCATTCTAAGTGTGCTGTTACAAAATGGACATAAACTGCCACATCTTTTCTTATTCAAAATTTCTTTTTTGAACATCTACTTTGGAACACGAGCTTCATGTTCCAAATAATTAGCATTCACCAATGTAGGAACATTCTCCCTCCTGAGAGAAGGTCTTCTAGAATAAGCCCTGCTCATATGGATGCCTGTTATTGAAAGTCCAACTGCAAAAAGTGACAGTTAAAAGTCCCTATAGTCCAGGGGTGTCAAACTCAATTTCATTGAGGGCCGCATCAGCATTGCAGTTGCCCTCAAGGGGCCGGGTGGGTATGGTCTGGGTGGGCATGGCCTACTGGGTGGGCGTGGCTAGAGTGCGTATGGCCTACCGGGTGGGCATGGCCAGCTCTACATCATTCACATCAAGGGTGCCTATGGGGGCCTGGGCAGGAGTGGGACAGATCTGAGGGTCTCTGGCAGAAGGTCGGTCTCTGGGCCAGGGCCAAGGCAGTGGGGGCCGTTCCCTCACTGTTTCCAGGATGGCTTCACGGGCCGCATGAAACCACTTCGCGGGCCGGATCCGGCCCCTGGGCCTTGTGTTTGACATGTCTGCTATAGTCCTTTGCTTAAATATGTTCGCCTGGACATCCCAGAAAATGCTGTTATAAGTAATGAGACTGGTGTGTTGGACTAGCTAGGCTGATCAAAAAACTACATTTTGATAATTTGTTATTATCAACAATAAGTTGATGGGAAGTTTTACAGGAACTCAGTCATCATCTTTCCATGTTGTGTGAACCAGGCCGTTATGTTTAGCCATGATGTTTTATTTGAGTATTGCTGTTATTTGACCCCAACTATTTACTTCGATGAACCTGAGTGTAAGTTTTACAATGTTATGCAAATCCAAGTATTGCTTTTGGCTTGATTTGCTTAAGCTTTCCCCCAAATTCTCTAAGAAGTTGCCATGCACATTTCCAAACAAAGTCCACACATTTGAGTCATTCCATTCATACTTGACACATTTTTCCTGCAATTGGTGCCCCAAAAACAACAATGACCCCTTTCCTACAATCTGCCCACCCATTTCAAGAAGACAAAGGTTTTCTGCCCGATTCAGAAGCACATGCAGTACTAACAACGCAGAAGAATGACTTGGAACATTAGACAGACACTGAAAAACGCTATTGCACCTCTTTTCCTGTGCTTTTATTGTTTGTTGCAATAATGAAGATTCAACAAGGGAGAGAAAGCAATGGAATCGATAATTGGCACAACAGTGGAAGTAGAACCAGCTCAGAAATTAATGGCGGTGGATGACATTAGAGTGGTTGAAAATTATCCACACACATTTAGGAGCCCCCACCAAAGATCTTCAGTTGCTCAGTCCCACTGCAGAGAGCTCGGACCTGGGCTTGGTCAATTTAGCTACAGGGCAACTAGCAATTCAGGCTCCAGGAGACACCCAAAGTAGAGTTCCACAAGTGAACCCCACAGAGCAGAAGATGTGCAGGCAAGAGATGTTGACAAGGTGATCCAGGAAGTAGGAGAGAGACCGGAGGGGAAGAGGGTCATTATTTCCGTGCACAGGCATGGTGTGCGCTTTCTTTCTAGCGGTATCTGGAAGCCAGCAGCTTGGCGACTAGGCACAGGAACTTGTCAAGGGCCAAAATCACTTCGGGTTTGAGGGGCCCTCCGTTGTGAGCGGCGATGGTTACCTCGAGGCAGTGGGCCAGCAGCTGCAGACAGGAAAGGGGTGCCCGTTAAGAGAGGCAAAGCCACCCCAAGCCATCGACGGCTACAGGGATTCCCATGCGCCCTCCTTCGCCTCCATTCTGCTGGAAGAAGGCGACTCACCTTAAAGTTGGCGGGATCCACGCGAAGTTTATGGGCGTGCAAGTCGCTGAGCTTGGAAAGGGCTCCCGCCACGTCGTCCAGGTTGTTGACAGCTTCGGTGAGCGCGTCGATCACCTTCTTGCCGTGAGCCTTGAGATCGCTGGAGCCCGGGCTCAGGTCGAAGTGGGGGAAGTAGGTCTTGGTGGTTGGGTGCGCTGCGAACATCCTGCGGGGAAAGCGAGAGTGAAGGGAAGCCCGGAGGCGGCAGCATCGCCGGGGCGAGCTTCTCGCAAGCCGCAAGTGGGGAAAAAGGGGAGGCTTACCTGGTAAGGGTCTCAGACCCGTACATTTCGGGATTCTTGCACACAGGGCCCCAGGAGGTCCGCACTCTGTTCTTGTCGTCCTCGCTGAGCACCATCTTGGCAGGTTCGTGCCCTCGACAGCCGGGCTGCCCTTTTATCAGGCCGGGGGAGGCCGAGCGGAGCACGCCTTCGCCCTCCCGCCCAAAACACCACACCCCCTCTTCGCGGGGTGGGGAGTAAAGGCGCTGGCGAGCCTTCTCCGGAGGGGATCCCAGCCTCTCGCTTTGTCTTCCTCCCCCGTCTGTCCTCAGCCACCATCCCTCAGCCACCATCCACTCGTCGAAATGGGACGGTGTTCCTTCAACCGGGAAGCCCCCCCCCCGCCCCCGCGGTGTCTACCCTGAAGTCTCCTCCGTCAGAAGAGATCTGGAAGCCCCGGGAGACGGTGATGAGGAGTTCCTGAAGGAGGGCGTTTGGGAAAATTGAGAAGGTGTAGGGCGAAGAGAGGAGGTCAGCTTTGACCTCCTCTCTTTGTCTTTGTCTTTTTTTTTTCTCAAAGAGAAGGGCGGCTGAAGCCAGTTCAGATCATGACGGCAAATCCAGTTTGGGGGTATGGAAGAAAGTTTAGTTTGGAGACAAGTCCTCCTATTCCACCACCATCCCTCCGTCACCAAGTATTCTCCAAGAGATGGAATTATCGGCACATTTCCCATTGAGTGCATCTCCTTGTCCTATTGATGAGAGGAGGGGGTGAAAAATCCCCTCCTGGAGCTCTTTTTCAAAGTTGGGAATCCCAAACTCACCTACCCAATTGCTGGGGGGGGGGGCTTTGCTCATAGGGGGTGATGAAGATGCCCAATTCGAGCAGCAGCCAGGAGGTGGAGAGAGGTTCTTCCCCTTATCTACACAAAGCAGCTGCAGGGACATAGCTGCTCCTAGGGTGGGGCAGGTGAGGCTGATTAGCAGCCGGGCTGTCTTGAAGCCTCTTTCTAAATCCCAAGCCCAGAATGAATGGATGCCACTGGCTGGATTCACTTACAGCATGGAAACCAGCATCATCGGTTGCCTGTACCAAATAAGTCACCAGAAGGAGAAAGGGGCACTACGGTATATTTCACTGAATATAGTGTCCCTATTCAGTAAGTTACAAACACCACAACATTGAGTGCAAAAACCAAACAGCTGCATTATGGTTCAGCATTTTGCATGAGTGAAGCCACCATGGTGAGTGTGTTTGGCGGGGGGGGGGGGGGCATATTGAAAGAGGTTTCTTCATCATTAGGTCAGTGATGTCCCACAGTGGAAAAGTCAAATCCTTTCTTTGCAAGGGGCTACCCTATCCGATGGGGTGAACCTAGGAGGGAAAATAAAAAAGATCACTTGTAGTGGAAGCAGAAACTCGAGCTACCAGATTTGGACTGGCAACCGTCAAATGACAGTAAAGAGTTACAAGAAATCCTATTTCTCTGTTGCCATCTAGCAGTCATTTGGATTTTTGTAGCCCACGTATGGAAGCCCTACTTTTGCAAAAGCAGACATGCCCCATCACTTCCAAGTACAGTAATCTGCCTTGAATTTGTAGTGGGCTTCCATGCTTAACATGGTTTGGGAACTTTACTCTACAGAGCTCCCAGAGCCTTGCTTAGAGGGACTAAAGGAGAATTGTCTCTCTTCACCTCCTACTCTGTAGCAAGCTATGAAAATGAAGGGCACAGCATCCCAGAGATGCTTTTTCAAGAGGCAATCCATCCCCTGCCATCCAGTCAGAGCTGAAGAAGTTTCTTGGATGAGAGAAGTGAAATGTCTTCAGAGAAAAACAAGAAAGTCCAGTTGCCTCGTACAAAAGTATCTTTGGGTCCAAACTATGACCTGGATGACTGAGAATCACCATAGACATGAAGTGTGCAACAGTTTCTTTTTATCACTCTTGCTGGTATAACTTCAAATGGCCCACACATTCATCTTATCCTCTTTGGGTTGAGTCCTTTAGAACCTAGGTATTCTTTGCATCCAGTTTTGGTCACCACAATATAAAAAAGATGTTGAGACTCTAGAAAGAGCGCAGAGAAGAACAATGAAGATGATTAGGGGACTGGAGGATAAAACATGAGAAGAATTGGGTATGTTTAATTTAATGAAACGAAGGACTAGGTTTGACATGATACCAGTGTTACAATATCTCAGGGGCTGCCACAAACAAGAGGGGGTCAACCTATTCTCCAAAGCACCTGAAAGCAGGAAAGAACAATGGATGGAAACTAATCAAGGAGGGGACCAAGCTAGAACTAAGGAGAAATTTCCTGACAGAACAATTAATCAGTGGACCGACTTGTCTCCAGAAGTTGTGAGTGCTGCAACCCTGGAGGCTTTAAAGAAAAGATTGGACAATCATTTGTCTGAAATGGTATAGGGTTTTATGCTTGAGCAAGGGGTTGGACTAGAGGACCTCTAAGTTCCCTTCCAATTCTGTTATTATTTTTGTCCTGTCTAAATGTCAATATCCTCCTCTTTTTATCAAATGCCCCTCACTGCCTTACCTGATCTGGAGGGGATGCTCTGACCAGTCACTAATTGCAAACAATCTACATAGCAGCTGGAGATCTGTTCACGGGATCATTCATAACGCTATGAAGATTTCCAGCTACACTAACTAGTATATTACCTTTCTGGAAACTGAAGTTTAAAGCAAAACCTGTAATGTGATGCCCACTTGAAGATGAGGAACAGGTGACAGGCTTGCAACTTGAGCCAGTCCAGAACTGCTCTTTCTTGATAAGCATTTTTTTAAAGGGAAAATATAGATAGTGGAGTTGAAGTTAGTTGAAATACAGTACAATTTATTAGGGACCAAAGGGGACTCTGGTATATGGCTGTCTGCTGTTAAGCAGAGGAGTACAAGTTCTTTCTGGGGTAGATTGCTCCCTCTCTCTTACAGCAGCTTTCATGCTATCTCTGTAGAGCATGCAGCTACACAGAAGTTAGTGAAAGCTATTATGTGTACAAAGTAGTTGTTGAACTGGCACTCGTGGCAATAAAATCCCTTTATTTGTCTTTGATTAGCTAGTCAAAGTCTGACTAATGAGAAGTCCAAGAAATGGAAAACAAGTGTTTAGTTTAGCTTATGAAAAGAGCGGCAGTCTTATAATAATATACAGGTAGTCCTCAGCTTACAACTGTTCATTTAGTGGCTGTTCAAAGTTACAACATCACTGAAAAAGGGACTTATGACCATTTTTCACACTTACGACTGTTGCAGCCTCCCCATGGTCAGATGACCAAACTTCAGATGCTTGGCAACTGACTCATATTTATGACGGTTGCAGTGTCCTGGGATCAGGTGATCCCTCTTTTGTGACCTTCTGACAAGCAAAGTCAATGGGGAAACCAGACGCGCTTAACAACCATGTTACTAACTTAACAGTTGCAATGATTCACTTAACAACTGTGGCAAGAAAGGTCGTAAAATGGGGGCAACTATGGCTATTACAACTAGGTCCTTCATTTCATGGAAAATTTTAATGGACCATTCAGGGCCTCCTTGGCTTGCATTCAAGTCCGCCATCCAACCTGTGGCTTAAAAAAGTTGCATCCTAGCTGAAGTTACCTGCATTTACCTTCAGTGCTCTGCAGGCTGCTCTCAGAAATCAACAAAACCAACAAAAAGGATAAATTCACCAAAGCACCAGATGAAAGGACAAGAAACAATGGTTGGAAACTGATCAAGTAGAGAAGCAACCTGGAATTAAGGAGAAACTTCCTGACAGTGAGGACAATCAACCAGTGGAACAGCTTGCCTCCAGAAAGCATGGGTGCTCCATCACTGGAGATTTTTCACCTGTCTGAGACTGTGTAGGTTCTCCTGCTTGAGCAAGGGGTTGGACTAGAAGACCTTCAAGGTCCCTTCCAGCTTCTATTCTATTCTAATGCCCTATGCACAGTTACCCATGCCCTCATCACTTCTCGCCTGGATTACTGCAATGCTCTTTACATGGGGCTGCCCTTGAAGAGCACCCAGAGGCTTCAACTGGTGCAAAATGCGGCTGCGCGGGTGCTTATGGGAGTATTTCAGTACTCCCATGTTACACCACTCCTGCGCGAGCTGCATTGGCTTCCGGTTACCCTCTGAGTGCGATTCAAGGTGCTGGTAATAACCTTTAAAGCCCTGCATGGCTTAGGCCCAGGGTACTTGCGAGACCACCTGCTGCCATTGTCAACCTCCCATCGCCCGGTTTGCTCCCAGAGTCGGACTCCTCAGGCAATGCCGGCTGGCGACCCCCAGGGGGAGAGCCTTCTCTGTGGGCGCGCTGACCCTCTGGAATGAGTTGCCTCTGGAGCTGCGGACGGCCCCTGACCTTCGGTCCTTCCGCCGTGACCTGAAAACGTGGTTGTTCCAACAAGCGGGCCTGAACTGACTATGATTTTTAATTAGGCTTTTACTGGGTTAAATTGTTTTGTAATTTTATATTTATTGTTTAATTCTCTTTTAAAAATTTTTACTCTATGTTTTTTAATTTTTATTGTTGTGAGCCACCCTGAGTCCTCAGGGAGAAGGGCGGCATATAAATTTAATAAAATGAAAAAAATGAGGTTCTTCTGAGCCATTATTATTAGTCCTTCTCCTCAAGATTAATGCATGTGACATTTATTTATTTCATTTTATTTTTATCCTGCCTTTCTTACATTATAAGTAAGGTAGCAAACTGCACAATATTCCTTCCTCTCCTATTTTCCCCACAACAAGCCAATAAGGTGAGTTATGTGGAGGGAGGGAGGATTAAACCCAAAGTCACCCAGCCAGTTTTTCATGCCTAAGACAGGACTAGAACTCACAGTCTCCTAGCAGCACCTTAATCAGTAGCAACTTCTCTTTTGCTATCGTGAAAGGCTTCCTTATCCCCACAATCACTTTTGTATAATGGGGAGGATTGTCAGGATGATTGACACCAGACATGTGATTCCTAGGAAGAAGCGCGCCATACCTAAGCATGACTGGAAGATGGTGACACTACAGAAGAAAGTGAGGGCAGACACAAGTTTTGAAAAAACCGTTCCTTGGTCTGGCTCCTTCAAAACATTACAAGCAATCCTCACTTAACAACTCACTGCTTAGTGACCATTGGAGGTTACCATGGATCTCCCCAGAGCTACTTAAGACCCATTTTCAAAGTTCTGATGGCTGCACCCTCCATGGTTCCATGATTGCATTTTGGCACAGGTAGGGTAACCATCTCGGGTTGATGGCCATCTGCCGCATCCTGCAGTCATGTGATCATGACTTTGGGTGGCTTTCGCTGTTTCCAGCATTTACTTCCAGTTTCTGGCAAAAAATGCAACTGGGGAAAACAGACTATTTAATGCAGAGGTCCTCAACATCCCGGTCCATGGCCCAGTGCCAGGCGCAGCCCGTTCAGAACCGGGCCACAGAAATGGTGGGCCAGTGCATGTATGCATGTGTGCGCACGCAAAGCTGCATTTGTGAAAGCGGTGTATGTGCACAAAACCATCCACCCCCCACCCCCCGCCGCCGCCACCGATTCGCCAAGCCAGAAAGGTTGGAGACTGTTGATTTAGTAAATATGCCTACCACAAAAAAGTTCATAAAATCGGATGAAGTCACATGGTGACCCTTTAAGGCAGAGATCTTCAAACTCGGCCCTTTTATGACTCGTGGACTACAACTCCCAGAATTCCTCAGCCAGGCATGCCTGGCTGAGGAATTCTGGGAGTTGAAGTCCACGAGTCATAAAAGGGCCGAGTTTGAAGACCCCT